>NC_090836.1:18900833-19505416 GCF_028021215.1 Eschrichtius robustus
TTTGCATATGTGGATTATTCTGAGCTGAAGGCATTCAAGACCCAACAGATTCAAGAAAAACTTTTCTCTCTCTCTCAACTGTCTAAAAGAATTTAGATAGGGGGCCTGGCCCAGAAAGAGAGCTATTACCAGAGATAACTTTTCTATCTGAAAGATTTACCTTCATGGTGGGGCAAATACCTGATTACCAAACATCCACTCTTCTCTTCCTGTGACTTGTCTTCCTCCCCTTTGAAGCCCCAGACCCCTACTCCTTCTCCTCAGCTCAGGATGGTATATAAGCCTCAATTTGCTGACCTCCTTTGAGTATCACTGTCTCTGAGGGGCTCCTGTACATATGTATTTAAATGTGTTTTTCTCCTGTTATTCTGTCTTAATTATTAGACCAGCCAAAGAACCTAGAAGAGAATTTTTTTTTTTGCCCTTACAAGAAATACATAAAAATAATAAAAGTTTTCTTTTAAAGTTTCTTCTACCATGAATTATCATCCTGTGTCTGGGGTGCTCATGACATCTAGGTTGAAATCTGAAAGATGAGTAGGAATCAGTTTCACTCTAAATGTCACTTCCTCAGAGAAACCTTCCCTGAATTCCCAGATTAGGTTACTGTCTCCTGCGGTGTAGTGTCACAGTACTTTAAGTTACCACTTCTGATACTGAAATAATTGTAACTAAATAATTAATTATGCAAGTAGTTGTTTAAAGACTTTGCCCTAATACTTCATAAGCCCTGAGAAATCAAACACTGTCCATTTCTGCCTCATCATTGCATATCTGGCACATTACGCACAGTAGGCAATTCAACACATTTTTATTGACTGAATAAACTGTTGTACCCCTCTGTAAGAAGAGCTTTTGGTGGATTCCCAAGTTCAATGGACTGCCAAGGACTTGCAAGAAGACAATATCCCTGGATTCAAATCTTAACTCTGGGACTTCCCTGGTGGCGCAGTGGTTAAGAATCTACCTACCAATGCAAGGGACACGGGTTCGAGCCCTGGTTCAGGAAGATCCCACATGCTGTGGAACAACTAAGCCTATGTGCCACAACTACTGAGCTTGCACTCTAGAGCCCGCGAACCACAACTACTGAGCCCGCGTGCCACAACTACTGGAGCTCACGCACCTAGAGCCCGTGCTCTGCAACAAGACAAGCCACCTCAGTGAGAAGCCCGTGCACTGCAACGAAGACCAACACAACCAATAAATAAATGAATAAGTAATTTTTTTTAATTAAAAATAAATAGTAACTCTGTCATTTACTAACTGTGTGAGACTGATTAAATTACTCACTCTGTGAGAATTAAGGATTTCTGTAAAATTAAGGATTGTCGGGAGAATTAAAATAACACATTTAAAGTTGCTAGAACACAGAAGTATCCAACAATTGTTAACTGTTGTTTATTTATTCATTTATTCAGCAAATATTTTTATGTGGCAGAAACCGTTCAGGGAACCAGAGATTTCATGGTGAATGAGAAACATATCTTTGCCCTCATGGGATACACTTCAGTAGAGGAGAAATTAATAAGTAAGTAAATGAATTCTGTAAACTCAGACAAGAATATACACAATAAAGAATAATAGGGAGGGGTGGAGAGGAAGGCCCTGCTTTCACTCCCTCTTGTGAGAACACCAGAATCAAAACTAGCTGCTGGACAATCATCGACAGGAAGACACTGGAACTCACCAAAAAAGATACCCCACATACAAAGACAAAGGAGAAGCCACAATGAGACAGTAGGAGGGGCTCAATCACAGCAACATCAAATCCCATAACTGCTGGGTGGGTGACTCACAGACTGGAGAACACTTATACCACAGAAGTCCACCCACTGAGTGACAGTTCTGAGCCCCACGTCAGGCTTCCCAACCTGGGGGTCCGGCAACAGGAGGAGGAATTCCTAGAGAATCAGATTTTGAAGCCTAGTGGGATTTGATTGCAGAACTTTGACAGGACTGGGAGAAACAGAGACTCCACTCTTGGAGGGCAGACACAAACTAGTGTGCACATCGGGACCCAGGGGAAGGAGCAGTGAATCCAGGGGAGACTGAACCAGACCTGCCTGCTAGTGTTGGAGGGTCTCCTGCAGAGGCGGGGGGTGGCTCTGTTTCACCGTGGGGACAAGGACACTGGCAGCAGAAGTTCTGGGAAGTACTCCTTGGCATGAGCCCTCCCAGAGTCTGCCATCAGCCCCACCAAAGAGCTCAGGTAGGCTCCAGTGTTGGGTTGCCTCAGGCCAAACAACCAACAGGGAGGGAACCCAGCCCCACCCATCAGCAGTCAAGCGGATTAAAGTTTTACTGAGCTCTGCCCACCAGAGCAACAGTCAGCTCTACCCACCACCAGTCCCTCCCATCAGGAAACCTGTACATGCCTCTTAGATAGCCTCATCCACGAGAGGACAGACAGCAGAGGCAAGAAGAACTACAGTCCTGCAGCCTGTGGAACAAAAACCACATTCACAGAAAGATAAAGATGAAAAGGCAGAGGGCTATGTACCAGATGAAGGAACAAGATAAAACCCCAGAAAAACAACTAAATGAAGTGGAGATAGGCAACCTTCCAGAAAAAGAATTCAGAATAATGGTAGTGAAGATGATCCAGGACCTCAGAAAAAGAATGGAGGTGAAGATCGAGAAGATGCAAGAAATGTTTAACAAAGGCCTAGAAGAATTAAAGAACAAACAAACAGAGATGAACAATACAATAACTGAAATGAAAACTACACTAGAGGGAATCCATAGCAGAATAACTGAGGCAGAAGAACGGATAAGTAACCTGGAAGACAGAATGGTGGAATTCACTGCTGCGGAACAAAATAAAGAAAAAAGAATGAAAAGAAATGAACACAGCCTAAGAGACTTCTGGGACAACATTAAATGCAACAACATTCGCATTATAGGGGTCCCAGAAGGAAAAGAGAGAGAGAAAGGATCAGAGAAAATATTTGAAGAGATTATAGTCGAAAACTTCCCTAACATGGGAAAGGAAATAGCCACCCAAGTCCAGGAAGTGCAGAGAATCTCATACAGGATAAACCCAAGAGAAACACACCAAGACACATAGTAATCAAATTAGCAAAAATTAAAGACAAAGACAAATTATTGAAAGCAGCAAGGGAAAAACGACAAATAACATACAAGGGAACTCCCATAAGGTTAACAGCTGATTTCTCAGCAGATACTCTACAAGCCAGAAGGGAGTGGCATGATATACTTAAAGTGAGGAAAGGGAAGAACCTACAATCAAGATTACTCTACCCGGCAAGGATCTCATTCAGATTCGATGGAGAAGTCAAAAGCTTTACAGACAAGCAAAAGCTAAGAGAATTCAGCACCACCAAACCAGCTCTACAACAAATGCTAAAGGAACTTCTCTAAGTGGGAAACACAAGAGAAGAAAAGGACCTACATAAACAAACCCAAAACAATTAAGAAAATGGTAAGAGGAACATACACATTGATAATTACCTTAAACATGAATGGATTAAATGCTCCAACCAAAAGACACAGGCTTGCTGAATGGACACAAAAACAAGACCCATATATATGCTGTCTACAAGAGACCCACTTCAGACCTAGGGACACATTCAGGCTGAAAGTGAGGGGATGGAAAACGATATTCCATGCAAATAGAAATCAAAAGAAAGCTGGAGTAGCAATACTCATATCAGATAAAATAGACTTTAAAATAAAGAATGTTACAAGAGAAAAGGAAGGACACTACATAATGATCAAGGGATCAATCCAAAGAGAAGATATAACAATTATAAATACATATGCACCTAACATAGGAGCACCTCAATACATAAGGCAACTGCTAACAGCTATAAAAGAGGAAATTGACAGTAACACAATAATAGTAGGAGACTTTAACACCTCACTAACACCAATGGACAGATCATCCAAAATGAAAATAAACAAGGAAACAGAAGCTTTAAATGACACAATAGACCAGGTAGATTTAATTGATATTTATAGGACATTCCATCCAAAAACAGCAGATTACACTTTCTTCTCAAGTGCGCATGGAACATTCTCCAGGATAGATCACATCCTGGGTCACAAATCAAGCCTCAGTAAATTTAAGAAAATTGAAATCATATCAAGCATCTTTTCTGACCACAAAGCTATGAGATTAGGAATGAATTACAGGGGAAAAAAACGTAAAAAACACAAACACATGGAGGCTAAACACTACGTTACTAAATAACCAAGAGATCACTGAAGAAATCAAAGAGGAAATCAGAAAATACCTAGAGACAAATGACAATGAAAACACGATGATCCAAAACCTGTGGGATGCAGCAAAAGCAGTTCTAAGAGGGAAGTTTATAGCTATACAAGCCTGCCTCAAGAAACAAGAAAAATCTCAAATATATAATCTAACCTTACACCTAAAGGAACTAGAGAAAGAAGAACAAAGAAAACCCAAAGTTAGCTGAAAGAAAGAAATCATAAATATCAGAGCAGAAATAAATGAAATAGAAACAAAGAAACAATAGCAAGATCAATAAAACTAAAAGCTTGTTCTTTGAGAAGATAAACAAAATTGATAAACCATTAGCCAGACTCATCAAGAAAAAGAGGGAGAGGACTCAAATCAATAAAATTAGAAATGAAAAAGGAGAAGTTACAACAGACACCGCAGAAATACAAAGCATCCTAAGAGACTACTACAAGCAACTCTATGCCAATAAAATGGGCAACCTGCAAGAAATGGACAAATTCTTACAAAGGTACATCCTTCCAAGACTGAACCAGGAAGAAATAGAAAATATGAACAGACCAATCACAAGTAATGAAATTGAAACTGTGACTAAAAATCTTCCAACAAACAAAAGTCCAGGACCAGATGGCTTCACAGGTGAATTCTATCAAACATTTAGAGAAGAGCTAACACTCATCCTTCTCAAACTCTTCCAAAAAATTGCAGAGGAAGGAACACTCCCAAACTCATTCTATGAGGCCACCATCACCCTGATACCAAAACCAGACAAAGATGTCACAAAGAAAGAAAACTACAGGCCAATATCACTGATGAACATAGATGCAAAAATCCTCAACAAAATACTAGCAAACAGAATCCAACAGCACATTAAAAGGATCATACACCATGATCAAGTGGGATTTATCCCAGGGATGCAAGGATTCTTCAATATACACAAATCAATCAATGTGATACACTATATTAACAAACTGAAGAATAAAAACCATATGATCATCTCACTAGATGCAGAAAAAGCTTTTGACAAAATTCGACACCCACTTATGGTAAAAACTCTCCAGAAAGTGGGCATAGAGGGGACTTACCTCAACATAATCAAGCCCATATATGACAAACCAACAGCAAACGTCATTCTCAATGGTGAAAAACTGAAAGCATTTCCTCTAAGATCAGGAATGAGACAAGGATGTCCACTCTCACTGCTATTATTCAACATAGTTTTGGAAGTCCTAGCCTCGGCAATCAGAGAAGAAAAAGAAATAAAAGGAATACAAATTGGAAAAGAAGAAGTAAAACTATCACTGTTTGCAGATGACATGATACTATACATAGAGAATCCTAAAGATGCCACCAGGAAACTACTAGAGCTAATCAATGAATTTGGTAAAGTTGCAGGATACAAAATTAATGCACAGAAATCACTTGCATTCCTATACACTAATGATGAAAAATCTGAAAGAGAGATTAAGGAAACACTCCCATTTACCATTGCAACAAAAAGAATAAAATACCTAGGAATAAGCCTACCTAAAGAGGTAAAAGACCTGTACTCAGAAAACTATAATATGCTGATGAAAGAAATCAAAGACAAAACAAACAGTTGGAGAGATATACCATGTTCTTGGATTGGAAGAATCAACATTGTGAAAATGACTATACTATCCAAAGCAATCCACAGATTCAATGCAATTCCTAACAAATTACCAATGGCATTTTTTACAGAACTAGAACAAAAAATCTTAAAATTTGTATGGAGACCCAAAAGACCCCAAATAGCCAAAGCAGTCTTGAGGGGAAAAAAACGGAGCCAGAGGAATCAGATTCCCTGACTTCAGACTATACTACAAAGCTACAGTAATCAAGACAATATGGTAGTGGCACAAAAACAGAAACATAGATCAATGGAACAAGATAGAAAGCCCAGAGGTAAACCCGTGCACCTATGGTCAACTCTTCTATGACAAAGGAGGCAAGGATATGCAATGGAGAAAAGACAGTCTCTTCAATAAGTGGTGCTGGGAAAACTGGACAGCTACATGTAAAAGAATGAAATTAGAACATTCGCTAACACCATACACAAAAATAAACTCAAAATGGATTAGAGACCTAAACGTAAGACAGGACGCTATAAAAGTCTTAGAGGAAAACATAGGAAGAGCACCCTTTGACATAAATCACAGCAAGATCTTTATAGATGCACCTCCTAGAGTAATGGAAATAAAAACAAAAATAAACAAATGGGACCTAATGAAACTTCAAAGCTTTTGCATAACAAAGGAAACCATAAACAAGACGAAAAGACAACCCTCAGAATGGGAGAAAATATTTGCAAACGAATCAACAGACAAAGGATTAATCTCCAAAGTGTATAAACAGCTCATGCAGCTCGATATTAAAAAAACAAACAACCCAATCCAAAAATGGGCAGAAGACCTAAATAGACATTTCTCCAAAGAAGACATACAGATGGCCAAGAAGCACATGAAAAGCTGCTCAACATCACTAATTATTAGAGAAAGGCAAATCAAAACTACAATGAGGGCTTCCCTGGTGGCACAGTGGTTGAGAATCTGCCTGCCAATGCAGAGGACACGGGTTCGAGCCCTGGTCTGGGAAGATCCCACATGCCACGGAGCAGCTGGGCCCGTGAGCCACAGTTGCTGAGCCTGCGCGTCTGGAGCCTGTGCTCCGCAACGAGAGAGGCCACGATAGTGAGAGGCCCGCGCACCACAATGAAGAGTGGCCCCCGTTTGCCACAACTAGAGAAAGCCCTCGCACAGAAATGAAGACCCAACACAGCCATAAATAAAAATAAATAAATTAAAAAAAAAAAAAACTACAATGAGGTATCACCTCACACCAGTTAGAATGGGCTTCATCAGAAAATCTACAAACAACAAATGCTGGGGAGGGTATGGAGAAAAGGGAACCCTCCTGCACTTTGGTGGGAATGTAAATTGATACAGCCACTATGGAGAACAGTATGGAGGTTCCTTAAAAAACTAAAATAGAATTACCATATATATGATCCAGCAATCCCACTACTGGGCATATACCCAGAGAAAACCACAATTCCAATAGACACATGCCCCCCAATGTTCATTGCAGCACTATTTACAACAGCCAGGTCATGGAAGCAACCTAAATGCCCATCGACAGATGAATGGATAAAGAAGATGTGGTACTTATATACAATGGAATATTACTCAGCCATAAAAAGGAACGAAATTGGGTCATTTGTTGAGACGTGGATGGACCTAGAGACTGTCATACAGAGTGAGGTAAGTCAGAAAGAGAAAAACAAATATCGTATATTAACGCATATACGTGGAACCTAGAAAAATGGTACAGATGAACCGGTTTGCAGGGCAGAAATTGAGACACGGATGTAGAGAACAAATGTATGGAAACCAAGGGGGGAAAGCCGCAGGGGGTTAGGGGTGGTGAAGTGATGAATTGGGAGATTGGGATTGACATGTATACACTGATGTGTATAAAATGGATGACTATTAAGAACCTGCTGTATTAAAAAAAAATGTGATCAAATGTATTCTATTGGAAAGAAGCAAAAATAGACCATATTTACTGTCTAAATTATATAATAATTTAATGAAAAAAATAATAGGGAGGCATTATTTTAAATAGAATAACTTGAAACTAGCTCTCTAAGAAGATAATATCAGGTAAAAAGGAGAGGAATACACAATGCCAAGATGTAGGGAGAGAAGGGATGGTAAAGAAATTAGCTTCTCCCCAATAATCTATTAAGATTGTGGATTTATTTATTTTCCATTACAGTTCGGTCAACTTTTTTGCTTTATATGTATTGAGGCTGTTTTTCAGAGGATACAGAGATAAAATTGTGATGCCTTCCTGATGATCATTTCAACATTACAAAGTGAACTGCTAGTAATATTTTTTTGCATGAAAGTGTATTTCATTTATATTAATATTGCTAGACCAGCTTCCTTTTGGTCAGTATTCTCATGGTATGTATATTTCCCTACTCTTTCATAAAACTTCTGCGTGTATGATTTTTGTATATTGTTTATTGTGAGACATGTTTCCTCTAGAACAGTGTTTATCTCAAATATCCTCTAGTACGCAGAGAATATTTGTTGAATAAATGAGTTTGTTGAATGGTTACAGCACTATGTATCAGTTGTTAGAGAAGTTAAGAGCTTGTGTAAATGGTAGTTCCTGAGTGTTTTACTGGACCAACTGTGTGACCCTCTCGAATATATGCAGATAGGGACTTCCCTGGAGGTCCAGCAGTTAGGACCCTGCCCTTCCACTGCAGGGGGCATGGGTTGGATCCCTGGTTGGGGAACTAGGATCCCTCATGCTGCACAGCGTGGCCAAAAAATTTTAAATTTTTTAAAAATTAAAAATTAAAAAAACCCGCAAATGTATGCAAACAGTGCCCGTTTTAAAGAGCTCTCAGGAACTTTTGACTACAGGGCCCTCCCTTCCCCCACCCTGCTGGGTGTAGGAGGCATTTCCCCCCTGCTAACCACAAGGCAACTCTGGGGGATGGCGGGGGCGGGGGCGGGTTGGATAAAATAGATCCTGTAATTTTATATGTTAAGGAACTGGGGTACGGTGGTAATTTGCCTACAGTTCGTGAACCCTCCCCCTCTTTCCTTCCTGTAACACGGCTCTTGCAAACAACAAAGTAATTTTAAAATTCTATTTTGGTGATTATACTTTCCACAACAAGTGTAAAAGTGCAAAAGTCCTGACGCAAAAATGACCACCCTTGTGCCTTGGAGAAAAGTAAGCAAGGGGAAGAAGAATAGCTGAGCCCTGCTTTTGTTGTTGTTGTTAAGGAATTAAATTGACCCTTTATTCGATATCATATTTCCAGTCTCTGGAACAAGCAGTGCATTTTCTCTTGTTCCTCTTGTTCCTCTCGAATGCCTTTTCTCTGCCCACCTACCCAAATCTGACTGCTTCCTTCAGTACGTCACTCTTTACTGATCACTCTTTACCCTGACAACACTTTATCCTTATACAAGGTCTGAGGTATGCACCTTGATCTCCAGAAGTTTGCAGTTTAGGTGTGTGGATAGAACATTTATTACATATGAAAAATGTAACTATAATAAATGACTATATAGTGGGTGTTAACTGCATGGTTTGGACAAAATATTAAAGGAGTTAAAAAAGAATCTGAGAATGGTCAGGGAAGAGCAAAAGTATTGAAGAAAGAATGCTTATGGAATAGTGTAGAAATAATAGCTAGTGTTATTGGGCCGGAATTGGGGGTTTTGGAGAAAAGTGATAGCTTGGAAGAAAGATAGGTTATGCCCAGAACTACACATGGCAACCAGAATTGGGAGGGAGGTGATTCAATCAATAAAGCGAAGGAGCAAGAACGGTGTTGTGTTAGCAAAGGAAGCCATTTAAGGATTTTTTGGAGGAAAGAAGCATAATTAGAGCAATATTTTACTACAATGACAGCTCCATGAGGATTCAGGATAAACTGAACTGCTAAAGATCAAAAACAAAGAATCATTGCTGTGCTTTAGTTATTAAATTAACATAAACATGGTAACAGTGTTAAAAGAAGGGAAAATGGAGAAGGAAATTATTAAGGAAGAATTGATGAGACTTACACACTGTACATTAGAGAGGGAAATAAAGAAAATGAAGGAAAAATCATGCCTCTGTTTCAAGACACAATGGAATAGAAATGAAGGCACTATTACTAGAAAA
Organism: Eschrichtius robustus; assembly: GCF_028021215.1. NCBI lineage: Eukaryota > Metazoa > Chordata > Mammalia > Artiodactyla > Eschrichtiidae > Eschrichtius > Eschrichtius robustus. Next base: position 18,910,783 of record NC_090836.1, read on the forward strand.
AGTGGACTCTGAAAGTCAAGAAAATTGAGTCTAGTTTTGTACATGTTGTTAAACAACAAAAATTCAGTGGAGTCAATTTAAGGATCAAATCGGCTTTATTAAACAGTTCGTAATCAGCCAGCATCCACCTAGCAAATAGATAGGAGCTCCCTTGAGTTACAGAAAAGGAAAGGTTATTAAAGGCAAAAAGGGGGTCAGAATCAGAAAATTATTAACAAAGACTGCAGTTTCAGGCAGGGTCACCTTCCTAAGGGGAAAGAAAGTACCTATTGGGCAAATTACCTCGATTAGTGCTGACAGGCAATTCCAGGTTGACTGGTTAAAGGTCACATTCTGAGGGGGCTGAGATAGCAATTAGGTTAGGTATTAAGTCTTGGTTTGGTGACGTGGACTTAGCATAAATGACTCCATTTGGGGCCTGTTGTTTCTTTTTAGTTGAGTTTCATGGTGTCTTTCCTCAACTGTTCCAATCTGTTTTGACCACCCCAAAACTTGGTGACTTAACAAGGATTTCTTATGCCAGTTCTGGGGGTTGGTTGGATGGCTCCTCTGTCAGTTTTGCTGGGCCCACTCATGTAGCTGCATATAGGTTGGCCAGGGGGGGAATGTGGCCTTACAAGACGGGCAGTTTGGCACTGGCTGTCAGCGACAGGTCTCAGGTCTCCCGAGATGGCCTGCCATCCTATGGCGGGTTAGATTAGCTCTAACATGGTAGTCTCAGGCAGAATTCCAGTAGGGCAAAAGCTACCTGCTGCTGAAATTTCTTGCCTTAATTGTCTCCAAAGTTTGAAAAGTCCATCTACGTTCAGGACCCATTGTCATGACCTAGTTACCTCTTTCCTTGTAAAGTGACCTTGATGCCTAAAGTGACACCAAATTAAAACATTTTATTTTTTTATATTTAGGGCCTTGGAAGGCAGGCTTCTTTTAACTGAAGCATTACATGTGTTGGGGTTCAGAGTAGGCCGCCCCAAAATGTACCTCAATGGCATATTGCTTATTTTGAATTAAAGTCACTTAAGAAACAGCCAGGGGCTTCCCTGGTGGTGCAGTGGTTGAGAATCCGCCTGCCAATGCAGGGGACACGGGGTCGAGCCCTGGTCTGGGAGGATCCCACATGCCGCGGAGCGGCTGGGCCCGTGAGCCACAACTACTGAGCCTGAGCGTCTGGAGCCTGTGCTCCGCAACAAGAGAGGCCACGATAGTGAGAGGCCCACGCACCGCGATGAAGAGTGGCCCCCGCTCGCCACAACTAGAGAAAGCCCTCACACAGAAACGAAGACCCAACACAGCCAAAAATAAATTAATTAATTAATTAATTTAAAAAAAAAAAGAAACAACCAATGCAATAGGGCCACTCTGACCCTCCTCTCTGTCTCCCTGAAAGCAGGAAATAAATGGCTTATGTGAAAGGTGCCCTCTTTTCATCTGGAGGCAGAAGGACACCCTTATCACCAGAGACAGGGAATTGGGGCTGAGAAGCCTGTATAAACAAATCTGGCAACTTCTTTAACTTACTACCCCCAGCCCAAATTCTGTTTAGATTACTAATTGGGTACCCCAAACCTAAGTTTCTTTGTCCAGTCAATTCCTCACAAATTTATTGTTTCTTTGTCTAAAAAATATAAAAGCTGCCTCCTTTGGTCACTTCTTAGGTCCCATTTCTATGGGTCTGCCATATGCATGAATTAAATTTTGTTTCCTTTTCTCCTATTAACCAGTCTTGTGTCAATTTTATTATTAGTCCAGCCACAAGAATGCAAAAAGGGTAGAGGGGGAAATTTCCCCCTCCTCAACACATGTACACAAAAATTCGCATAACAAAGAGAAAGATACAAAGACAAAAACATCCTTCACACTCTTTCCTTAGATCTTGTTTTAGTTTTTAAAAGTTATGTATTGAGAATAAAATAATCCTAGCTTTGGGGCACCTTGAATTTCCAATGACAGTGTATCAAATCTATCTCTTTCCAGGTAAAGGAGAGATTGTCACACGGCCCACGTTAAAGTCTAATGTTCCAAGAGTCCTTGTCATCCATATCTTTCTCCACTTTTTGTTTTTCTGACTCAGAAATAGAAATGATGGTTTGAGATATTCCCTGAAGATTAGTAATTTGGGAAAAAATAAGTGGGGATTAGCAGAGTGAGGACACCTTCGTCAATGACCTCAGTTATTACAGGCTTGGAGTAATGAGGCATGAGGATTTAATAACGAAGTTGTGAGGAGAAAATAGCTGGTGAACAGCATCTGGAACTTGCCTGGAAAATTTTTGCTTGGGGTCAAATTAAATAAATAAGTTAGAGATGGATGTCAATGTTAGAATATGATGCTTTTGTTTAGATGTTTCATTAAGTAACAAGCTAAAACTTAATAGTTCTTTTAAATACTTTTTACAGTAGCAATCATAATTAACTGAATCAAAGGCTCATTTCAGCTCTCGTCTCTTCTCGCCTCGAGTGTAGCCTATCCACAGAGAAAAATACATTTATGGGCTCATCACATGGTGATGGTAACTGAAACCACAGAGACAGTATCTAAGAGAAAATAGGTACCTTGCTCTTTCGGTGCTTTACAATTTTTTTTATATCGTTCTCTATCACGTGGTCACAAAAGTCACAATGGTTTTTGCTTAAAAATCCTGGTTCTCTGCATAAGATAAAGGAAACTTTGGGAAATCTTTGGATTTCTAATCTTCTAAACAATGCACAAATTCCAAAGCATGAAGAGATAATTTACCCACTCTGTGAACTCTAGAAACTCAGCTGACTTGAGCTGAGGAAGAGCCTACAAAGAGCTTTTGCTCATCTCTCATTGAGCTCTTATCAGGTTCTTCACTTTGGGTGAAGAACACTTTGCTTCACTTTAGCTCTCTGAGAGGCTGTCTCCCAGGCTGTTGTCTTCAGTAAGTTCCCCAAATAAAGCTTAACTCACAATTTTTATGTCTTATTTTATTTTATTTTATTGAAGTATAGTTGATTTACAATGTTGTGTTAATTTCTGCTGTACAGCAAAGTGATTCAGTTATACATATATACATATACATACATATGTACATACATATATTCCATATTCTTTTCCATTATGTTTTATCACAGGATATTGAACATAGTTCCCTGTGCTATACAGTAGGACCTTGTTGTTTATCCAGTGGTGTGTGTTTTTATTTCAGTTGACACGTAATCTCAGCCCTCTTTGATTGAGAAGTCACATTCATTCATTCACTCAACAAATCTCTTGAGCTGCAGTTGTGTTTCTGTAAGTTAGGCTCTGGGGATACAAAGGAGTGGCATGATCTCTTTTGAAGGAATTTACAGTCTAGAGTTAGAGGTGGTCCCTTGTGGGGGAGGAAGAAAATTTTCATCTACTCTTCTAGGTTCTTCTCGCTGGTCCAAGAATTAAATTGACATGAGACAGATTAACAGGAGAAAAATCAAACAAAAGTTTAATAACATGTATATGAGGGTGAAACCCAGGAAAACAGAGTAACCCACCCAAATAGCTGAAACCCTCATCTGAAATGTCATCTTCAGCTAAAGACAATAGAGGATGTTGTGAGGAGTGGTTTGGGACCTCGAAGTGGAGGAAGGCAATTTACATGGAGATGGAAAAGCAAATGTTTGGTAAACAAATGTTTGCTGGGTCATGCAGAGACAATGAGACCCAGAGAGAAATTTTAACAAACAGACATCGCTACGTTCCTCTCTGTCTACACAACTAGTTCATACCATAGTTATCTATGACGATAGCTCCCTTCCTGAAACAGGTTCTCTATCTAATTCTTTTAGGCAGTTGGGGGAAGGTCAAAGTTTCTTCCTGAGTCTTGTGGGCCTTGATGGTTTTCATGCCAAAGAGACATTTGTGGTTAGCAAGCCTTGCTCCTCTATACTCCTAGCCCAGAAATGCAATGCAGCAAGGCAAGTACTATGAGGAAGGCAGGGCCAGGGAGGGGAGAGAACATTGAGGAGGAACATCTAACTCAGTTTGGGGGCATCAAAAAAGGCTTCCCTGTGGAAGTGTTTCCTATTGCTGCTGTAACAAGTTGCCACAAACTTAGTACCTTAAAACCATACACATTTGTATGGCATGGCAACAATAGTTAATGATACTGTATTGCATATTTGGAAATTGTTAAGAAAATAAATCTTAAAAGTTCTCATCACAAGAAAAAAGATCGTAACGTGTGGTGATGGATGTTAACTAGACTTATTGTGGATCATTTTGCATTATATACAAATATTGAATCATTATATATATATATATATATATATATATATTTTTTTTTTTACTGGAGTATAGTTGATTTACAATGTTGTGTTAGTTTTTGGTGTACAGCAAAGTGGTTCAGTTATACATATAACTGTCTATTCTTTTTCAGATCCTTTTCCTTTAAAGGTTATTACAAAATATTGAGTGGAATTCCCTGTGCCCTACAGTAGGTCCTTATTGGTTATCTATTTTACATATAGTAGTGTGTATATGTTAATCCCAAATTCCTAATTTATCCCTCTCCCACTTTCCCCTTTGGTAACCATAAGTTTGTTTTCTATGTCTGTGGGTCTATTTGTGTTTTGTATATAATTTCATTTGTATCACTTTTTTTAGATTCCACATACAAGTAGTATCATATGATATTTGTCTTCCTCTTTCTGACTTGCTTCACTTAATATGATAATCTCTAGATGCATCCATGTTTTTACAAATGGCATTATTTCCTTCTTTTTAATGGCTGAATAATAGTCCATTGTATAAATATACCACATCTTCTTTATTGTACACCTGAAACTAATACAATGTTCTATGTCAATTACATCTCAGTTTTCAAAACCCATGATTTTATTATCTTGCAGTTCTGGACATTGGAGGTCCAAAGTCAAGGTGTCAGCAGGGCTTCCTTCTGGATGCTCTAGGGGAGAATTGGTTCCTTGTCCTTTCCTATATCTGTAGCCCACCTGCATTGCTTGGCTCACGTCCCCCTTCTAGCAACGGCATCACTTTGACCTCTACTTCTATGTCACATTCTCTCCCACTCTGATCCTCCTGCCTCCTTCTTGTAAGGGCATTTGTGATTCCATTGGAGCCACCCAGATAATCCAGGATAATTTCCCCACCTCAAAATTCTTAATATAGTCACATCCTCAGAGTGTCTTTTCTTTTCTTTTCTTTTCTTTTTTTTTTAAATTTATTTTATTTATTTATTTTTGGCTGCATTGGCTCTCTTGCTGCGTGCAGGCATTCGCTAGTTGTGGCAAGCAGGGGCTACTCTTTGTTGAGGTGCATGGGCTTCTCATTGCTGTGGCTTGTCTTGTCACAGAGCATGGGCTCTGGGCACGTGGGCTTCAGTAGTTGTGGCACGTGGGCTCATTAGTTTTGGCTCACGGGCTCTAGAGCACAGGCTCAGTAGTTGTGGCGCACGGGCTTAGTTGCTCCGCGGCATGTGGGATCTTCCCGGACCAGGGATCGAACCCGTGTCCCCTGCATTGGCAGGCGGATTCTTAACCACTACGCCACCAGGGAAGCCCAGCAGGCAGATTCTTAACCACTGCACCACCAGGGAAGTCCTTCAGAGTGTCTTTTGCCATGTCAAGTAACAGGTTCTGGGGGTTGGGCTGTGGATGTCTTTGGGAGGTCATTATTTAGTCTACCACAGGAAGTAACCATAAAAGGAGATTGGAGAGCCTTCCAGGCAGTGGAAACATGTGGGAAAGGCTTAAAAAAACCTAGAGGAAGGGAGGTGTGGAAGTTTATAGCTCAGTGTCTTTGGGTACAATATAATATATAAATAAATAATATAATATAATAGTATTTACCCTACCTCATCATATAGAGTGAGATAATACATAGAAAGCTTTAAGAACAACTTGTTCATTCTGTACTGAGACATAATGTTAGCCATCGTGATGATGAGAAAAAGAGGAGGAGGAAATCTAGAAAAGAGGCTAAAATAGTAAGCAGGAATTGGAAAAAGACTGAGCTTACTGAGGTCTTGTCGAATTAGCCTGAGAGGAATCCCTTGAAGAACTTTAAGCAGAAATGTGACATGATTACATATGTATTTTAGTTGGCAGCCCTCGCTAAATGGAAAACAGATTGTGGGAGACAAGAACAGAGACACTAAGTAGGGCTGGGACAAGGGTGAAGTGAGTGAAGCACTTGCTTTGTGTGCACCATTTAAGGAGACCCCCCAAAAACTCAGTCAACAAGATCAATGATATTTTAATGCAATATTTTCAAAAATCAAAAACAATGCAAAAAATCCATGATGAACAATATATGAAAATTTTAAATAAAGGCAGAGTTATTAGGGAGATCATTGAAAGGATGTTGTCATCATCCAGGTAAGAGATGATGAGAGCCTAAAGCAGAAGAGTAGCAATGGATCTCAACACAGTTGGGGATTAAGGAGGACCAAGAAAGGAGCTGTGGCAGGGGAGGGTTGGTGATGCCTTTCACTAATAGAGTATACTCAAGGGGAGGCAAATTTTAGGTAGGTGGAGCTGGGAGACTGTGTCAAGGAGAACATTAAATTCTGTTTGGGCATATACTTAGTTTAAGAAGCCTCTGATATTTTCAGCTGGAGCACCGGTAGGAATTGAAATATATGAATATAATGAAGCAAAAAATGTTACCCAGCTTTCCCACTCCCTCACCTTTTAGCCTCTAAGTTTCTTCACTGCTGTTTTTCTGCCAGACCAATTCTTGGGGAGGAAAGAAATGGATCTCGGAGGACTTAATTCCTTGGGATGTTGGAACAAAAAGTTGGGAGCTAATTTTTGGAAGGGAGATGATCAGGGACTATCAGGCATACGATAGAGCAACCGATGGATTTCTCTCTGGCTCTGAACCATTTTTAGATCATTACACTTTCACCCTCACTATTGCTTTATGGCTCACGTCATCAGCTGTAGCAACCTCTAACCTTTGTTTGTACATTCACTGATTGACAACTTGGTCGTTCCTTCTTTCTCATCACAGACTTTGACCCCTGGATGAGCCACATACATCCTGTTATTAGGTGAAAACCTTTCACTCTAAAATCTTGAACTCGAACACACCACTCTAGGACTTTCATCTTCCTTCCAACTCTTCTTTCACCATTCCTACTACATCAGTTCCTTGAGTTCATCAAGACTTAAGGGCCCTTGACCCAATTGCCTGGGTGTCTGTCAGCCCCTTTCCACCTTCACTTCCATTCCTATCCAGCTTACACTGCAGTGACACATCACTTCAGCCATTGTTGTACTGATATCCTCAATTCCCATGCTTTGTTTCCTGTTGTCATGTCACTGGATAGACTCTAACTCTGTGAGCACCATCACATACATAGGTGCATTTGTGTACTGTACAAGTGCACCCTACAAATGGAAGCCAACCCCGGCTCTACTCAAAGTTCTGGGGCAGTTCTTCTTCAAGGGTGCAACTTTTTTCTAATCTGTCACATTGTCTAGTGTAGAGGCTCACAAACTCTGGTCCCTACAGGCCAAATCCACTTGTTGCCTGTTTTTGTATGGCCCACAAGCTAATATTTACTTGTACAGTTTAAAGCAGTTGAAAAAAATCAAAAGAAGAATAATAGTTTGCAATATATAAAAACTAATTTAGGGACTTCACTGGTGGTCCAGTGGTTCAGACTCTGTGCTTCCACTGCAGGGGGTGCAGGTTCGATCCCTGGTCAGGGAACTAAGATCCCACATGCCACATGGTGTGGCCAAAAAAAAAAATTTTTTTTTAACCAGTTTAAATAAATAAATACTAAAGAAACCTATATTAAATTCAAATTTTAGTGTCCATAAATAGTTTTATTGGAACACAACAATGCTTATTCATTTATATACTGTCTATGACAGATTTCACAATACAAAGACAGAGTTGAATAGCTGTGACAGAGACCATATGACCCAAACTCCTAAAATATGTACTATCAGGCTCTTTACAGAAAAAGTTTACCTATCACTGGTGCAGCCATTCTGTTGTCTGTCTTCTCTGTCCCAACACCTGAGCTGTTAAATATTTGCTAGCGAAAATCCATCAATTACATCAATTGGTGAATTAGATGATGCATTCATATCTCTAACCCCGCGTGGAAACTCAACATTACCTGCTTAGCCTTCTCATTTCTCTAGTCAGCTCTCTTCTCACCTTTCACTTTTTCCACTCTCTAAGCCTCCAAACACATCACACTCTCATCCTAAAAGATGTCTCACTTCTAACCACTCGGTGAAAATAGAAGCCCTTCGATTGGCACTCCCTCAGTTTCCTGCTCCTGCATCTACAAATTTGCCAGTAGTTGCCCTCATCCTTCATTTACTACCTCTTGTTTCTGTAGAAGTGGGGACTTTTCACTCATTTAAGGCAAATTCTTCAACCAGTGCTCTGGATGCCATCACCTTCTTCTTCTTCAGTGTTCTACCACAAATAATTGGCCCTCCTTTCCCTTGAAGCTCCACAGTTCCTTGTCTATTGGGTCCTTATCATTAGAATTTTGACAATCAGTTGGCACAATTACCCTCACCCTCCTCCTTGAAACAATTTCTTCACTTGGCTTTCAGGACTTCACATTTCTGGTTTTCCTCTTTCCTCATGAGCTGGTCTTCTTTGGTCCCATTTTCTGGTTCCTACTCAAGGCCCCAACTTCTAAACCAGTACTTTAGTCAAACACTGTGGACTCCCTTTATACTCTTCGAAATTATTGAGGACCTCAAAGAGCTTTTGGTTACGTGGCTTATATCTATTAATATTTACTCCATTAAAAATTAAAGCCGAGACTTAGAAAATCTATTAATTCATTTAAAATTGATAATTAAAAACCCATTACATGTTAACATAAATACTTAAAAATTATTTTTATTAAAAATTTTTATTGAGGTATAATTGACATTTATTAGTTTCAGGTGTACAACATAATCATTTAATATTTGTATATATTGCAAAACGATCACCACAATAAGTCTAGTTACTAGGTATGTAACCTCACATAGTTACAAGAATTCTTTTCTTGTGATAAGAACTTTTAAGAATCTACTGCCTTAGCAACTTTGAAATATGCAATACTGTATTATTAACTATAGTTGCCATGCTGTACGTTACATCCCCATGACATGTATTTTACGACTAGAGGTTTGTACCTTTCCCCCCTCCACCCCCTGCCTCTGGCAACCATCAATCTATTCTCTGTATCTATGAGCTCTTTTTTTTTTTAAGATTCCACATATATGTGAGATTATATAGCATTTGTCTTTCTTTATCTGACTTATTTCACTTAACATAATGCCCTCAAGGGCCGTTCATATTGGAAAGATTTTCTTCTTTTTTATGGCTGAATAATATTCCACTGTGTGTGTGTGTGTGTGTGTGTGTGTGTGTGTGTGTGTGTATCACATCTTCATTATTCATTTATCTGTCAGTGGACACTTAGGTTGTTTCCTTGTCTTGGCTATTATAGATAATGTGGCAATAAACATGGTGGTACATTGGCCTTCAAGTTAATATTTTCATTTTCTTCAGGCAAATACCCAGAAGTGGTATTGCTGGATCACATCATACTGTTTTCCGTAGTGACTGCACCAATTTACATTCCCATCAACAGTGTACAAGGGCATGTTTTTAATGAAAAAAAAAATGAAACAAAACTGTATTCTTCAAAACAAATTAGTGAGAAAACTGACATTGTTTTACACTTTTAAAAATCTCTTTACTGTCCAGTTTAGAGGTCCAGAAGTCCACAAACTATGGCCTATGAGCCAAATTCAGCCCACTGCCTATTTTTGTAAATACAAATTTATTGGAACATAGCCATGCTCATTCACTTTCATACTGTTTATGGCAGCTTTCCCCTACAATGGAAGAGTTGCATTTTTGTGACAGAGACCATATGGCCTGCAAATCCTAAAATATTAACTATCTGGACTTTTACAGAAAAAGTTTTCCCATTCCTGGTCTAGTTTGTCTAGTTTAATAGGAGCCAGCTGGATTCTGATTTCTGCTTCTTACTCAATCCTTTGGAATTATGTTGTTTTGGTTGAAGAGTTACCAAGTCTAAGCTCATACTGCTTGCTGCACGATAGGCCAATAAATTGAGAGACTAGTTGTTGGGACAAGGAATAGCGACTTTATACGGAAACTCTGCAGAACGAGAAGATGGCGGATTAATGTCTCAAAGAACCATCTTACCCGAGTTAGAATTCAGGCTTCTTTTATGCTAAAACAGGAAGAAGTGTGGTTGGTTGTTGCAGACTTCTTGGTGCTGGAATCCTTTGTTTTTGCAGTTGTCCACATAGGTCTGGTCACAACGTTCTTACAAACCTCCAACAAGACAAATATTATTCTCTGTTCTGCAACCTTTTATATCTATATGAAAAATTGTTATACCTTTCAAGGTCAGAGCCTTAAGGATAGGCTATCCTGCATATTTCAGGCTATAGGCAACATTCTTTTACAAAAGGTGCAGAGCCAGCATGACAAGCACAGGTAACAGAGCACAAGGGTTAGAACTCAAGCAATAGATTCAATATGGAGTCAGATTTGTTCTTCTGTGTTACATCATGACTTTAAAAATTATTTAAATGCTCACAACTCCTAAATTTATGTCTACAGCCTGAATCATTCTCCTGCAGATTGGATGTGTATAGGTATTTCAAACTTAACATTCTCAGATAGAATTCCTGATCTTACTAGTAAGTCTTCCCCTAAATTACTGCTTGCATTCTTCCCTATCTCATTAATTGTTCTCATCATCTGCCCACTTGCTCAGGCAAAAAATTTTTGAGCCATCCTTGATTCCCTCTTTCTTTTGTACATCACATTTAATTTGTCAGCACACTTTGTAGCTTCAGAAACCAGATTCTTACCATTTCTCACCATCTGCTAGCTGCTATCCAAATGGTTCAATGATATCATATCTCATTTGTATTATTCCACCACATTTCTAACTGGTCTTCCTTTTTCTTCCCTTAACTACCTATGGTTGTCTAGGTTTTCTCAACATAGCAGCCAGAATAGTCCCTGTAAAAGGTCAGATTATGTCACTCCTTGTCTCAAAACCTTCTACTGTCCTCCTATCTATATTAGCTTGGGCAATCTTAACAAAATACTATAGTTGGGGTAACTTAACAGAAATTTATTTTTTTCACAATTCTGGAGACTAGAAGTCCAAGATCAGGGTGCTAACATAACTGGGTTCTGGTGAGAGCTCTTTGGTGACAGCTACCTTCTCATTGTGTCCTCACATGTTGAAGAGAAAGTAAGCATGCTCTCTGGCATTTCTTCTTATAAGGACACTAATCCTACTGGATCAGAGCCCCACCCTTATGATCTCATTGGTCTCATGATCTTATAGCTCCATAAAGGCCTTATCTCCAATACAGTCATACAGGGAATTAGGATGTCAACATATATGAATTTTAAGGAAAACAACACAATTCTACCCATAACATACATGTTTAATGAAAAATTAAGTACTGTGTTCCCATTTCTTAAGAACATTGATGATAGAAGTGTTACTTGCACAATATATTTGCCACTATTTATATCTACCAGGGGGACAACAGTAATAACTACTAAATGACTGCTAAAAATCCAGAAGACACAAATCAATGGAAGAAGCATTGGTTTATACTTGAAAAGTAAGTACTTATTTTAAAAAGACTATGCCCAAAGACCAAAAATTTAACATGTGCAGGTGTAGAAAACCCATTAACATATCACTTTGTGATGCATTAGGTCAAATGACTGTTTCCATTAATTTCACTCATCTTTTATTGAACGTTTTCTTGTGCTCTTATGAAAAGTGGAGCAAGAGCTGCTAATGTGTTGGCTCCATTAGCAGAATAAGAGCTTTGCAAATAGTTAAATGGTGCCTGTTTTTATGTCAGTGTTATCAGATGCTTCAAATTAAAAAATCAGTTCGTTTCAATAACTGTTTAATACAATTCATGCAATCAAAATTAAGTTTTTGAAAGTCATTCTGTTTAAGGTAAAACATCTAAACGTCTAACATGATTGTGAAGGTTACTGTAAATTCCATTTAAAGATATCAGCATTGAAACTTAATTTTTGCAAAGATTTTTCAAATACAAAATCCTGATGAATCACAGCATCACGGTAAAAACAATGATCCTAACAAATTAAGAAATCTGTGGAGCAAAAATTGGCTTTGTATACTAATATTCATAATTGTGTGCAAATGCATACTTCACAAGACGACCTAGAGGTGTCAAATAAGTCCATGAAAAGAAGTTCAATATCATTAATCACTAGGAAAATACAAATTAAAACCACACAAGAGGGACTTCCCTGGTGGCGCATTGGTTAAGAATCCTCCTGCCAATGCAAGGGACACAGGTTTGATCCCTGGTCCCGGAAGATCCCACATGCCGCGGAGCAACTAAATCCGTGCACCACAACTACTGAGCGTGCGCTCTAGAGCCTGTGAGCCACAACTACTGAAGCCTGCGTGCCTAGAACCTGTGCTCTGCAACGAGAGGAGCCACCGCAGTGAAAAGCCCGTGCACCGCAACGAAGAGTAGCCCGCGCTCACCGCAACTAGAGAAAGCCCGTGGGCAGCAACGAAGACCCAACGCAGATCAAAATAAAAAAATAAATTTTAACCACTCTAGCGGATGGGGAGCGATGTCTTACTGTGGTTTATAATTTGTATTTCCCTCATGACTTATGACACTGAGTAATTTTTTTTTCGGTGTTCGTTTTTTAAAAATAGACTTTTTGAAAGAGCAGTTTTAGGCTCACAGCCTTCCCTGGACTCTCAGTATTCTCTCCTGATCTCTTAGATATTGAATCTCTGAGGCTCTCCCCTAGGCTCTCTTCTCTCTAAAATCTTTTCACATCAAGCTCCTTTACTCCTAGGGCTTCAGATACCATCTAGATGTTAATGATTTGATAGTGTTCAGTGGTAATAAATATGAATATTTAATAAGCAAAATGTCTCATCTCTACTACTGCATTATGATACTCCTAGAAACAGGAAGAATGTTCACCTTAGAATCCCCACATTGCCTAGCAAAAAATAGGTAGACATCCGCTCAGCCTGTGAAGGTGAGTACTGTACGCTTCCTACCTTCAATACGTGACATTATACTCCATTAGAAAAATACAATTGGGAATTCCTTGGCGGTCCAGTGGTTAGGACTCCGCACTTTCACTGCCGAGGGTGCCGGTTCAATCCCTGGTAGGGGAACTAATATCCCACAAGCCACACAGCGTGGCCAAATAAAAAATAAAAAAAAAAAATACAATAATTCAAGGAAATAACAAAAAGTATGAGCTAAATAATCCTATGATCAGTGAATGCTTTCAGACTAAAGAAGACTTCAGATGAAGTTGAACACCCACATGAAAGCTCTAGGAGGTGATAGCTCTTTAACATGGACTTAAAGGGGAAGTGCCCTTCCAATACGCAAGAGGGGAGAGCAGTGTATTCCAGGCATGGGGCAGGCTGTGTGCTCATGATTATGGAGCAATGACTAAGTGATGGGTACAATAGCACCTCTCTTCTGAACTTTAAAGATCCTTTCACGTCCACTTGGCTAAACGACAAAACAACTTTGTCAGGTTGACAGAGTAAGCTGTATGATCTCTGCTTCACCTGAGATCTCAAGTGAAGTCACATGGCAGGAAAAAGGCAGAGCAGAGCCAGGACCAAAACCCCAATCTCTAGAGTCTTCTTTCTAAAACTACTTATCACTCAGGAGCATGTGCAGAAACCAAAGCCCATATACTTAGATGTTTTTTTCTTGAAGATAGACTTTTTATCTTTCAAGATAGGTTTTCTCTTGAAGATTTTGTATTTACTAAAAAAGGCACGTTAACCGCATAGATGAAAAAGGTTGTATAGTGCAGAAACACATAATTTACAGCAATATCCACTTTTATTCCTACAACGTTTTTTCACATCTGTTGTAATTTGCTCATAGGAATGACACTTTCTAATTTAATTATTTCAAGTGTCTTTTTAAGCTTTCTTACATTCCACTTGCACGTAATTGTGACTGCAGGGCTGTATCTTACACTTCCTTTGTATTTGAGCAGGATAAAATTTCAAATTAATTTCTTCCATTGCTGCATGTGAAAGAGATGTAAAGTAATAGCACTGAATCAGCACACAAACAGCAGAACTTAAGAAGAGGGTCAAAGTGAATTCCACAGTGTCACGTGATACGGTTAAGGAGTAAGATTTACTGGGGAAATAAAAATGAAAGTTAGCAAAAAGAGACTGTAAACTTCAGGCCCCACAAATCCTAGATCCAACCCTTTCTGGAGATCTTTCGACCCATGGAAAATTGTAACCCTCCTGCTAGGTAGAAGAAGCCACCAGCTGGTGGATAGCTGAGGTCAAAGGCAGCCCCACCCCCTGGGAGATAGCTGTTTTTTGTCTGGGAAAACTGCAGTGAGTTCTCTGGGCCATTTTTAAATAATTCTGCTCCTCACAGTGTAGTACTCAAAAAAGAAAATAAAAATCCCTTTCTTAGCAGTTTATTCCTTGAAATACTTAAACATTCCAACTAAATTTTAGAAATGTAAATTTTAGCCATTAAACAAATAGAAAAACAAAGCAAAAGAACACACATACATGGTAGCATTTATTCCTTTTCAGCAAAAACTGCACCTAACATTGATGAACTCTTGATCTACATTATGTCAATGAGAATATTTTGGTGTCCTTGACAATGACTCCAAAAGAGTACTTGAGGTTATTAAAATTAATGTTTGATTTATTAAAGTTATAAGCTAAAAAGCTTATTTGTTCTTAAGCTTTTAATTTCACTTACCAAATTATTAATTTATAAACCTGAAAAAATTTAACAATTACTTTTAAGAGGCTTTTGACTAATATTTGGTCACATTTATAGTTTTAGTTAAATAGTTCAATTATCTGATCGGCAAAACTCCCCAAGTATTTAAATAACTCCTAAATCTAGAAAATTAAATATGTATATGTATTTATATTGAATCTTAAGTTATTTTAAAAGTTATAATGCTATTTATAAAGCCTAATAACTTTGTCTTATGCCTTTCAACTTGAAACTGCAAACATAAATCAATGAAATTTTTATATTGGAATCATAAAGATAATCTGTAAAATATTAAATATGCCATACTCCTCAAAGCAGCAAAACATAAAACATTAAAATATACCAATGACAAACAACTTATTCTCAAACCTACCATGAAAATATTAATACTGTAATTTTGGTTCCCTTCATCACTTTAATATGCGTTTCTTAACTAGAATTCTGCTTTCTCATCATGGAAGGGCCATAATTTTTATATATATTAAAATGATATTCTAATAAATCTTAGTACATCTGTCAGAATTTGGCCTATGGCTTATCTTTCTTGTAAGATACTACTGATATCAAGGCTGTTGGGAATGGAGAGAGAATAGAGAAATAGACCTGTCTACCTTTGCTAGAAGCTACAAATACATACAAAAATATTCTCAAAATTGCTAACTGGCTAAGTTAACTTAAGACATCTTGAAACATTTACATGGTCTTTCAACCCCTAGCAGAATGCCTGGAACATAATAGACATCAGTAAATAGTTGTTAGACCAATCAATACTTAAATTATTTTATAAATATATAATCCTGTTTTATTCTTCTTTAAGGTGTTATAAATTTGACAGCAGAACATTTCTGTTTATATATCCCACTCTGATCTCAAATTCAACATATTTGAATCCCTAATTATTAAACCATTGTTTCCCTAAATGTGTTCCACCATCCCCAAAAATGTTCTTAGGCACCCTGTTTTAGTTATTTATTGTTGCATAACAAATCAGTCCAATAATTTAGTGGCTTTTAAAAACGATCACTTATTTGTTCATGATTCTGCAGTTTGAGCAGGGCTCAGTGGCAATGGTTTATCTCTGTTTCATATAGTGCCAGCTGAGGTCGTTCATGCATCTAAGAGCTAAGCTGGATGGAAATACCCAGGACGACTTCCCTTATAAGTCTGGGGCCTTAGCAGGGAGCACTGGAAGCCAGGGCTTTTCTTTTGAAGTCCATGGTCTCTCACTATTCAGTGGTCTAGCCCAAGCTTATTTATATTGCTGCTGGATCCCAAAAAAGTAGAAGCCTCTTTGTGTGTATGTGTGTGTTTGTGTGTGTGTTTTTCCAGCATCATAATTTAATTAAGGGAGCATATTCATTGTAGAGAATATATTGATGATTGTAAATGTGACTCCTCATTATAGCCTTAAAATTTTTGAAACACCAAAGCACAAAGCTGTCAATTATATATCCAAACTACAGGTCCAAAACAAGTACATGTATTTCCCATGCTCCAAAATTGAGTACACATTGTACTGTCATAGGGAAGGGGTTTACCAATGAAGACCTGACAATAAAGTACTCAAGGATGATAAACCAAAATAAAATATAAGATAGGAGTTTATAAAAACAAGTTTGACAATAGTAGAGAGGACCCTTTTCCTTTCTGAGCAAAACTGCATTTCGTTATACATACTCTCTCCTAAAATGAATAAACCGGTCACTTGAGAATGCTCTGTTTATTTCCTCTATTATACTACAACATTCTCCATGTCTTTGGAAAGAAAAAAATATTGTGCGGGAACTGTGGGATAAGCATGCATGTAGATGGAACAGCACAATTGCACTGGTTCTTACAACTCACTTCTAGATAAGGAGAAAATGTTATTCATTAGTATGGCCCAGTCTTAGCCAATATTCAGTTTGGAAAGACGCTGGGGTAAGAACAGAATGATCTGAAATTCCAAGTTCTAGAACTGATGATTTTATATGCCACTGTATTAGGCTTCTTTTCCTTTCTTTTTTTTTTTTTTTAATTTTTATTGGAGTATACTTCATCCACAATGTTGTGTTAGTTTCCACTGTACAGCAAAGTGAATTGGTCACACATACACATATATCTACTCTTCTCTACGTTCACCTCCCATACAGGTCATTATAGAGTATTGAGAAGAGCTCCCTGAGCTACACAGCAGGTCCCTATTAGTTATCTACCCTTACATACAGTAGTATGTATATGTCAATCTCAATCTCCCAATCCATCTCCCCCTACTGCCCCTTCCCCGCCCCTCCCCACTAGCAACCACAAGTTTGCCCTCCACATCTGTGACTCTACCTTTGCTCTGCAAACAAGTTCTAGTCAGACTTCTTCAGTCATTAATTACAACTCAATTCAAATAGGCTGGAACATATACACACTACTATACATAAACTAGATAACTAACAAGGACTTAACAGTGCAGCACAGGGAACTATACTCAACATTTTGTAATAACCTATATATATATATATATCACTTTGCTGTGCACCTGAAACTAACACAACATTGTAAATCAACTATACTTCAATTAAAAAACTCAAAAAAACCCCAAAAAATAGGCTGAAGAACAATTTTTATTTATTAAGACTTAATAATGATATAATATATAACAATGAAAATAATAATCAAGAACTAGTAATGTATCAAGAAAAAGGATTGTTACTGACTGATACACATAACTGAAAAGCCCAAGCATGGCTAGATTCCAAGACTCAGATGATGCTATCAGGATTCTGCCTCCCTCCATCCCTCGGTTTGGCTCTATTCCCTCTAGGATTCACTTTCATGCAGACTCTCCACACATGTGGTAATAAAAGTGGCATTCAGCAGCTCTAAGTTTAAATCTTACCAGCAGTAACTCTGAGACAAACAGCTTCTCTTTTTAAAGGGTTCCAATACGTTGACTAATTTGCCTGATCCGGTTCATGCACCAACCTCAGAACCAGGGAAAGTGTGATGCATCAAACCTGGGCAGGGTCACGTCCCACAGTAACCACACTGCTGATTTATAAAGGATTCATTTCCCCTAAGAAAATTTCAGATACCGTTGCCAGTTGAATAGGGTAGATTCTGGGAAGAAAACAGTAGCAGATATTCATTACTCTTACCTTAAGACCATAACCACTTAACCATATTTCTCAGATAGAGGGGTTTACTGAAATAGCTATGTGTGTGGTAGTTAAACGATTACATTAAAAAGGGACATTGAGTGATTAAGTCTACACCAATGTATTCATGAAGGTAGTCTCAAAGGCCCAAAAACAATACTGAACACAAGAACAAGTGCTCAACTTTGGCTTGTCACAATAATAATGACAATAAAAAACATACAAAGGACAAAGAGCAGAGATTTGAGGCCTAAAATCCATATCTGTACTATAATTTAAAAGTAGAAACCTCTTAAGGCCACCTGTGCTTGGATGTTCTAGAATCTCAGTTCTTTTTTTTTTTGAAGTATATTTGAATTACAATATTGTGTTAGTTTCAGGTATACAGTAAAGTGATTCAATTATATATATATATATTTTTCAGATTATTTTCCTTTATAGTTTATTACAAGATATTGAGTATAATTCCCTGTGCTACAAAGTAAATGAGTATTGCTTATCTATTTTATGTATAGTAGTTTGTATCTGTTAATCCTATACTCCCAATTTATCCTTCCTCTCCCTCTCTTTCCCCTTTGGTAACCACAAGTTTGTTTTCTATGTCTGTGAGTCTGTTTCTGTTTTGTATATAGATTCATTTGTATTATTTTTTAGATTCCACATATAAGTGATATCATATATTTGTCTTTCGCTGACTTACTTCACTTAGTATGTTCTTTAGGTCCATCCATGTTGCTGAAAATGACATTATTTCATTCTTTTTTATGAATGAGTAATATTTCATTGTATATATATTCCACATCTTGTTAAACCAATCATCTGTTGATGGACACTTGGGTTGCTTCCATGTCTTGGCTATTTTAAATAGCGCTGCTGTACATGTATCTTTTTGAATTAGTGTTTTTGTTTTTTCTGGATATATACCCAGGAGTGGAATTGCTAGATCATATGGTAGTCCTATTTTTTTTTTTTTTTGGTAGTCCTATTTTTAGTTTTTAAAGGAAACTCCATACTGTTTTCCACAGTGGCTGCACCAATTTACATTCCCACCAACAGTGCAGGAGGGTTCCCTTTTCTCCACATCCTCTCCAGCATTTATTATTTGTAGACTTTTTTATGATGGCCATTCTGACAGGTGTGAGGTGACACCTCATTGTGCTTTTGATCTGCATTTCTCTAATAACTTAGAACCTCACTTCTACTACATTCTATAGGTCCATGTAAATTACAATCCAGCCCAAATTCGGGGGGAGGGAAATTAGAATCTACATTTGGATTGGTGAAGTAACATGCACATGCAGAGATGGGAGGAATTGTGGGCTCAGTTGTTTCTTAAGATAGCTATCTTGAGAAACAATCTACCACAGTCTATCCTCCAGCAACACAATTTACCTTTTATCCATATGCAAAATACATTCATCTCTCCCTCTCCCCCAAATCTCATCCCATTATGCTGCTAGCATAAAGTCCAAGATCTTGTCATCTGTTTTAGGTCGAGATGTGGATGAGATTCCTCGGGTTCATTTCCTCTTTACCTGGAGACCTGTGAGTTAAAAATACCTGTCTACCCATCCCCACTCCCTACTCCCCAACATACCAGTATACATTGGTGAGAAAAGGATAAGATAACTGCAAGAGGAACTCATGTTCTAAAAAAGGAAATGAAAGATACATGTAAGTCACTGGTCCATAGCAATCTGAAATCAGCTTGTGACCCAGTCCTCAGACCCCATGGATGGGTCCCAGTTCGGATCCCTGGGAGTTTTCCAAATTCATTGTCTAATTGATTCTTGGTTTAGCCTCTGTGGGATCTTTGCTTCACCTATGGTATCATTCCTTTTCCGTAAGTCATTCTCGCAGCCTGCTTTCTACCATTAGAATTCTGGGGCATGTGTTTCTATTTGGGGCATATTAGGCTGCCATGGTCAGATGCCCTTATGATTCTTAGAAGCCCTTCTGTGTAACTCTTAGGATCCACAAGACACTTCCTTAATCATTCTGAGGTCTTAACAAAGGGTCTTACAGCTGCACCCTTGACTTGCTCTTAACTGTGTTTTACTGGCAGAACTCTGAATTTTAACTTTGCTCTGAGGATATTTCTTAGCTTTGAGAATTTTTTGCTTGGTGGAAAGACCATCCTGGGCCCTTTATATGTCCTCTAAATTCTGCTTGAAAACGGAACAATCCCCTTTTTTAACTCTCACTTTTCTCTTGTAATACCTTAATCATATGTTGTTGCCAGTAGAAACCAATTGGCACTTTCAATGTTCTGCCTGGAAAACTCCATAAAGAAACTTACAGGTTCACTGAGTACCTTTTCTCTTCCAAGTTACTATAGCTATCAGGTTTGCTAATTGTTCTGCCACCACGTACTTTGACTTCCTCTTTCCTAGTCCCCAATAGTAATTTCCTCATTGCCTCTCCAGTCTCCACGAAGTGTTATTCTTGCAGTTTCTCCAGCCTTTACTGACAGCTTCTTCCCTGATTCTCCAGCCTCCCCCAAGAGTCTCCTTGCATCCTTCCCTTCTCTGCCCACCACCCAATCCCAAAGCCAATGCTGTGTATTTTAAGGTTTTTGTTGTGACTGGACTCCATGCCCAGTACGAATTTCTCTTTGAGTTATCTATTACTGAGTACCAAAATATCCCAAAACTTAATGCCTTAAAACAATAACTATAATTTCTCATGATTCTGTGACTCCGCTAGGTTCAGCTGAATGGTAACTCTGCCAACCTGGTGTTGACTAGGGTTACCCTTATAGCTACAGCCAGCTGGGAGCTCAGCTAGGGCTGAAAAGTTCAAGATCACTCCTTGAAGGAAAGGCCCATAACTGCCCAGTAAAACTGTACAATATACCTTTTGCTATATTTCATTGGTCAAAACAAGTCATAAGGCGGTCTGAATGAGAGGAGCAGCATGTGTTGTACAGGATAGACAGGAATTGCTGACAGTCATTTTTGGAGATTATCTCTCAAACCCCTTACAACTTACTTGCTTTTGTTGACTGTACTATTCAAGAAGTCACATAGGCTTGTGTACATAAGTATCTTACATTCTTCCATCTCCTTTAAACCTAATCCAATTATTGACTATCTTAGTTTATGTTAAATAGTTTAAAATATATTTTACAATTTCTATTCTCTTAGTTTCTATCCTAGTTTAGATCATGCATACCTCTAATTATGAGCAAAAAATCAGATTGCATGCCAAAAATATATAAGTACTCATTCTATAAATTTTCTGCTATAACTAAAATAACACAATTTGACATAGTCAATGATGTTTGTGATAGTTATTGTACATAAAGATTGTGAATCATAAAGGCTAAGCAGCTCACACAAATAGCTATAATTCATCATATTCAATCAAAAATTAAATTTTATTTTTTCCCTCTTATTTCTGGATTCTTCCTCTCTCTCCCCAGCATCAGTGTCTATGATTTTCTTGGGATACCTGTAGCATCATAATCATTTCATCACTATTATCATCATATGCAACATCATAGGTCCTCCACATTAATTCTTGATATTTGGTGTCTGGGGAGCTGTTTCTCCTTTTCCATCTCCAATGTTGGGACCCAGGGTAGGCTGTCCCAAAATATGTCTCAATGGCATATTGATTATTTTAAATTAAAGTTTCTTAAGAAACTGTTAATGAAAGAGGGAAACCCTGACCCTCCTTTCTCTCAAGCAAGAAATAAATGTCTCATGTGCAAGGTGCATTCCCTGCCTCTGGAGGAGGACACCCTTATCGCCAGAGGTAGGAAATTTAGGCTGAAAAGCCTCTATACACCGACCTTGTTACTACTTTTTTTCCTTTTTTAATTATTCCAGTTCTATTGAGATATAATTGAAAACCTTGTTACTTATTTAATTAATTACCCCAAGACTAAACTCTATTTAGATTCTTCACCAATTAAGCACCCCAAGCCTAAGTTTCTTTGTCTTGTCAATTCCTCACAGTTTTACTGTTTCTTTGTCTAAAAAGTATAAAAGCTGCCTCCTCTGTCCACTTCTTAGGTCACATTTCTATGAGACCTCTGTGAATTAACATTTGTTCCTTTTACTCCTGTTAATCTGACTTTTGTCAATTTTACTCTTAAATTGGGCTCAGCCACTAGAGCCCAAGAAGGGTAGAGGGGTAAATTTCCCCCTCCCCGACACCAATCGTGGCCAGAGCTAAGCTTCTCTGTGTCCTGCCCTTTGAAGCCTATCCTTTCTACCCTCTTCTGTGTCCATATTCCTGGAAATCTTAGTGTAATAGATAAAATAAATGTTTCACAAATATTAACTCTACCCCTCTTCTAACTTGGAGTGGACTCTATTTTCCTGCTCCACTGATTTGGAACTTGGCCATGTGATTTGCTTTGGCCAACAGAATATAATATGATAGGAAATTATGTGAGCACATGCTTTATGTGTGCTCATAGTTTGTCTTGTCTTCTTGTGCTTTGGTGATTTGACCTGGGTAGCTGCTGTAGAAACACATAGAGTACACCTGCACCCAACCTGCAACCTGGAGCATTTGCCTTTCCATCTCCATGTCAGTTGCCTTCCTCCTCTTTGAAGTCCCAAACCACTACCCCCAACATCCTCTTTCATCTTTAGCTGAAAATGGGATTTCAGGTGAGGATTTCAGCCATTTTTGTGAGTTACTCAGTTTTCCTGGGTCTCTCCCATTTATGCATGCTATTAAATTTTAGTTTGATTTTCTCCTGTTAATCTGTCCCATGGCAATTTAATTCTTGGACCAGGCAGAAGAACTTAGAAGGGCAGAGGAAAATTTCTTCCTCCCAGACATCTGTGACTAACATTCAATTTGTTTAGAAAATATATATATATATAATATATATATATATATAATATTAAATAAAGAAAGAAGGATAAGGAAAATATTAACAATTAACAATTATTGAATCTAATGGAGGGTATACAGGTATTCATTTGCACTATTTTTTCAACTTTTCTGTATGTTTGAAAATTTTCAAAATAAAATATCGGAAATTAAGATTGAAAGATGAGATTCATAAAATGGGAGAGAAGTGGAGAGGGTATTTGAAAAAAATGGATAAGAATGAGAACGTTCTCATGACTGAAATAAATCTTACCTAATTCACAACTTTGTGGTGAGCTAATTCCCTGGTTCTACCATAACTTAGGTTATTTGCTATAGGTTTGCGATGTGAAACTATACTTCATCTGACTAAACTATACAAAAATACTTATGAAGTTTATGCATCAAAGAAATGATCAGCTAAACCCACTTTCTCATTTATCTGTTCTATAAGTAAAAATTTGTAGAAACTATTTTTTCTTACAAGAGCGTGGAGGAGATTGCTAGTTGCTTACTAAAATTCGTGTAACGTAGTTATATTTGGACATGCAGCTACCCAGCTGAAGACATTTCCTACCTTCTGTTGTAGCTAAAAGTGGCCACTGACTAAGTCCTTTTGAGCAGAAGTAATATATGCCACTTCCAGAGTAGAACTTTAAAACACTGAGTGTGCACTTACTTATTCGTACTCTTCCCCTTTCTGTAAGTGACAACACTGAGCTGCCTAGGACTCAGCTTCAAGCCAAAGAGACACCCTAGAGCAGGGGTTCTTCATCTTAGGTTCATGAACATGAATGGGAAGATATTACATCCTTGTCTTAACTAGCCATTAGCTAAAATTAATATTTTCAATTATGAGTTTAGACCACACACCACAGTGTGATATTGATTCCTATGAATTTGCCACCCAAAAGAATATTTTCATATCACATTATCATTTTTCAGATTTTTCTAAATAGCATTTAAATATCATAACTCAGTCCTACTTCAGAGTTATGGTTGTGATTAGACCCATTGATTATGTTGGGTTAATGAATTAACAAGTATATGTTTTTGGAAATTCCCTGGTGGTCCGGGGATTAGGGCTCTGTGCTTTCACTGCTGAGGACCTGTGTTCAATCCCTGGTTGGGAAACTAAGATCCTGCAAGCCGCGTAGCCAAAAAAAAAAAAAAAAGAAGAAGAAAAGTATGTTTTATTGTATCACAATTTAGGACACTATTTTGTTAACCGTAATCCAGTATAATTGGTTTCCTTTGAATCCAAGTGTATTTCATTTTACACACTAAAAAACATTATTCTGGGACTTCCCTGGAGGTCCAGTGGTTAAGACTCCACGCCTCCACTGCAGGGGGTGCAGGTTCGATATCTGGTTGAGGAACTAAGATCCTGCGTGCCTTGCGGCTGGCCAAGAAATAAAAAACAAAAGAAAACAAATGAACAAAAACAAAAAACATTATTCTGAGAGAAAGTCCATACGCTTGAATAGAGTGCCAAAGGAGTTCACGGCACAAAAATGATTAAGAACTCTCACCCTAGGCAATGGTGGAGATGCAAGCTGAGGGAAACAGGTTCATTTAATGACTTGTTGTGGAGCAGAACTGGCCAGAAAACGTGGCCCAATCACCCCAGGGTTTTTACATATGAGGGCACTAAATAATGACATTTTAAAGCCACTGTATGTTGGGCTGTCTTTTTTTTTTTTTTTTTTTTTAACAAAAGCTTACCTTAAGAAAAACACAGGGCATAGGTTTTGCTACTAACTGAAATGATACTTCTGCAATTTTGATATCTATGTGATTAAATGACATAATAAGTAAGCAATAAGAGGAGTCTCAAAAAAAGAGATGGCATGGTGGGAACTAGTATTTGAAGAGATAATAAATAAGATACTCCAGACTTAAAGAAAGCCATAAATCTTGAAAATCAGGGAGTATACCAAAGTCCAAAATAAAATATTATAAAATAAAATAATCTACACCTAGACCAACCATAATGAAAGCAAACTTAGATCATCTTAAAAGTAAAAAAGAAATTCAATGTGTCTGTAAAAAAAAAAGTTCTGTTAACATAGAACAATCTCCAAGATATATCATTAATGAAAAGTCAAGGTCAAAATAGTACATAAAAATGCTACCATTTGTGTAGTATGTGTGTGTGTAATTGTATTTAACAACCAGCAGACAAATTTCATAGAAGTTAACAAATGGCTCTTCTGAGCCAGTATAAATTGGCTCCAGCACACCACTAATTATAACCTTTAAAATAAAATACAAATCCACAATGATGGCAAATACATGGTGTCTTTCGCATCATCACTTGTCCAACTCTACAACATCAGCCAGGTGGCTACAATTCAACAATTCAATTTGGACAGTAACTACCTAGTACTAATATTAGACTCCTCAGATTTAAGGGCTCAGTCCCACAAGACTGCCCTCACTGCAGATGTCAGTCCCAAGTTATACCCAGGTTATCCACAGTTCTGTCCAATTTGGCCACAAAGTCAGTTTCTTCAAACCTTCCCTCAGTTTCAATAATTTGCTAGAACAACTTGCAGAACTCAAGAAATTGCTATACTTACTATTATAGTTTATTATAAAGGATACAAATAAGTAGCTAGATGAAGAAGTACATAAGACAAGGTCCAGAAGGGTCCTGAACTCAGGAGACTGTGGAGCTGGGGTGCGCCACCCTCCTGGCACGTGGATATATTCACCAACTTGGGAGCTCCCTGGGCCCTGTCATTTGGGAGATTTAATGGAAGTTTCACTGTGTAGGCATGATTTTGGCCACTGGTGACTAACTCAGTCTTTAGCCCCTCTTGTCTCACCTGAGGTTAGTGATGGGTGGGGCTGAACATTCCAAGCTTCTCATCAAAGTTTGGTCTTTCTGAGGACCAGCTGTCATCCTGAAACTATCTATGGGCCTGCCATAACTCAGTGTATTAGAACAAAAGACGCTCACAACACCCTTATCACTGAGGAAATTCCAGGGGTTTTAGGTGCGCTGTGCCAGGAACTGGGGACAAAGAACAAATACCTTTCTTCTTATTCCACAAGTGGAGAGGGAAAGCTCTTCTTTACAGGAGAACTTTAATTAACAAATGTAGAAAGAATAGTGCAAATAGAAAATAACCATGTGGCAAACACCATGGTAATAATTGTTTTAGACAAGTGTCATCGATGGATGTAGGCAAATGTATGTTGAGAAACAGGACATTTACAGTCTTAGAGTATCTTTCCGTAAGACACATATTAATTACAAAAGGAAAAATAGAAATTTTACAGTGGAGAAAGCTAGCAGACATTATCTTAACCTAGTGATTACAATCAACATCACTAGTGAGATATCAATATTATGCACTTCCTGATAGGATGCACTGAGATGGACAAAACATCACTTATGTTGCATTCTTGTCAAAAATACATAACCTGAATGTCATCATGAGGAAAAATGAGATCCAAATTGAGAACATTCTATGAAACAACTGTACAGTACTCCTCAAAAGTGTCAAGGTGATGAAATACCAGAAAAACTGAAAACTTTTCGGAACTAAAGAAAGTTAATGTTCTAGATTGATCCTGGGCTTAAAAATGACAGTGGGTAATTGGCAAAATTTAAATAAATTCTACTGCTTAGTTAGTAGTATTGTGTCAGGGTTAAAGCTCTGATTTTGATAATTGTATTGTGATTTTTCAAAATGTAAACAGCTGAGGGTTTTGTGAAGGGTATATAAAAATTCTTTGTACTAGATTTTCAACTTTTTGCAAGTCCAAAATAATTTCAAAATAGAAATTCATAGAAATAAAGTTATATGCTGCTTATAAAAGATATACTGATAACAAAACAACATGAAAAGGCTGAAAATAAAATGATGGAAAAAGTTAAACAAGGAAAAATTAAGCAAGGAAAATACTATGCAAAAGACAGTTGATACAGAAATATTAACAGCAGACAAAAACTTAAGGCAAAAAATTTAATACTGTTACAAATGAATGCTGCATCATAAGAAAGAATTGACACATTAAAAGTTATAATAATGAAGATATTGGTATATGTATTCCTAGCAATACATTTCAAGAAAAAACTGTCAATGCTATTGGAAACTGATGAATCAAACAAATGTAATTCTAAAGGCTATAGAACATTTGAGTAATACAAGTGAACGAGTTTGATTCATTTTTTAATAGACCTACACACAATAATCAGGGAAATGTATATTTTAAAGCACACATGGAATACTTACAAAAAGAATAATAAAGCAATGACAAAGAAAATAGAAATAATAATGAGTAGAAAATAATGAGAAAAAAGAGACAATAAGTAAATGGAGAAGCTTATTCTTTGAAGAAATTAATAAAATAGTATGCCTCTAGCAAAAGTAAAAAATAGAAACCATAAATAAATAATATTTGGATGAAAAGAGAATATAACTAGAGATACAGTTTAGACTGTTAAAACTATAAGAAAAATATTGTGAATCACCTCATCAATAAATATAAAAATATTGTTAAATGGATAATGTTCTGGAAAAGCTAACTTCCCAATATTTATTGAGAAAGTATTCAAAACATATCAACAAAACAAAGATACTCCAGTGATTTTAAAATGTGAAATAAGTTCTGTTGTAATCAAACTGTTTTAGAAATAGTGATAGAAGGGAAGTTGCCCAAAACATTTTTTAAAATTAATTAATTTATTTATTTATTTTTGGCTGCATTGCATCTTCGTTGCTGCGAGAGGGCTTTCTCTAGTTGCGGCAAGTGGGGGCTACTCTTTGTTGTGGTGCACGGGCTTCTCATTGCGGTGGCTTCTCTTGTTACGGAGCATGGCCTCTAGGTGAGTGGGCTTCAGTAGTTGTGGCTTGAGGGCTCAGTAGTTGTGGCTAACAGGCTCTAGAGTGCAGGCTCAGTAGTTGTGGTGCGTGGGCTTAGTTGCTGCGCAACATGTGGGATCTTCCTAGACCAGGGCTCGAACCCATATGCCCTGCATTGGCAGGCGGATTCTTAACCACTGCGCCACCAGGGAAGTCCCCAAATCATTTTAACTGTGTAAAATGTGTAACCTTGGTACCAAAATTAATTAAGTGTTCTACAAGAAAATAACATCTAGACAAACCTCACATATGAACTAGAGCCAAAGATCATAAAGAAAATGTGTTTCTAATCTAGTAATCGAAAAAAAGTTATGCCCAAATAAGGTTTATTCCATGAATATAAGCATGGTTCAACCCCAGAAAATCTGTAACAATTTATCATATTAACATTTTTTTCATGTTCAAATGTATACACTAAAGGGATTCTCACACATGTCCTCATGTAAAAGTTATTCACTGTGGCTTCTTTTGGTATAATTTCCAAAAAATTGGAAATAATATAAATGCGTTTCGATAAGTAAGCAAATTGTATGTTATTCACTCTATGGAATCCTATGCAGCAATTAAATAGATCTGCAGGCATCAATCTCAAATACAGGTATGCCCCGCTTTCCAAACGTTTGCTTTACGCCACTTCCCTTTCACCAAAGACCTACGTTAGCATGTGCTTACGCTAATCTGATGAAATCCAAAGAGGACTTTTACCTTTAGGAAAATGGCAAAAAGTGAAAATCGCCTTCAGCATTTGTTTTGCAGCCAACGATTATAGAGGCAGTGTGCGCCAGAGCAGTGAGAATGGCACGCCAAGCTCCTTCCCTGGGAATTACACTCAGCATCAAGCCGTCATAGCTTTGAACTGTGTGAGTATCGTGCTTTATCTCGACTTATTTTGTGTATCCCGTTAGCAGGATGTGTCCTAAGGAAATTGCTTCTTCGCTTTACAGAATTTTGACTTAGGAAAGGTTTCACAGGAACGCTCTATAAACTTTCAGACAGCGGGGGAAACCCGTGCATAATTTTTAATGAAAAAGCAGTTTGCAGGGTACAATGTATTATATAATATTTGT
The DNA here is from genome assembly GCF_028021215.1 of Eschrichtius robustus. Classification (NCBI taxonomy): domain Eukaryota; kingdom Metazoa; phylum Chordata; class Mammalia; order Artiodactyla; family Eschrichtiidae; genus Eschrichtius; species Eschrichtius robustus. The sequence continues at coordinate 18,939,493 of NC_090836.1, forward strand.
GTAACATTTGTGCATTTGTAAACATGCAGAATAGTACTACATAGTATATAATGGATATATACATACGCTAAAAAATATAAAAACATGTATAAGAAGAATATACATTTCAACTTCAGGACAGCTGTTCTTCCGGGGAAAGAGGAAAGAAAACCAGGTAAGAGGGCTTCAACTCAATAATTTTTATTTCTTAGGAAAAATGGCTAAGTGCTAATGTTTGCTAAATCTGGCTTATGTGAACATGGTTGGTTGTAATATCGTTCTTGGTACTCCTCTATATGTCCTCATTATTTCATTTTTAAAATGTTAGAGATGTTTGCTTGATGTGACTGAAATAAAATGTTTGATTATAGAGAGGGCAATAATGGCTCCTCCTGTGACCAGAAAGCCACGGTTCATTATACAGTAGTTCTAATATTGACATATGATTCCAATTTGTTGGAACTGTACTCTGTTTTAGGACTACCTCCTTTGTTTCATTCATTACCATATCAAAAGGGTATGTCTTCAGAGTTTGTATCCTTGGGAACCCTCCTGGTTGCTAGGTAAACCAATAACAGCCCTAAGATTCACATTCGATTGTCCATGCCGGTTACTAAGCTAAAAGGAACCAAAGAGGGGTAAGGGAAGAACGCATGTGTTCTGACCAAAGCAGAGTTTTAGTCTAATGTTCAGCCTATGTATAAAACATCACATTCAGCCCCTTGAGAGTTCAGAGAGACCTAGAAAGCAGTCACTGCTCTCAGAAAAGTTCCATTTCAGTTCAGGTACTTAAATGTAACAATAGAGAACAGTATGAACCTAAGTGGTAAATGTGATAGTAATTTGGAGGCAGAAACACATCTCTGTGAAAGGAGATGCTTGGTGAGATTTCAAGGCAAAAATGGGACTTGCGGGGGAAATCAAGACTGAGAACTATTCAGAACTATTCAGATAAGGAAGCAAGGTTGGAATTAAGTCAGGGTTTAGGATGAGGAAATCTGTGGCTGTGGACAGGCGGTATGGATTTAAATACCTCTTGCTTTGTCCACTGTAACTGCTCTAAGTTAATTTCCTTTAATTTTAAAATACAAGCAACACTATCTTATACACAGGTGATTTTCCTAAGAAAGTAGAGGTATGGTGTAAAAAAATAATTGAGAGCTAAATTTCCAGAGGTACTAGAGCAAGAAGAGGGGTGATGTGGGAAGTGGGAGAGAGCTAGTGAAGAATCTTGGAATCAAGGAGCAGTTTGATTTTTCACTTGTAATAAGAAATGCATTGGTGTTACTGTTAATGTCAAAATATCTTAAATCTGATATTTATGGTATACGTGGTTGTTTTCTCATCCTTGGATGGTTACAACATTTTCAGATATAAGAAATTTTCAATGCTATTCTGCATAAATCAAAAAAATCTTCATCGATAGAATGTGAAATCTTATTCTTTAAAGCTAAGAGCTTGAAATTGCTTTCAATGTAACTACTGATTTTAATCTTATTATGAAAAATTACAGACACTCACAAAGGTGGAGCAGCTAGTATAATGAACCCTAATATATGCAACACAGAGATTTTAAAACTTACCAGTATTAGCCATCCTGGCTTTGTCCACCCTCCCTTTCTTTCTTTCTTTTTATGACTGAAATATTTTAAAGTAAATCCAAGACCTCATGAGACTTCATCCCACCTACTTACAATTCTACTGAGTTTTAATTGAATTATTGATTAAGTAGTTAACAGAAAACAGGATATTACAGGAAGTATCTAGTGTGGTGCCAAGTGCAGCAATTAATCTTTTCTCATTTAATCAAAGAGAGCAGCAGGGCTCTAGTGATATCAATTATGTTTAGAAATGGAAATTTTTAAAAAAATCAAAAACAAGGAAGCAATTTAAAGTATTTTTAAGCCCCTACTTCTGTTTTACTTCCTCTTGACATATTCCCTATTAACAACTGGCTACTTCTCAGCACTCTGACCCCTCAGTGTACCTAGGACGTATGTAAATCATACTTATGTGACTAGGCAAGGGATTGGCAGGCTCCTAGGACATAGTTTCAATAAAAGTTTTCATTTGTACCACAAAATCCTTGCCCTTCTGGCCGGGAGAACTTTCTAGTGCTTTATATTTTAGTTCTTCCATTTATGTTACTATTCTTGTAACTGTATTTATCAGTATTTTAAAATAATTTTTCTTAGTTTCACATGAAAAAGAGACAAAGAAGTAAAATACCCAATGTTGATAAAGGCTTATACGATGGATTTCTGGTGCAAGTATTTATCAGTTGATACATTTAAACAAAAAAAAAAAACAGTTTGATAATCATACTTGAATACCAAGTTTCAATATTTGGAACTTGATAACAAGTTTCAATATTTGATATCTTAAATTCTGTTAGCATGTTCGTAATTGAACAGGATAAAAAAAATTCTTAATGTGGAAATGACACTCCCTCTGCTAAAAAAGAAAATGCTGACTTTGTTTTTGTTTTGTTTTGTTTTGTCCTAGCCCCCCTTCTTTTCCTCCAGAGAAAAGGTCACTCTGCCAGGCTGGATTGATGGACTTTTGAGATGCACAGTTCAAGATTTGTAAGGGGTGGGAAGAAGAGAAAAGCTAATTGATGTAGGGTAATTTTAAAATAAGTGACAGGGACTTCCCTGGTGGTGCAGTGGTTGGGAATATGCCTGCCAATGAGGGGGACACGGGTTTGAGCCCTGGTCTAGGAAGATCCCACATGCTGCAGAGCAACTAAGCCCGTGCACCACAACCGCTGAGCCTGTGCTCTAGAGCCCGCAAGCCATAACTACTGAGCCCACGTGCCACAACTACTGAAGCCCACTCACCTAGAGCCTGTGCTCCGCAACAAGAGAAGCCACCGCAATGAGAAGGCTGCACACCGCAACGAAGTGTAGCCCCCACTCGCCGCAACTAGAGAAAGCCCGCAAGCAGCAACAAGACCCAAGGCAGCCAAAAACAAAAACAAAAACAAAAACAAAAAGGTGACAAAGAGGCATGAACAGAAACGCAAAACAGTTGAGAAAAGGGGAAGTGTATTGGAGTGTGGCTTGTAAATAAGAGGCTCCAGAGTAATATGGGTTTACAGCAAATTGAAAAGGAGAGAAAAAGAGATATAGGAAGTGTTACTGGGGTGTATCAAAGGGAAGTTATTAACAATTTTAGAGGAGAGGCAAGTAAATTATTAGAATTCCTTAAAAAATATTTGGCTACTTGAACTATATTTCTTTGAGAGTGTTTCCCTTTATCAACAAACATTTTTCTATACTGGTACACATTATTTGAAACATGTTTTTGATGACAGCATAAGGTTCTATCCAATGAATATACTGTGGTTAATGCATCATTATTCTACAGTTGGATTGATATTATTTCTATTTTTCTACTATTTAAAAACCACTATGATGAATATATTGGTTCTCACTGCTTCTTTCTTTTTTTTTTTAATAAATTTATTTATTTATTTATTTTTGGCTGTGTTGGGTCTTCGTTTCTGTGCGAGGGCTTTCTCCAGTTGCGGTGAGCGGGAGCCGCTCTTCATCGCGGTGCGCGGGCCCCTCACTGCTGCGGTCTCTCCCGTTGTGGAGCACAGGCTCCAGACGCGCAGGCTCAGTAGTTGTGGCTCACGAGCTTAGTTGCTCTGCGGCATGTGGGATCTTCCCAGACCAGGGCTCGAACCCGTGTCCCCTGCATTGGCAGGCAGATTCCTAACCACTATGCCACCAGGGAAGCCTCACTGCTTCTTTATTATTGAACATTTCACTAGGACAGATGCACAGAAACAGAATTGAAACCTAGTCCACCTAAAACTGAGCTCTCCTGCTAAGTTTATGACTAACCTCTCTGTCCAAAACTTTATTCCCTTTCTTGTCCTACACCTGTTCCCCTCAGAACCCATGTCTCATCATGGTTCTCTTTCATAGTGTTTGTGAAGGTTAATGATATTCACAAAGTGTACAGACCACTGGTTGGCATGGAGTAATGGTCAATAAATGTTAGTTCTATGTTAGTAACTACCGTTATTACTTAAGCTCCCAGGGAGCACAGATATAATCAGCCTAGATGTTCTGGTTATGTTTATCCACATACTCATTAAAAGAGTATTATTCTTTTGTCTTTATTTTAATGGCATTATAAATTAATAACAATCCTATAAAAGTCTGATTTGCACTCAGTTCAGTGGAACTATTACTTTCCTTGTTCAAGATACACATCTATGTGCGGAAAACACAGTTATGTACCAAAAAGAAGGAAAATCCTTTAATTGCAGCTCAGTTTAAGTACTCTTAAATTGTAAAATAATTAATTCAGGGGTTTTTTTTGGTTTTTTTTTGACAGAAAAACAAAAGGTGAACAAGACAGGAATAAATGTCTAGATTGTTGCTAAGCTTGGTTTTCACTTAGTACTACTTTGAAAATATTTCTCCTTTATTTGAGAAAATTTTATATTTACATTAGACACGTTACCCAAGTCAACAGATATGAAGATACCTTTAGCCAGACTTGTAAAACTGAGATAATAGCCATATTAATACCAATGTCACTTTTAGTTAGAATCTAAAAGATATACAACCATATATAAGAATCTGCACAAAACAATATTAAATTAGCTTTTTTAATAGAATGTTTTTTAAATTCATCCCTGTGTCACCATGTTTATTTCTTTGAAGAATTATTTCCGTGCACATATTTGAGTATGTGCCAAGTTGAAAGTTCCTTGTTATGAGAAATGAGTCACAAAACAAAGTTCAGATGAAGCCATTGCAACCCTAACTGCACCACATTTGAAGCAGGGATAGTTACACACACAGTGAAAAATTTGAGGGAATATCTCAGTGAATGAAAGACAACTCAAGCTGTGTAGCACTATAACAGTGTAAAATTGTGAAGGATTTCCCATTTCCAGAAACGTTTATTAGTCTGCTTAGTTCTTTCAGAATCATCATGCCCTTTCTATTTGCAAGGCAAATAGTTAATGAGTTACTTGAAGAAGTTAAACACTCGTGTAGAATTGCAAGCCTTAGGTCATATTCCACCATCGAGCTCACTCTCACGTTACTGGGAAATTAAGATCTCTTAGAACTGTTCGTTGACTTAGTAATAAGTTCGTCACAGCCCGAAGTAAACAGAGCAATCTTTAAAAAGCCAACACAATTTAGACGTTTTTTATAATTTTAGCAGCTGTGTTAGTGTCAGCAATTTGGTAGTGATAAAGTCAATTATCAGCTCTGTTAGGTAAATCTCCTGTAATCTTATGAAAAAAGGTCTCAATAACCTAGCACATTCAGCATTTCATGATCACAAACATCACACACATTTCCCAAAATGTGCTAGCTATCCAAAATTTAACTTCAACTTTTCAATGATGAGAAATACATGTGACTTACTCAATTCAGTAATTACCTCAGTCATTTCTTAAATGCCTACTATTTGAGGCAGGGGGCTAGGTAAGGAATACAAAACAAATAAAATGCAGTTCCTCTCCTTAAGAACATAATCCAGTTAGGGAAGTAGAAACATAAACAGATAATTGTAATACAATATGCTATGAAGGCATATTAGTTGTAACTTTTCCAAAGGTAACATTTTTACTGGTCTTTTTCTTTCTTTTTTTTTACTGACATGAAATTGACATAACATAAAATTAACCCTTTAAAACTGAACAGTTCAGTGGCATTCAGTACATTCACAATGTAATGTAATGTAATGTGTAAATGCACAACCCCCATCTCTATCTAGTTCCAAAACAATTGTTTCTTTTCTGTTTTTAGCTTTATTGAGATATAATTGACATATAACACTATGTAAGTTTAAGATGTACAATATGATGATTTGACATAAGTATATATTGTGAAATGAAGTTAATTAACCCAACCATCACCTCACACAGTTACCATTTTTGTGTGTGTGATATGAATTTTTAGGTTTCACTTTCAGCAACTTTCAAGTATACAGTACAGTACTGTTCACTATACGCACCATGCTGTACATTAGATCCCCAGAACTTATAACTGGAAGCTTGTACTCTTTGACTATCTTCACTCGCTCCTTTCTCTCACCAACCCCCCACAACCAATCTGCTCTGTTTCTATGAGTTTGGTTTTTTTTAGATTCCACATTTAAGTGAGGTCATACAATATTTGTCTTTGACTTATTTCACTTAGCATAATGCCCTCCGGCCTCATTCACGTTGTAGCAAATGACGTGATTTGTTTCTTTTTTTATGGTATATGATATATAAATGTGTGTGTGTATATATATATACACACACACACACACACCAAATTTTCTTTACCCATGCATCCATCAATGGGCACTTAGATTATTTCCATATCTTGGCTACTGTAAGTAATGCTGCAATAAACATGGGGATGCATATCTCTTTTTGAGTTAGTGTTTTCATTTTGTTCAGATAAATACCCAGAAGTGGCATTGCTGGATCATATGGTAGTTCTGTTTTTAATTTTTGAGACCCCCCTCCATACTGTTTTCCATAGTAGCTGCACCAATTTACATTTCTGCCACCAGGGCACAAGTGTTCCCTTTTCTCCACACACTCACTAGCACTTATTTGTCACTTGTCTTTTTGATAATAGTGACTCTAACAGGTGTGAGGTGATAGCTCAGTGTGTGTGTTTTTTTTTTTTAATAAAATTTATTTATTTTTTTGCCGCATTGGTTCTTCGTTGCTGTGCAGGGGCTACTCTTTGTTGCGGTGCGCGGGCTTCTCATTGTGGTGGTTTCTATTGTTGTGGAGCACGGGCTCTAGGCACGCGGGCTTCAGTAGTTGTGGCGCACGGGCTCAGTAGTTGTAGCGCATGGGCTTACTTGCTCTGCGGCACATGTGGGATCTTCCTGGACCAGGTCTCGAACCCGTGTCCCCTGCATTGGCAGGCAGATTCTTAACCTCTGCGCCACCAGGGAAGCCCCTCATTGTGGTTTTGATTTGCATTTTCCTGGGTGATTCATGATGCTGAGTACCTTTTCTTGTACTGTTGACCATGTGTATGTCTTCTTTGGAAAAATGTCTATTCAGGTCCTTTGCCCATTTTAAAACCAGATTATTTCTTGTTTTGCTATTAAGTTGTATGAGTTCCTTACATATTTTGAATAGTAATCACTTGTCAGATATTTGGTTTGCAAATATTTTCTCCCATTCCGTAAGTTGCCTTTTCATTTTGTTGATCTGTACTGGTCTTGAAGTATAAGTAGGAGCTTTTTTCAGGCACAAACTGGAGGGACATACTTCGAGTGTTCTGCTGTTTTTGGCTTTTTTTTTTTCCAAAACAGGCTATTTATTTGCTCCCACTAAATCACCCAGCAGTGATTAAGTGATCGATGTGGCCTTGGTGGGTGAGTTGCTCTCGGGGAGAGAAAGCTCTACTGTTTTTATTATAAATCATTAATCATAATTCACAAGTGGTATTTCTAGCATGATAAAATTAAGTGAAACAAATAATGTAACAGTTCTGGTACACTATGTATTTGTTACTAATGTTACTACCAGGTGATTCATATATATTATAAATTATTTTCTTCTGAAGTATCTTATGGGTTCTTAAACTCTTTACAGGCTCAAAGTTTTTCAAAGCCCTTTTGTCAGAAAAATATACATAACTAGTTTTAGTTTCCCCTCAATATAGTATAAACATAAAGCTTATATTTTTCTAAATGACTTGAACTCATATCAAATCCCCCTGCCTCATCTCTTAAGGACATCCCAGGCAGACCCCAGAGCTTTCCAATCATATTCAATTATTTAAAATTCAGCCTCATTTGACCCACTTCTGCTCACCCAAGTGCCCCTCTTCCCCCGTCTTGGCCAGTTTGTAGCCTGAGGGACTGAAATGGAAAGCAAAGCTCTGTTCTTTTATTCTTTGTTAGATGTCTTGCCAGACAAGTATGGCAGGATCTTCAGCACAACTCTAATGAAATATAGACTGTGGACTCTACTGTTTGTTTATAGGAAGCCAATGAACCCATTAACATTTTTATTATCTACCATCATATATCATCACATCACAATTTGAAGCATGTGGCTGCCTCTTTATAACTTTACAACCCTGTTCATTCAAGAAATATTTATTGATTACGCACTCTGTGTTAAATACTGTTCTACAGGTCAAACCATAGCACAAGCAAAACTTTTGGTTTCATTTGGATTTCATTTGATTTCATATTTTTTTAAGGTGTCTTCCTAGGTAGTCCAAACAGATATTTTACTTTTTTATTGATGCAAATTCTAAGTTGCTTCTAAGTATTTCAAGGTCCCCATTGAGACTGACACTTCAGGTTGACTTAAAGTGACCAACATTTATAACAACAGCACACATATATTGAGTAGGTACTATGTGCCGCTGTGTTAAGTGATTTACTTGTTTTATTTAATCTGGATAGTAATCAGGTAAGCTAGCTAATCATATTATTCTCATTTTACAATGAGAAAACTGAGTGTGAGTGGTCATTAAACTAGCCTCATTTTACTGCTAAGTTAGCCTTGTACTCTGATTCAAAAGCCAGCTGAGCTAGTCCAGCTGTCTGATTGGAGCCATGATATGAATTTAGGCTCCACCCCTTGTAAGTTACTTCACCTTTGTGTATGTCAGTTTTCTCATCTGTAAAATGGAAATAACCACTATATCTTTCTCATAAGTTTTGTAAGATAAATTAAGGTAAAATAAATACAACCCTTAGAATAATCTGGCACACAGTACACATTATAAAAAAATCTTAACGATTACAAGTATGTAATCCCTTACCAGAAAACCATGAGGTTTGATACGTTTCGGAATTCAGAATTCTTCAGATTTTACAAAAGTAAATGAGAGCATTTACCAAAATTTGTATAACATTTTCAGCAGAGTCTGGGAACCTCCCCATAAGCAAAGAAATGAATATATCTGACTTAAACTTGTTAATTCATGTGGAGTGGAACAAATGAGGACTCTACGTAGTTTGATTTCACTTCAGGTCTGAATTTGGTACCCAACTAGTTTGGGCCAAATGTAAAAAATATTTATTTATTTATTTATTTGGTTTTTAGAGACTTTGGGTTTTAAGAATTTTAGTAAAGGACCTATTATTGACAACTAAGTTATATTACCTATACCAAAATGGTCAGAATCATCTTTACTTCAGGCTCTAGAATTTCAAATGGGATTCAAAGGAACATTTCTCATGTAAATTCTCCCTACCAGTTACTTGGCAGAATTTAACACTCAGTGATATTATTTGACATAACCAATTTCATTTCATCTGCTTCACAAAATGTCTCTTGACTTTCCATTTCAGAGTTCCCAATAGACATTTGAAATCATTATAAAATTTCTGCTAGTTCCCCAATACAAAGCTTTTGATTCAATTTAGATTTTATCTTATGCTGTGAAGTTTCAAAAAACTTATAAAATCTTCCCAAACCTTAATCATTTTGGTGCTGTAATCTAAACCTTTTAAAGTCATAAGTAACATTCAGGATACACTGGGTTTTACTGCAGCTAACATACAGTCCCCCAGATCTCCATGGCTTAAACAATAAGGGCAGATGGGCATGCACTTGGCTTATAGAAAGTTAGTTTGAAAAAGACTTTTGGGAAAGCAATATGACATCATGAATCAAATCTTAAACGTAGCTATAGCCTTTGGAACAGTCATCTTATTTTTTGAATCTATCATAAGGAAATAATCAGAAATGAAAGTAAAGATACATGCACAAAGATGTTACTCAAAATGTTAATTATAATAGAGGACAATTGGGAAAAACAAAATATCTACCAAAATAGAATGATTCAATGAATTATGACACACTGCTGAAACAAATTAGACACAAATAAATCAAAAGACATCCTGTGTTCATGGATTGGAAGAATGAATGCTGTTAAAATGTCCATACTACCCAAAGCAAGCTACAGATTCAGTGTAGTCCTTATCAAAATGTCAATGGCTGTATCAAATCATCATGTTGTACCCTTAAAATATTTTACAATTTTATTTGTCTATTATATTTCAATAGAAATTAATTTTAAAAATCTTTGAAACAGGTTTAGTGAGGTGAGAAAATTACACAAAATAGCATGTGCTGTAATTATATTTTGTTTCTTTCATTTAGGGAGACCCAAATAGTCCTTCTTTTTAGACTCAAAAAATTCAATTTATTTAGTAAAATTGAAAAAAATCAAAATTCACATGGAACCATAAAGGACTCTATATTGCCAAAACAATCTTGATAAAGAAGAAGAAAGCTGGAGACCCCACACTTCCTGATTTCAAAACATATTACAAAGCTATAGTAATCAAAACAGCATGGTACTGGTGTAAACACAGGCATATAGACCAATTGAATAGAATAGAGAACCCAGAAATAAAACCCATACATATACATTGAAATGATCTTTGACAGGGGTGCCAAGACGTATTGTATACAATGGGGAAAGGATAGTCTTTTCAAAAAATGATGATTGGAAAACTGAATATCCACATGCAAAAAAATGCAACTGGTCTCTTACACCAACACAAAGATCAACACAAAATGGATGAAAGACTTAAGCATAAGACCTGAAACTAAGTAAAATTCCTGGAAGAAAACTTAGGGGAAAAACTTCATAACATTGGTCTTGGCAATGATTTCTTGCATATGGCACCAAAGCACAGACAATGAAAGGAAAAATAGACTAATGGGAGTATATCAAACTAAAAAGCTTCTGTGCAGCAAACAATCAACAGAGTGAAACACAACCTATGGACTGAGAGAAAATATTTGCAAACCATATATCTGAAAAAGAAATAATATCTAAAATATAGAAGAAACTCCTATAGCTCAATAGCAAAAATCCAAATAATCCAACTTAAAAATGGGTTAAGGACTTAATACATAGATATTTCTTTAAAGAGGACATACAAATGGCCAATGGGTATATAAAAATATGTTCAGCATCACTAATCATCAAGGAAATGCCATCAAAACTACAATGAGATATCATCTTACACTTGTTAGTATGGCCATTATAAAAAGAAAAGTGTTGGTAAAGATGTGGGGAACTAAAAGATCCCACATGCCACAACTAAGACCCAGCATGGCCAAATAAATAAATAAATATTTTGAAAGAAGGAAAGAAAGAAAGAAAGGAAGGAAGGAAGGAAGGAAGAAAGGAAGAAAGGAAGAAAGGAAGAAAGGAAGAAAGAAAGAAAGACAGGGAAAGAAAGAAAAAGCAATCATGACCTCTGTTAAGGCAATGGCATCTATCTTCCTAATTCCTTTTCTGCTCCCACAAAGACGCACACACACAATGTTTTAAATTGAAAAGACATTATATACATTTTATTTTGTTTTCATTTCAAAACGTACAATTTCGAAACCACATTTTAATTTATTGATTGCATAAATTTATGCTACACAGGCGTATCACAAATCATCTAGTTTTGAATATTTAGATTACTTTCAAACTTCACTATTTTAAATAGCTCAGAGCAGCTGTAAATACTTGTGAAGAAAAGCAAAAGTAATCTGAAAAAATTCTGAAACAGACAAAAATTTTAAACGATGTATGAAGAAATTGCTAAACGGGGCGTCATGTGTGTGAAATTTAAAATTACTGGAAATATGTTTTGACCACTTTGTCATTTTGCTCACTTGCAGTTTTTTGGGTTTTTTTCCTGGTTGCTTGGCTTGTGGGATCTTAGTTCCCCGACCAGGGATTGAACCCTGGCCCTCAGTAGTGAAAGCACCGAGTCCTAACTACTGGACCACCAGGGAATTCCTCATTTGCTATGGTGATTAAATTACTTTTAACCAAATCATCTGGAGCTAATGTTATTGATAATTATTGCTGAGTAAAAAAAAAAAAAAAAAAAATACAGGATTTTTCTTTAAACATGTTAATATTTTATAGTTTAAAAAAATGAGTGTGTACTATAGGAGAAACATTCTACACATCTCTATTCCTGGGTAATTTATTCTTTTGGCTGCAATTGCCAATACAATTAAAACAATTTTTTTCTCCCAAACTAGTTATTGGCAGTACATAAGAATCCCATTTATGTTTGCATATTCTATTACAGCTAAGATAGCCTTGGCTAAGCTGAAAGAGAGATTAATTTTATGGGGCTTGTGCCCACCACCCCCTTTCCCCTCCTTGGGGTATTTTTTTTCAATGAAAAATACAGAGCTTATTTTGTCTTTTTTAATTTTAATGATAAACACAAAATCATAAATTAACCTACAAGTGTGAGTTCTGATTTAGCAGAGGCCTATCTTGTGATACTGTTTTCATATCAATTATTTACCAAATATTTTTACTGTATTTTTAATTTCCTTTTTGCCTTAGTTTTTATTTAGAAGAACGTTCATTTGATCTTCCCTGGTGGCGCAGTGGTTAGGAATTCGCCTGCCAATGCAGGGGACACAGGTTTGAGACCTGGTCCGGGAAGATCCCACATGCCATGGAGCAACTAGGTCCACAAGCCACAACTACTGAGCCTGCGTGCTACAACTACTGAAGCCCGTGCTCCTAGAGCCCGTGCTCCGCAACAAAGAGAAGCCACCGCAATGAGAAGTCCGTGCACCACAACGAAGAGTAGCCCCCTCTCGCCGCAACTAGAGAAAGCCCGCACGCAGCAACGAAGACACAACGCAGCCAAAAATAAGTAAATAAATAAATAAATTTATTAAAAAAACAGAGCATTTCTATCACCCCTGAAAATTTCTAAAAGAAAAGGAATATTCATTTGCCTCTTAATGTTGTGCTCTTCTTTCTAACATCAGGTTAATAATTTTGCTTTTGTATGATTTGTCATGTGTCCTGTTGTTTTGTTTTAATTTTTTTCTATTTCTTTAATTTCTTTTTTTTTTTTTTTGACTGTGCTGCCAGGGAATTCCGGCATGTGTCCTGTTTTAACATTTATTATTTTGTGATCAAGATACAATTAATATTAAAAGGATAATTTGTATCTATAGAAATGCATAAGTTTTGTATTCTTTTTATGGCTAATTAGAACACTTTACATTATTTGAACTTTTTTTTTTTACCACTCTGCCTCTTCCTCTTTTCTCCTCAACCCAACTTTTTATTTTTTCCATATGAAGGTCTGTGTATTAGCCACCTCTTACATATTTGTTTCAGACATACGGTCTTGGGTCAAGAATGTGTACCTTGGTTGGGCTATTATTATCGCTGAGCACTGACTCAAGGGTGTTGGAGTGGGTAGAAACTCCTGCTGGTTTTCTACAATGTCTCATACTTGTCACATATAAGTATATTAAAAAACCCTAGAACTGATCCTTAAGTAAACCCATCTGGCACATTTCGGCATCCATGGTACTTTTAACCATTTGGATAAGGTATTCAGTCAGTTTTCTTTCCAATTTATAATACTGGATCCTAGGCCATATGGTCCTAATGTGTTGACAAGAAGAAAGAATCACATCTCACCAAAGTCCAAACACATGAAATCCGATGTTTTCTCATTATCGCTAATGGCCTGACACCATCATAAAAGTTAATTAATTAGTACAGTAGGCTTTGTTCTCTTTAAACCATCAGAATTTTGCCTTACTGTACTTAACCTCTTCTGGATGGTTACTATTGGATGGCTTAATTATCTGTTACAGTATATAGTAGTTACCTAGGTAATCCTGGTTTATCTCACCAGTTTATGATTAATAGGGTGACATTCTGCCCATCTTCCTTGAAAAACTAGTATTTCATTTAACTCTTTAGCAATCTTCAGAGTTTTCATTATTCAATCGATCCTCCAAAATAATGGCCTGTCTCCTCGCATCTGCTCTGGTTTTAGGTACCTTGCAGACATTATCACTGAGCTGCCAGTTACTGCCTCATTCCTCATTCCCTGCTATTGTGCTCTCTTTCCGGGTCGTGTTACTCAGAGCAGCTTTAAAATATACAAAGGGAAGAAAAGGAGAGTAACATGAGCTGACCTAGTGGATCACAAAAGGCCAGAGAAAGTAGGTCCTTGATATTCTCCTTACCCTTCCCCCAGAATATTCTCCTCTAGTCTCTGATACACCTCTCCCAAGGAAAGAAGAGAGAAGCTTCCTTTGTTACGCAGACCCCCAAACCATAACCTAGTTCTAGATTTTGAAATCCCTTTGCTGAACTAAGGTTTAAGCATTGGAACAATACCCCTGGACGAAGTTGAGACAGACTTTTACCTTTTATTATCTAATAATAATAGCACCATCTCATTTAATAATAGTTAATTATTATGTACCATTTCATTTAATTCAGATGAAAACTTAATAATAATATTTGAGCCCTTACTAGGACCAGGCATTATCCTGAAGATTTGATAATCATCTATTAAATCTTCTCCGCAGCCCTGTTATTATCACTATTCTGCAGATGGGGAAACTGAGGTTAAAGGAGATTACATAAATTGCTCAAATTCTACAGCAGGATTGTCTACTTACAAAGCTCAAATTCTTTTCATCCCCTTCATTATCTCTCCGGTCTCTGTATAATATGCTTTAATGAGCTAGAAAGTAAAGTTTCATCCTTTGGAACAAGGTAGAATAGAATCTGAAGTTGGAGAAAGTGGCCCTTATTGTTGTGTATTTTTCATGGGCTGTAGGCACAAAAGTAGTAGGCATTAGCCCTTTGTAGTTTGTGTGCATACACAGTTGCTCTGAAATCCTTACTTCCAACTATCAAAATACAGTTTCAAACACTTCTTATGGAGGACCGAATAGGAATGAGAATAGAGATATTAAATGTTTAACTTGTGAATTGGTGTTTAAGCTATTGGGTACATTTGGGAGAAAGTTGGAATGGTAGTAAAACAATATAGAGTGATTAAGTATACATTAGGAGTCTTAAAAAATTGCTTTAAAGTATAATGCAGAACATATTTAGCCTGTCACCCATTTTATTAGTCAACAAATAATTATTAAGTGCCTATTAAATGACAATCATCAGCTAAGTCCTGGAAAAATGGATTTAAAAAAAACACAGGTTTTTTTTTTTTTTTTTGGCCATGTCACATGGCTTGTGAGATCTTAGTTCCCTGACCAGGGATTGAACCTGGACCCATGGCAGTGAAACACTGGACCACCGGGGAACTCCCTGTTTCTTCATTTTTAAAATGATGTTTTTTGCCACTGATTTATATAGAATTAAGATGAAATATTGATCAGCACTTGTGAACTTTTAATTAATACCACTTAAATAACAATAATAAGGAATTCCCTGGCTGTCCAGTGGTTAGGACTCCATGCTTTCACTGCTGAGGGCCCGGGTTCAATCCCTGGTCAGGGAACTAAAATCCTGCAAGCCGCTGCACGGCATGGCCAAAAAAAAAAAAAAAAAAAAAGAACACCAAAAAAGATAGGAAAAAAATAAATAACAATAATAAAAACTGCTAAATCAATTTTAACAAATACTGTGAAAAATATGATTTCAACATTATTTTTTAATTAATCTGCTTTTCCTCACTGATTTAAACTATTAATCTTTATTACATATAAAATACCCATTTATACATGGATTTTTCTTTTTTGGGATCTGTTTATTTCTGTGCCAGCCTCTCAACTTATGCCTTTATAATATGATTCAATATTTGGTAAGGTGTATTCCCTCTCATTACCCATATATCTTTAAAAACATTTTTTCCCCTTACATATTTTAGATTCTTATAATTAGGAATCATTTGAAATATTTCTCTGTTCTACTAAATCCACAATTGTAATTTACAATATGCAAGATACTGTCTTGAGACCATGGGGGCTATTAAGAGAAAAATGATAGAATTCTTGCTATTAAGGAATTAGTCTATTGTATGAAATAGAGTTATAATCTGATTCTAGGAACATGAAAAAGAGGCAAGCTAGAACAAGCACTGATAGACATGTTTTATAGAGTTAAATATTTATTAGCTCTTATTAATATAGCTGAGCATAGCTTTATAGATGGCCAGCTCCCTTAGGCTCTCTTAAAGTTGTGAAGAGCAGAACACGTGTAGCTTCATTTTTATTTAACATCTGAAAATCCAAACACCTAGAGGCTCTTTCTTTTTCTTTTTCTTTCTCGAGGGGGAGCAGTGGAGCGGAGCATGCACATCCTTGAACACCAGGGATCACAGGTGTTTTGGATTTCTGAATCTTCAGTTCAGTCTACAATGACATTAAGTAACCCTGATTCTCTGTTAGGCATATAAGAGTGATTTCATTTTAAACATGTGTTCAGTTTGGGGGATGATCTAGCTATTAGACATGTCTGTATAATCTCGTTTCGCATAATATTTTCTTCTGCAAATTCTTTGTGTTATTACTCTGCTAACTAAAGTTAACTCCATTGTCATTAAAATATTTATGACCCGAGCCTTTGGATGTATATTCAGTGATCCTTTTATTCCCTCATACAAAATGCTTATTATGTAGCAAGTTATAAACATTTTACTAGTCTTTTATATGTGGCACAATCTTCATGATTTAAATCTACAGTGTGGGTGGCACAAGGCAGAAGTTTTTAGGTGTTCTAACAGATGCATAAAAGAAGTAAATTTAGGTCAGGAAAATCCAGATAAGCTCCGTGAAGATGATTGCTGGAGGTTAAGCTCTGAAGAGTGAGTGCGATTTCAAGAAGCAGAGATGGAGACAAAAACAGGTGGAGAGAGAAGAGACAGAGAAGTCAGCTATTTGCAAACTAACCAGAGGTACGGTTGCTGTTGGGGCCTCAAAGCTACTGTTTGATTTCTGACTTTTAGGGCCCCTGTTGTCTCCTGAATGTCTGTATAAGTAGATAGATGTATTCCACCTGCCATCGTTAGTCTGTTGTAGGATACTTCTTATCTATTTATCCATCTATGTATTATCTATCAATCATCTATCTAATTATTTGCTTACTGAAGGACAGCTGGGTTGCTGCCAGTTATAAGCCTTTATGACTAATACTGCAGTGTACATTCTTGTACACACTTCCTCGTGTGCATATGTGGGATTTTTGTATACACCTGGAATTGAAATTGGTGGATGGTAAAGAATGCCTATCTTCAACTTGATTAAATACTGCAAAATTGCTCTCCATAGTGTTTTGTTTTTTTTTTTTAAATAAATGTATCTTCCCACCAGTAATGTACACTTGGCACTGTCAGAATTCAAAAATTTTTCCAGTCTAATGGATGGATATAAAATGGTGTCTCGTTGTTGTTTTAATTTGCATTGCCTTGATTATTAGTTATAGAAGTATTATTTTCGTAAGCTTACTTGCTGTTTGGATTTCTTCCGAAAATTAATATTCTTTTCCCATTTTTCTCTTGGGTGGTTTGGCTTTCTTATTGATTAGTGGTATTCTGAATACTAATCCTTTTTTCATCATATATGTCACAATTACCTTTTATCTTTTTTATGACTTAATTAATTTCATGAAGTTTTAAATTTCAATGTTTTCAAATTTGTCAGTCCTTTTCCTTCAGGGTGCTTGCTTTATGATTCTTCTTTAGAAAATCTTTCCTTAACTTGCAGTCATGAAGACTGGATCCTATATTTTCTTTTTCTTTTTTTTTTTTATGTAACTTACTTTTTATTGAAAGTATCTTGCATTCGTGACTGACGCTTTCTGGGTTATGCCATACATTTTAACATTAAAGGTTAAATTATTTTTTACATGCAAGTAGTGTTTATGGTTTTCCCTACATAGGATTACTGATTATAAAAAGATGACACACCACATGGGTTAAGTGTCTTTTTTAATTGAAAAGCCAGCAAACTGTCTAATTCTGTTTCCTCCCAAAACACAAACTGAGTAGTAACTGAGCCTCTAGCCAACATATTCAAAGCTGAGAGGATTAAAAATGCAAAAACAAGTCCTCAGATCCAATTAAGGGAGCCCTGCTACATACAGGCTAATCAATACCAGTGGTACTCTGACTCCAGGAAGCTGGAAGACATTCTGATAACCCCACTCTGATAACATTTACCTCAAGTAGCCTTTTTCCAGTTTCCAACTCATGAATAAAGATAATACGTTGTTAATTCTGTTTCAGAAAATTTTTTGCAAGTTGTTTTACTTACAATGCCAACTTTTAAAAGTCACTAAACTAAAGTTAACTGGACAATAAACTAGGCAGAAATTGCTTTACAAAAAGAGGGAGAGCCCAAAATGCTACTTTCTATAGAGAACCCACAGTTCAATTTTATTCAGAGCAAAGAAAAAAGAACTTTTGATCATACTAGAAGAAACGGAGCCATAAGTTTGGAATCTGTACTGAAACTACACATGCAATGAGGACAACATTCTGCTAATACAACTGATTTGCTGCTGCATTTGTGGACCGTTTTTCTCATATTAACAATTATAAACAAAGCAGTGCGACTAGTATTTGGAACAATCCTTACAGTGTTACAGCATCAGACACAAAATTTCACTTCTCCTCACACCACTGGCTCTCTTTGCGTACCTGGGCTTCCTCTTCTTCAGTAAAATCGTTTTTGATAGTGAATGTCTTTCGAATCTCCTCAGGAGTTTTCCCCTTGATCATATTGGCAACAGTCTTGCAGGTAACATCAAGCAAACGTTTGATGTCTAAGTAGTTTGATGCCAATATAAGCTCAAAAAGTGTTCCTTGGTCAACTTTCAGGAATTCTTGATCCCAAACAGGGATGTCATCTGTCCCTGGGTGCACCACTCAATGACCTTTTTTAATACTGCTGCATTAACACTTGGCAAGGGGACTGGATCAACATCTCCTGCATCATCCATTCCCAAATCTTCCAACATGGTCTTAATAGTCACAGATTGTTTCGCAATTTCAACATCAACTTCAAATATCTCTCCATCAGAACTCTGCAACTTAATTGAAGGCATGGTGTTAGGACTCAAGGAGATGGCGGGCCAGGGGCTGATGAGAGCAGGGCGGCGTCTGCAAAAAGAAAAACAGAAAAGCGGAGAACAAGGCCAACCGATCCTATATTTTCTTATACACTTTTTTTCATTCATTCATTCATTCACATTTTAAAAATAACTACTGCCTTGTCAAAGACATAAGTATGAACTAAAGCCTCTAGTTTACCTTAGGGTTCACTCTTTGTGTTGTACAGTTCTATGGGTTTTGTAAAGTTCATGTCATCTATCCACCATTATAGTATCATACAGAGTAGTTTCACAGCTCTAAAATTCCCTGTGCCCCATCTATTCATCCTTCCTTCCCTCTGGCTGGACACTTGGCAACCACTGATCTTTTTACTGTGTCTAATGTTGTTTTGCTTTTTCCAGAATGTAATACAGTTGGAATCATTTTATAGCCTTTTCAGATTGGCTGCCTTGACTTAACAATATGCATTTAAGGTTCCTTTTTTTTTTTGGTGGATTGATCCCTCATTCCTTATTATTGCTGAATAATATTCCATTGAATAGATGTACCAGTAGTTTTTTTTGTTGTTGTTTTTGCTTTTTTTTTATTCTACTCACCTATTCACAAATATCTTGGTTGCTTCCAAGTTTTGGCAATTATGAATGAAGATTCTATAAATATTCATGTGCAGGTTTTTTGTGTGGATGTACGTTTTCAACTCATTTGGGTAAATATCAAGGAGAATGATTATGGATCACATGGTAAGACTATGTTTAGCTTTGTAAGAATATTCCAGACTCTCTTCCAAAGTGGCTGTACCATTTTGCATCCCACCAGTGATGAATGAGAGGTCCTGTTTCTGTACATCTTCACCAGCATTTGTTGTATTTTGGATTTCAGCCGCTCTAATAGGTGTGTAGTGTTATCTCGTAGTTTTAAGTTGCAATTCCCTAATGACATGATGTTGAACAAGTTTCCGTATGCTTGTTTGCTGTCTGTATTTCATCTTGGGGTGAGATGGCTGTTCTGATCCTTTGCCCATTTTTAAACTGGGTTGTTTTCCAATTGTTACGTTTTCAGAGTTGTTTGCATATTTCAGATACAAATCTTTCATCAGATATCTGTTGTTGCAAATATTTTCTCCCAGTCTGTGTCTTGGATTTGCATTCTCTTAACACAGAGAAGTTTTTCACAGAGCAGAAGTTTTAAATTTTAATTAAGTCTGTAAGCAGATAGGCTAGGGGGTCCCCAGAGAAAGAAAACCAGGCATGGCTTTCTTGACATAAGAGAAGCCATTTTTGGCCTAAGCCATTTTGTGATCTAAGCTTGGCTGCAATGCTTGCCCTTGAACAGGTCTCAGTAATTAATGATCTTAAGGGAACAAAAGAATGTAGCAACAGTGGAAAAGCAGTCAAGCAGCAGCAGTTCAGCTATAAAACAGTCCTAGTTCCTCCTCAATGGATATACATAATCTGATACATATCTTTGAGTTGTTCTGCAGGAACTAAGCCCCCCCCCCCCCTTTAGTCCAAGACTAAAGCTTGGACTCTGTTGACCTTTGCCCCAATAATTTGCTGAATTCTCCTTAACTCAAGCATATTCATGAATATGCATGTTCCCTTAGCTTAAAACTTCTCCAATTTTGCTGTTCGAGGAGACATTGCTTTGGGAAAGATCCCTGGTGTTCTCACTTGCTGCAAGTAATAAATACTACCTTCTCCAGCTCTTTGCCTTGGTTGTGTCTTTTGGCTTGACACCCACGAAGAGGCAAACCCAGTTTTTGAGTAACAATGGGATCAAAAAAATTTTCCCATACAATTAGCAGTTATTCCAGTAGTTTCTCCATCCTTTCCTCACTAATTTTCAATGCCACTTTTATCATATTCAAAGATCTCACACGTGTGTAGGTCTTTTTCTGGAATCTTTACCATGCTCCACTGGTCTATTTGCCCATTCTTAAACCGTTATATCATAAATCCTGGTAGGATGTGTTCTCCCAACTTATTCTCTAACCCTCCCTCCCCCACAAAGAATTATAGCAGCTTCTCTTCGACCTTAAGTTTTGGTGTGAATTTTAATGCCACTTTAACAAGTTGTGTGAAATACGCAGTTGAGATCTAATTGTAACTGCACTATACTTATTGATTTGTTCAGTGAAAACAGATCCTTTTAATAAGTATCTTTTCTTATTCATGGATATGGTTCATTTCTCCATTAATATAATTTCATCCATAAGGGTCTTACACATTTTTTGTTAGTTTTATTCTTAGGTACCTAATAGGTTTTTTTTTGTTTTTTTTTTTCAGGTCCTTCTAGTTATTAATGGATGCTTCATTAAAATTACAAACTTGTATGATCCCCCAAATAATTTTTGTAATTTGTTATTAAATCATTTCACAATTCAAATCATAGCTTCAAAATTCTTAAAATGCCAACTGTTTAATAATAAAAAATACAAATTATACAAAGATACAATAGAGGGAATTCCCTGGCGATCCAGTGGTTAGGACTTCACGCTTTCACTGCCGAGGGCCTGGTTGGATGGGGAGCTAGGATCCAGCACCCTGAGTGGCGCCACCCAAAAAAAAAAAAAAACCAAAAAAACCCAACAACAACAGATACTACCTGAAATGTGAAATTAGTATATTGATTATTTCTCCCCAAATTGAAAGGAATGCATAATTTAGAGTTTCTCCTAGTATACGATTTAAAAAAAAAAAGGACTAAGTCTGGAAAATGTTGAATCAACTGTCTTGCTGTCTATAAAACTCTCTTCTCCTTTTTAATTTATGAAGTTTACCTTTATTGATAGTGAGCTATTTATTTTGTGATTTACAAAGGTAGGTAGGTTCTTTCTGAACAATCAGAATGTAAACTGATGCTAATGAGATAAACATTTTGACTGTTAATTAAGCTGAGTCCAGTTAGCGATTTAATTTACCACTAACAAACGTATTCACCATTTACCAAATGCCGCAGGCAAGACAGATTAAGAGGTCAAATCTCAACCCATTTTCCTCAAATCATAGGGAAAATTAGGAGGTCTCAATAAATTACTTGTGGATTACCCAGTTTCCAGTATTCCCCTAGCAGAGGAATTAGCTGCTATAAGACAATGAGACTAAAAGTTTGAAGGTAGCTCTTTCAAGGCCCTCAGGGATACCCTGAAACAGGCATCTAGAGGCTGAGCCCAAAACTCCTTTCCTTCCATCTTCATCCTACACTATAACCTGTTTTTGCCGACTCTGAATAACTCTCGGTATGATCAAACATCAGACCTTAAAAACACATCTTGAAGTGCAGTCGCTTTCTTACCCAAATATCTTAACTGTCCCAAATATCTTAACTGTCCCAAATACCATGATCTCCGTATACTGCTGATGGGAATTTAGTTGCCAACCCAACTATGTGGTTAGTCCTCAGTACACAGTGGCTCCGAGATCAAGGCGACGCAGTTAACCCAGCTTGCCCAGACTCAGGCCAAATTCAGAGGCTGATCCTGGAGTTATTTCAGGACACTTCCCTCGCTTCCCAGAAAAACTCAGCCCTACCTCAAACCCAGACCCCAAGACCCTCCAGATCAGGTGAGCTAAAGCCTCAGTGCCTTTCGTTCGGGGCTTGGCAGGGGTCAGGCTCACTCCAAGCGGGAGCGCCACGTTTTAAAGACTAGCAGCACGCGCCGCACTGTCCGATAACGGTCGAGGAACCGAGCTCCAGGCACTAGGCCCATTGTGCTCGCGGCTAGAAACTCCGCCTTGATCCTAACGCAGCCGAGGCCCCGCCCCGCGCGTGACGCCAGCGTCAGGCCAGTCCCGGCATGCTCCGCGCCCGCCGGCGGCCGAGCGCAGACGAGAAGGATATTCCCCGTGAGCAGTCTCTGGTCAGTTCAGCCGCTATCCAGACCTGGGTCGGCGAGAGTGCCGCCACCAGCTGTTCTCCTACCGCTCTGCCGTCAGTCTGAACGCCCCCAGCCCTCCCGCGAGGGCGCCCCGGGACGGAAGGATCCAGCAGCCTGTCGGCGCCCGCCGTTCTCGTGGTCGCCGTCGCCGTCGTCGTTGTGGTAGTCTCTGCCGTAGCCTGGGCCATGGCCAATTACATCCACGTCCCGCCCGGCTCCCCGGAGGTCCCCAAGCTGGACGTCACGGTGCAGGATCAGGAGGAGCAGCGCTGCCGGGAGGGGGCCCTGAGCCTCCTGCAACACCTGCGGCCGCACTGGGACCCTCAGGAGGTGACCCTGCAGGTAACGCCCACACCTCAGCCCCGGGTCTCACCCGACCTTGACGCGGCCCCGGGAGGGCCGGGGGGCGGGGGCGATCTCACCATCCCTTCTAGTCCCCGGTGACCCGGGAGGACCTACGGGAACGTCGTCTCCCTCCGTTCTTTGGGAAGTGATCCTGTATTTTCTCTGTCACACCTAGGAAGGTCACTCCCCCTTCCTTCACCATTGCTTACTGAGGTCGTCCTGAGGGCAGATTTTCTCTTTCCCGAGTCGGCTACGTTCGTGACGCACCCCTTCCACCTCGGGAAGGTTCCTGTTGATCGTTGCCCCTCCTCCCACTCCCCTGTCCCTTCTAACTGCGAAAAGAACCTTTTCCACTCCCTTGCGAGGGGTCCTCGCCCATCGGCCCAAGCCACCATCTCCTCCCCTTTCACAAATAATGTGCTAATTAATCTTCTCTGATCTTCTCATTTCCCTTCCCTCCCCTCCCCCGTCGGTGTGCTCCCATTGATGCTCACCCTGCGTCTTACCTTCTCAAGTCCTGGGATTGGCGACAGTACTCGATTCCAAAGTAGTGACCGTGGTCCTCATGGGTTCTTCGGTAGCCCTGCACACGTTATTTTATTTGTATCGGTACTTCTGAAAATGTTTTAGTCATGTTAGTGAAACTAACAATATCTGATGTTAGGAGGGTCAGTGGCTTGTGAATATTTCTTTTTCCTGAGCCACTGTATTCGTAGATAGACAAAAATTGGGAGAAAAAGTCCTTAAGAGCCTATGCATTTTTTAATAGCTTATTTCTAATAAGTTACGATTAAGCATACATGAAATTTATTTTGAATACTAATTTGTATTTAACTTTTGGAGTTTCAGGTACTATATACGAAAATGAACCTCCTTTTCCCTTGCAAACACAAAGTAATTTTAAAGGCTGGCATATTTTAGGTTTGTTTCAAATCTGAGCAATAATGTAAGAGTATTCATTTGAAGTAGCCACATCATCTGCCTTATTTTGTTGACTGATTTGTTTCAGCAATGTTAATTGACTTAACAGTATCTCAGATTCTTTGGTAAAGTAGTCACCTATACAAAAATGAGTAAAACATGAACAGTGCCCTAGGGCCCAGAACAGTTCTCGACACTTCAGCTTTCATGAATGTTGGTTTCAGTTCTTACTGCCTAGAAGAGTTTGGGGCAGATTAGAAGGACCCATATGTTTTGGAAAAAAGTTAAGACAAAAATTTTGAAAATTTAAGGGAATGTTTGTTAGCCAAGTATGTAGGACATAGTGAATCCAAAATGATTTTCATGTGTAATTAAAAAAAAATGTATGATATATTTTCTTTAAGGAAAATTAGTTTAATTGAAACTTCCAATTTGAAACTCTAGACTTCTTTAGTTTATTATTCATTAACTTATTTGTAGTTTATTATAGAAGATTTTTATATTTATTAAAATGAGATATTCTGGCAGTCAAGTATAAATTAAACAGATATTAATTAAAAACATTGCTACTTCGTGGTAAACTCTGGTACTGGCAAACCATATTACTTTTTAAGCAGAGACTTAAGAGTTTGAAGCTTTGAAGACTGGAATTTCAGTTGATGTGTTTGTCTGTAGAACAGCAGGAATAGCTACCCAGAGGTACATTAGGTGTTTTTTTAATCATTTAATCCCCCGAACAACCATTTTAGATAGGTACTATCTTTTTTTTTCAGGTGAAACTCAGTGAAGTAAAGCCAGGATATCGGTTTTAAAAAAAAAAAAGGATAAAATATGCTAACATCAAACTGTTTTTTGATTGTTGTACTTGGGATTGAATCTTAATCTGATACCCATGTAGCAGCTTTTGACTTTAAGACCTTTGGACTCATTATCCAAACTTCTAATATACTTATTTGTAAGTGAAGGTAAATACTACCATGTTTTTTTGCCCTTAGGATGATTGTTATTTAGAAATATAATCCCTCCATTTGCAAGCAAAGCTATTGATCCAGAAGCTGGAACAACTGCTAAGCAGAGTTGATGGTTATTCATCTCTCAATATGGTAGATCTGACTCCCACATTCTAGGTCATTATAAACTCTGCTTTTATGATGCTTCAGGATTTCTTTAGTAAATATCAATGGGAATATTTTCTTTTGAGATTTGCTTTTATTTCCTTTGAGGTATAAAGATAAAAATCATACCTAACATAATAGTCAACAGATTAAAACAGGTATCAGTAATACAGCCCATATTTTAAAAAGATTTTTTCTAAAATTCTTATGTGATATAAAATGCTTTAAACATACCTTAGACGCTTACTCTAGTAATACTTATTTTACCTGGCACTTACTCTTGACAGCTGAACTATTGAGAGCATGTTGGAAAATCCAGAAGTAAACAAAAAAAGACTTCAATGCATTCAGAATAATAGAGGGCCCAGTCTTTGCTCACAACTTATGGACACAGGGAATAATATATCTCATTTTAGATAGAGTCTTAAAAAGTTTAATTATTTTTTCCCTATCTGTCCAAAATTAAAAGAATACAATATAAAAGGAGCGGTGAGCTTTGTGGAGTGTAGTATCTTAGAATAGGCAGAGTAGTTCTAAAACAATACCAGTCACAGTGTTTTTTATTTAATAATATTTTACTATTTATAAAGAAAGCACTTTCACATACATTCTCCCAACTACCCTGTGAGATAGATGTAGACTGTTAATATGTATTTTATAGTTAAACGAAAGTGAGCTTGGAGTTTGTAATGGCAGATCTGGGATGAGAACTCATCTTATGAATGATTGCTCTTTGAGAAAAGTTTATGTTTGTATATTATGATTAAGACAGGGAAGCCATTTCTGTGTGAAGTTAGTAATTTCTTAAAAATTAAATCTTTGGCTCATAGAAAGATTTTGCTTTAAGTTCCTTAAACATAAATTTGCATTACTTTTCCATATGTGACATTATTTTGGAAACGGGATTCACTTCAGCTTTCTTTTAAGATAGTTACTATCTAATAGTAAAGTATTTGAGTGGGTGGGTAGGACCTAAGACTATTTGACTATGGCTAAGAGAGATGTGTTGTTTGATAGGTTCCCATATATGTTGATAACATGTGACCAAAAAGTCAGGAGCCTACTGTACTAGTTTATTTTCAGGTATTGATAGCTGTGTGACTCGGACTTAGCAAACCACTTCACCTCTCTTTGGGGCCTCAGCATAGTGTAGTGGAAAGAGGATGGTTTTTGAATCCTGATTCCAGCCTTTTGTCACCTTTGGCAAATTTAAAAGCCTCTATAAAAAGGACTTACTCTCTACCTTGGAAAATAGTAGCATAGTAGAAAATAGTAGAATTTAACTACTATAGTACTCATAGTCATTTTACTACTAGTACTAATTTTACTACTTTACTACTAAGAGTAGAGTATCAGGAGAATTAAATGAAATACGTAAAATTATACATAGTATGTTTTAGTACTCCAGCTTCCCCCAGGCTCTCCCCCCACCATTTGTAAGTGGAAAGTTGTTATGAAAGAATTGTAAGCTCCTAAAATTCAGTAATTTTGACATGTATTTTTTTGTATTGGCATAATGCTACTTTTCAGCAGCATTCCTTGTAGCAGAAGGTAGGCATGGGAGAATGGAGGAGGGAAGGCTTCATAGAAGACGGGGTACCTGAACTGAGCTTGGAAGGAAAGATAGGAGATGGAATGGGGAAGTATTTCTGGGCAAAGAAAAACTGCTTTCACAAAAGCTAGACTATGAGTATCTTGGGCAGAATGGTGTATGAACAAGAAAAGAAGTGGGAGTGATTTTCAAATAAGGGAGTGGTTAGATACGAAGGTTTTATGCCTCTTTAAGGAGGTGGTATTTTATTATCTAGGACATGATGGGAAGCTGGTGAATGTTTTTAAGCAGGTAAGTTATATCATATATTTTTTAGAGAAGTGGCAGATTACAATTTAGGCAGCATTCATTGAAGGAAATGTTTTGAATTGGGGAGTAAGTGATCACTTACAAAGGACATTGGTTTTGAAACTGGTGGTTATTGCACACTAAGAGGATGCTAAATCAGTGTAGTGGGTTGAAACCACTACAGTTTAAAAAGATGAGTTAAAATAAGATGTGATAGGATAGATCAGAGAGCATTGCAAGTAATAAGGTAAGTATTATCTTGTGAAGCTTTTAGTTTTATATAAAAGTATATATGTACTGAATTAGAGGATAAATATATTTCTTTCTGTGTATTGCATTAAAAAATGTTTGTGAAAGACAACCTAGGAGAGACTGTTATGTTAGTACAGACAAGCGGTGCTGGGATCCAAATTAGGACAGTGGCCTTGAAGATGGAAATAAGGGACAGATTTGACATTTCAGAAAATAAATGTGCAGGACTTGTTAATTGCTTGCAGGTGAGGGAGGAAGTGGGAAGCTTAAGGTTTTTTTTTTTTTTTTTTGTGGGTGACAAAAATGAAGGAAGTAATGAAAAGTGTATATTTAAGGAATCAGGTTGTATTTTTCAGGATTTTATCTTTTTTTTTTTTTTTTTAATCTTTTGGCCACGCTGCTTGGCACGTGGGATCTTAGTTCCCTGACCAGGGGTTGAACTCGCGCCCCCTGCAGTGGAAACACAGTCTTAATCACTGGACTGCCAGGGAAGTCCCCAGGATTTTGTCTTATAAGGAGTTATTTTGCTCTGATATATCTGATGGGCTATAAATAGGTAAATTTTTATCACCCTTTTAAAAACTGTGAGATGCAACAAACAAACAGAAAAATGAATGAAACATAAATTGTTGTAGAATAAATACCTTCGTAGCCCCAGCCCAGGGAAAGAGAAAATATTACCAGCAACACAGAATATCTCCCTTTTCTTTTCCTGCTCCTAACTTTTCCCTCCCTCTAGTGGTAATCACAATAGCAGTTTAAAAAAAAATTGTTAACAAACAGAATATTTTGAATTAGTCATTTTTTCCAGTACTCTGAGAAAATATACTGTGTATGAATTTTTTAAATAAGAGACTATATGATCATGAAGTAATTTAGTTTTACTGAAAAGATGTACCACAATATTAAAACTTTGAGTAGAAAAAAACCCACTTCCTATTCATAGTTTATTAAAAAATCAACTGTTTCATTTTGTTTATTACCTTCTACTTCTCCCTTAAATATTTTACATAGTTGTTATTGAACCTTATGTACAATTTTTAAAAATTAATTTTTATTGGAGTATAGTTGCTTTACAATGTTGGGTTAGCTTCTACTGCACAGCAAAGTGAATCAACCATACATATACATATATCCCCTCCCTTTTGGATTTCCCTCCCATTTAGGTCACCACAGTGCATTAAGTAGAGTTCCCTGTGCTATACAGTATGTTCCCATCAGTTGTCTATTTTATACACAGTATCAATAGGGTATATGTGTCAATCCCAATCTCCCAGTTCCTTCCACCCCACCCCTTTCTCGCTTGGTATCCATACATTTGTTCTCTATGTCTGTGTTTCTATTTCTGCTTGGCAAATAGGGTCATCTATACCATTTTTCTAGATTCCACGTATATGCGTTAATATACGATATTTGTTTTTCTCTTTCTGGACTTACTTCACTGTATAACACTCTCTAGGTCCATCCACATCTCTACAGATGACCCAATTTCGTTCCTTTTATGGCTGAATAATATTCCATTGTATATATGTACCACATTTTCATTATCCATTCCTCTGTTGATGGACATTTAGGTTGTTTTCCATGCCCTGGCTATTGTAAATAGTGCTGCTATGAACATTGGAGTGCGTGTCTTTTTTAAAATAAATTTATTTATTTATTTTTGGCTGCGTTGGGTCTTTGTTGCTGCGTGCGAGCTTTCCATACTTGCGGTGAGCGGGGCTACTCTTCGTTGCGGTGCACAGGCTTCTTATTGTGGTGGCTTCTCTTGTTGTGGAGCACGGGCTCTAGGTGCATGGGACTTCAGTAGTGTGGCACACAGCCTCAGTAGTTGTGGCTCATGGACTCTAGAGCGCACGCTCAGTAGTTGTGGTGCACAGGCTTAGTTGCTCTGCTGCATGTGGGATCTTCCCGGACCAGGGATCAAACCCATGTCCCTGGCATCGGCAGGCGGATTCTTAACAGCTGCACCACCAGGGAAGCCCCATGTGTCTTTTTGAATTATGGATTTCTCTGGGTATATGCCCAGTATTCTGGGTCATATGGTAGTTCTATTTTTAGTTTTTTAAGGAACTTCCATATTGTTTTCCATAGTGGCTGTATCAATTTACATTCCCACCAACAGTGTGAGATTGTTCCCTTTTCTCCACGCCCTCTTCAGCATTTATTGTTTGTAGATTTTTTGATGATGGCCATTCTGACGGGTGTGAGGTGATTTGTAGTTTTGATTTGCATTTCTCTAATAATTAGTGATGTTGAGCTTCTTTTCATGTGTTTGTTTTGGCCATCTGTATGTACAATTTGTATTCCATTTTTTCATAAATATTTTCCCATGTTGGTATGGTATTGACCACAATTTTTGATAGCTACAGACATAATATTTGGTCATGTTAAACATCATGTGACTTAATTACTTTTAAAGTGAGGTTTTAAAATTGTAAAGAGTATAAAGAGGAAAATTAGAAAAGGCTCATATTCTGTCTAACCTTGTTGATTTTGTTTAAAAAATACAAATGATACATGCCCTTAAAAAACAAGGCTATAGGGGCTTCCCTGGTGGCGCAGTGGTTGAGAATCTGCCTGCCAATGCAGGGAATACGAGTTCGAGCCCTGGTCTGAGAAGATCCCACATGCTGCGGAGCAGCTGGTCCCGTGAGCCACAATTACTGAGCCTGCACGTCTGGAGCCTGTGCTCCGCAGCAAGAGGGGCCGCGATAGTGAGAGACCCACGCACGGCGATGAAGAGTGGCCCCCGCTTGCCGCAACTAGAGAAAGCCCTCGCACAGAAACGAAGACCCAACACAGCCATAAAAAAAATTTAATTAATAAAAAAAACAAACAAACAAAAAAACAAAACAAGGCTATAAAATGAAAAGTAAAAAATCTAGCCCCCCCAACACCAAGTCATTCTCCCCAAAGGTAATTTTGTGAACAACTTCTTTTGAACCTATAAAAAATTATCAAATTATAGATTTACCAGTGTACATTATCTACCTATGTTTACAAATGTAGTAAATATAACTATATTCTTTTTTGTGTATATAATTAAGTTATTCTGTATCTTGCTTTTAAAAATAATATATCTTAGACATCTCCATGTCAGTATATATAATCTGCCCCATGTTTTTAAAAAAAACATTGTCGTTTTTATTTTTTAGGTATTAAAAAAAGTATTGCAGTGATCTGCTTTTATACATATATTTTGGATAACTTTTCTAAGTATATCCATAGAGTAAATTCTTATTAGTGGAATTAAAAGGTTAAAAGTAAAAAAAAAAAAAAAATTATGATCTTCAAGGAATTGGCTCACACAAGTGTGGAGGCTGGTATCTGAAATTTGTAGGGCATTCTCTGGTAAGCTGGAAGCTCTCAGGCAGGAGTTGATATTGTAGTCTTAAGGGGGCACATGTTCAGGAAAACCTAAGTTTTGCTTTTACAGCTCTTCACCTGATTGAATGAGGCTCATTCATGGGGAATAATCCCTTTTACTTGAAGTTATCTGGTTAATACGTCTGCAAAATACCTTCAGAGCTGCATCTAAATTAGTGTTTGATTGAATAACTGGGTATTATAGCTAATCCAAGACACAAAACTGTTATGCTATTTCTCACTTTTATATAATTTATACTCCTCAAAACAGTGTTGGAAAGTATCCTTTTCTCTATACTTTGTCCGACCTCTGATATTAAATTAAAAAATTTTTTGCCAGTTGAATACATGAAAATGGTATTTTGTTTTGTTTTTACATTACTTTTAATTTTGCTATTTTCGAAGATGGTGGAATCCAATAGTTACTTCCACAAAACAGTTAACTGACATGCATTAATTCCATCTTTCTAGGCTTCTGGGCTCTTCCAGTAGCCATTGTCTTAAAGAATAATTGAAGCTTGTCTTTCCCGTTGTATTGGCCTGTGGAAGCTCATTCATTTGAATTCAGTAGTTAATCGGTCATTTTAGACCATAAATAAATATCGAAACCCTGCTTGGTATCTTAGTCATCTTTAAGGACTAAAGAAATTTCATAGTAGCTAAGGTAGAGTTTAATATTTTTATCATCTCAGGGTTTGTAGTTGCAGGGCAGTGTCACGTACTGAAAGAAGGTATTGGATTATGTTTTGGGGGTCTCAAGGTGACCTTCAAGTTCACTAATAATCGCTTTAACTTCTAAGATATCATTAAGACTGTAATTTCTTTTTGTCCACCGGGTATTCTATATTGCTTCAAAGAGCAACCTGTGCAGGTTTGGGCAATTCTTTAAGTTCCTAATTGATACGGTCAGTTAGTCCTGGCTGAAGGGTGAATTTATGTCTTCTGTTACAGTACTAAAATAGGGAAAGTGTTACTATAAAACATATTTATCTCAGTAGTACATTCTGGCGAAGGAGACAGAACCACCTCTCATAATACCTGTTCCAGTACTCCACTTGGCATACAAATTTTCACCGTCAACAGTGGCATCCTCATGTCCTCGCAGAGTAACTGTTGCTCCTTTAAGAGTCTCTCACATAGGTTTTGGATTCAGTGCATTGGGCTTCCCTGTCAAAAGGTTTCTTCTCTCCCTCTAGGCCATCTTACCCACTTATGTGAATTTGGCCTTGGGTTCCCAGCTGCTGAGGGCTGGGCTAAGATCTTGGCCTCCCAGTCAATTTGCTTATTCCCGAATTGGTGGCAGACTCTTAATATCATCTTTGTACCCTGGCTTTTTAAAATCTCCCAAGCTCGAGTAAATGTGGTGGATTTGTTCGGGGCACTCAATGCTGGGAGACCACTAGCAGGTCCCATCAGTCCATCCAATCTGATAATGCTTCATTAAAAAGTTTTGCTTCAACCCCATCAATGTCTGCTTTATTCATCCAGTTTTTTGATAACCATGAAAAACTTTCACTCTGTTGGGACAAGTCATTTGCCATCTCCCTTATCTTTTCCGCTTACTTTTAATTTAGTTTTCTCACTATCATCCCTAAGACCCGAAAAGGGAAGCTTGAGACAGCAAATCGGATCCAGCATCCTGAACAGTTTATGTTGGTAACAGGAGAGTTACATGGGGGACCCACGTAGAAGGAGAAACCTTTATCATGGTATTCACCGTGACCTGGGGGTGGGTCATATTAAGTGGTTGAATATCCTGGTCACTGTAAGGCCAGTCTTTTATGGCCTGCATATGCAGTATATCAGCCACTTCATCTGGAGTGGTCCACTTTGCATGCAGAGGAGGGACCGCACAATTCCCCTTCTCAGGAAACAAACTTAGTAGCTACTTCTATCCATTCTTCCAGTCTAGCAGTCTTGTTGGGATTAGATTGCTGTATGTTTGGGTTAGTTGCAGCCATTCAAGACTGTTCAGTAGTAAGCTGTGGGTCCTGCATTAGCCTAAACATGCCATGGACTTCAAACCATAGACTGCTCCTAACTTAACCATTCTGATGATGAGACAACTTTACACTATATCCTCTGGTTTCAGTAGTTTCCTTATTTTGTCCCCTTCCCACCGGAATCATTTTGGTAAACAGAGGATGAGTTACAGAGGTCAAAGAAGAGTTATCTGCTGTGGAGCACACATTCTCTTTTGTGACAGTTCTGTGCTTAGCAGCCTGATGTTGTATTGGACCATCTGGAACCTGGGTTGGTGCAACATCAAGATCTACCCTAAAACAGTCTTTATCTTTCTGTCGTAGGTAGTATGGCTAACAGCAGCCGAGGAATCACACATTTAGCCTATTTCTCATTATTTTGCACTTTATTGTGGATTCAGGGACAACTCTTCTGGGGTTGGAGCTATCATTTTTAGGTTTCACTTACTTTTACCTCTTGTAATAGATGACAGCATGCCTGCCGTTTCATACTGTGGGTGATCTGGCAAACACCCAGGCATCAGGGATTGATCATCCTCTGCCCCTTCCTTATTCTTTTCCTCAGATAATACTTAACAATATTACAGTGAGTCTAGGGTCATGCTAGCGAACCCATAACCTTGAAGGTGTATCCCTGAAACATTAAGAGTCATGACATCAGGTTTTTATCCTGTTTTGCCATTGTATGACTTTGGAAAAATATGAGAACTTACCTAGGTCATAGTTTTCTCATTCTACAAATCGATCATTCAGTCTATATAAAAGCAAACATTTATGGAATATCTCTATGTTCTATGTTCCATTCTTTCTCAACGTTTTTAATAATTACTCTCTAAAGAGAAAGTTAAATTATGTTAATTTTTACCTAACAGGAGAAATTAAATACTAAAAAATAGGATTTTGCAGGTAGGGTTGAGCTTTAGAGAGCCACAAACCATTGTAATATCTCTAGATTTTTTTCTTCCCTCAGTAACCAACTTTTGCTCCTTTGGTGGTGATATCATCTCTGTTGAGAATGTTTGTAATACATGTAAGAAATTTTATTTCGTTTTATATATGTATATGAGAGGATATGTATCTGTATGTGTATCTGTATCTCCTCTTTAAGATAGTAAATTAAAATTAATTAAATTTAAACCGAAGTACTAAAGTACCTACGCATTTATTTTCAGTTTTAAAAACCTTATCGCTTTAGGAAATTTTCTCTAGGGTTACTGTGAGTTGAAGGTAATCAAAAGATTAACTGGCAGTACATTTTTTCTGATCTGAATATTACATTAACTCTTTTCTGGTTAAATTTGTTGTTGATGTGTGATATACATAATAAAAAGTGCACAAATCGTAAGTGTAGAACCTGATGAATTTTCCTACAAAGCAGCCACACCCATGTAATAAGTATCCAAGTCAGGAAACAGATTTGGGAAATGGTACCCCAGAATCCTCGCTTATACTCTTTTGGAGTCACTATCCATCAACTCTCCTCAAGCAAGTGTTACTCCTATCCTGACTTTATATTGTAGTTTTCCCTCTCTATGAATTTTTTTTAATGGAATCGTATGGTATATACTTTTTTGGGGGGGGTTGGCATATGCTAAAGTTATGAGAGATTTATTCCTGTATATATAGTTAGTTCTTTCTTATTCTCATTGTAAGAATATACCTCAGTTTATTTATCTTCTGTTGGTGGACACTTGGGTTGTTTTCGGTTTTTGGCTATTAGAAATTATGCTGCTGTGAACATAGCTGTATAAATCTTTTGATGAGTGTGAATATCTATTTCTGTTAGGTGGATCCTTAGAAGTAGACTTGCTGGGTCATCTGGTATGTATTTTTAGCTTTACTAGATACTTTAAGTTTTCCAAAGTGGTTGTGTCGATTTATACCCCTAATGGCAATACTGTATGAGAGTTTCAGAGGTGCTGCATCTTTACCAACAATTGTTATTATCTGTCTTCATTTTTATCATTCGCGTAGGCATTAAGGGTATTTTGTTATGGGTTTGATTTGCATTCTCTTAATAACTAGTGCATCTTTTCTCTGTGGGTCGGATATTTGAATGTCTTCTATTTTGAGATACCTGTTAAGATTTTTGGCTGGATTTTTCTCCTGGATTATTTTTTTCCTAATGATTTGTAGATGTTCTTTACATATTCTATATTTGAGCCCTTTTTTCTTTTTTTTGGCCACGCTGCGCGGCTTTGCAGTATCTTAGTAGGGATTGAACCCAGGCCCCCCAGCCGTGGAAGCGTGGAGTCCTAACCACTGGGCCGCCAGGGAATTCCCGAGTCCTTTTTTTGAAGAAATGTATTATAAATATTTTCTGCCAGTTTGTGGCTTGCATTTTCACCCTTAATAGTGTCTTTTGACAGTTTTAACACCAGTTTTTCAATTTTTTCTTCATGGGTAGCATGTTTTGTGTCTTGATCTCTTCCTATGCCAAAGTCCTGAAGATATTCCTCTATGTTTTATAGAAGCTTTATTGTTTTGCTATTTTACATTTTGATCTGAAATTGTTTATGGTGCAAGGTGGAGGAGGTCATGACTCATTTTTCTTCCGAATGGCTATCAGTATCCAGTGATCCAGTATCACTTATAGAAAAGACCATTTTCTCCCCTTTATAGTGTTACCTGAAACCACCATTTTTTCACCATTATAGTGTTACCTTTGTCATAAACCAGGTGGCACTGTATGTGGGTCTGTTTATGAATTCTGTTCTATTCCTTTAGTCTGTTTTGTCTATTACTGCACCAGTATCACAGTATCTTGACTGCTCTCAAGTTTTGCTTCTAGGTCTTGGTATGATATAGTTACTATAATCCTTGGTATGAGACACTAGCTTTGTTCTTCTTTAAAATTGCCTTGACTGTTCTTGGCTTTTTAAATTGCCATGTAAATTGTAGACTCAGCTTTTCAATTTCCTCAAAAGGAACTAGATGGCATTTTGATTGACATTTTTGTGGAATCTATAGACATTTGAGGAGAAGTGAATTCATTAACAGTATTGAGTCTTACAATCTATAAATATGGTATATCCCATTTATTTATTTAGTTTCTCTCAAACTTTAGAAGTTTTCAATGTAGAGATCTTGTATTTTTCATTTCATTTTTCC
Source organism: Eschrichtius robustus (assembly GCF_028021215.1). NCBI lineage: Eukaryota > Metazoa > Chordata > Mammalia > Artiodactyla > Eschrichtiidae > Eschrichtius > Eschrichtius robustus. Next base: position 18,975,115 of record NC_090836.1, read on the forward strand.
CTCCAGGAATTTGATGCTTTCTGATATTATTTAAAGAATATCATTTAAAAAAAAAGGTTTGCTGTTAGTATAGAGAAATTCAATTGATATGTTAATACATTGAATTTTCCCCATGTTCTAATTATTTTTTTAAATTTAGATACTTTGTGCATTTTCTCTGTATCTGCAAATAATGAGTTTTGTTTTTTCCTTTCCTATTCGTACTTCTGTTGTTGTCGTTGTTGTCATGTCTTTTTTTTTCCCCACGTCTTTATTGGAGTATAAATGCTTTACAGTGTTGTGTTAGTTTCTGCTGTACAACAAAGTGAATCAGCTATATGTGTACATATATCCCCATATCCCCTCCTTCTTGAGCCTTCCTCCCACCCTCCCTATCCCATCCCTCTGTTGTCGCAAAGCACCAAGCTGATCTCCCTGTGCTATGCAGCAGCTTCCCACTAGCCTTACATTTGGTAGCGTATATGTCAGTGCTACTCTCTCGCTTCATCCCAGCTTCCCCTTCCCCTCGCTATGCCCTCAAGTCCTTTCTCTACGTCTGCCTCTTTATCCCTGCCCTGCCACTAGGTTCATCAGTACGGCTTTTTTAAATTCCATATATATGCGTTAGCATACGATAATTCGGTTTTCTCTTTCTGACTTTCTTCACTCTGTATGACAGATTGTAGGTCCATCCACTTCACTACAAATAACTCAATTTCGTTCCTTTTTATGGCTGATATTCCATTGTGTGTATGTGCCACATCTTCTTTATCCATTCATCTGCTGATGGACATCTAGCTTGTTTTCATGTCCTGGGTATTGTAAATAGCGCTGCAATGAATATTGTGGTACATGTCTCTTTTTGAATTATGGTTTTCTCAGGGTATATGCCCGGTAGTGGGATTGCTGGGTCATATGGTAGTTCTATTTTTAGTTTCTTGAGGAACCTCCATACTGTTCTCCATAGTGGCTGTATCAATGTACATTCCCACCAACAGTGCAGGAGGGTCCCCTTTTCTCCACACCCTCTCCAGCATTTATTGTTTGTAGATTTTTTGATGATGGCCATTCTAACCAGTGTGAGGTGATACCTCATTGTAGTTTTGATTTGCATTTCTCTAATGATTAGTGATGTTGAGCATCTTTTCATGTATTTGTTGGCCATCTGTGTGTCTTCTTTGGAGAAATGTCTATTTAGCTCTTCCACCCATTTTTGGATTGGGTTTTTTTTTTTGATATTGAGCTACATGAGCTGCTTGTATATTTTGGAGATCAATCCTTTGTCAGTTGCTTCGTTTGCAAATATTTTCTCCCATTCTGAGGGTTGTCTTTTCACTTGTTTATGCTTTCCTTTGCTGTGCAAAAGCTTTTAAGTTTCATTAGGTCCCATTTGTTTATTTTTGTTTTTATTTCCCTTACTCTAGGAGGTGGGTCAAAAAGGATCTTGCTGTGCTTTATGTCATAGAGTGTTCTGCCTGTGTTTTCCTCTAAGAGTTTGATAGTGTCTGGCCTTACATTTAGGTCCTTAATCCACTTTGAGTTTATTGTCATGTATGGTGTTAGGGGGTGTTCTAATTTCATTCTTTTACGTGTAGCTGTCCATTTTTCCCAGCACCACTTATTGAAGAGGCTGTCTTTTCTCCATTGTATATTCTTGCCTCCTTTATCAAAGATAAGGTGATCATATGTGCATGGGTTTATCTCTGGGCTTTCTATTGTGTTCCATTGATCTATATTTCTGTTTTTTGTGCCAGTACCATACTGTCTTGATTACTGTAGCTTTGTAGTAGAGTCTGAAGTCAGGGAGCCTGATTCCTCCAGCTCCGTTTTTCTTTCTCAAGGTTGCTTTGGCTATTTGGGGTCTTTTGTGTTTCCATACAAATTGTAAAATTTCTTGTTCTAGTTCTGTGAAAAATTACATTGGTAGTTTGATAGGGATTGCATTGAACCTGGAGATCGCTTTGGGTAGTATACTCATTTTCACAATATTGATTCTTCCAGTCCAGGAGCATGCTATATCTCTCCATCTGTTTATGTTATCTTTGATTTCTTTCATCAGTGTTTTATAGTTTTCTGAGTACAGGTCTTTTGCCTCCTTAGGTAGGTTTATCCTTAGGTATTTTATTCTTTTTTGTTGCGATGGTAAATGGGATTGTTTCCTTAATTTCTCTTTCTGATCTTTCATTGTTAGTGTATAGGAATGCAAGAGATTTCTGTGCATTAATTTTGTATCCTGCAACCTTACCAAATTCATTGATTAGTACTAGTAGTTTTCTGGTGGCATCTTTAGGATTTTCTGTGTATAGTATCATGTCATCAGCAGACAGTGACAGTTTTACTTCTTCTTTTCCAATTTGTATTCCTTTTATTTCTTTTTCTTCTCTGATTGCTGTGGCTAAGACTTCCAATACTATGTTGAATAATAGTGGCAAGAGCGGACATGCTTGTCTTGTTCCTGATCTTAGAGGAAATGCTTTCAGTTTTTCACCATTGAGAATGATGTTTGCTGTGGATTTGTCACATATGGCTATTTTTATGTTGAGGTAGGTTCCCTCTATGCCCACTTTCTGGAGAGTTTTTATCATAAATGGGTGTTGAATTTTGTCAAAAGCTTTTTCTGCATCTAGTGAGATGATCATATGGCTTTTATTCTTTAATTTGTTAATATGGTGTATCACATTGATTATTTTGCATATATGGAGGAATCCTTATATCCCTGGGATAAATCCCACTTGATCATGGTACAGGATCCTTTAAATGTGTTGTTGGATTCTGTTTGCTAGTATTTTGTTGAAGATTTTTACGTCTATGGTTCATCAGTGATTTTGGCCTGTAATTTTTCTGTGTGTGTGTGATATCTTTGTCTGGCTTTGATATCAGGGTGATGGTGGCCTCATAGAATGAGTTTGGGAGTGTTCCTCCCTCTGCAATTTTTTGCAAGAGCTTGAGAAGGATAGGGGTTATCTCTTCTCTAAATGTTTGATAAAATTCGCCTGTGAAGCCATCTGGTCCTGCACTTTTGTTTGCTGGAAGATTTTAAATTACAGTTTCAATTTCATTACCTGTGATTGGTCTGTTTATATTTTCTAATTCCTCCTGGTTCAGTCTTGTAAGTTTGTACTTTTCCAAGAATTTGATCATTTCTTCGAGGTTGTCCATTTTATTGGCATTTAGTTGCTTGTAGTAGTCTCTTATGATCTTTTGTATTTCTGTGGTGTCAGTTGTAATCTCTCCTTTTTCATTTCTAATTTTATTGAGTTGAGTCCTCTCTCTGTTTTTCTTGATGAGTCTGGCTAAAGGTTTATCAATTTTATTTATCTTCTCAAGGAACCAGCTTTTAGTTTTATTGATCTTGCTGTTGTTTTCTTTGTTTCTATTTCACTTATTTCTGCTCTGATCTTTATGGTTTCTTTCCTTCTACTAACTTTGGGTTTTGTTTGTTCTTCTTTCTCTAGTTCCTTTAGGTGTAAGGTTAGATTGTTTATTTGAGATTTTTCTTGTTTTTTGTAGTGAGCTTGAATTGCTATGAACTTCCCTCTTAGAACTGCTTTTGCTATGTCCCATAGGTTTTGGATCGTTGTGTTTTCATTGTTATTTGTTTATGGGTATTTTTTGATTTCCTCTTTGATTTCTTCAGTGATCTTGGTTATTTAGCAGCGCACTGTTTAGCCTCCGTGTATTTGTGGCTTTTACTGTTTATTTCCTGTAATTGATTTCTAATCTCATAGCGTTGTGGTCAGAAAAGATGCTTGATACGATTTCAGTTTTCTTACATTTTCCAAGGCTTGATTTGTGACCCAAAATGTGATCTCTTCTGGAGAATGTACTGTGTGCACTTGAGAAGAAATTGTACTTTTGCTTTCGGGTGGAATATCCTAAAAATATCAATTAAGTCTATCTAGTCTATTGTGTCATTTAAAGCTTGTGTTTCCTTATTTATTTTCTGTTTGGATGGATCTGTCTATTGATGTAAGTGAGGTGTTAAAGTCCCCCACTATTACTGTGTTACTGTCAATTTCTCCTTTTATGGCTGTTAGCATTTGCCTTATATATTGAGGTGCTCCTATGTTGGGTGCATAAATATTTATAATTGTTATGTTTCCTTCTTGGATTGATCCCTTGATCATTATGTAGTGTCCTTCTTTATCTCTTGTAACTGTCTTTATTTTAAAGTCTATTTTATCTGATATGAGTATTGCTACTCCAGGTTTCTTGTGATTTCCATTTGCATGGAATATCTTTTTCCATCCCCTCCCTTTCAGTCTGTATGTGTCCCTAGGTCTGAAGGGGGTTTATTGTAGACGGCATATATACGGGTCTCGTTTTTGTATCCGTTCAGCCAGTCTATGTCTTTTGGTTGGAGCATTTAATCCATTTACGTTCAAGGTGCTTATCAATATGTATGTTCCTATTACCATTTTCTTAATTGATTTGGATTTGTTTTTGTGGCTCTTTTTCTCCTCTTGTGTTTCCTGCTTAGAGAAGTTCCTTTAGCATTTGTTGTAAAGCTGGTTTGGTGATGCTGAATTCTCATAGCTTTTACTTGTCTGTAAAGCTTTTGATTTCTCCATCAAATCTGAATGAGATCCTTGCTGGGTAATCTTGGCTGTAGGTTTTTCCCTTTCATCACTTTAAATGTGTTCTGCCACTCCCTTCTGGCTTGCAAAGTTTCTGCTGAAAGATCAGCTGTTAACCTTATGGGGATTCGCTTGTATGTTATTTGTTGCTTTTCCCTTGCTGCTTTTAATATTTTTTCTTTGTATTTAATTTTTGATAGTTTGATTAATATTTTTCTCTTTGGATTTATCCTATATGGGACTCTCTGTGCTTCCTGGACTTGATTGACTATTTCCTTTCCCATGTTAGGGAAGTTTTCGACTATAATCTCTTCAAATATTTTCTCAGACCCTTTCTTTTTATCTTCTTCTTATGGGAGCCCTGTAATTTGAATGTTGGTGCATTTAATGTTGTCCCAGAAGTCTCTGAGACTGTTCTCAATTCTTTTTGTTCTTTTTTCTTTATTCTGCTACCTGGCAGTTAGCTCCATCATTTTATCTTCCAGCTCACTTACGTATTCCTCTGCCTCAAGTAATTCTGCTATTGATTCCTTCTAGAGTATTTTTAATTTCATTTGTTATGTTGCTCATCACTGTTTCTTTGCTCTTCAGTTCTTCTAGATCCTTTTTAAATGTTTCTTTTATTTTCTCCATTCTATTTCCGAGATTGTGGATCATCTTTACTACCATTGCTCTGAATTTTTTTCAGGTAGGTTGCCTGTTTCATCTTCATTTATTTGGTCTTGTAGATTTTTGCCTTGCTCCTTCATCTGTCACATTTTTTTTTTTTTTGCCGTTTCATTTTTTTTTTTTTTTTTTTTTTGGTGTGTGGGACTGCATTCCTGTTTTACTTCTTGTTGGGCCTGAGGTGTCTGGCACTGGAGTTTGCAGGCAGTTGGATAGAGCCGGGTCTTGGTGCTGAGATGAGGACCTCCGGGAGGCCTCACTCTGATTAATATTCCCTGGGGTCTGAGGTTCTCTGTTAGTCCAGTGGTTTGGACTCGGCGCTCCCACCACAGGAGCTCAGGACCAACCTCTGGCCTGGGAACCAAGATCCTGCAAGCTGCGTTGTGTGGCCAAAAAAAAAAAGAAAAAAAAAGAAGCAGTACAATAACAAAGAATAAAAAACAAAATAAAGTTAGAAAGATAAAAAATATATTAGGAAAAATAAAAGTATAATTAAAACAACTGCATGAAGGTAAAACAAAACCGCAACACAAAAAAAGGCGGGGGGGGGGGGATAAGCCAAAAGGAGCAGAACAATAGAAATATAAATGAATCAGCAACAGTGAATCAATGACAAGGTAAAACAGAACCCCAATCTAAAAGAGGAAAAAAAATAAAAAATAAAAAGCTTTGGCTGTGGGGGGCGGAGTTTAGGCGGGGGTGGGACTTAGGCAGGGGTGGGGTTTAGGGTGGAGCAGGACCTAGTGGCGGGTGGGGGTGGGTGTCTTAGGCTCAGGACCCACGCAGCTGCAGCTGGAAGAGGCCTTGGGGGCGGATCCTAGGCTGGGTGACATTCAAGCATGGGGTGGGTCCTCTGCTTAGGACCTGCAGGGAAGGGGAGAGGCAGCACGTCCAAAGGGGGGGCCTCTGGAGTGTGGAGTTATGGAGTGTGGAGGTAAGGCCCTGGGTCAGGGTGTGTGGGTGGGGTTTAGGCCCAGCGTGGTTGGAACGGGTCTCAGAGGGGGGTCTCCGAGTGTAGAGGTGGGGCCCTGGGTGGGGGCGTAGGGGCGGGGCTTGGGTTCTGCGTGGCAGGAGGGAGGCTCCAAGGGCAGAGGATTAGGCCCAGGAGCCCAACAGGGTCCCTGGTGCATATGTGGAATGTGGACAGGGAAAGCGCTGGCTGCATTCCTTTCCGTTCCTCCATGCCCCCCTCCCCTTGGGTCTCCCCGAGGGGTTCCCCTGTCCCTGCTGGACCCCTAACCATGGGAGGGTCCTGCTGGGTGTAGGAACTCCTCCCCTCCCCCAGCCACCCCTCAGGGGTGCGGGTCCCCTAAGTCCGGCCTTTACTTTTGCTCCCCTTCCCTCCCTCCCACTCCCTCAGGACCCACGTGGCTGGAGGGGGCCTAGGTGGGCAGAGGATCAGGCCTGGGATCTCAGCAGGCTCCTGGGGGCCAAAGTGGGCAGGGGAAACCTGGCCATGCTCCCTTTTGACCCTCTGTCCTCCCAGTGGACCCCCAATTTCCCCCTTCAGGCATGGGATCCCTTCGCCTCCCCCAGCCACCCCTCAGGGGCGCCAGTCCTGTCCCACCTCCATTTCTCCTCCCCCCTCATTCCCCCCCACACCCCACGTCCACCCAGTTGCTGGGGGTTCCTCCTGTCCCCTTAGGTGTCCGTGGTCACCCACTGGTGCCTGGTAGCTGCCCTAGTTGTTCAGAGATGTGAATTCTGCATCCTCCTAGTCCACCATCTTGACTCCGCCCCTTGTTGTTTTGTCTTACTACAATGGCTAGGACATCATCACAATACTGCAATAAGAGGTGATAGTGGGCATCCCTGCCTTGTTCCCATTCTGAAGGAGAACATTTTCAATAGTTTATTATTAGGTATGATGTTTGCTGTAGGTTTTCTTTGGATACTCTGTCAGATTAAGGAAGTTTCATTTTATTCTTGGCTTGCTAAGTATTTTCATCATGAATGAATGTTGAATTTTATCAAGTACTTTTCTGCAACTCTTGATGGTTACATGATTTGCCTCCATTTTTCTGTTATTGAGCTCAATTACAATGACTTTTTTTTTTTTTTTTTAATAGCTACTTTATTTATTTATTTATTTATTTATGGCTGTGTTGGGTCTTTGTTTCGTGCGAGGGCTTTCTCTAGTTGCGGCAAGCGGGGCCACTCTTCATTGCGGTGCGGGGTCCGCTCTTCATCGCGGTGTGCGGGCCTTTCACTATCGCGGCCCCTCCCGTTGCGGGGCACAGGCTCCAGACGCGCAGGCTCAGTAGTTGTGGCTCACGGGCCCAGTTGCTCCGTGGCATGTGGGATCTTCCCAGACCAGGGCTCGAACCCGTGTCCCCTCCATTAGGAGGCAGATTCTCAACCACTGCACCACCAGGGAAGCCCTACAATGACGTTTTAAAACAATTTGTTAAGAACCACTGCGTTCCTGGAGTAAACCCCATTTGGTTGTGATGTATTCTCCTTTTTATATATCGTTGTATCGGTTGCCAATATTTTGATTAGGATTTTTGCAACTATGAGAGATAGTGGTCTGTAATTTTCCTTCCTTGTAATGTCCTTGACAAGTTTTGGTATCAAGTTGGGATCTGTTTCTTTTTTGTCTGTTTTTGGAAGAGTTGTTTCTAGTAATATACGTCTATACTGTAATAAAGTTTACTTCTTTATTGATAATTAGTATCTTTTTTCCTTGATGATTTTGCTTGAAAGTTATCAACTTTATCTTCAAAGAACAGTTTTTTTTTTTGTTGTTCGTTTGTTTTTTTTTGGCTGTGCCACTGTGGCTTGTGGGATCTTAGTTTCCCCACCAGGGATCGAACCCGCACCCCCGCATTGGAAGCGCAGAGTCTTAACCACTGGACTGCCAGGGAAGCCCTGAAGAACAGTTTTTGACTGTTGAGTTTTTCTGTTTTATTGATAACTTTGCCCTTTTGTTTTCTTCCTAATTCTTTTTTTAAATTGAAGGTTAATTGGCTGTTATTTTTCTAGCTTCTTGAGCTAGAAGCTTAGATCACTAATTTTCTGCCTTTTTTATTTTTAATATTTGTATTTACATGTCCCTGTAAGCACCCACAGGTTTTAATATGACTTTATTATCGTTCAGTTTAGAATGCTTTCTAATGCTTTCTAGTTATTGTAGTTTTTTCTTCATCCAGTGGATTATTTAGATGTGCATTGCTTCACTTCAAATAAGTGGGAGAATATTAAGTTATTTTTTCTTTATTGTGGTAAGAAAAACAACCTAAAATTTACTATCTTAACCATTTTATTTGAGGTGTGTATACGTGTATGTGTGGTGTGTTACTGATGTCTAGTTCATATTCAATGTAGCTTGAGAAGATACTCTGAATGATTTTAATCCTTTGATATTTATTGAGGCTTGCTTTATAATCAAGCCTATAGTCAATTTTGGTAATGTTTTATATATACTTGAAAAAGATGCATATTCTCTTGTTGGGTACAGTGTTCTGTGTATGTCAGTTAAGTTGGATTTTTAATTCTATTGCTTAGCTCTCTTGTATATGTAATGATTTTTCCCTGTTTTTAAAAAATCAGCTCTTAGAGATATGCTCAAGTTTCAGACAATTATCGTGGAATTTGTTTAGTATGTCAGTTTTTGCTATATGTATTTTGAAGTTATGTTATTGCATGCACTCAATTTAGAATTCTTGTATGTTCTTGGTGGCTCAATCCTTTCATAATTATAAAACATCCCTTTTTATCTCTTGGAATGTATCATTAGGATCTATTTTGTCTGATATGGTGTAGCTACATCAGCTTTCTTTTACGTGTCTCTTGTAAAAAGTAGTATATAGTTTTCTTTTTCATACTTAGTTTTTTAATTGGATTATTTAGTTCTTTCACATTTAATGTAACTACTTATATGGTTGAGTTTTTCACTGTACTATCATACTTTTTTTTCCTCTTTGACTCATCTTTTATATTCCTGTTTTTCACCTTTATATTTTCTTCTTTCCGTGTGTTCCAAATCTCAGAGGAACTCACAGTAAATATGGAGTGGCAAATATAATACATTACAGAACTGTTTTTTTTTTTTTTTTGGCCGTGCTGTGTGACACGTGGGATCTTAGTTTCCTGACCAGGGATCGAACCCATGCCCCCTGCATTAGGACTGTGGAGTCTTAACCACTGGACCGCCAGGGAGGTCCCTACAGTGCATTTTAGTAATGCTATATATAGGGCACTCGCAAGCACTGAGAAGTATTTATGTCTTATCTGAGTTTAGGAATTGTCTCCTGGAGGATATAACTCCTGTGTTGGAATTTTGAAGGAAGTTAGAAGTTAGTGAGGTCAAGAAAAAGAAGGGTGAATTTGTCAGGTAGATCACTAGATAACTTGGGAGGTATTGTGGAACTTGTACGCCCTAAGGAACTTAAACTTTATCCTCTAAACAGTGTGGAGTCAGTTGAAGATTGCCAGTCATCATGTTCATGTTTGTATTTTAGATGGATTATTTTGGTGGCAGTTGGTGAGTGAATTTTTTTGGAAAGTGGGAAGGTGGTTAAACTGGCATAAGAGAGACCAACGAGGTTATTAAAATACTGCAAATAGGAGATTGACAAGGGGATGGAGAAACAGGAGTGGATTTAAGAATTACCTAGGAAGAAAACATTTTGTGTGGGGGATGGAGAGGGAGGGGTCAAGGTGACTCTGAAATATGCCTGAGTGAATGGAAGATTAAAATGAATTGGTACCATTAAATGATTTATCTCTGGTTTTAAGCAGTTTTATTATGAGGTGCCTTGGTGTAGTTTTCTTCATGTTTCTTTGGCTTGGGCTTGTTTAGCTTCTTGGATCTTGAGTTGATAGGTTTTCATCAAATTTGGAAAACTTTTGACTGTCATTTCTTTAAAAATGTTTCTGTTCTCTTTTTTTCCTTTCTTTGAGGACTCAAATTTTAAATGTAATCTCTCAGCTAATGGATGCTCTTCTCTCTCTCTCTTTGATAATTCTTTTTTTCCTCTGTATTTTGTTTTGCATAGTTTCTATTCCTATGTCTTCAAGTTTGCGAAATTGTTTCTTCCACTACCTAACCTAGTGTTAAATCCCATCTAAGTGTGTTTTCCCTTCAGACATCTTGAGAAGTCTGATTTGGGTCTCTTTTATGTCTTCAGTGACTCTGCTTAATTTTTTGTTGTAAGAATACAACACACTTTTTTTTTGGAATACAGTTTTAACATCTGCTAATTCTAACATCTGTGTCAGTTCTGGTTGGTTTCAATTAATTGACCCCCCTCTCACCCCCCATTGTGGGTTGTGTTTTTCTGCCCTTTTTGCATGCCTGATAATCTTTTTCTTTTTGGCCGCCTCACCCAGCTTGTGAGATCTTAGTTCCCCAACCAGGGATTGAAACTGCGCCCTTGGCAGTGAGAGCGCAGAGTCCTAACCGCTGGACCGCCAGGGATTTCCCCATGCTGAATAATCTTTAATTGGATATTAGACATTGTGAATTTTACCTTGTTAGGCAGTCGATAGTTTTTGTAGTTCTTTGGTAATAGTTTGAGTCTTTGGGTCTTGCTTTCAAGATTTGCTAGGTGGTACCAGTGCAGCAGCATAGAGTCTAGGGCTAATCTATAACATAGCTGTTGTCTTAATTATTAACTTTTATGATCTCATCATGAATTATTTTGCTGTCTTGTGTTCAAATTTAAATATCTAGTTATCTACATATTTGATAAGAGCTTAGTTTGTGTCAGGAACTGTTTTAAGTGCTTTTGTGTATATTAAGTAATTAATTTTCATAAAAACCTATAAAGCAGATTCTAATGTGCTGATATTAAACATGAGATGAATGAAGCACATACAGGTAAGTGACTTGCCTAAAGTCACTCAGCTAGAATTTACAGTCAAGCAGTCTTGCTCTGTAGCTCATCCTCTGAACTGGTACTATCTTAAATACTTGACAAACAGTGCAGGATAAACCCTGTGAAAAGGAGCTCCGTGAGATTTGTAGTAGTTTTGTCCCCCCTCCGTTGAGGTGGAATTTTATATTTCTAGTATATATCTAGTATAGTACACATACCTAGCATATACCTAGTATATTTTTAAATGTGTGTTTCAGAAGGCTGAAGCACCTTGAATTAATTGTTGGTTTATATATGAGGTGGGAACCATCCAAGAGCAAAAAGCATTATCCATACATCTTTAAAGTCAGAAATCTCCAAGAGATCATTAGGATAAGCCAAAGAAATTGGGTTTATTACTCCTTCCTTAAGGAAGACTTATTCCATGGGGAATGGTTGGTCTCTGAGTATGTGGGTGTTAGAAAGGACTTCGTATAAGATTTGAATTTGGGAGAGGGTTCAAGGAAGCAAGGCTTTCCTCTGGATTTGGGTGTTGTCAGGAAGGAAGTGGGGCAAGTCTATGACTGTGTGGGTATCTTACCTAGAGGACTGGAGGAACGAAGCAGGACCAAAGCTGTTCCTGGACAAGGAACGGCAGTCCCTCACATTAGCCAGAATAGGGGAGTGTTTGGTCATTTTTGTGGTTTGGAAAAAATGCATAGTTTTGTCTTTGTTCAGACATGATTACAGAGTGACTTTGTTTTTGTCTTGATGCATTATGGTCACAGAGTGGCCTCATCTGATATTGCTGTTCTATGAAATTGCTTATGTTCGACAGAATCTCCAGGCCTTGCTGTACGTGCCAGGTCAGTTACTAGCCCCTTTCGTTTTTCTCACTATTTTAATTTTTTCACATGTAAACTAGATTGATTACAGGAAAAGAAAAAAAAAGTGAGAAAACATATATAAGCCAAATGAGAAAAGTTTAAACTACTTAGAAATAAGAAAACAGGAGACAAGATTTAAACTACCTAATATTTTATTGGATATCTTTGCAGATATTTTTATCCTTATTTATACATAAACTACTTTTGTAAATGAAGTTATTCATATATTTATTTTTTTGCTCCAGGGGTTTATTGTGACTATCATTTCATTGCAAATATGTGGCTGTTTTGTGCAACAGTATGTTAGGGTTAGTGTCATTGGAGTTGTGACTCTATGTTATACTTATAAACGTCTATATAGTATTCAGTAATCTTATCCAGTAATGTTATCCATTTCTAGCCTTTTGAAGTGCATATGTCTTTATATGTATGTTTCTGCATGTACACATAAATGTTCAAAATAGCATGCACAATTAAGGAAATTTATTATTATAGGCAAGAGTGAAAGAATGAATTTGTTATAAGCTAGATCAAGAAGACAAGCTAGTGTTTAAGTATTAAGTCCTTACTATTTGTTAGGAGGATGTAGAAAACAGATTTCACTCCTGGCTTTTGAGGAGTGTAGAATGTCTTTCATTACAAGCATTTCAGAATGTTTCTCAAACTTTATTACAATAATTGAAATACTTCATCTCTACATGACATCTGGAGGAGTTACAAAATAATATGTGTGAGTTGTTACGGCATTTTAATAGGAAACAACATGCTTTCAACATAGATTTTAATAAAATGATGATTGGAGTTTAGTTTAAGGGCATATGCTTCTTGTCAGTGTCTCCCTACATACCATCTTTTTGAAATCTAGGTGGAAAGCAAAGTTTGTATGTCTCTGCATATCCAAAAAACATAGATATTCAAAATAAATCTTTTCACATTAGCTCATAAAATTTATCTGCATTAGGTGAATAAGGATACATAAATACTTTCTTTCAAATTTCAGCTTAAGATCTAAAGCCTTTTCAGATGTCATTTATCATTACAACAATCTTATCAAAACAGAAACGTTTACCTTCTTTCTCAGGCATTAGTTTAATGTGTATGCATTTAAAACTTATTCTTTGTCCATTATTCCTGTTCTTTCCCAGCTGTCTTTGGAAAAATGTCCTTAACGCTTACTTTCACTTTTAACTTTTATCCCTTTATTCCACTGAGAGCCTCCAAAAGCTCTGAGTTATAATTGGGTAAGTAGAAAGTTAGTTTTAGTGTCAAATTAGTGTAGAGGAAAATGAAAGCTGCAATTTTGAATAGACTTAGAGAACTAATATTGTTTATCATCTGTTTACTTTTTAATATACCATTGTACTCAAATCTTAAAAAGGACTTTAAGCACTTAAAACTCTTGAAGAGTCCCCAAACTCCCTTTTAGAAAATACCTGAGAAATCTATCTTCCTGTAATTAAGGTTGTGCTTCTTTTTTTTTTTTTTAGCTGTAGCATTCAAGTTTAAATTATTATAACCCGAATACTTAAAACAATTTTTAATGCATATTATGTTAAGTAATCTTTGGAAATAACATTTAAAGTTGAGTTTTTTATAAATTGGAAATTTACCATAATATAAATTATGGTATATTATATTTGTATATTTAAACTTATGAACATTATTAAAAACTTTCATATCATATACTATGCTAGCAAGAGAGCCACTTTCCCTGTCTTCAGAGACTTTCCAATCTATTAGATATAGGAGAGAGAGAATGTGTGTACTGTATAACACAACATAGTAAACAGTGGTATTCCGTTTTGTTTAAATCTAGAATTAAAATTATAGACATGTTAGGCAAAATTGTACTCAAAAGTTATATTAAGTAGATATTTTCTTTCAATTAGTATTTAATGATTTTCAAGTTATCTCCTATTCCTTCCTTAAAAGTAAATAATTGTTTTTCCCCCATTTTTTCTTTTTTTTTGGGCAGCTTTTCACAGATGGAATCACAAACAAACTTATTGGCTGTTATGTGGGTAATACAATGGAGGACGTAGTCCTGGTGCGAATTTATGGCAATAAGACTGAGTTGTTAGTCGATCGAGATGAGGAAGTGAAGAGTTTCCGAGTGTTGCAGGCTCACGGCTGTGCACCACAACTCTACTGTACCTTCAATAATGGACTGTGCTATGAATTTATACAGGGAGAAGCATTGGATCCAAAGCATGTCTGCAACCCTGCCATTTTCAGGTACATTTCTTTTCCTAAATAATTTGTCCTTTTGAAAAATAAGAGTATTAAGTGCACAAGGAAATGTTTTTTAAAACTGCCTTTTCTTTCTTTAGGCAACTATTTGGTTAATTTAGAAACTTTCTTTTGTTCGGGTTTTGTTTTATTTTTGCTAAAGAAAAAACATTCCTTTTTTCTGAATTCTCATAGTTAACTCTTTGCAAAAGAAAGGACTGTGAGAGGTTTTGGATTAGCCTGTCGCAGAAGGTCAAGGCTTCTCAATTTTTTTAAGTAGTGCTTGAATCAAAGCGTTACACATTTCTTACTACTAAGCTTCGTTACCCAGCTGCTCATAGTTTCAGAGTTCTTGCTTACTATGAGTCTTAATTCTGTTAGCACGTCTTTGTTACTCTTTAAACTTAAAAATTATTTAATTCAAAGTATTATGTTTTCTGTAAGAGTAATGTCTTGCATATGCTCGATCATTTTTCTAAAATTGCTAAAATTTTCTTTTGGGCTTGATTTGAAAACAGCAAGTTCATTGATAGTTTAAATCAAAAGTTCTCAAACATTTCGGTCTCAAGACCCTTTTACAACTCTTAAAAGGTTATTGAGGACCCAAAGAACTTTTGTTTATGTGAATTATATTTATCAGTGTTTACTATGTTAGAAATTAGAACAAAGTTTTTGGAATGAAAGATTATCAAGCGCACGTTCTTTTAGCTGTCGGTCAACATGATGACATCATCACACCACTTCATGTAGCTTCTCAAAACTGTACTGTGCACTTGTTAGAAAATGAGAGTGAAAAAGGTAAATAATACTTTATGAAAATAGTTCATAAATAGTTTTAACCTCACAAACTTCCTGAAAGGGTCTTGAGCCATAGATCAAAGTCCACAGTATTCTCTTGCTTTGGCTTCTTCAGACGTAGCTACTTGCCTGTATTATGATTATAATAGAGAGTATCTACTTTGAATATAAAAGGCATTGGAATATATTTATGTTTAATGTAGTCTAGGGGAGGAAAAATGGTTCAGTCAGCTGCTCTACTAGTAATTTACAGTCTGTGACAGACAATAACCTTGGGGAAAAAATAAGCTAAGTAGTATACACAGAGGAACAGAAAAGATTTTCAAAAAAAGTACAAATAATTTACTGTGGTATAGTTGGGAAATAAGGCAGTGTTTAACTGAGGTAACATTTGAATTGGACTTTAAAGGATGAGGCAGAGCATGGAGGAGTCTGAGGGAGACGATAGGTAAAGACGAATAGCATCAGGCTAATGCTTAACTAGTAATTCAACTTATGGAAGTTTATCATGATCTTTTTTTTTGGCTGTGTTGGGTCTTCGTTTCTGTGCGAGGGCTTTCTCTAGTTGTGGCAGGCGGGGGCCACTCTTCATCGCGGTGTGCAGGCCTCTCACTGTTGCGGCCTCTCCTGTTGCAGAGCACAGGCTCCAGACGCGCAGGCTCAGTAGTTGTGGCTCACGGGCCCAGTTGCTCCGCGGCATGTGGGATCTTCCCAGACCAGGGCTCGAACCCGTGTCCCCTGCATTGGCAGGCAGACTCTCAACCACTGCGTCACCAGGGAAGCCCAATGATCTTTTTTATTTGAACTTTTGTGTAGCAATCAAGTATTGCAGAGACCTTTAAATATTTTTTTTTAATTCAAATTAAGGTGTTTAGGAATTTTCTCATCAAGTATTTCTCTAAAACTTGCCTCTTGCTGGGAATACTGGCTGAAGTATAATTAAAGCCACTCAGCAACAGACATAATGGGAGAAATGCAATTTAAAATGAATTATTGC
Source organism: Eschrichtius robustus (assembly GCF_028021215.1). NCBI lineage: Eukaryota > Metazoa > Chordata > Mammalia > Artiodactyla > Eschrichtiidae > Eschrichtius > Eschrichtius robustus. The sequence goes on from NC_090836.1 coordinate 18,991,049, forward strand.
TCACTTATCAAGAAGCATAACTAAAAAACACCAACTTCCAGTGCTGAGGGTATTGTAGTGGAACTGGTACACTGTGAGTTGCAAGGAAAATTGGTAATGTTCTCTTTCGGAAATCAATGGGGCATTATATAGTAAGTCATAAAAGAAAGGCATATGCTTGATTGCGTCATAACAACTCATATTTAGATATAACTAAGGTACATCAGCACAAACAAGTGTTATGTTACTGTTAAATATTGTCTAAAACATGCAAGATGTCTGATGCAGGACTAAGGAAAAAAATCAGCTTACTAGTTGAACTGTGGCTACAGTCAGGAAATAATTTGCTTATGTGAAAACTCAAAGGGAGTTTGTAAAAAAGAAATAAATTCTGTTGGGATGGTAGGATTAGGGATTTTTTTTTTCCAGTTTCAAAAAAATGCCTGTTATTATAATTTTTTAAAAGCTTCCAAGAGAGGAGCAATTAGTGAGTATTAGTGGGTGTTTGAGGAGATTCTCTGCAGCCTTGAGATTTTCAAACATTTGGCTTTATTGAGTATGGAATTTAAAGTGCATTTGCCTTGATGTTAGTGCAGTAAAACCTTATCTTATTAAGACTAGGAAGAAGAAGGACCACTCTATGATAGGGAAAATCAGAAATCTTAATTTTTTATTACCTAGTTTTTTCTCTGTTGTATATAAAATTTACTAATAGAAAACAATTGAATTGCTCTAATCAAGTCTTTTTAAGAACTGTATTCTTTCTTATGACCATTTATTTTATTATTTTATTTTATTTTTATTTTTTCAAATTTTTATTTATTTATTTATTTATTTATGGCTGTGTTGGGTCTTCGTTTCTGTGTGAGGGCTTTCTCTAGTTGTGGCAAGCAGGGGCCACTCTTCATCGCGGTGCATGGGCCTCTCACTATCGCGGCCTCTCTTGTTGCGGAGCACAGGCTCCAGACGTGCAGGCTCAGTAGTTGTGGCTCACGGGCCCAGTTGCTCCGCGGCATGTGGGATCTTCCCAGACCAGGGCTTGAACTCGTGTCCCCTGCATTGGCAGGCAGACTCTCAACCACTGCGCCACCAGGGAAGCCCTCTTGTGACCATTTAAATAATTTAGTTAACATTTTTTATTTTTAATTGTGATAAAATACACGTAACAAAATTTACCATCTCAATCATTTTTTAAGTATACAGTTCCATAGTGTTAAGTACATTCACATTGTTGTGCAACCAATCTCCACAGTTCTTTTTGTCTTGCAAAACTAAAATTTTGTATCCATTAAACAACTTCCCATTCTCCCCTACCCCCAGCCTTGGCAACCATCTTACTTTCTGTCTGCATGAATTTGACTGCTCTAGGTACCTTATGTAAGTGGAATCGTACTTTTTTGTCTTTTTGTGACTGGCTTATTTCACTTAGCATAATGTCTTCAGGGTTCATCCACGTTGTAGCGTGTGTCAGAATTTCCTTCCTTTTTAAGGCTGAGTAATATTCCATTGTATATGTAGGCCATATTTTGTTTGCTCATTAATCCATGGATGGACATTTGGGTTACTTCTGTTGATACTTTTTCACTATTGTGAATAATGCTGTTATGAACATGGGTGTGCAAATATCTTTTTGAGACCCTGTTTTCAGTTCTTTTGGGTATATAATCAGAAGTGGAATTGCTGGATCATATGGTCATTCTATTTTTAATATTTTTAGGAACTGCCTTACTGTTTCCCGTAGTGGCTGCACCAATTTACATTCTCACCAACAATGCACAAGGGTTCCAGTTTCTCCAAGTCCTTGTCAACACTTATTATTTTGTTTTTTTGATAGTAGCCATCCTAATTGCAAGGAGATGGTATCTCATTGTGGGTTTGATTTCTATTTCCCTAATGATTAGTCACGTTTAGCATCTTTTCTTATGCTTCTTGACCATTTGTGTATCTTCTTGGGGGAAATGTCAATTCAAGTCCTCTTCCAATTTTCTGATGGGATTTTTTTGTTGTTGTCTAGATGTAAGAGTACTTTATGTATTCTGGATATTAACTCCTTATCACATATATGACTTACAAATACTTAATTCCATGGGTTGCCTTTTCACTCTGTTGATTTTGTCTGTTGATGCACAGTTCTAAATTTTGATGTATGTAGTCCAGTTTATGTTTTTTCTTTTATTGTCTGTGCTATTGGTGTCATATCCAAGAAATTGTTACCAAGTTCTGTGTCATGAAGCTTTTCTCCTATGTTTTCTTCTAAGGGTTTTATAGTTTTAGCTCTTACATTTAGATTTTTGATCCACTTTGAGTTAATTTTTATGTATGATTTAAGGAAAGGATTAAGGAACGTCTTTCTTTTACATGTGGATATCCTGTTTTTCCAGCACCAGCTGTTGAAAAGACTGTCCTTTGCCATTGAATGGTTTTGGCATCCTTATTGAAAATCATTTGATCATAAATTGGAGGGTTTATTTTGGAGCTGTCTATTCCATTGGTCTGTATGTCTGAGGCTATGCCAGTGCCACTCTGTTTTGATAACTGTAGCTTTGTAATAAGTTTTGAAATCAGGAAGTGTGAGACCTCCAGCTTTATTCTTTTTTCTCCAGCTTGTTTTAGCTATCTGGGTTTCCTTAAAATTACATTTGAATTTTAGGGTGGAGTTTTTTCTGTTTATGCAAAAAATGCTATTGGGATTTTGATAGGGATTGTATTGAATTTAAAGATCACTTTGGGTAGTATTGACACCTTAGCAATGTTAAGTCTTCCAGTCCACAAACATGGGATGTCTTTCCATTTATTTCTGTATTTAATTTTTTTCAGCAACATTTTGTAGTTTTAAGTATAGAAATCTTTTACCTCATTGGTTAAGTTTATTTCTAAGTATTTTATTCTTTTTGTTGCTATTGTAAGTGGAATTGTTTTCTTAATTTCCTTTTTGGATTGTTCATTGATGATGTAGAACTGCAATGTACTTTATGTGTTGGTTTTGTGTTCTGCAACTTTGGTGAATTCATTTACTAGTAAAAACCATAAATTTTCCTAACAAAGCCATCCTTCACAAATTGCGTATTTTGTTCAACACCAGTTTATCAAAAAGTTTAGATGAGTATGGAACTTGTAAGTAGGACTTATTTAATTTTTAAAATCTCTTAGCAAAGCCTAGTTTTTAAGTATGTAGCTGCTATGCTTGCAATTGAACTATACTTGTTATTTCCACGAGGATATTTGTATAACAGATTTTCTTCCTTTCCTTGTTAATTTTGCTATAGAAAAGATACACTGGTAGTTCTGAGACCTGTAAAAATTGACTTGAATCCTAGATTTTGCAAAAAAGGCTTATACAAGATGTGTCTTGTTAAAGAACAGGCAGTATTTCAAATGGATGGTCATTTTGTTTTTCTATAGCTAGGCATTAATTTTGGCACAGTTCTTATTATATGAGATTTTTAAAAATCCAGGATAAATTTTAATCCACCAGAGAAAAACTCTAATAGTGGTAGAATCCTATGGTAAGTTTCTAAATGTATCCTGAGTCTGTTGCCAAGATGATGATTCTTATTCATCAAATATCTGTTAAGTACCTCCTCTTAGTGCTGAATGCTAGGATAGAAGAATAAGGCATGGTCTTTGCCCCTTGTATGATAACTTAGTGATAGTATTTATCAGTAGTATTGATAAAGCACTCTCAACTATACTATTATTATTTGCTGCTATTTTTTTTAATTATATAGGAAAATGCTACAAAATATTTTAAACACTATTCTGAATATATTTTTACCTATTATGTAAGCATGATGTTATCATTTAACATTAACTTTGTCCCTTATATAATCGAATTCTATTTTAACAGTGCGCCTGTAGATAAGGTAAATATACCTATAATTTACTTTAGAAGATATTAATCATTAGCTCTTAAGTTTTGTTATAGTTTTTTTACAAATACTAATTTTGCTATTGTATGGTGGTTGTTAATATTTTAGTTTGTTTTCCATTTGAGTAGGTATATATCACGTTATGCAGAAATGTTTTTAAAATTGCATATAAAATAATTTTTATAATTTCACTTGTAATTTCAGAAATTTGTTCAAAGGAGAAAATATTTGATAATTTTGATAAAAATCAAAATCAAATTTGGAAAATTTGCCTTTCACTCCATAGTTTATGTATATTTAACATTTCTATTATACCTAGTAGGAAATTGGTATGAAATGGGAAGTTAGTCTACAGGATCTTTGTATATGAATATGAATGTGAAATGCCTGTTGTCATTGTTGAACTTAAATCTCTAAATTGAGTAAATGTTTATGTAAATTTTTTTCTGGTATTCAGGGGCATATCATGTTAGATTTGAAGGAGAGCTTTAAGATTACGCCAGTAATTTGATTTTCCTTGTAAGAAATCTGAGACTCAGAGAAACGAAATGATTTGCTTCAGTTTAGACTTAAAATACAAGGGCAAAGGCAGAAGAAAACCCAACTAATTCTGGGCAGTGTTACTGCAGTATATTACAGTGGAAAGGCCTTGGCCTTTGCATCACATCATCAGTTCAAATCCTGGCTCAGCTCCAGTTAGCCACCTTTCTGCCAGAAAAGTGAAGACAATCAAAATTAGTAGGTGCTTTTTCTTGTAGCAGCTATTCATGTTCAACAGATTCCATTAACGTGTAAGAACCCCTTGGAGTTGTGGCCATTTTGAAGTATTTGCCTTAGAATTGTCGTTCCAGTCACTCCTAGCTAAATAACTTATATTTGGACAACTTCTGAGGCTACATTTTGTGTTTTGCAAATCAGGGTCTCATACAAACTCTGGGGTAAAACTATAAAAAATAGACATTATTATTTATTTTTAAAACAGCAAATAAAATTTTTTGGTGTTAAATACCTGTTCTAATATGTGACCCTTCTTCTGAATCACTGGTCTCATTTGTTGAGTAAACATTTCTAGGTCATAATGTTCTGTTGATATAGATTGCCCCTTGAGTTTTATGTAACATGGATTACCTTTCTTCAGGCCTTTTGTCCCAATTCCCCTCCTTGAAGTTTTAAAACCAGTTTTTACTGGCTTCAAATATATATGTGTCACACACACACACATACATCTATGTATGTATATGTGTGTTTGCGTGTATATGTGTGTATATTTGTACTCTCCTTTGTTTTGATTTTATTATCACTTGGTTTTTTCATGAAGGTTCCTGATGCTTAAAGTAGTACATGTTCATTTGGGCCTAGCTTTTTATGCAAATACTGTATGAGAGATTGATATAAATATAGATTTTTTTCCTATATTCTTGTAGAGTATATGGTCTTGGGGAAGATCATTTAAGCAATAATTATTTAATTTATATAAAAATGTTTATTTGGTAATTTGAGAGGTATGGACCAAAACACACATACCTAAAAAGATTTTAATATTTTGGTAATGCATTAGGATTCTTTTTTCCCCAAAAAATAAGATTTATTCTTCACATGGTTGCATACTCAGTTATATTTTATTCTCAAATCAGCCAAATTTTCCACTTTAGACAAGAATGCAATGCCTTAAAGGCAAAAGATATTCTCAGGTATGATATCTGTGTCTCTCCTTTCACATAACTTCAGCATCCATAGAATCCTAACTTAATCATCAAAATAAAGGCCGAAAGCAAATTTTACTCACTTACAGTGAAACCTCATCATACTTATTTTCCAGAGTAGAAAACAAGGAGAAAATATTGAATGCATCAGACACTGCACTTGGCAGCAGTTTTAGGCTGAGGAGCTTGCTGAATGTGAGCTACATGTAAACTTTAAGCTTCAGAATAACAACATAAGCAGGTTTCTCTTTAAAAATTTAGGTGGGTTAAAGAACAGCATTACAAATATTTTATCACTTATTTTAAATTCAGTAATAAAATCCAGTGGTACTCTGAAGACAAGAGAAACTCACCAATTTCTGTACCTGAGTACATGAGAGAATCAGTAGGGTAACAGCTAATTCAGTTACAGCTTTGGGTATCAAAGATTTGCAAGGGCTATGTCCTATAGACCTCTTTTCATTGCATCAAGTACTGTCAGACCAATAACAGTTTTCTGCTCCTTACAGGCATTGAGCATTTTCCCCTACTGTGAAATGTTTTTCAGATCATCAAACATCAAACGAGATGTGGTCAGCTGAATTACAGTCATCCAAACTGAAAGATGAAGAATATTAGTCAATCTATTGGTTCTTTAATGCTGTGTTCTTTCAAACAAAACATCAAATATTTCTTGTAGTAGAACTGAAACTCACTTGCAGTAATGCCTAAACACTTCTGAGATGCATTAGGACTTATTGAGAATAATAATTTGAAAATTCAAACTGACTCAAAGAAGGAAGAATTTGTTGATTCATATATCTGAGAATACTAAGTTCAAGCATGGGTAGATCCAGGGGCTCTAATAGTGCCACTAGGAATATCACTGTCTGTTTTGTTGTGAGTTACCTTTTTTTTTCTGGCAGACTTTTCTAAGGAGTGACAATTATGATTCTTAGCAGTTACAGGCTTATCTAATCAATTTGCAGTGTGGGGAGTGTGTCCCTTCTTTTCTGATCGCCTCAACCAAAGTCAGTAGCTTCAACCAAAGTCTTGGGATCAAATCATTTTGGCCTAGTTTGGGTAATATGCCCTGAACCAATCATTCTGGCCTGAAGGATGGAATGCTCTGGGCAAGTCTGTGTCATCTCTTCACTCCTAAAGTTAGTGGTGCCGGTGGGATAGGGAGTTAGGATTGAGATGAGCTCTGAGTGAACCACGTGAAAAAGTGAGGGGGATGGAAGTTTCTCCAAAGGAAAGTCAGGACTCTTATTAAAAACTAGATAGATGAGAATATTCACTGTAGTATAAAAATATAATAAAACTGTGTTATTTAATCACAGATTGGTGAAGGATTACTACAATGCTAGATTCCCTGTGTACTTAGTTAAGTGGTTTTTGCGTATTAGTCATCTGGGAAGCTTTTAAAATATCTTGATGCCCTGGCTGCACCCCAAACCAATTAATTTCTCGGGGAAATACCCAGGGCTCTGTATTTTTTCTTTCTTTTTTTTTTTTTTTAAGTTTCCAAAGATTGATTTTAGTACATAGCCCAAGCTAATGTTTGTTCAGAGAACTTGTTAACACAGTTATAGGAATTAACTCACTGAACCTGTTTATCTGCCCACTTACCTTTTTACTTTAGTCCCTTTTGCCCTTTAACCTCAGTGACTTCAAAAGCAGAATTGGAGCATTATATCAGTGCCTCTCAAATTATACAGTGAATTAGGATCACCTGGAAATCTTGTTTAAAATGCAGTGCTGGGGCCTACCCATAGAGATTATGATTCAGTAGATCCGAGGTGGAAACTTAGAAATTCCTAGGTGGTGCTATGTTGTAGGTCCTAGGATTGTACTTTGAGGAACGTTACATTAGATTGTTAGCATCTTGAAAATTTGCCAGTTTTAAGTTCTTTTATTTGTAGATTATTGTTAAGTCATGTTTCTACCTAATATTCTATGGACTATATGGTAATTTAGTTCTTATTTCTATTTGGTATGCTTATTCCTCCATTAGCATTTGCTGTACTAGGTTCTGCAGATACAAAGATGGTGTGGACACAAATATACTACACAGCTTCAAACTATTTTGTTGTTATATCAGTATTGATTCTACATCATAAAATCCTAACGTTTGTTCAGAGTATTTGTTGTTAACAACACACTTACAGAAATTAACTCATAGAACCTATTTATCTGCCCATTTATCTTTTTACTTTAGTCCCTTTTGCCCTTTAACTTCAGTGACTTCAAAAGCTCAAAATTAAAATGACTCAGTGTAATTTAAATGCATCAGTGATTAATATCTAATATGTGCCTTGAAATCATTTATCGTTGTGTATTGTTCTGCTGGTCGCAAACATTGTATAATCAAAATAGGCTGCCTATATCCAGACACTCAGTCCCTTTTGGACACAGTATTTAATTACTGTATTAATTTTAGGTGTTTCTTCCTACTTATGCTTTAAACATTTGTTTGCCTCTCCTTTTGAGGGTTGACTTGCCATATTAGTTTGAATCTTATATATGGTAAAAATAAATCATGTTATAAGATAAAGGCACCTTAGTTATTTTAGTTTACCTATGAGTAGATATGAACTGTATGGTGCTTAACACTTTCTTTTTTATGCTGTTTTGTTTTTAAACAGGCTTATAGCACGTCAGCTTGCTAAAATCCATGCTATTCATGCACACAATGGCTGGATTCCCAAATCTAACCTATGGCTAAAGATGGGAAAATATTTCTCTCTCATTCCCACAGGATTTGCAGATGAAGACATTAATAAAAGGTAAAATTACTTTTACATTTTAAATTATGGTTTACATTGCTTTGCTCATATATAGGGTTTCAAAGATAACTGTAAGGTTTCTGTGTATAAAATCTGGTTTGGTTTATCTCTTTGCATTTAAGTAAAATAAGCATTAATTCATTTGGCTCTCAGAAGGCACTACAGAAATCTCCTTCCCTTCCCACAGCTGACTCAAAAAAAAAAAAAAAAGAAGAAAAATAATCATCCCCTCTAAAAGTGGGGAAGTGGTGAGCCAAGAAACAAATATGGAATGTTTATTTGGCAGTAAACATAATATAAAGATTACTATGAATGGGTATATTTTTCGTAGTGTGAGTTGACAATAGAGACCTTTTTAAAAAAATTCCTTCTGTCCAAAGGAAGGCTGTTTTGAAGGGGCCTAGAGATCTATACTGGGACAGTGTAGTAATATTGGAGTGTGAAAAAGTTTGGGTTTTAGTTTCCTGTGACTATTTAAGTCTCATGAGGTTGAAAATTCATTTACTGGAGTCTCAGCTTTTGTAGGACTTCAGGTTCAGAGTGACTAAGGTATTTCATTTCCTATATAGAAAAATGTGTAAATCAGTATTGAGAATCCAAAGTGTATAAACATGTTTTTTTTTCCAGTTTTATTGAGATATAATTGACATACAGCACTGTGTAAGTTTGTGTACAGCATAACGATTTGACTTATATGCATTATGAAGTGATTACTGCAGTAAGTTTAGTGAACGTCCATCATAAATAAAGACGTAGAAAAAATTATTTTTCCTTGTGATGAGAACCCTTAGGATTTACTCTCTTAACAACTTTCATGTACAACGTGCAGCAGGGTTAAGGGGGCTAGTGCTGGCCTTCTGGTGGGCAGAACTGGGTCTGGGGGGCAGGTTGTGGGACCAGAGGTCCCGGATGTAGTGTTGGCCTGCTGATGGAAAGGGCCCAGATCCCAGAGGGTCCTGGGCCTAGTGCTGGTCTGCTGCTGGGTGGAGCCAGGTCCCAGCGTTTCTGGCTGCAGGGCCCTGGGGTTCCCCAGAGTTGGTATTAGACCCCCAGTGGGCAGAGCTGGTTCCTGGCACAGCTGGCTTTGGTGTCCAGCATGTCCTGGAAGTTGGTGTCAGCTTGCTGGTGGGTGGGGCAAGATCCCTGGATGCTGCCTGAGGGGCCCAAGGGGTCCTAAAACTTGGCCTGCCAGGGCGGGCCTGGGTCCTGGTGCCAGTAAGCTAGAGGGAGGATTCCAAAATGGCACTTACCAGGGCGAGTGTCCTCCTGGTAGAATGAGCTCCCCCAAATGGCTGCGGCCAGTGTCTCTTAGTCAAGGGTGGGCTCCATTTGCCTCCTGCCTCTCCAGGAGGCTCTTGAAGATCAACGAGTGGGTCTGACTCAGGCTCCTTTCAAATTACTGCTTCTGACCTGGATGCCAGAGTGTGTGAGATTTTGTATATGCCCTTTAAGAGTGGAGTCTCTGTTTCCCACAGCCCTCTGGTTCTCCTGAAAGTGTGCCCTTAAAAAGCCAAATGTCTTCCCAGTGCAGGAGTCCCCAGGCTAGGGATCCTGCTGCGGGGCTTGTCCTCTCTCCTGTGGAGAACCTCTGCAATTGTAATTATCCTCCCATTTGTGGGTCGCCCACCCAGGGGTATGGGTCTTGACTGTGCTGCGTCTCTGCCCCTTCTGCTCGTCTTCTTGTGGCTTCTTCTTTATTTATTTTTTTATTTTTTATTTTTGGCTGTGTTGGGTCTTCGTTTCTGTGCGAGGGCTTTCTCTAGTTGCGGCAAGCGGGGGCCACTCTTCATCGCGGTGCGCGGGCCTCTCACTGTCGCGGCCTCTCTTGTTGCGGAGCACAGGCTCCAGACGCGCAGGCTCAGTAGTTGTGGCTCACGGGCCCAGCTGCTCCGCGGCATGTGGGATCTTCCCAGACCAGGGCTCGAACCCGTGTCCCCTGCATTGGCAGGCAGATTCTCAACCACTGCACCACCAGGGAAGCCCGTGGCTTCTTCTTTATACCTTTAAAGAGTCTTTTGTGCCAGTCTTCTGGTCTTTCTCATCACGAGTAAGTAGCTCTGTAGGTATTTGTAATTTTGATGCGCCAGTGGGAGCAGGTGAGCTCAGAGTCCTCCTCCTCCTCCTCCTCCACCATCTCAGCCGCTCTGGACAAACACCCAGAGCACAGTCCTGCTAGGACCTTCTGAAATACTCGGGGGCACGGGCCTCAGAAACTACACCAAACGTGTTTTTACATAGTGTGATTAATACTAGTACCAAAATTGGAAATTTTATTTTGTCTTTATACCTAAAGCGTACATGAAGATTTCAGCTTTTGTATTCAGGAAGTCTTTGTTTTAAGAACAATGGAGGTAAGCAGGACCTGTGGATTTTTTTTTTCTCGTTTCTTTTAATTTTTTATAATTCATTAGTGGAAAATAGCTATATTCTTTTGAGCTTGATTATTTCAAAGATTAGTTTGACTCACTCTGTGTGTGCTTTATTTACATGTAGTTTGTCAAACTTTGAATGGATAGGGATATTATACCCCTTTAACTGAGATAGGCAGACACCTGGAAGTTTGTCCGGTGTACTGGACATTCAGAAAGTGATAACATAAAAAACAAAAAAAAGTTCTCTTTTGAAATAGCTATTTTATTGAAAAATTTTGGGAAAAATCACTTTAAAATAAGTAGATGGCAGTGGTGCAGAGTTGAGAGGCAGTATGGTGCTGTATGGATTAAGAGTACAAGACTGGAGCCAGACTGCCTGGGATCAAATCTCAGTTCTGCTGTGTAACCTTGGACAGATTACCTATTTCTTCTTCCATAAAACAGAAATAACAAAGGTAGTATATTTACCTTTTAGGGGTTCTGTGAGGATTAATTGAGTTGGCATATACAAATTTCTTAGAACCGTGCTTGGCCATATAAGTGCTAAATAAATGTTAGCTGCTATTTTAAAAATTATTATTATTATTATTATTCAGAGAAGGTTACTTCAAATGCTTGAGGTTAGTGATACTTGGGTAAAGCTGGAGAGGCAGTGTGGTAAATAATGAAAGAACCTTGCCCCAACAGAAAATATACAACTAAAACATTAAAAACAGTTAAAATATTAAAAATATGTTTCATATTTTCTTCCATTCCTTTTTGTCTGTATATGATTGTAATTATGTTAATAATCCTTTGAATCCTATTATTTCCATAGGCAAATTCGTTAAAGTAAACTCAGTGATACAGAATCCTTTTTGTGTTATAAAATGGAAATGTAAGGGGTAATTTGAGAGATGATATAGAGAAAGAATGAAGAGAACTTATTTTGTAAGCCTGATGGTGCTATTGAGGAATTAGTAGTAGCACCCTATTTTTGTTCCATTGTATTTTTATCAAATTATTACAAATACAGCACAATAAATAGTACAGAAAAGAGTGTAGGATAAAAAGCCATGATCACTAATCCTTCTTGCCGTACCAACTCTCACCCTTCCCAGCCTGACTACTGAGGCAGTTCTCTGTAAAGATGAGTATTCTATGATGTGGTTACCATATGATAGTATCATAATTTTATATGATTAACGATTGTATGATTATCATAAAATAATGAGTTGATTTATCAATAGTAGATAATATCTGTTGACTTTCAAATGTGACTTTAGCTGATTTGTACTATATTCACCCTTCCAAGCTTGAAATAGATGTTTTAGTTCTTTAATGGACTATCTTTGTAATTTTAAATAATATACTTAAACTTCTTTTTATTAAACTCTTTGTGTCTTGGTTTCCCCCATCTATAAAATGGAGATAAATATAAGACATTTAGAATAGTGTTAGTATTCGTTAGCTGTTAGATATATATATTATTCCCTCATCCCATTTTGTACTGATACATTTTTTACTTTTCTGCCCTGCATTTTAACTGTTGCTCTGTTTCTTTTTATTCATGTTTAAGTTCTTTTTAATGGTTTTTCTTTATTCTAATCTTTAGAATAATTGGCTTGTTTTAATTCAGAAGTCTGTGCATTTAAATGGACAGAACTTATTAAAAATAGATTTTCTTTGGTATGTATAGAAATATAGAATTACTGTGTCATGCACCAGGAAGTAACATAGTGCTGCAGGTCATTTATATTTCAAAAACAAACAAAACTCAGAGAAAAAGAGATCAGATCTGTGGTTACCAGAGGTGGGGTATGGGGAAGGGGGAATTGGATGAAAGTAGGCAAAAGGTTCAAACTTCTAGTTACAAAATAAATAAGTACTTAGGGATGTAATATAAAACATGATAAGTTAACACTGCTGTACATTATATATGAAAGTTGTTAAGAGAGTAAATCATGAGTTCTCATTACAAGAAAAAAATAGTTTTTTTCTTCTTATTTTGTATCTTTGTGAGATGATGGCGGCTCATTAACCTTATTATAGTAATCATTCCATGATGTATGTAAGTCAAATCATGCTGTACACCTTAAACTTACACAGTGCTGTGTGTGTCAATTATATCTTAATAAAACTAGAAGGAACAAAATAAGTTCTATAGGACCAAAAAGAAAAGAAAAGAAGATTTTATTCCTTAATGAAACTTTAAAAAATGTTGCCATTAATATAAATAAGATATAACTCTTTTTTTTTAAAAAACTGAAAGGTTCCTAAGTGATATCCCAAGCTCTCAGATTCTTCAGGAAGAAATGACTTGGATGAAGAAGATTCTTTCTAACCTGGGCTCACCTGTTGTGCTTTGCCATAATGATCTGTTGTGTAAGAATATAATCTACAATGAGAAACAAGGTAGGTGTTTGACTTTAGCAGTGAGTAAAGTTTTTTTCTTCATGTTCTTAACAATCCTTTGATCTTTGTGTCAATAAATTTAATTCAAACGCAAGGGTTAAAAACATGTGTGCAGTCTTCAACATTTTCTTTTGGTTACAAAGTCACAGTAACTGTGCTAAATTAGGAATATATATTCTCTGCATAGTTGTATAAAATATGTTTCTTAGAATTGGTTTATTAGAAACAGTTTTTGGTTGTTCTGTTAGAGTTTTAAATGAAAAATGATAAAATTACTTTGTTTATGAATTTAATTGTAAATATTTGGTAGTTCATGGTTTGAAAATGCACCTGCTTGTAATGGGGGTTATTGAAAAACCAGCTGACATTGCACTGTTTTATAAATATAGAAATTTTTTGAGTGTCGGGGGGGACAGCAGTATTAGAAGCAAATATGTCTCCAGGTTTCCCATTACCTGTTTATTATACTGATTTGTTAGATATTTTGATGCTAAGGAGAGAGCCACAGATGGAGGAAATTTTTATTTGTAGTTGCTGAAATTTTATCTACTAAAGTAATAATCAAGACACTTTAGTAAATTGTTTTTAACATTTTTTGAGATGGTCAGTGAACTTTTTGGTGAATTGTTTTTTGGGATTGTTCCTATCTTGCTGTATTCAAATTCTCTATGTTTTTATAGTTAAGAAACACTTGGTTGTATTATATTATTGGATAAAGTGGTTTGAGGTTTGGTTGCTAAAACGGTAGGTGCCCTTCAATACTACATTGACATTTTTAAAACGCAATTTTGGTTGAAAGATTAGTATTAATTCAAAAAGTCTGTTTGAAACTTTGAAGCTATTGCATTTTGTAGGAAACCAGTTTTGAAGATAGGTATCATACTTGGAAGATTATTTTGAATTAAAAGTGTGCTGTTGTGAAGATATTGAAGCCAATGAATTCTGATTAAGTGGTCATATTATGTTAAATACTATTTATGACCATTCTTATCAGATTGTAAGCTAAGACTGTTCTAATGCAAAAGCTTTTAATATTTGTAACTGACTTTAATTTGAAGAAAACTAACCAAAGAACACTGTCAAGGGTGGTAGACTGAAGCACATATTTTCAAAAACATACTTAAGTACCTTTTATATTTGATACTTTAATCTGATTAGAGATTCTATTTCTAAAAAATTTTCTGAGCTAACATCTTTATTTTGAATGTCTTGAAGTCTGTGTGGAATCGTTTTTTGAAAACTTCAGGTGTACCCCAAAACATTAAGTACTTGACAGTGCCCTTTAATTTATTATTATCCATTTATTATATACAATTGTCATAGTATATATGTACTACATTATATACTAGTAACCAAATCTCAATGCCATTTGTGAGACTAGAGTATTAGTTATGCATTAAAGTGATGTATATTAGCTTTTAAGTTCAGTGCAAGATCTAATAACACATTATTTTATATAATGGAATTTCAAGTGAGGGTCTTCATCTTACATTTGAAGTGGACACTCAGCTTTATTTTTAACTGCAAGTTAATCCAGAGAATCTGTTATTTCCTTTGGAATATAATTTTAACTCTTCATATTTTTATTTTATAAGTTTCTTTTGAATATTCATTTCACTGAACAAACTTGTTTATAATCTAAAACATAAGGGACCAAAAAAATCAGATTACTATGTCTTAGGTAAAAAAATTAATTTTTGCTTTTTTATTTAACCAGTTGCCTATCTAAACTACTGATTGGTGATATGAAAAGTTCTCATATTTTCCAATAAAATAGTTATGCTTCCGTCTGGCTTTAAGAGTTCAAGGTTGTCATTGTTTACTTTACCACGAGTTACCTAAATCATACTTTTGTGTCTAAGTTTTCTTCCCTACACAGAAGAATAAAACTCACAGTTCAACAAGTGTAAATATGTTGATAGAGTTTTTAGAGTTTGCCCTTCTTCATAGAAGTCTGTTATGTACCATTTGTTTCTTCTTGTCTTTGTGGTTATGTTTGTATGTTAGTTGTGGTGATACTCTGTTCTTTTTTTCTTACCAATGGCTTTATACTGTCCCTTAGGAAAGTTACTTTGGACTTTGTGGCATCCATTAAAAAAATCAATTCCTATGTGATTAGTTGCTACATAAGCATTAAGAAAACATGGTTGGAATGTTGTTCAGGTAAAATCTGAAACTCATGACCATGTGGCAAGAAGCTTGTTCTTTTTATTATTATCTTACTCTGTTTCACATTAGGAGCTAATGGTTTTGAAGTAATGTGACTATGACATATTTGTCTTTAGTTACAAGGAGAAGTAACATGCCTCATACTTTATAAAAGGTAAATTATGTAAATTTAGTAAGTTTAATAAGCAGAAAATATATATATTTGAGCTGTAGCATAGTATTAGTACTTATAATTGCAATATCAAGGAGGATCATGAAAATTAGAAATGTGCACTGCAAAGTTCTTTACCTGAACTTGTTACTTTGTTATAGCATCTAAAAGCCAAGTGTTAAGTCTTTTCAAATTAAAATGGTTTCTACAAAGAATAAATGATTAAGCTATATATTATGTTCACAAATGTGTTTGATTTGTTATCACTTGTTAAATCATTCATGTGATTTGAGGTCAGGACTTCACCATTTTGTATCCACCTATGATATATATAAAGGTAACAAGATGAAAGCCACGGGACTAGCCTTTGCATCATCAAGCTCAGTATCTCTCTATAGTGTGTTTCAGACCCTTAATTTCTTGGAAGTACAAATTTTAGTTAAACTTCATGAATTTATATTGGATCATCTTGAAGTCTCTGCATGTACTTTTCAAACGTAGTAAATTAGATTTTTATATGTTGTAACTAGATTAAAAATCTCTAAGTAACTCTTACAAGCAGATATATTACTCTTAAAAGAGTAATCAAACTCTTAAGTAACTTAAAAGAGAAGTCAAAAAGAATATACATTTTGGAACCAAGCACACTAGTGTTCACATCCCTGCTTAATCACATATGGAAGTAGGTGGTATTAGACAAGTCATTTTATCTCTTCACTAAGTGTTTATATTTGATCCTTTACTATCTGCACCAGAATCACCTAGGGTACTTGGGAAAAATGTAGGTTTCTGGGCTCCATCCAAGACCATCTGAACAAGAATTTCTATTGATGGACTTAGGACTCTGCATGTTTAACAGGTTTCTAGGAAGTGCTTATACTGTTGATAGTCCAGAACTTTTATTTGCTTTATTTGAAATTTAGGAGATGATATCTACTTCAGATGGTTCCTGGAAAGATTTTAGATGATGCATATAATGTAAATAGCACCAGACTAGGTGCTTAGCAGCTCTCAGTTGCAGCTATTATACCATGATAGGAGTTGGCAAACATTTTCTGTAAGGGGCTATGTAGTACATACTTTAGACTTTTCGTCCCATGTTATAGTCTCTGTTTCCACTATTCAGATCTGTGTTGTGGCACAAACACAGCCATATACTGTTCATATAATTCATGAACGAATATGTGTGGCGGTGTTCCAATGAAACTTTGTCTACAGAAACAGGCACTGGGCTGGATTTGGCTTGAGAACACATTGTTTGCCAACCCCTGTATCATGTTTATAGGAGATTCATTATACAAAAATGTATCTGATTCTGAAAAAGTGAAAATGGTTACTATCAGTATAAGCCAGAAGGATTTATGACTCATTGGTATGCGATGACAATTCAGATTATCTTTAAGTGCAATTTACAGATTCTATCTTAACTATAACTTGAGTGATTAATTTAAAGTTTAAAAATGTATATATGTATATGTGTATATACATACTCATATATACACACACACACAGACCGTGAGCACTCTGCAGTTTATAGGCATTTTCACCTGCGAATGTTACAGAACTGGTAGGCATCACAGAAGAAATACTGCTTCTACTTGTTTTCATCATGTCAGTTGACAGGACTCAGGAATATGGGAGAAGAGTAAGCTTCCTTTCTGAAGTTGATGGTAGCTGCCAAGATTTTTGAAAAGTTAGTCAGTGCCAGGAATTAGGTGGTTGGTAAGACAGCAGCCCATTCCTTGGCTTCAGTGAAATGACATCTTAAAAAGGTAAGAAAAGTATACTTAATGATATGATGATAGAATTTGTTATATAATAGTAAAACCAAAAGCAGTGGTTCTCGCTCCAGAATTGTAAGATAAGACTTATATCAGTCATCTTTTAAATTAATCAGCAATTAATTAAAAAGAATTTATACTAAGTAGAACAAATTTCAGTATTGCTTATTGACTGACTTCAAATCTAATATTTTAATTTCAGCTAATCCTTTAACTGCTCACATGTTAGAAGTAATTGCTAAAGCTTTTGAGTTTGTTGTCTCATGTCTTGGTGCTCTGTCAGAATGTTTATTGGTGGCTGTTTTGTTTCTCCTTTTCCCCGCATTCATAAAAGCTTCATAAAAAGCTCACTTGAAGACCTAATATGTTACTTAAAATGGCTGCCATTGATTATTTTCTCTGTCAGCAAATGCAAGAAGCTGATTTACAGCTATTTAAGGAAATACAAATGAGTGGAAGAAAAAGGAAGCTTTTCTGGGAATTACAGAGTAAGCCAGGTTTTTCTTTAGAGTTTTAAATAAAACGATATAAATAGAAAATGGGTGAGTCACCATTCTTAGTCACTTGATTGACTCTAAATCTTATCCACTTTATTATTATTCATGAAAAGGCATTGATACGGTTGTAGTTATTTTATTGATATTTTAACAAGAGTTTTTTGTTTTATTTTAAAATTTAAATTTATTTTTTTATTTGCTAACCTATATTTTCCAGGGTGGAATTTTTATGAAGGATAATCTTAACCTTGTTTTAACTTGTAGTCTGGATCACTATTTAGTATAAAATAAAATAACCCTAAATCAGGTAATAAAAAACTTTAAATGCACTGTAAAAACCTGAACTATCAGGGAAGAGCTACCTAAAATAGTTACTAGTTCAGTGTTTTTTCTTTACTCATACATTCAGTGCCACTGTATGTTCAATCATATACTGGAATAAGAATGTCAGAAATGCCATATTTTGTTCCTCAGTATTTCATGCTTCTCCCCCGCTGCCATTTAAACATGTGTTATCATTGTGTCTGAGCATTTTCTGCAAAACCTCCATTTATTTCACTAGCATTTGAATACTTCCTGTGTGCTAGGATTTGCTCTGTGGATTGCATAAGGAGAAGTGGAAGGGACCTACTGCCTCTCCAGGAAGCCATGTGCCATGTAGTGGGCAAGTCAGATCACAATACAGAAGTTTACATTCAGAATGATGAGTGCTGTGTGGTGAAGGTGTACACGTCCAGGGTAAAGTTACTGGACGCTAGAGTAAGGGATGAAGCGAAAGTTTCCCAGAACAGAATACTTCCTTTTTCTGTGTAATAGAGAGCATTTTGCCAACATTAGTGTAATCATGGTTACTTTTTCTCTCTTGTTCTCTTTCTGCCTTACATAACACTGTAGAGCAAGTAGAGTGAGTTGGAAACATTTTCAGTTTCTCATATTGGTTATTTTGCTTTTCATCTTTATCCTTTTCTCCGTAACAACAATACATAAAAGGAGTCCAAATGAATGTATCATGTGAATTATATAGCCTTAGTTAATAAGCTAATTTTTTTGGTTTTAAAGTACTTTAAATATTGTTTAAACTGTCCTGAGATTTGAACAATTTAACTCAGTAGAGTGTGGATTTCATTACTGCGTAAGAAACAAAAAAAGAAAAATGTAGCTTTTGAAAATTCAGATTATAGTTCTATTCAGTAATCTTATGCTTTACCCATTGTGTGCTAGTGAGTGTGCTAATTATATACAGATAAAATATAGTCTTAGCTCTTAAAGCAATGCTTTACTTTTTAGAGGTCAAGGATCCCTTGAGAATCTGGAAAATTGAGAATCCCCTCAGAATCTGCCTATATAAAATTTTGTGTAAAGTTTTCGGGAGTATTCTCATTTTCTTTCCACCCTTGAATCCCCAATTAAAAATTCATATCTTAAAGAATTAACAAGATAGTCATGCCATATGAGCTATTAATTATTAATAGTGATGTGGGTGTTCCTCTAAATAATTGGAAATTTTAGAATTCAGAAGTTAAATTTGTAGAAGAAAAAAGTTCAGTGCATTTTTTTGGTAGGAAAGCATTTTCCAGTAATTTGATTTTTCTGGCACCCGAAATAAGGGAAGCAGGCCTCTTTAATTTTACTTTGTTGCAGAAGATTAAATTTAAGGTTGAGTTCCACTTTGTTTGCAGTTGTTTGAAAAGAATAGTTAATGCAGATTAAAACAAATTTTTTTTCCTTTTAAGCTTTGTGTCTTGTAAAATGTGAGTTTGCCAAATTTTCTTCATCTGCTACAGATTAGGTATGCCATTGTTGCTGCCATGTGGCGGCGCACCCGTGCTTCTTAAACGCACTGACTGGAGGTTTATCGCATCACTTGTTCACATGCACGGAGCCTGGTAACAGCCTCATCTGTATCTTGTTAGCTTCATTTTCTTATTTTTAAAATTTCATTATTTATAAACTCAACATAGCATTTAAAAATAAAGGCTAGTTTTAATGAATTAATGCTACTACAAAAAGTCATTGCTAAAATTTTCATACTGAAACAGATTTTAACTTTTGTTAAAATGATCTATGCTTTATTTAAATTGTATTTATAAGCAGGCGTGTTTTACCTGCCATTTTATTTATGTTTGCCAAATTCTAAATATAATTTTGAAAATTGAAATTGAAGCTTTTGTTTATGTGGCAAAAGTAAGCTTCAGGACTGGGCTGTGTATTTTTATTGGCATGTAACCGTTAATATGAGCTCTACAAGAATTTGTGTTTAAAAGAGCTAAAGCAATCAACAGCTGCAATTTAAAACATTGTTTATTAAAACTGTTTGGTTGGCTCAGTAATACAACTTAGTAAATCCTCTGGAATCCTGATTTCTTGAAGGCTGGGTGGTTAGGTATTTCCCAAATCGTGTTTAGTCTCTTATTCATCTTAATCTTTTTAAACTGTCATTTTTTTTTCCTCCTAAAAGTAATGTTTATTGCAAAGAATAAAGGAAAAAAGGTCACTTGTCTACCATCTGAAATGAAACTAGTAGAAACATTTTGTTTTGGTTTATTTCCATTCATCTTTTTCCCCCTGTGCATTATGTTTTTTTTTTCTTTTTTCCTCTCTTCAGGCATAATATTTTAATAATTTGGATCACTGTGTTTACTATTTTGTGTCTTTTTTCATATAACATTTGTAATTCTCCTGGTCATTTAATAATTTTTGAAAATGAAATTTTTATCATGGCTGCACAGTATTTTGTCATGATGGTGGTCTTTACTCTCTCATTCCCAAGGGTACCTAGAAAAAAATTTTAAAATATGTTCTGACTTTTCATTTTGGAGCTTATTAGTAAAGTGATTTGGTTAAAGCTTGTTCTGTCTTCCCATTCTGCAGTTTAGTGAAGTGATTTGGTTAACTTTAAGACTTTCTGTGGAATAGTTTTTGTGAATTCAGGAATTTAAACTGGTTGAGTTGCAGTGGTTTATGTAGTCACCAACTTTTAAAAACCTTATATTATTTTGTCAATATGCATATAGATTTTGGTAACTGGGCTTTTATACTTTGATGATCTCACTTATTTTACTCTAGACTTGACTGTTATAAAAATTTTGAATTAAATATTAAATACAATTACATTAAATTTTTTTGCTTTTGTCTAAAATACTCCACTTGCCATTACATTTTTCGTCATATAATTCACTTTTTCTGAGTTTGAATATGATCAACATACATCCCCAGATTAAACATATAAATCTGTATGACACATGACAGTCCAAAAGCTCTTTTATCTGGGAAAAGCCAGTGTGTATAAACCAGAAGTTTGTTTTGTTACCTCAACTTGATGTTTTAAAAGATAATGTAACTAGACATATGCTCTGCATTTTCTCAATATCAGCAGCTTAGAAACTATTCTTACAGCCATCTCTGTTCATGTATCTGTTTTAACTGTTGAGCCCTGTTAGCCTTTGAGTTTGTGATCCCTTGATGTAGACAGTGACCCATTTTGATTTTTTTTTTTTCCTAATGTTTCTCTCTGTCTCTCTTTCTCTCTCTCTTTTTCTCGTCTTTTAAAAAATAGGACCTATATCTCTGTTGAGTCAAACCCTCTCTAATACTCAGTACTCGAAAATGAAGTGTTCTTAAGCAGGAGTTTGTCCCTTGGGCAGGCGGAACAGGATAGTCTTTGGAGAATTATAATGAAATACGCATACCTGTATCTATGTTTAGCACTAATTTAGAATAAGAATCTCTTTAGTTTATGTAAAAATTTCTCAAATTAAAAAAATATTTAAAAGCAACTATACCTTTGCTCTTTTTAAATGATAAAACAACCACCTTAAGGCTGCTCAAATATGCTATTGGAAACCTTAATTATGTAGCATTCCAGGAATATGTAAGTTTTATAGCAACTAACTTCTTAAATTAGGCATGTTGTTACGTTGATCAGCAAGTGTTATAACGTAAGCGCAGGGTTCTCAGAATTCAAGTCTTTGAAAGTCTGTATTTTATTTCCGTATATAGATTAGCTTGTCAATTCACTGTTGGAGTATCATAGATTAATTTTTTGTTAAAGTTGCATAGATTATTAAGTTTCCAAAGATAGTTTTCATTTCTAACTAAACTTGAATTTTTAAGTAACTGATGCCCCCATGTGGTTAAAGACATATTTTGCTTTTGTTTGAACTTGGAGAATGACTGTATTTTGACTTTTCTTTAGTGTAGTGGACATTAATGTTCACAAAGAAGCTGTTGACCCAGATAAATAATTTGAATTTTGTAAAGCTCATTGCCATAAAATTCACAGCCTTACCCTGTATTGTCTCAGAAGTGCATGTAACCAAGCACGTACAATGAGACAAAATATTGGAAGCTATTTAATTATAAATAGCAT
Organism: Eschrichtius robustus; assembly: GCF_028021215.1. Lineage (NCBI taxonomy): Eukaryota > Metazoa > Chordata > Mammalia > Artiodactyla > Eschrichtiidae > Eschrichtius > Eschrichtius robustus. The sequence goes on from NC_090836.1 coordinate 19,013,101, forward strand.
AGGGATTTTCTGATCCTGTATGTGATTTCTTATGTCTCTGTTTTTGTGTCTCACATAGGTGATGTACAGTTCATTGATTATGAATATTCTGGATACAACTACCTGGCATATGATATTGGAAATCATTTCAATGAATTTGCAGGTAAAATCTAGAGGAACATGTTCCTCTAATGGAGTAGCATATATAATTTTGAAAGGGTGCTTTTCGAATTGTTTTTCCTTTTCTTTAAAGAAGATCAACTGGGGGTAGGAGCAACAATTTTTATTTTCTTCCTGACCTTTTTGGTTTTTCTTTATTATTGGAGGAAAGAGGTGATGACCTCTTCCTTAATTTCTTAAGGAAAATAATGATTGTGGCTTTTTTGTGTGTGACTTTTGTTAAGAATTGACATAGTTGCTTCGTAAATCTCATCTCATCTGATTTTTTCTACACAACAAGTTGGGTAATATTCCCAGTTTACAAATGAGTAAAGTAACTCACCAAGGTCACAGTAAAATGCGAAGAACTAAGATTTGAAACCAACTTTTTAATCATTTAAAAGCCTTTGCTGTTTCTATTGTGTCCTTGGGCTTTTGGAATGTTGTTTAACTAAAGAGCTCAAGAATTTTTTTTTTTTTTTTCCATTGGCTATGAATAATTGAAAACCTGGTCATTTTTACCCCTGAAAATAATCTTTTATTACCATCAAAGATAAAAGTTTAAGTTTTTTTATGTAAGTATAATTAATTTAAAATACATTTTACGGCTATATTTAGAAACATGAAATGCTCTAAAATAGTGAAGATTAGGGAATTCCCCTGGATGGTTTATACCTAGCAGGAACTTTTCATTGCTGAATTTGTATTTTTATATATTTACGTATTCATGTATTTTCATATACTTCTAAGTTATCAGACTGGGTAAAGAGAGGTGGGGGAAAGTTTTAGTTTACATGTTTTCAGTTATTTCCCTCCACCAAGCCTCTATACATGCCATATCCCCACATACATGTTGTACATAAATATCTATAGGGAGGGAAAGCAGTTGTGCATATAATGAGATATCACCATGTTAGTAATATGGATAGTCACTGCTGTGGATACAAAAGAGTGATCTTAATATGATTTTGTGTAGAAAAAAATTGAAAAAGTTAGGTAGAGTTTGGATGTGCAGATAGAAGAGAAAGAGAGGCCACTGCAGGAAGAAGGAAGAAATCTTCAAGATGAGTATACCTATTTCTGTAGGATATAAAATCCATGAAGGAGAATAGAGTGTCATAAGACCAGAGAAGTAAGTTTGGATCAACTTAGGAAGAACCTTGAATGCTAGGCAAAATACTATGAACTAGATTAGTATTTTTCAAACTATACATCATGAGATCAGATATGTGGGGTAATTAAAGCAAGGAACGGAAAAGAAATAGAATGTATCAGAATTGGAAGGTGTAGTTAGGGTAAATATTGTTCTGTGAAATTTAGTATCAGGTGTGTGTATAAGGTTTCAATATAAAAATGTATTTCTTACTCTGTGAGAAATGGTTAAAGAAGCTTTAGAGCCACAGTTCTAGGAAATGCTCTAGATATGAGTGTGCATAAGAATCTCATAAGAATCCCCTGAGGTACTTACTAAAATCGAAGATTTGTGGCTTCTGATGCAGGTGGTTCAAGCTTCATACTTTGAGGAAAAACTGAGGCAATGAGAATTGATTATAGTGATCAACTGTATTGTGCATTAGAATTTAATCTGGAATATATTATGATTGGTTTATTATTCTAATAAATGCTATTTACTTAATAATATCTAGTATTTCAGCCCAAAATGGAAACATTTAATAATTTTTTTCTGAAAACATATGTAGATGGTAGGGATTATTAAAGTTTGCAGAAGATGTGTAATGTGTTCTTAAAAATCTCAGTGTACTTTCTTTTCTATTTTAGGTGTGAGTGATGTAGACTATAGTCTTTATCCAGACAGAGAACTGCAGGGCCAGTGGCTGCGTTCTTACCTTGAAGCCTACAAAGAATATAAGGGTTTTGGGTCTGAAGTTACTGAAAAGGAAGTAGAAATACTCTTCATTCAAGTCAATCAGTTTGCATTGGTAAGTTTAAATTTGAACAATTAATGAAAGATTCTTGATATAATGTTAAAAACTAAAAATTTTCATCATTTTTTAAACAGTTCCCCATTTTGAGTTTTGTGAACTTGTTATTTGTTTAAAATAATGACAAAATGAGATTGTTTAAAATTCCCCCACTGTAATGCTTTTGAGGACAAAAATTTTGTTTCATTCACTGCTATATCCCCAGCCCCTAGAACAACAATGCCTAGCCACATGGTTAAGTGCTCAGTGAAATTATTTGTTTAATGAATGGATTCTAGTTAGAGTTAGGATTAATGTGTGAAGTAGTTTTTTTTAATATCTAATTCTCTTTCTTTATGTTATAAAAAACATAATCAAGGACAGACTTATGGGTAGTAAGGTTTTTCCACAATACATTTAATCATCACATGTTAACATGTTAACATATCATGTTAACACGATAAAAGTAGATTGGAAGGACTAGTAGAATTATGTTTTCATAACCGCCAGTATTTTGTCTTACTGACCTTCTTTTGATAAGAAGTTATTTCCTGCATCTTTGATATTGTAATGCTTTATTATTTTCAAGACCCACTTCTCTTTACTCTAAATGCATTTACGTTTTCAAATTTTAGTTCATTTAAATTACCTTTTGAGAATGACGTGATGCCATTAGAATGAGCTTTCAGCTAAGGTGTTGAGACAATTAAATTGAATACTGGGTTGAAGTTATTTTAGCTACTACTTCTTTTTAGTTTTAATATAATTCTCTGCAGTTGACATGGGGAATATTTGCTATGTAGTCTTCACAAAAAGACCCTATTGGTGGCTCACAGGTGTACTGTTTCCATAGTCTTAAGAGCAGCATTCCCCCAGAGCCATACAGAATACATCTTAAGTAAGAGGTGTGCTGAAAGGTGGCTTCTTTACCTGCTGTTCTGATGTCTATTTTGAGTAGAACTGTTGGTTAAATTAATGACATGCTCTCCAGTTCGTCCTAGGATGCCTGCTGTTTCTATTTATTCTATTTAAGCATGATCTTAAAGTAGAGAATATAGGGTTTTCTTAACAATAATGACATAATTGCTAAATCCAGTTAAAACTCTTCAGTCTTTATCTTACTTGATCTGTCCATAGCATTTGACATTATTTTCCATTGATTCCAATTTTTTTTTCGTTAATTTTTGTGGTCCCATTCTTCCTTGGTTTTCCTCTTTTGTGCCCTCCTGCTTGTCTCCTTCTCTGGCTCCTCTTTCTTCTTACTCTTCCTCCAACCCTCTTACACGCTAGTGTTTCCTAGTATTCGGATTTGGGGCCTCCCTCCTTTCATTTTATGTACTTTATGTACTTTTTTTTTTTTTTTTTTGGCCATGCCACACGGCTTGTGGGATCTTAGTTCCCTGACCAGGGATTGAACCCAGGCCCTCGGCAGTGAGAACACGGAGTCCTAACCACTGGACTACTGGAGAGTTCTCCACTTTATATACTTTTATTGGGTGATCTAGTCCCCTGGCTTTTATTGCCCTTTCTGTTAATGATCCCACTGACAGGCTCCAGATCAGTACTGACTGTATCTATCAGGGGTCCCATTAGTATTTGACCACAAGGTGTCCAAACTTGAATTTTATTTTCTGCATCCTATCCTCTGTCCCATTCTTTATTCTTTATTGTACTATCTTGACTTAATTAAAATGCTGTCCATTCTGTTGCTGTGTTCTGAAACCAGGAAAGAATTTTTTTTCACGTGTTCCTCTTCTTCTCACATTGTTTCTCTTTTCCGGTTCTATTCTAAAATTCTGTCAATTCCAAACCTTTCTCCTTAATTGCATGACCTTTGATTAAGGCCTTTGTCTCTCACCTATGTTAGTCTTTACTGGTCTCTTTACCTCCAGGTTTTTTCTGTCTGTAATTCACACTGTATATTTTAAAAGCGCTCTTTCTAATAACTAGAATCTAATTTATGGATCTGATTGTGTCACTTTCCTACTTTACGACTCCCCATGACTTAACAGAATGAAATCCAAATGATAGCATCTACAAATTGTCTTATTTCCCACTAAATTTCTCACCTCCCACCTCCTCTCTGGCAGAGTCATCTTGTTTTCTAAACACTCCAGGGTGTTTTAAGCCTGTATGCTTTTGTATAGATTATTCCTTTCTACCTAGAATGCCCTTTTCCCTGTATTCTCCGGCAAGTTCCTCTTGTTCCTTATGGATGTGTCTTAAATACTGTTTCCTCCTCTTTCCTTAATCACTTGTCATGAAGAAGACAACACATACATAAGTTATAAAGCTGTTTTGATAAGGGAAGAAAAGGGGTTTGAATAAGATCGAGGTGTAGCTGTTCTAAATAAATAATGTTTGGTAAATGTTTATTGTTTGGTAAATGTTTGGTAATGTTCTAAATAAATAAATGTTTGGTAAATGATATGATCAGACTTCTCAATATTAAAAGATTTCACTTCTAATTAATTGTTTACTAGAATTAATTAATGTTGCGGAGATGACAAACAAAAGTAGGTATTTGCATTACAAAACCAAATAGGGAATACAGGGTTTTTTTTAAGCTTTGAGGAGTTTTTAGACACATTGTTGGCAGACTTCAGTTTCTTTCTAAGTAAACTATTAAAGTTATATTGAGGTTTTCAGGAAACAGTTTGAGGATTCATTTTAGTTATTTGTTCACCATATAAAGCTTTTAATTTTTCTTTGCAACAGGTGTGGGTAGCCTAGGAATTAAAATACCCTTTGATAGAGAGACTTACATATCCATAACTTCCAAATCTGAGAGAAGTAGTATTAGTAAATCATAGAATCACAGATTATTATATTATTTGTACTTAAATATTCTCTCTTTGCCATTTTTGGGAATGCAAAATGACAAATGGGCTATTTCCTCACTTCCCCTTTTATCTGTTTATGAGTCTAATGTTACATATAAAATTTTAATTTTTCACCCTATAAAAGGTGTTACCTACCAAAAAAGTGAAGTTTTATGTATAATGCTTCTCTAGTGTAGAATCATTTAGTTATTTTACATTACTATATGAATAAAAATTGAGAAATACATTTGCCAGCACTGCTTGAAATGGTGGGGAGAGCTGTTTTGATGTTATTTTTAGGTGTAGAATGTCCCCTGATTTTAGTCTTTTCTACTACAGAACCCACCTAATAGGTAGAGATTATGATACCATTTGCAGATGATTTTTATATCATTAGAATATGCTGAGGTGATTAAGACTAATGGTTCTCAAACTTTTTGGTCTCAGTACCTTATTTTACGCTTCCAAAACTTTTTTGAAGGCCTCTACGAGATTTTGTTTATATGGTTTAATTATCAATATTTACCATTCTTGGAAATTAAAACAAATTCAAAATATTTATTAAATACATATTTTTTTAAAAAGCTCATATTAACATAAACAGCATTTTAAAAATGAAAAATAGCTATTTTCCAAATCAAAAAACACTTCAGTGAGAAGGATGACATAATTTTTTATACTTTTACAAACCTCTGTAATGTCTGGCATAACAAAAGCTGTATTCTCATATTTGCTTCTGCATTTCATCTCTTACAATGTATGGTTTCGGTTGAAGTATATGAAGATAGTCCTGTTTCACACACATAGGGTTGTTGGAATAGAGGAGTATTTTGCCTTTTCAGAGAATTGTGGATATTCTTTTTTGATGCTTCACCAAAACTCAGCAAGTGATAGTTTCTTAAAGGTTAATTGTAATGTTCAGTCTGAACACTTAAGTTAACTTTTGTATTCTATTACATTAATCTCCATTAGTTTATCTTGCATTTTGAATGGTTCTTTTATCAATGCGTGATTTTGTAATTTGAATGTCATTCATTAGTCATTTGGAAAATATGGATTTATTGAGCTGTATAGAACTTCTAAAAGTTGATACATCTCATTATATGATATTTAAAAAATCACATTTATTGATATCACCACCAGTATCAGAAAAGTTTTAGGTACTTTATTGAGAAGCTGATAAACTCACAGAGTTGAATACAAATTTTCCAAAGTTCTAATTTTAGGTTGAATAGTCAAAGTCTGTTATTGGCAACAAATACTGTCAGTTATTCTCATTGAAATGACAAGTTCTCTTTTTTATATTTGAGAAATGTCTGCCAAATACCCAAGTCTAATAACTCTAGTTCATATGTCAGTTGTTCTTCAAGTAAAAATGATGTTCCATTAAAAATGTGCCGGTTTATTAGCTCACAACTCAGTCATATGTGGTTTTCCTTGAGACAGCCTTCATGCTTTGGGTATGCATCAGCCATGCTTTATATGTACTTCCTGTATCATCCCACAGAATATCATAATATCATGTACTCAAGGGTGGAGATTTAATAAAATTAATAGTTAAAGGACTTTAACTATTAAAGGACATTCTTTAGTGAGACTGGATTTGTACTGTGAGTGTGTGGTGGTGGTGAGGAATAAGACTACTATACTAATTCAGTTTGGTACCACTACCTTGACTTATGTTAAGGTACCAGGAGCTTCACCCAGTATTGCGTTTTCATCACTGCAAATGTAAACATAGTCGAAAAGACAAGTAACATATTAGTATTATTATGAAAATAGTTTTGGGCCTCAGAATCTTCCATGGATTCATGGACCACTTTGAGAACCACTGATTGAGACTTTCAAAAGAAGGAAGGCATCTCATCTCATAAATCACTTTTCAATACCTGAGACACTGCCTTAGACAGAAAGAAGACCATTTAAAAAAATCTTCATCATTTTTGTCATTTTGGTTTCATATAATTATAATAATTAACATTTTATTGAATGTTTGTTGTATGCCAGCTGCTCCGATGTGGTTTTTTTTTCCACACACCAATCAGTTCTCTAGTTCTCAGCAGGCAGTGATTGGGTGTCCTACAAATTTAACTCAGGTCTGACACTATCCACCTGGAGATAGTGTCAGATTCCATAGGTTAAAGGTTCAGTCCCACAAGACTGCCCCCTCACCCCTTTAGATGCCACTCACAAGTCCACTGGCTTTAAATGGGAGGCTTCCACAACTCCCTCCTTGGGGCCTATTAATTTGCTAGAGTGGCTCACAGAACTCAGAGAAACGTTTACATTTGTTTACCAGTTTATCATAAAGGATATTGTAAGGATACAGAAGAACAGTTGGATGAAGAGGTACAGTACTGTGAGGTCTGGAAGTGTCCTGGGTGTAGGAACTTAACGTTCCTGTGGAGTTTCAGGTGTACCACCCTCCCAGCATGTGCGTAGGTTCTGGTTCACGAAATATGGAAGCTCTCCAAACCCCTTCCTTTTAGGTTTTAGTGGACGCTTCATTACCAAAGCAAGATTGATTAAATCATTGGCCATCTCAGTTTTCAGTCCCTCTTCCCTCCCTGGAAGTCTGGAGGTGGTGGGGCCGAAAGTTCCAACCTTCTAATCACGTGGTTAGTTTCCCTGGCAACCAGCCCTCAAGTTTAGGGGCTTTCTAAAAGACACCTCATTAACATGTGGTTGAAAGGGGCTTGTTAAGAATAACAAAGACATTCCTTTCACGTTTATGGCTGTGGAACTATTTCAGGAACCAATGACAAAAGACCAAATATTATAACAAAAGATGCTCCCAGTTGCTCTATGCTTAGGAAAGTCCAAGGAGCTATGAGCCAGGAACAGTGAATGAAGATCAAATGTCTATATCTTATATAAATTATAATATCTCACTTGCATTTTACAGATGAGGGAACAAATGTACAGAGGGGTTAATTAAGTTGCTTACAGCCACACACCTAGTAATTTTTTTCTAGTTATAGTATTTCTAGTTAGAATAGAGTATTTCTTGGGAAGTAAAGTCTTAGTGTTATCAGAAACTTTTTTTTTTTTTTTTTTTAGATTATCAAATATTTAACTCTGTTTAATGCAGTGTTGTGTAGTCCCAGCCTAGAAAAGCTAAGGAGTACAGTGCAATGGTAAAACTTAGTAGAATCTGACCACTATAGAAAGATATGAAAATTAAAGCTGGATATATAGTAAGGTAGGATTCCAGTAGGGAAAAATATAGATCAATCCATTTTCAAGATATGAGAACAGATGGTCTAAATATTTGGATGTGGATTATAGCTAATCTAAAAATGCATAGGTAGAGATAAATGTAAGCTAAATATCAATCTATGTAAGTGTTAAAAAAGTACACATGCAACTATTTTATTTTTGCTTGTATGTACAATATAATTTATACCAATATTCTGTTTAATGCTTTCAAAGAGAAAGCCAATTGGAAGGCTCATAAATATGTAGCAGAAAAAACTGAAACAGAACAAAATATGTTTTCTAATAAGATGTAATAAGTAGGGATATAAAAAGAATGATGACTAAAAAAGTAAAGTACCAGGTGCTTTAAAAATCTGTCATTAAACAAGATAAATTGAAGACAGTAAAGTAGACAGAAACTAATGGGAAAAAGCAAGCTGGAGATAAGTATTCCTAAGTAATCAGAATGAAAGAAATGCATCTGAACCACAGAAGGCATAAAAACTAGGAGCCAGCATATGCTTGGCAATCTTTTCTGTATAGCTTTACTGAACTGACCAAAACACTGCCAATTTTTTTTTTATTGTAATAATTTTTTATTGAATGAAAGATTTAAAAAATTTTATAGTGCTTTACAATTTCTAAAAGTATCACACACGTGACTTCATATTAACCCCATGATAACCCTTTTTTCCCCCACCCCTATATTGCCCACCCCCACAAGTGGTAACCACTAGTTTGTTCTTTTTATCTGTGGGTATGCTTCTTTTTTTTTTTTTAATTTTTTTTAATTTTATTTAATTTATTTTTTTATACAGCAGGTTCTTAATAGTCATCAATTTTATCCACATCAGTGTATGTATGTCAATCCCAATCGCCCAGTTCATCACACCACCACCCCCACTACCCGCCGCTTTCCCCCCTTGGTGTCCATACGTTTATTCTCTACATCTGTGTCTCAATTTCTGCCCTGAAAACCGGTTCATCTGTACCATTTTTCTAGGTTCCATGTATATGCGTTAATATACAATATTTGTTTTTCTCTTTCTGTCTTACCTCACTCTGTATGACAGTCTCTAGATCCATCCACGTCTCAACAGATGACCCAATTTCGTTCCTTTTTATGGCTGAGTAATATTCCAATATTCCATTGTATATATGTACCACATCTTCTTTATCCATTCGCCTGTCGATGGGCATTTAGGTTGCTTCATGACCTGGCTACTATGTAAATAGTGCTGCAATGAACATTGGGGTGCATGTGTCTTTTTGAATTGTGGTTTTCTCTGGGTATATGCCCAGTAGTGGGATTGCTGGATCATATATATGGTAATTCTATTTTTAGTTTTTTAAGGAACCTCCATACTGTTCTCCATAGTGGCTGTATCAGTTTACATTCCCACCAACAGTGCAAGAGGGTTCCCTTTTCTCCGTACCCTCCCCAGCATTTGTTGTTTGTAGATTTTCTGTTGAAACCCATTCTAACTTGTATCAGGTGATACCTCTTTGTAGTTTTGATTTGCATTTCTCTAATAGTGATGTTGAGCAGCTTTTCATGTGCTTCTTGGCCATCTATCTGTATGTCTTCTTTGGAGAAATGTCTATTTAGGTCTTCTGCCCATTTTTGGATTGGGTTGTTTGTTTTTTTAATATGGAGCTGCATGAGCTGTTTATATATTTTGGAGATTAATCCTTTGTCTGTTGATTCCTTTGCAAATATTTTCTCCCATTCTGAGGGTTGTCTTTTCGTCTTGTTTATGGTTTCCTTTGCTGTGCAAAAGCTTTGAAGTTTCATTAGGTCCCATTTGTTTATTTTTGTTTTTATTTCCATTACTCTAGGAGTTGGATCAAAAGAGATCTTTCTGTGATTTATATCAAAGAGTGTTCTTCCTATGTTTTCCTCTAAGAGTTTTATAGCGTCCAGTCTTACATTTAGGTCTCTAATCCATTTTGAGTTTATTTTTGTGTATTTTGTTAGGGAGTATTCTAATTTCATTCTTTTACATGTAGCTGTCCAGCTTTCCCAGCACCACTTATTGAAGAGACTGTCTTTTCTCAATTGCATATCCTTGGTTCCTTTGTCATAGATTAGTTGACCATAGGTGCATGGGTTTACCTCTGGGCTTTCTATCTTGTTCCATTGATCTATGTTTCTGTTTTTGTGCCAGTACCATATTGTCTTGATTACTGTAGCTTTGTAGTATAGTCTGAAGTCAGGGAACCTGATTCCTCCGGCTCCGTTTTTTTCCCTCAAGACTGCTTTGGCTATTCGGGGTCTTTTGTGTCTCCATACAAATCTTAAGATGATTTGTTCTAGTTGCGTAAAAAATGCCATTGGTAATTTGATAGGGATTGCATTGAATCTGTAGATTGCTTTGGGTAGTATAGTCATTTTCACAATATTGATTCTTCCAATCCAAGAACATGGTATATCTCTCCATCTGTTGGTATCATCTTTAATTTCTTTCATCAGTGTCTTATAGTTTTCTGCAAAGAGGTCTTTTGTCTCCCTAGGTGGGTTTATTCCTAGGTATTTTATTCTTTTTGTTGCAATGGTAAATGGGAGTGTTTCCTTAATTTCTCTTTCAGATTTTTCATCATTAGTGTATAGGAATGCAAGAGATTTCTGTGCATTAATTTTGTATCCTGCAACTTTACCAAATTCATTGATTAGCTCTAGTAGTTTTCTGGTGGCATCTTTAGGATTCTCTATGTATAGTATCGTGTCATCTGCGAACAGTGACAGTTTTACTTCTTCTTTTCCAATTTGTATTCCTTTTCTTTCTTTTTCTTCTCTGATTGCCGAGGCTAGGACTTCCAAAACTCTGTTGAATAATAGTGGTGAGAGTGGATATCCTTGTCTCGTTCCTGATCTTAGAGGAAATGCTTTCAGTTTTTCACTATTGAGAATGATGTTTGCTGTGGGTTTGTCATATATGGCCTTTATTATGTTGAGATAGGTTCCCTCTATGCCCACTTTCTGGAGAGTTTTTATCATAAATGGGTGTTGAATTTTGCCAAAAGCTTTTTCTGCATCTATTGAGATGATCATATGGTTTTTATTCTTCAGTTTGTTAATATGGTGTATCACATTGATTGATTTGCGTATATTGAAGAATCCTTGCATCGCTGGGATGAATTCCACTTGATCATGGTGTATGATCCTTTTAATGTGTTGTTGGATTCTGTTTGCTAGTATTTTGTCGAGGATTTTTGCATCTATATTCATCAGTGATATTGGTCTGTAATTTTCTTTTTGTGTAGTATCCTTGTCTGGTTTTGGTATCAGGGTGTTGGTGGCCTCATAGAATGAGTTTGGGAGTGTTCCATCCTCTGTAATTTATTGGAAGAGTTTGAGAAGGATGGGTGTTAGCTCTTCTCTAAATGTTTGATAGAATTCACCTGTGAAGCCATCTGGTCCTGGACTTTGTTTGTTGGAAGAGTTTTAATCACAGTGTCAATTTCATTACTTGTGATTGGTCTGTTCATATTTTCTCTTTCTTCCTGGTTCAGTCTTGGGAGGTTATACCTTTGTAAGAATTTGTCCATTTCTTCCACGTTGTCCATTTTATTGGCATAGAGTTGCTTGTAGTAGTCTCTTAGGATGCTTTGTATTTCTGCAGTGTCTGTTGTAACTTCTCCTTTTTCATTTCTTTTTTTTTTAACATGGTTTTTAATCTATGTTAAAACACTTTTTTAAAAATTAATTAATTAATTGATTGATTGATTTTTGGCTGTGTTGGGTCTTCGTTTCTGTGTGAGGGCTTTCTCTAGTTGCGGCAAGAGGGGGCCACTCTTCATCGCGGTGCGCGGGCCTCTCACTGTCGCGGCCTCTCTTGTTGTGGAACACAGGCTCCAGACGCGCAGCCTCAGTAGTTGTGGCTCACGGGCCCAGTTGCTCCGCGGCATGTGGGATCTTCCCAGGCCAGGGCTCGAACCCGTGTCCCCTGCATTGGCAGGCGGATTCCCAACCACTGCGCCACCAGGGAAGCCCTCCTTTTTCATTTCTAATTTTATTGATTTGAGTCCTCTCCCTCTGTTTCTTGATGAATCTGGCTAATGGTTTATCAATTTTGTTTATCTTCTCAAAGAACCAGCTTTTAGTTTTATTGATCTTTGCTGTTGTTTTCTTTGTTTCTATTTCATTTATTTCTGCTCTGATCCGTATGATTTCTTTCCTTCTGCTACCTTTGGGTTTTGTTTGTTCTTCTTTCTCTAGTTCCTTTAGGTGTAAGGTTAGATTGTTTACTTGAGGTTTTTCTTGTTTCTTGAGGTAGGATTGTATAGCTATAAACTTCCCTCTTAGAACTGCTTTTGCTGCATCCCATAGGTTTTGGATCATCGTGTTTTCATTGTCATTTGTCTCTAGGTATTTTTTGATTTCCTCTTTGATTTCTTCAGTGATCTCTTGGTTATTTAGTAACGTATTGTTTAGCCTCCATGTGTTTGTGTTTTTTACGTTTTTTTCCCTGTAATTGATTTCTAATCTCATACCGTTGTGGTCAGAAAAGATGCTTGATGTGATTTCAATTTTCTTAAATTTACTGAGGCTTGATTTGAGACCCAAGATGTGATCTATCCTGGAGAATGTTCCGTGTGCACTTGAGAAGAAAGTGTAATCTGCTGTTTTTGGATGGAGTCTCCTATAAATATCAGTTAAATCTATCTGGTCTGTTGTGTCATTTAAAGCTTCTGTTTCCGTATTTATTTTCATTTTGGATGATCTGTCCATTGGTGTAAGTGAGGTGTTAAAGTCCCCCACTATTATCGTGTTACTGTCGATTTCCTCTTTTATAGCTGTGAGCAGTTGCCTTATGTATTGAGGTGCTCCTTTGTTGGGTGCATATATATTTATAATTGTTATATCTTCTCCTTGGATTGATCCCTTGATCATTATGTAGTGTCCTTCTTTGCCTGTTGTAATAGTCTTTGTTTTAATGTCTATTTTGTCTGATACGAGAATTGCTTCTCCAGCTTTCTTTTGATTTCCATTTGCATGGAATATCTTTTTCCATGCCCTCACTTTCAGTCTGAATGTGTCCCTAGGTTTGAAGTGGGTCTCTTGTAGACAGCGTATATATGGGTCTTGTTTTTGTGTCCATTCAGCAAGCCTGTGTCTTTTAGCTGGAGCATTTAATCCATTCACGTTTAAGGTAATTATCGATATATATGTTCCTATGGCCATTTTCTTAATCGTTTTGGGTTTGTTTTTGTAGGTCCTTTTCTTCTCTTGTGTTTCCCACTTAGAGAAGTTCCTTTAGCATTTGTTGTAGAGCTGGTTTGGTGGTGCTGAATTCTCTTAGCTTTTGCTTGTCTGTAAAGCTTTTGATTTCTCTGTCGAATCTGAATGAGATCCTTGCCGGGTAGAGTAATCTTGATTGTAGGTTCTTCCCTTTCCTCACTTTAAGTATATCATGCCACTCCCTTCTGGCTTGCAGAGTTTCTGCTGAGAAATCAGCTGTAAGGTTATGGGAGTTCCCTTGTATGTTATTTGTCGTTTTTCCTTTGCTGCTTTCAGTACTTTTTCTTTGTCTTTAATTTTTGCTAAATTGATTACTATGTGTCTTGGCGTGTTTCTACTTGGGTTTATCCTATATGGGACTCGCTGCGCTTCCTGGTCTTGGGTGGCTATTTCCTTTCCCATGTTAGGGAAGTTTTCGACTATAATCTGTTCAAATATTTTGTTGGGTCCTTTCTCTCTTCTCCTTCTGGGACCCCTATAATGCAAATGTTGTGTTTAATGTTGTCCCATGGGTCTCTTAGGCTGTCTTCATTTCTTTTCGTTCTTTTTCCTTTATTCTGTTCTGCAGCAGTGAATTCCACCATTCTGTCTTCCAGGTCACTTATCCGTTCTTCTGCCTCAGTTATTCTGCGATTGATTCCTTCAAGTGTAGTTTTCATTTCAGTTGTTGTATTGTTCATCTCTGTTTGTTTGTTCTTTAATTCTTCTAGGTCTTTGTTAAACACTTCTTGCATCTTCTCGATCTTTGCCTCCATTCTTTTTCCGAGGTCCTGGATCATCTTCACTGTCATTATTCTGAATTCTTTTTCTGGAAGGTTGCCTATCTCCACTTCATTTAGTTGTTTTTCTGGGGTTTTATCTTGTTCCTTCGTCTGGTACATAGCCCTGTGCCTTTCCATCTTGTCTGTCTTTCTGTGAATGTGGTTTTTGTTCCACAGGCTGCAGGATTGTAGTTCTTCTTGCTTCTGCTGTCTACCCTCTGGTGGATGAGGCTATCTGAGAGGCTTGTGTAAGTTTCCTGATGGGAGCGACTGGTGGTGGGTAGAGCTGACTGTTGCTCTGGTGGGCAGAGCTCAGTACAACTTTAATCCACTTGACTGCTGATGGGTGGGGCTGGATTCCCTCCCTGTTGGTTGTTTGGCCTGAGGCAACCCAACACTGGAGCCTACCTGAGCTCTTTGGTGGGGCTAATGACAGACTCTGGGAGGGTTCACGCCAAGGAGTACTTCCCAGAACTTCTGCTGCCAGTGTCCCCATCCCCTCGGTGAAACAGAGACACACCCCGCCTCTGCAGGAGACCCTCCAACACTAGCAGGTAGGTCTGGTTCAGTCTCCTATGGGGTCACTGCCCCTTCCCCTGAGTCCCGATGCGCACACTACTTTGTGTGTGCCCTCCAAGAGTGGAGTCTCTGTTTCCCCCAGTCCTGTCGAAGTCCTGCAATCAAATCCCTCTAGCCTTCTAAAGTCTGATTCTCTAAGAATTCCTCCTCCCGTTGCCAGACCCTCAGGTTGGGAAGCCTGACGTGGGGCTCAGAACCTTCACTCCAGTGGGTGGACTCCTGTGTTATAAGTGTTCTCCAGTTTGTGAGTCACCCACCCAGCAGTTATGGGATTTGATTTTACTGTAATTGCGCCCCTCCTACCGTCTCATTGTGGCTTCTCCTTTGTCTTTGGATATGGGGTATCTTTTTTGGTGAGTTCCTGTGTCTTCCTGTCGATGATTGCCCAGCAGCTAGTTGTGATTCTGGTGTTCTCATAAGAGGGAGTGAGAGCTCGTCCTTCTACTCCGCTATCTTGGTTCCTCCCTCAGAATCTTAAAATATCGTGTTTAAATGAAAATAGATTGTAAAGCACACATACAAAATTATTGTGCAACTCCTAATTATACAGTCATCTGTTTACTCTTTAAGTCCTACGACTCATTTTTCTCCAGCATAAGTCAAGTTGTGTAACTTTATATCATCGTTGATTGCGCAGAATTGTTGGGTCAATAAAAATTGATTTCAGAAATTTGTCACCCCCTGAACATCTTCAGGTTTCAGTATATGTTTTGTTTTTGAGATTTGGATTTTCCTTTTTGTATATATTTTAAGAAACAAAGTCCTTTGTTAATGTATTTTACAGGAAATCCTGTTAGCAATTATGACCCGTTAAAAACACTTAGCTAACAACATGTATCAGTGCTGATGACCACACAAAAACAATTTTGCCCACACAAAGCATGGTACAGGAACTAGGCTCTATTTCTTTTTTAGTGATTATAATTTATTATAACCTCTTTTGTGGACAGAAGTGGTCTGTAGCCATCCAGATAACTGTACACTTCAGTATTACCTGTGTTTTAGACACTTTGTGGTAAAAAAGCATCAAGAAAGTATTGTTCATGGAGTTGATGAAAAAGGAGAAAACTTACAATTTAATATTTGTTTTACAAAGAAATACATTATCATAATTCTTGATTTTTCTTCCCTTTTTTTAGGCTTCACATTTCTTTTGGGGATTGTGGGCTTTGATTCAAGCCAAATACTCCACTATTGAGTTTGATTTCCTTGGGTAAGTTTAATTTTACTGTATGTATTACATTTGTCTCTACTCTTTTGGGATTTACATGTAGAATTTATAGGGGACATTGTAGTTATTATTTTTAGTCAAATGCTGCAGAGGTTGCATACATTTAATAATTGGTCTGCAAGGAAATCTGGTATAATCTGTTAAATGATCTCAGTATTAGAAAAGTGTCCAGTAGGTGGTGCAATAAACTAAAAATATGTCCCTTGAAAATTTAAAAACTTAAAAAAAAATCAGTTTAGAAAGGGTGGGTGGAAATAAACGAAGGATTAAGGTTTTTAGCTCTAATTATGTTGTTACTCTCTTTTCTCAATAGGTATGCAATTGTTCGTTTTAACCAATACTTTAAAATGAAGCCTGAGGTTACTGCATTAAAGGTGCCTGAGTAAAGAAGACATTTAATTATTCTTAAGTAGCTGAACAATGCTTGTGGATATTTCAAGAAATTCCAAAAAGCCAATATATGTTAAAATTATTTTAATTTGGTTATCTTGCTTTACAAATTGTGCTTCTAAACAACCAATTTATTTTTTAAAAAGTCTGAATGATGTCAAGAAATACACCTACTGCTCTCAGTATGTGGTGGGTAAGAAGTTTGTTAAATCAGCAAAAAGGTATAAAGATGTCAGTTTAATCCTTTGATAATTTAATCTATGTTATATGTGAATTATTTATTATAAATTTAACATGAATTCTGTGACTGTTTTCATCTGTTTCATCTGTTTGTTGAGTGTAAGCAACGAAAATTTTCCAGAGAAAATTTTTTTTTAAGTTTTACTTTAATAAGATTAATTTTAGTAAACATTTTAGGTGTTTAGTGTAACCTTTTTATTTTGACACACTGTCAGTTAAATGAATCATTTACTCTTGGAATGCCAGACACTGGTTTAGATAACTTAAGATGTTCATAGAAAAATATCTGTTTAGGAGATTGAAGTACATTCACTGTCTATGCTAGTGGTACATCTTTCTGGAGTATTGGAAAGCATTTTTTTTGGGGGGGGGACATCTTAGAATTAAATTCCCCTCTTGCTATATAGTCTGGCAGTATAAATATTAATATTTACCATATAATCCTGGAATAGATATATGATGATTTTATGTTACCAAAATCTGTATTAAATAATGTTTTCATATACTATATATGGTCATTTAAGTTACAGTTTGTTTTTAAAATTTTACTATATCAAATTGTTTCTAACCAAAATTTTGTTTTACTTATTGAGATGTTGTATATTTTGTTTGTTATTAAATAGTAGCTAGTACAGCAATTGCTAATTTTTGAAACAAAGACAGAATGCTTATCATACTTGGGAACAAGAAAATGTCATTTAGATTAATTCTTTTTTACTTCTTCAGATTCATTCCTTACACTGTGGTTTTAATGTTTTAGCATGGCTCCATGTCTTTAGAATGATAGCAAATGATTACTTGATAAATGTATCAATAGTTTCAGAGAAATAAGTTGAGGTGGTTAAAAGAATTAAATAAGGAACATTTAGAACATGGATCTTGTACACTTAAAATCTGATATAACAATGTGAATTAAGCAAAAATACTCATGGTAGGAGGGCTTCTGTTTGGTTTGATTTCTTTTGATTTTGTTTGTTTGTTTTTGTCTGTTTGAGAGCGAGAGGACGGCAGTTATTATTTGGAAGGAACTTAGATCTTTGGGATAGATAAGCAAGCATCCAGTTTTGAAGACTGCTGTGTAGAGTTGAGCAGTCATGGTTAACTTTGCTTAGAAAATTAGTCTGACAAGCTTTGCACTTTGGTCACATAAGTGCCCATGTACAAAGTTGGCTTAATGGATCTGCATATTCAGAATATGCAACTACAAATTTATCCTCTGAGAAATCTTCTGGGGAGTCTGATGTATTATTCCAAGTGACTTGTATTCTCAGATAAGTGCTTTAAAATACTTGGATTATCTCAAGATGTTTAAAGCTAATAAAGTAAGTAGAAACACTTACAGGCCATTTAAAATGGTAAATTCTAGTTACATGAATAGAATCTTAAAATCTGTTTTGTGTCTATATAACAGTGTTAGACCAAGATTTGTTTTCTACCTCCCCAATGTTACAAATGTTCACTTCTGTTTTTATAAACCATATTACTGTAGGATCAATCGAATTTTACCTAATTAACTAAATGAAAGGAACCAATTAAACAATGAATAGCTTTTTATATAATGTTAGAGTGAATCTGAAAAATTGTTTTTCGTGGAATTTTCATCTGGGGCTGGAACATTTTCTTAGAACAATGAAGAATATGTAGTACTCTTGATTTTTTTGCTTTCTGACTTCTTAAAAGTGCAAATATATCTTGGAGAACTGTGGGAAGAGAGAAGATCATTTTTCTACCTTACTCCATATTCTTCAAACTATTTTGAATAGAGATTCACTGAGCCATTGCTGGTAGATTGTGCATAGCTGCTAGCTGTGATACTCTTGTAAGTGGTTCAGAGAGATTCATATAGAAGTGAATGTAGAGGGGAATAAAGGCTCTCACTTTAGCCCTAGGCAATGAATCTTGGGAACAAAATAAGGTATTTAAGATATTTCCCCCACTTTTAGGCTAGATTTTGGGTATTATGATGTTCCCACTTCCTGTACAGGTTTTTGGGATCATGCTTCAGCCTAATAATAGGGTTCAAAATTTGCTTCCCTTTTAATTGACCATTTAAGGGATTCTAAAGGGAAAACATCCCTCTAAACTTTGTCCTGTGGCTTGCTGAGATGTCTTTTGCCTTTTTATGTTAAGCTAAGGAACTTGAATGCCTTACCTAATAACTCAACTGATAGTAAGCTCATTTTGTAAATATGAAAATGGTTGTTAGAGAAGTGGCATTCATGTATACTCACTGTTAGTCAATAGACCATAGTGGCCTGGATGCTTTAGCAAGCGAAATTCCACAGTTTGTTTTCCCTTTGTTCCTTACATACTTGTATGATCTTACCTGACCAGTAATACTTGATTTTTTTCCCTCCTGACCCCATGCTACCACCACTTTCTGGGAATTAAAGAGATGTGGTAGTAAATCATACTGTTCACATACATGATCATTTGAGATCAATATTGAGCACAAAACTCATCAACTAGGTCTGCCTGGAATGTATATAAAACAGTGTAAATAAAAATTTGTAAATTAGTGTGAGTTGTATGTTGCATATGAGATTGTGTATTGTTTTGCATTCTTTTCCCTTTTGCAGACATTTTTCTGTAAGGTAATGATCCAGCTCTTTGGTTTTAGACTGGAAATAGCCAACAAATCGGGCTGCACAGTGGGGTAACAAGAGGAACTGGAAATAGGGTTTGTCAGTTTTTGTTAATGTCAGTACTTATTTATTTAGCCTCTCAGTGCCTAATATGACTTTTTTTCAATCTTTAGTTGACCACTAGTTTTTGGAGGTTAGATTCCTGCAAGCAGTAAATTAGTACATTGTTAGAATTCCATTATTTGAGTCATGATTCTAAGCTAAAGCAAATTAAAAATATAATTTTATGATTGCAGACTGAAGTGTTATCCTTTTCTGTTTTCAGTGCTGTTAACCTTTTTCTACAAAAAAACCCTGAGTTTTTATATATCTCAGTGTGAATCTTAAGTCCCACATATACAAGGGAGATGATAAGTAATAGCTCCTAGTTCAACTTAAGCATGTCTCAGTTGGCTTCTCTAAGTATAAAGCTGTTCATTATGGGATTGTAAAACACAGAAGAGGTATGTGTTCTTTTAATGACTGCTAATTCCATTTTTGCTGAACTAAAAATATTTAACTTCATAAATATATTTATTATGAAACCTTCCAGATTTAAAGGAAAAATTCCCCCCAAACACTCTCAATTAAAAGTTAAAAACCTCCACTTTTAAAGTTATATAGATATTTCTTTTTTACATTACACAAAGCTTTCTGTACCATTTTTGAATTCCTTCATAATGTAAATGAGAAAACTATCAGTCTGATTTTCTGCTTTAAATTGCTTTTAATAAGCATTTTATACTACATTCCAAAGTGATATAGACTTAAGCTTTTAATATTAGTCAGTCATTCAGTTGATAGACAAAGTTAACAATGCTTTATGCTAGGAGGAGAGTTTTGTTATTGGCAGCAACTTGCACTACTTTACACAAAAGGCAAATGCTAGTAGATTTTTATGCACAAAGGAAAGTGAATTATAAGTATGTGGTAAAGCAGCTTTATCTTTATTTCAAAATTGATTTGCTCTGAATTTTCTTCATTAGATTTTTAGAATGTCTTTGACTGGAAACTTAGTTACATATTAAGGCAATCTGTTTTGTTTTTGTTTCTTTTTTTAACGAAAGACATTAGTTATATGGAACCACCTTTTTTTCTGCTACATACCACTTGTGAGATTACAGTGTTATGTCTTGGGTTTGATGTCTTCAGACAGAAAAGTGTTAACGATTATTTTAAATGAATTTTTCCCCATCTTTGAGGTTTAGTCCGTAAATGTATTGCTATAAAAGAAAATGCTTGAGTTTGCATTACTTGAATACTTGAAAACTGAAATTAATAAGATATATTACACAATGAATTAGACTCTTCTGAACAGTTTTTAACACTAAATTTTTCCTTTCTGGATCATAATTTGAAATGGACAGATTTAAACTATTTGAATAGAAAAAAATAATACAGTGCTTATAGAAAATACCCTTTTGACTTTGAGGCATTCAGAATTCAAGTTTTTAGTAGGTTTCTGTCCTGAAATCTGCTTTCTCTTCTTTCCTATACTTAATGCACTTCCTATGCTACTGATGTTATCAAACAGCAAGTTAAAATAAAATCTGTGTTCATTACGCATCCTATGGCTTTCTAGTTATGAAAAAATGCTCTGTAAAATACTCTTAATCCCTAAATGTAGGCATATTTTTGTCTACACCTTGCCCATTAATGGTATTAATACCATTAATCATTTTAACAAAACACAAGGTGTTTATACAAATTGAAAACATTACATGTTATATTTGAACGAGTTAGTGAAGGGTAAGAAAAAGCTGGCTGATTTGAATTGTTCCATTAGTTAAATTTCAAAAGGAACTTTAGCAGAGAGATTAAGACCTGATGGTATCCGTGTAAACTAGCTCCCGTGAACTGGAAAAGACCCCCCAAAAGCAGTGGAGGAAATGAGAGCGCTTGCGTGGTTGTGCTGTGCTGCTACTTAAATTATGTAGTGACACCCTGTAATTTTTATTGTGCAACAATCTGAAGAAGTTTCCTGTTACTTACATGTACTAAAGTCATTATAAATTGGTAGAATCTGCAAAAAGGAAACTTTTAAACTCTGCTGTATTTAGGAGCCTTTGTATAGCTGGGTGAAGTTTCCATGATTTGAAGTATTTGGATTTTAAAATATACCATTATTTTAAGAAAGAAGACCTGGCATTATTCCATGTTGTTAAATGACAATGTCCTTATCAGTTTCAGAAGAAAAAAACAAAATGAATAATTGTCATTGCATTGGCTGTATGTTGAATTGGGAAATTGTGGCATAAAGGTTAAATTTATGTTTCTCAAATGTGAACCATAGTAGTATAATGCTGCTCTGTAAATACTGTAAGTGCTACAAATAGTCTCAGCACTGAAAATGTATTGATACCTCTCAAATGAATGCAACGTTTGATGTAGGTGTTTTGATATGCCTCAGAAAGTATCTGAGTGTCTGGGAACTTGTTAATCTGTTTGGTAATGAAGATACTTCCTGTTTTTTGTTGCTTCTTTTCATGTTTAAAATTTAATTTTTACATTTTTACTACTGTTAATTTAAGTAAAATTTGTTCTCTGGTTAAAATGGGGTTACCAGTGAAGAAAATTAAAAACAGCCTCATTCATGTAACTGCTTAAATAAAAATGCATTTTTGCTATGTGTTCATAAACTTTTAATGAATCTGTATTTCTGTTTAAATATGTGATGTTTAGGCTTTATTTCTGTTCAATAAGGCCTTTTACAACATTGATTAAATGAAGGAATGTATCTTTTTGAAGAGATTTATATTCTGTAAATAAAAATTGGTTGTAACAATAAAGTTGAGTTCTAACTGCTTGTATCCATAAATCTTGTTACTTCAACTTATTTTTGTGGTTTTCCTATTGTAGAAAAAGCTTTTGAATGTTCGTGTGTAACTATTTGTATATTTGAAGTGAGTCTTTAAATTTCTAATCTCTGGTTTTTTAATACAGTGTTTAAAAGTTTTGAAAAAAGTTTACTTTTGAAAATTTGGTTGAGATGAGAATGTAGAATATTGTATAAATTATGAACAAATTTTGTTTACCTAGTTTAAAAATCCATTATTCTAGCCACTATACTTTGTGTTTTCACTGTGCTTGGGGCTGGAAGCAGGAATAAAGACACTGTTTGGGACTTAGCATCTTACAGTCTAGGCAGGGACTATCCATTCGACTAATGTTTGTTAAACTCAGTTTCTAATTTTCAGGTAGTGTAATAGATGGTGGAGATACAAAGATAAGATATGATTTCTACCTTCAGATAATGTTTATCATGAAGGTCAATTTTCCATAATGAAAGTAGTCAGCAGTGTGTGTGTGTTTGTGTGTTGTTTTAGAATGCCTTCCAATCTGGGTTTGTCTGGTGTTTTCTAATGATTACACTGAGGTTTTGTATCCCAGCCAAAATAATACAGAAGTGATTTGTCCTTGTTAGAGTATCACATCTGAGGAAATCAATGTTGATGTTAATTTTGATCACCTGGTCAAAGTATTGTTCTATGTCGTCACTGTATAGTTGTTTTCCCTGTGGTAACTACTAAGCAGTCTGTGGGGAGATACTTTAAGATTTAAGTATTTTGCTCCTTGTCAAACATCTCCTGTCCTCCTCCCCTGATTTAGCAATACTTGATAATTATCTAAACCAGTCTTTATTGTGATGGCTGCAAAATGGTCACTTCTAGTGCTGCTGCATGCTTCACGTATATATCGGCCTTTTACTGTAAGGAATCTCTTGTCTATCATCTATTTATCTATCTCTGTTTACTGTAAGGAATCATCCTCTTGTGTCTGTTATCTTTCTCTTTCTCTTTCTGATCTACCATCCGTGTGACTGTATTTTAAGTATATACTCATGGGTTTCTGTTTTATTGAATGCATTATAATTTGTTACTACACTTATATATATTGATGTTAAATTGAGATTTGGCTTGGGGGAACCCCATCAAATCTGGTTCATTTGTCCTTTTGATATACCCTGAAATTTTTTGAGCACTTCCTTACCTTCTAGTAAAAACAAGAAATTGCAGACTAATTTTGTACTTCCCTTCCTGACCCCTGGAATCAGGCATTTTCTCTAAGGAGCCTGGTTCCTTTTGGGGGGGTTAGTATTTAGAAATTTAGATCTGAGAACTAGGGATGCTCATTGCTCCTGGGATATCACTGATCTTAGGCCCTTTTAGCTGGCAGAGCAAGGGAACGCGCGTGCGCACGCACGTGTGTGTGTGTGTGTGTGCGCGCACGTGCATGCACACATGCTCATATTCATGTATGTTTTAGAAATTGAGTCCATACTGACACCTCCAATTTCTGATTCAGCTTTCCAGAGTTCTTCCTTGCCTCTACCATTTCATATTTGTTTTTCTTATTTCCTTACTCTGATAATATAGATATGTATTTTTGTCAAGACTACCATAGAAATAGGCCCTTTTCAGTGTATCATATGAGGTGTAAGATGTTAATACATATGTTACTAGTGGTTTTAACCTTAGTTACTTAATTGAAGTGTCTGCCAGGTTTCTCTCCCCACGTTTTAATTGGTAATTAGCTTGTGGAAGAGGATACTTGGAAGTTCTGCGGTTTCTTTGCTATTAAGTTTAGCATCCATTGGCAGTTTTTTCCTGCAACAATATTGTGATGTTTGCATGATGTTGATTTTCTATTTCTCTCTTTCCTTCTACATTCATAAATTGGAATTTTACTGTAAGGAAGAGCTGTACCTTTATTATTTACCTTTATTTATTTACCCAACCAGTAAGGACACAAGGATATTCTGTGGGCTATAATTCTATTACAGTCATTCTGTCGCTCAGTTTGTTCCAGCTTGGTGATTGAGAGCTCCTTCAGGTTGGCTGCTGTATTCTTTCAACATTGCCCACCTCATTTTTAGAGCACTTCCTTTTCTGGCAACATAAGGTGTTCCAGGCTAGGTTTGTACTTTCCCTGCACCAACCCTCAATTCAGCTATTTCTTCACGGATCCCTGACATTTTTTTTTTTTTTTTAAGAGAATATTTAGAAATTAAGGCCTGGGTGCCTTAATTGTTCATTGTTGAGAGTTACTGCTTCTAAATTCCATCAGTTGACAGGATTAGGAAATACTAGAAAAGTCAGAAGAATGCTTCAATGCACTCCCATATATCCTCTTCCAGGTTCCCCCAGTAATATTTTACTTCCTTTGCTCTACCATTTTCTCTCTATTTCTTTTTGTGAATTACTTGAGCAATTTACACACATAAATCTTCTTTACCCCTTAATATTTCAATACTCGTATTTCCTAAGAACACTGTTTTGACCTCTGATGAGTTGGTGATCATTCAAATGAATGTCCTCTGTAGCGTGGTGTTTTGGGGTTTTTGTTTGTTTTTTGGCTGCTTGCAAGACCTGTATTTAATTGGTTTTTAGCAATTTGATTATGATGTATTTAGATGTGATTTCCTTTGTATTTATGATTCTGCTTGAATTTTGACCATTTTGAATCTGTAAGTTTATGTCTTTTACCAAATGGGGGAAGTTTCAGCCATTATTTCTTCAAGTATTATATTCAGACTCATTCTCTCTTCCCTTTATGGGTCCCTAATTACACATGGTTAGGCTGAAGTTGTTCAGCAGGTCACTAATGCTCTGTTCATTATTTTTCCAATGTCTGTTTTCTCTGTTTTCCAGATTGGATTATTCTGTTGATCTGTCTTCATACTTCGTAGACTTCTTTCCTCCCTTCTAATTTCCAAACTGCTGTTATGTCCATTCAGTGACTTTTTAAATTTTGGATATTATTTTCAGTTCTATAATTTCCATTTCATTGTTTTTTAGAGTTTCTGTTTTTCTTTAAATTTTCTATTTATTCAATGTAAGTATAGTCTTTGCATCCTTGAGCATAGTTGCTTTAAAATCCTTGTCCACGAATTTCAACAGTGGATCATCCCAGGGACCATCTGTTGATTTGGTTTCTTTTGAGTATGGTTCGTATCTTCCTGTTTCTTTGTATGTCTAGTAGTTTTGATTTGTTTCCTGGACTTGTGATTGACATGTTGTAGAGACTCTTGATTCTGTTACGATCCTCTGAAAAGTATTGATTTTGTTTGTTTTAGCAGGTATGTAACTTGGCTGTACTCAAACTCTGGCTCTCCTTGGTGGACAGCAGCTAAAATTTTTGATCAGTTTTTGTTTTGTTTTGTTTTTTAAGATTTAGTTGGGCTGCTTGGAATGTGCCCCACACCTGTGTAGTTTAGAAGTCAGCCAGAGATTTGGTCGGTCTGTATGCAGATTTTAGTGTCATCTCTGGGTCTTTCTCGGAATTTCTTTCCATACTTTCCAGCTGTTGCGGTTGCTTTGAACTCTGTCCTATGGCTCTTCAAGTAAAGACTGCAGGTTTTTTGAGTTTTAGGTGCCCCACAAACCTCTGACTTGTGGCTTGCCCTCAGGTTAATAAAATGGGAAACTCAGTGCCATTCTCTTTTTCTAAATGTAAATCCTGATCTGGTTTCTTTTGCTATTGATTGCTTTCTAGTGCTTTTAGGTAGTTTTGTATCCCAATTTTATAGTTATCTGTGAGAACTTCGGTCCAATAGGAGATATTCCTTGTGGAACCTCTTTAATGTAGCTTTTTCAGTTGGGAATTTAACTGATAGTGTAAACTGGCATAGATGTTAAAGGTTCTGAAATTTTCTCTAATTACCACCTTCAACAAAAACCATATATTCTAACTTGCAGTGTTTTTTAATTCAGAAATTGTGTAATTTGTATATATTTTCCTTTTTACCCAAGTTGTTTAATTTCTAGGTGGAAGAACCTTTTTAATTTTGGTTTTGTTCTTAATATCTTGATTTATTCCATTGTGATCAGAGTGTTGTTATTTCTACTTTATGGTAATTATTGATGTTTTGACCTAATATATGATTCACTTCGGGCACTGTTAACCTGTGTTCTTGAAGAAGGCATATTCTCTATTGTCAGTGTGTGGTGTTGTATATATTTATGTGTGTATGTGTGACTACACACACAGTTTATCCTCATTATCCATGGATTCCATATTTGTGAATTCGCCTACCTGCTAAAATTTATTTATAACTCCAAAGTCAATTTTTGGGGCACTTTTGTGGTCATTTGTGGACTTGTGCCTGTGCAGAGTGGTGAAAAATTTGAGTCCCTTGACACGTGAATTCCCAGCTGAGGTTGAACAAGCTGAGGTTCTGCCTTTTGTTTTAGCTCTCATACTGTAAATGTTCTTTTCATTATGTATTTAGTACCACATTTTCCCCATTTTTGTGCTTTTTGTTGACGATTTCACTGTTTAAAATGGCTCTCCAAGCACAGAAGACTTCCCTTCCTTGGTTTGGTCTCAGCTCTTCTCTTCAGCTTCAGATTCTTCTCACCTACTGCCTTACACTTTCAGATAGAGCTACACCCATCTACTTACAGTTCTGGGACATGTCAATCTTGTTCAAAACTCTCTGCTTTTTTCCATGCTTCTTATCCTCTTGACCAGGTTAATTCTTGACTTTGTTAAAGCTTTTAAAAACTTTGTGCAAACTACTTTGGAAGTATCGCTTCCAGAAAGCCATCTCCGTGTTTGCGCTGTTGTCCCTTCTGGCCCTTCCCTCTGCTTCACTGCAGTGCCCAGGAACACCTCTTATGAGTGAACTTATCCATAATTGTCTGGCTATAAGTTTGCCTCCCCAGGTATACTTTATGAGCCTTCACAACATGAGCCTTATTTATCTTTATGGTATCATAACCTTACATAGTGCTAGTTATGTAATGGGACTTCACTTTATGTTTGTTAAATGAATGAATCAAAGTATTGAATAATTAGGAAAGCAGTGAAAGATTTTTTTCTCTCTAGATGAATTTCAGTCAGAATCTGTAACTGTTTTTCTCATAATATTGCATAAGTGTCAATAAAACCCAAGCCAAACATGATTGATTTATACCAGAACTTAATTTTTTAAAGTGGCCATCATTAATAACTTGTTATGCAGGCAACAATCTACTTTTTACTGAAGATTTGGCAGTTGCATTGGACTATCTCCTGTGCTCCCTTAACCCAACCAGAATATCACAAAAGAAGAATCAACCTAAAACTACTCTGACATATCAGGTATTTTTACTGTACTATTTTAATTCAACACAAGATTATGAATCAGACATTCTGGTTTCTACTGCAGTTTCTCTCACTGGTTTTCTCAACTCTTTGTATTGTGGATCTTTTTTTTTTTTTAAATAAGTATTTAGTTATTTGGCTGCATTGGGTCTTTGTTGCTGTGTGCGAGCTTTCTCTAGTTGTGGCAAGCGGGGGCTACTCTTCGTTGCAGTGTGCGGGCTTCTTGCGGTGGCTTCTCTTGTTGCGGAGCATGGGCTCTAGGCGCGCGGGCTTCAGGAGTTGTGGCACAGGGGGTTAGTTGCTCCACGCCATGTGGGATCTTCCGGGACCAGGGATTGAACACGTGTCCCCTGCACTGGCAGGGGATTCTTAACCACTGCGCCACCAGGGAGGTCTCTGTATTGTGAATTTTAATAGTTGAAAATGATTTAGTCTCTTTTATTAAAAGCTATATATATTTAGTAATTAGTTGATAAAGGATTGCCTTTTTACTCTCACCACATTTTAGGAATCTAACTCAAACTGTTCTCTTTTTTCCTCTTTGTAACACTTTGAAAAGAATTTAAAATTTTATTGTGCTTCTTGCAGTTATTCTTTTTTTTTTTTTTTTTTCACATGGAAGCAGAAGGCTGTGTAGGTGCCTTGTAAAAGGCTGTCTTCATGACATCCCTAACAACTTAAAGCAATCCTGCTAAAAAAGATTTCTGAGTTCCAGCTTTGAAATGGTCTAAAAAGAAAAATCAACAAGAAAGAAAAGTAACCACTTGGCTACATTTGCCAGTGAGTTTCCTTCCTAGGTTAGAGGAGCAGCGTTCTTTTCCTTTGTCTTCATGTTAACCTGATACTGTGTTGTCAACAGCAGCTCATTTATCTTTTGCAATAAAAAAATGAAAGCTTTAGGGGGGTTGCTAATAGCACCAGTCTTTGTATAGTTTGAGTGGAGTTTAGTTTCTGTTCTTTTTCCTTGTCAACTCAGAACATCTTTTTGGAGACAGCCAGAAACTAGAGGTAAAGTGTCACATAGTAGAAAGATCCTCCTGTTCGGGTGGCAGGAACTCCCAGGAATGACCAGGAGTCTTGTGGGCTTCATTTTCTCATTTGTAAAATGAGCAGATTAAATAAGATTACCGCTAGAGTCCCTTCTAGTTCTAAAATGCTAGAATACAGTAACCAAAATACTTTTGAAAAGATTCCGTATAGAAGTTGGGACTCTTCTGCACTTTGGCACATCCCTGCCCTTCCTTTGCTGTGCCCCCTACTTAAACTGCTGAGTCACGCAGCTGGTACGTGAGCTGACTCTCCCCGTAGCTTCACCTTATCTGAACACTGGCTACTGCAGGGAGGCACCTTGTCTTTGGAGGTCTCAGGCTTTGAGTTTCACTTCTTTGGGTCTTTTATCTCTGAAATATTATGTAGGTTCTTGCCAAATAAGGGTCATTTTTGCCTGGCTATTGGATGGTTTTGTGGACTGAATGTGTTCCCCCAAATTCATATGTTGAAGTCCTAACCCCCAGCATGGAAATGGGGCCTCTAAGGAAGTAATTCAGGTTAAATGAATTCTTAAGGCTGGAGCCCCGATCCGATAGGATTACTGTCCATATAAGAAGAGACACTAGAGAGCTTGCTCACTCTCTTCAAGCGCTCACGCGCTGAGGCAAGCGCTTGTGAGCACGCAGCGTTTGCAACCTAGGAAGAGAGTTCTTTTTAGAAACCTAATCAACTGGCACCTTGATCATGGATGTCCAGCCTCTAGAACTGTGAGAGAATAAATATTGTTTAAGGCACTTAGTCCGGTGTTTTGTTATGGCAGCCCAAGCTGACTGATAACAGATGGCAGGAACGCAGACTGTCTTAGGGTTTTTCTGTTGTAAGTAGGGAAGGCAAGTAGGTAGTATGTGTGGGTGTGTTAGGGGGTGGCGTTTAAGGAAAGAGCGTATAAAAACATGAACTGTTTCACAAGGTATTTTCTTCTTCGCCTGAACTGAGAACAGCTTCTCTCCTGAGGATACCACTTAGAGTCCCCAGAGCAGAGGCTGCTCGCACTTTCTTTAATCCGTGTGTCTAGGGCCCGGAGCACCGTAGATTTTTTCTTAGCCTTCCACTACTGTTTCTTTCCAGCAAACACTTGCCTAATGTGAAGTTCACGAACTATGCCATACTCAACTTGTTCTTCTTACTGTCATTTTCTATTCTTCGGGTCAGGCCTCCTTGCTCATGAGGGGCTTCGGGATCTCAGTCACAGCCCTGTCTCATCCCCACTGCTGTCATCACCACGGACAGCTTAGCTGTACCTGAGAAGGTCCCTCCAGCAACCCAGGCTGGAAGTTCTTTACCCTCTTCAAATTTTAACATTTCCATTTCATATCAGCGTCCTATCTGGTTGATCATAGTCTGTGCCTAGGTCGTCATCTGAAAATGCACCACAGAAATCTAAAACTGTTATACCAATCTTTGGCTACAATTTCCTATTCATCTAACTTTTTTCATTTTCATTTTCTTCCACCTTACTTTTTCTCTTCCTTAATTAAAACCTCCAGAACTTGGACCTCTTCCTTTTCTGTCCAAACATCCCTCTTCTGGCCTGTCATTGTTATCTAGCCTAGACTCTGGTGTGTCACCTCAGGCCCTCCTACCAGGATCCTCACCTACTGGCCACCTCTGTTTTTCTCCCGTCATTGTCTAACCAATCCTTAGGCTTTGATATATCCAACCATATGCCTCACCCACTCTTGCCTCTGGAGCTGGCCCTGCTGGGGGGCACAATTTTGCTAGTTGATGCTCCTACAGTTTCAGTCTCCAACGTAGCTTGGCCTTTAAGAGCACTTTAACAACCAGCTATCACACAAGAAAGCCCTGAAGGGTTTGCCAGTTCCCATGGTATAAAAACTCTTACCGTGGCCAATTTCAGGCTACTAACATGATGTCACTGATTGCGGAGTTGGGAAGAGATGCTAACAGTTGGCTCTCATGAGCTGCTATCAGCCAGCTACAGCACATCAACGGGTCATTCAAGACCACTGCCTGAAGAGTTCTGATGTGCTGCTTTTGAAATGACTCTTACTCACGTATGACCAGAATGAGTTTAGGGTTCTGGGTTACCAATGGTCTACTGCTGACTCCTGGGATTGAACCACTTGTAGGCCCATGCATTGATTCTCTACTATATGTTTTGACCATGGTACTGGCTCTGGTCTACAGCACCCAAGGGCAGCGAGCGTGGTTTTTAGCATCCTTTACTCTGCACGCCCTTCTTCTCCTGGTACCCAGGGTGGTTACTGCACTCCTTAGGCTTGGGCAGTTCTCCCAGGGTGACTGCATTGCACCTCTCTTCTTTGAGGGCTTTCAAGACCATTGCTCTGTGATGCAAATGGGTACTTCTGACTGATGTCCTTTGTTGCCTCTGATTGACATGAATCACACTTAAGCCATGCCGGGATCAGAGAGAGTATTCATTTACACGGAAGGAAAAACAATATATATTTGTAATTTTATTCCAGGAAATGTTTAACTTTCTCATTCTCTGACATAATACAGTCCGAATAGATCTAGACCATCTGGACATCCCCTGGAACATCACATTGATCCATTACAGCAATGACATTCTGCTGATGAGGCAAGATAAACGGGGTCGGGGGTAGCTAGCATGCTGGAGGCCTTGGTAAAACACATACATGATAAGCCCTAAGACGATTCATAGATCTACCTCTTAAGTAAAGTTTCTAGGAGTCCAGTGGTCAGAATATGGTATGATGTCCCCTCCAAAGGAAATGAGAAAATGCTACATTGTGCATTTTTGACTACGAAGAAGGAATCACAATGCATAATAGGTTTGTTTGGATTCCAGAGGCACCACATTCCACACCTAAGAATACTGCTTCCTCCCATATAGTGAGTGATATGGGAGGCTGCCAGCTTCGAGTGGGGCTTAGAACTGGTAACCTCTGCAACAAATGGAGCCTTTGGTGTAAGTAGCTCGGCCACTTGGGCTGTATGGTTTCATAGACCTTACAGTGTTGGAGATGTCAATGGTAGAGAAAGATTCAATGAGTTTCTCCCAGTGGAAGAATCACAAACTGGCCCCTTGAGGTTTGGGAGTAAAGTCTTGCCATCTGCAGCAGAGAATTAATTGCCTTTTGAAAAATAGCTGTTAGTGTGCTACTGGTCCCCAGTAGAGATGGAACAGTTGAACATGGGACGCCAAGTAACCATGTGTCTTAAAATGGCCATCATGATCTGGATCCTGTTGGTCATACCAGGTTATAACATCAGGTGCGCTCAGTGGTAGTCCATTATAGGTTGGAAATAATACATCTGGACCAAGTATGAGCAGGACCAAAAGATTCAAGCAGAATGAATGAGCAGATAACCCACCCCCTACACTATCCATCATATTTGCACCACTGCCCCTCCTCCAGTTCACACCTATGGTCACGTGGGAGGGCCTGTAGGACCAGCTGAAGGAAGGCGGAAAATCCTCAGCTTGGTTGATAGACGGTTTGGCTTGTTTTGTAGATGTAAGCTTGATGTGGGCAGCAGCTGAATTACTGCTCCACTCAGGGTGGTCTTGAAAAACTGCAGTGAAGGAAAATATTCCCAGTGGGTGGTACACTAGGCTATCCACCTTGTGTGGAAGGAAGTTACACTGTATGAGGACTAACGGCAGTGACAAGCTGGTCAGAGATAGAAGGAAAAAAGATTGGGAGACTGGTGACAAGATCTAAGAGACATATGGATGAATATATGGGAGTGGACATGATGTGTAAAGATCATTCTTACATTAACCATGCCCCAGATAGAATCCACCATGGGAGAGGCACTAAACAAATAAGCAGTCAAAATGGCTTGGCCATTTGATGTTGCCAACCTATATCAGTGGCCACGCTAGGGCTAGCACGGTGGGCACATAGATGATGTGACCACGTTAACAGTGAAGAAGGCTATGATGTATGAGCTTAATAGCATGAATTCCTACCTACCAATCGGATCTGCTTCCTCTGAATGTCCAACAATAGAGAACAACCCTGAGCTTCTGGTACGGCATAATTCCTCTTTCACAGGTGTTACTTTCTAATGATGCTTTGTACCCCTAACTCTGTCCCAGTGTCTGCTTCCCAGAGAACACCACCTGTGATGAAGTATCTTTTCCAAGAAAACATTATCCAAAAATATATCATGCTCCTAAAACCACTATTCCACTCCCTGTACACTCCTTTCCCTCTAGCAGTTGATCTTGCCTCTAATTTCACAAAGAATCAAATAAGAACTCCCACCACACTACATCTTCAAAACTTCAAATATTATGCATCCCCATAACTTACTTTTCTGCAACCTCAGAAGTAGAGATGCTCTGATGTTCTCTATCTCATTCAATCCCAGGGCCTCCCTCTGTGTCCTCTCCTTTATGTTCAATATTTCCCCTCTAATAGCTTTCCTCATGAGACATGAGAATACAAAAGTCTCCTTTTGCCTTAAAGCAAACAAAATAACAATGCATACCTCTCTTCACCTCCACCCTTCTCTCTCGACTTCACAGCCAAAAAGTTCTTTAAAATTAGTGTATTCTTGCTATCTCTACTTCTACATCTTTCTATTAGTTAGATTTCTCTAGAGAAACAGAACCAATAGGAGATGTATACATATACATATGGCTGAGAAGTCCCATGGTCTGCTGTCTGCAAGCTGGAGACCCAGGAAAGCCGATGGTGTAGTTCAAAGGACTGAGAGCTGGAGAGTCAATGGTGTAGTTTCCGGCCTGGGTCCGAAGGCCTGAGAACCAGGAGAACTGAGGGCAGGAAAAGATTGATGGTCCAGCTCAAACAGTCAAGCTGAGAGCACAGCTTCCCTTCCTTCGCCTCCCTCAATAGGTTGGATGATGCCAATCCACGTTGGGGAGGGCCATCTGGTTTACTCAGTCCACCAGTCCAAATGCTAATCTCTTCTGGAAACACCCTCATAGACACACCCAGAAATAATGTTTAACCAGCTAGCGAGGTATCCCTTGACACAGTCAGGTTGACACATAAAATTAACCATCACAACCTTCAACTCCCTCTTTCATCTAGTATGATTTTAGTGGGGTCTTTTTGTCAGAACAAAAGAATTTTCAAAATGAATATTTGATATCCATTCTAGTGAGACAGGAGATTTTCCCTATTGGTTTTCTTTGTAAATCAAACAGTATGAAATTTTTGATGAAACCTAAACTTAATAAATTTCCAAGCACTAAGCTCTGTCCACTGAGCTCTGGGTTAGGGGAGGGATGCCCAAGTCTGGTGAAGAAGATCCAGATAGTCTGGGCAGACACTTGGCCTAGATATTCTTTGTGCACTACTTCCACAGATATCCCTCCTGTTCTCCACGAATAAAGGAAGTTTCTAGTATTCTCCAAGTCCCTGTAGTAAGGATGGAGGCGAGTGAAGGGGTGAGCTGGGGCAACCAAGGAAAGAAGGGTTATGTGAATAGTCTGACCCATAATATTGACAGATATCACCTCCTCTTTCTAGCTCCCTCCTCTTTAAATCATTTCCATTCACTGACACTGACCTCAAGTACATATTGATCTGAGTACTTGACACTAAGGCACATATGACCAATTGGCTTAACCTTCTGTAAAACTCCATTGGTCTTTGTGTTATTAAGATTCAGATGCTCTTTTAGATTCAGGCCAGCTTCCTAGGTTCTCTCTCGATGGCCTCAGGGACTCCGCCGCCTTTCCTTTCTTCTTCCTCTTCTCTTAAAAAAAAAAAAAAACCTTTATTTTTCCCCTTATTATTTTAAAGGCAATACCTGTTCACTGGAGAAAAATCAGAAAGTACAGAGAAATATGTATAGCTGATTCACTTTGTTATACAGCAGAAGCTAACACACCATTGTAAAGCAATTATACTCCAATAAAGATGTTAAAAGATAAATAAATAAAATAAAATACAGGGGAAAAGAAAAGAAAGTACAGAGGAGCCAACAATTACATTATTTATAAACCTATTTTCATTTTGGTTATACATATTTCCCAAATTTTCACTATGCATGGGTATCTTATGTTTGTGTATAAGTGTATGTATGTACATAAGTCTATTGCATTAGTCCATGATAGAAACAAACACATGCATGCACGTGTGCACACACTCTCACACACACATACACACATGCATGCACTATTAAGTTGGCCACAGTTGTTTTATAACCAGCATTTGTTTTTTGCTTTTCAAGAGAATAACTTTAAATTCATGTTATATAATTTTTAGTGACTGCCTAGAATTCCATCATATGGTTATACCACAATTGGCTTTTTAAAGCTCCTATTCTGGACATTTTGGGTTCCCAGATTTTTTTTAGACTGTGTCAATACTGCTGTGACAAATATTCTTGTATCAAGATTTTTGTGCATATTGTCAAGTGACAAATATTCTTGTATCAAGATTTTTGTGCATATTGTCAATTTCAGTTCCTACACGTGGAATTCTGGGTTTAATGATATACATATGTTTGATATATTTTGTTGTATTTACTTCTGCAAGACTTGAACACATTTTTACTTCCTTGCTGAAGTTTAAGAGAGAATCCTTGCTAACACTGGCTAAGTATCATTAAAAAATACCCAACCCAATCAGCCCCAAATGGTATCTCTTTTCTTCATTAAAGCTCTGGCCACCCACTCTATACTTTGGAGATCAGATTTCCACAAATAGCTGCAGAGGAGAAGGCAGCCAATCTTTATTGCATGCCCACGCCTTGCGGGCCACTGTGCTAAGTTCTGGGAAAGCTTAAATAAGTACAGCACAGTTCCAGTTGTCTTCCATTTGAGTCTAAGGGGGCTAGAGGCAGGGCTGTAGATAGACCTGTAAACACATCATCGCAACACAATAAGTTAAGTGTAATAGCGTTAAGGTGCTATGGGAACACTCAGGCATGAAGTGAGGTCAGCTGTGTTAGGTCTGAGTCTTAATTCAGTGTCTAAGTTAAGACAAACCAAGATTAGGAGTTAACCAGGCATAAAAATGGGTATTCAGACAGGAATAACAATCTGTGCCAAGGCAAGGGAGTGTGACACATTCAGTGGCCTTTTTGGGAATAGCAAGCAGCCTGGCATGGCTGGAGCGGAGTGTGTACATTGGGGACACTGTAGTGGATAAGACTAGAAAGCAGGAATTGTGTTGGGAAGAGCTTGGCGGTCTGCATTTAGGATTTTTTTCTCGTGGATGTTAGGAAATACTGGAAGGTATTAAGCGGAGAATCACAGGATTGATCTGCATTTTGGAGAAGTAACTAGATGCAGCGTGGAGGGTCAGGTGAGGGCACTACCGGAAGCAAGCAAGGAGGCTAGCTTGGAGACTAGAGCGGAGGAGGAATTTAAAAGATAATACCAGGTGATAGCAATCGCATCGGGGCTATTTGGGCTGTTGAGTATGAGATGGAACGTTCTTCTTTGGGTCATCTGGCTGAATAGTGGGGCCACTTTAGCTATAGAATCCCTTTGGTTCCACATTCCCAATCCTTTCCTTTGTCTCGTGGGGCACTCCCACACTGTATGAATACCGTATGCTGCTCTGTCACATACTGCAATGAAAAGTAACTTCTGTGGAGTTGGACAAGGTTAGAGAAACGTGAGTAGACTGCACAAGGAGATGGAGGAATTAGAAATTAAGATTAGGCTGGAGTTAGAGTGGCAAATAGATGATATAACAAATAGAGGTGATGAATAGGTTTATTACCTTGATTGTCCTGATGGTTTCGGCATATCTCCAAAGTCATCAAATTGTATACATTAAATATGTCCAATTTTTTGGATATCAATTATATCTCGATAAAGCTTTTTTTAAAAAAAAACAAAACAAAACAAAACACTAAGGGTTTG
Organism: Eschrichtius robustus; assembly: GCF_028021215.1. Taxonomy (NCBI): domain Eukaryota; kingdom Metazoa; phylum Chordata; class Mammalia; order Artiodactyla; family Eschrichtiidae; genus Eschrichtius; species Eschrichtius robustus. The sequence continues at coordinate 19,049,190 of NC_090836.1, forward strand.
GATAAGGTGAACAAAGATTTGTTCACAAAGTCCTGAAATACCAAATTAGAAGCTAACCCTGAATATATAAAGTGGGACATTCAGGATGATAAAACTTAGTAAATGTGGGAACCTTGTGAGAATGAGTGGAAGTACAGTCTGAAAATATTAGGAGAGTCAGCTAAATTTCAGTCACAAATAAGAAACCTCCAGACAGAAGCTTAGGTATGGCCGTGACCTCAGTTACACCTGGTGCAAGTGTAGGCATGACATCCTCACAAATGCCTACAGGTGTGAAAAAACATCATGGCTGGAGTATTTAGGGGCAATATCCTAAAAGACCACAAGGTGGTAATGTCATTTCACAAGTCTGTCTTTCACTTGGTTGCTTCCTCTTTTTCTGTTTGTATTTATGCCTTTATTCCTCTGTGTTCCAGTCCTTCTCATCTTTCTGCCTTTTTCTGACTTGTGTATCCTCCCTTTAAAAATTTCCCCTCTCTTTCATTATCTCCCTAACTGGCCATGATTAGGAGTAATGCAATTTTTCCATTATTCACTGAATAGAATCTTGTTTTGTCCTTAAACAAAATCTGTTACAGAAAAATTGAAACCTATATGGAAGTGCACGGAATAGTATAATGAATCCCTATGTACCTATCACCCAGCTGCAAAGTTATCAATTCATAGCCAATCTTACTTTACCTATGTCCCCACCCACTTTCCCACTTCCCAGATTATTTTGAAGCAAGTTCCGGCCCTGTACCAAGTTCATCTGTAAGTGTGTCTGTATCAATCTCTCAAACCTGAGGACTCTTAAGCAAAACCACAATGGCAATGTTACTCCAAAAATGTGAGTAATTCCTTAGTAGCACAAAATCCAGTTAATGTTCACATTTCTAATGTCTGCCATGCCAATTTTTAAATATTATTTTATAATTTGTCTGCTGGACTCAGTATCCAAATACTTCCCCACATTGTGATGCGTTGCTCTTTCTCTTCATATTTTTTCATTGTACAGATTCCTGCTTTCTTTCTCTCTCTTTCAACTTACGATTTATTTGTTGAGGGAACTAGAGTTATTTTTCCTATTATTTCCTACAGTCTAGACTTTTGTGATTGCTGTCAATTTTTAAAATGGGTAGTAGAGCATTACGTAAATTTCTACAGAAATTTAAGATGAAGCTAACCACTTGCTTTCTTTGCTCCTGTTACTGAGCTTCTGAACCCTGCTGGAAAAAATTACACACCTGTGCAATTTGTGGCACTAGGATCCAACCTCAGGTGAACTGTCAATACAGATCAAATCACCCTTTTTCTAACCTCTAACAAGTTTTATCTTCCTCTGTTTCAAACCTTCACCATGCTCCTTAAACTCAAAGATGGATTGTTTCCATCTCCTGCCCTGTTCTCCTTTACTTTTCTTTTCTCCGTTACCTTAGATGGATGACTCTATTGGTGCTTGCATTCTGGTCTCGCTACCCTGAAATAATTCCTTGCCTAATTCCTAGCAAGGACCACCTCCTGGGGGTCGAGCAGGTTTTGTCCTGCACAAAGATCCTCAGCTCAAGGGGAAGTGTTGCTCTGCCTGCCAATCCATGTGCTCTGGTGCAAGTTGTGGTTTTTTTTTTTTAATAAAGGAGAAAATTCCTATTTTCTATCTTCATTCAATTTTTTCTATTTACTTATTTATTTTTATTAAAAAAATTTTTTATTGAAGTATAGTTGATTTCTATCTTCATTTGATTTTACTCAGATAAGGTTAATGGCACAACTCGTCCCCAGGCTCTGCTTTTCAAGACTCTCTCTTCTGGTTTTTCCAGAACACCCTTCTCTCCCAGTTTTCCTCTTAGCTTTCTCACTGTTTCTTCTTTATTTCTGTTACTGGCTCTCCTATTGTCAACAAATTCAGGTCTGGCTGCTCACTGCTTGAAAGCCAATGCTCGAGAGATAAGTGTTGGTGGGACAGGAAAGTTTGCTTTATTCAGGAGGCCAGCAACCTGGGGAGAAGGTGGACTCATGTCCCAAAGAACCAACTCCCAACTGCCACTCACAGGGCAGGAGCCTTTAAAGGGGAGTTTCAAGGGTGTATAGGCAGAGGGAGGGGGTTACATGCAGAACAGCACAGTCAGCTCCAACAATCATCTTGAAATTGCTCATGTGGTGGTCTGATCAGTGTCATCTTGATTGTTTTAGGTACAGTTAATCTTCAGTTCCAGGGCTGGTTCGTTCCCGTTTCCCTTGAGGCCTGTTCTCGGAATTGTGTAAGATGGAGCAACTCATGTCATGGCTACAGTCTGGTCATCATGTAGTTAACTCCTTCCACCTGGTGGGGGTTTCAGAATCTGCAAAACAGCTCGAAGGACATGGCTCAAAATATTGTCTATAGCCCTTGAGGAGGAACTAAAGGTCCTTGACTTTGCTTAATGGTTGAACTATTATTATTTTGTCTTGTTTGACTATTTTCCTTTGCTTTTTGCATTTTCTCATTTCTCTGTTTAAATTTATTTTTCTTTGGCTAAAGTTTTTCTACAGACAAGAGGCAGGCAGAGGGGACACGGGCTGCGCGGGGCGGGGGGGTTTTCCTGGGAAGGCCCCATAGAGTCCTTCTTGGTTATAATATCTTTTAAATTTTGTGGTTGCTCATGGTTTCCTTACTTCTCCTTCCCTCTCATGGGCTCTGCCTGGTTTTGTCCATTTCCATGACTTCAGGACTCTTTCTAACTCTATACTGATGACTCCAAAATCTCTAAAACCAGTCTCAACTTTTCCCTGGTGTTCCAGTTCCAAACGTTACACAGCCTTCAACATATATCAATCTGAATTCTGTAGACACTTTAAAACTGTCTTGTGGGTTCTTGATCTCTATCACCATCCATTCAGTTTCCTTAGCTAGAAGTTTCAGTCATTTAACTCTCTCGTCTCTTAAATCCAATTTATCCCTCAATTCCTTTGAATTTACTTCACTTATTCTAAACATATTTATGGAGGTTCTGTGGGGCAGTGTTCTAGGCACTAAGGATTCAGTAAAAATCCTTGTAAGTTCTCATGGAACTTATAATCTAGTGAGAGACAGAATATAAACAAATTATGAAGTAACTATATGGTATGAAAATGGTGGAATAAGTAGTGTGGAGAAATTTTTTCATGTGTCTTGTTCTGGCCTTTCCTTCCCACTGGTCTGGCTCAGGCCCTTTTTATGTCTTTTTTTTTTTTAAGCTTTTTTTAAAAAAATTAATTAATTTTATTTTATTTATTTTTGGCTGTGTTGGGTCTTCGTTGCTGTGCGCGGGCTTTCTCTAGTTGCAGCGAGCGGGGGCTATTCTTCTTTGCTGTGCGCAGGCTTCTCATTGCGGTGGCTTCTTTTGTTGCAGAGCATGGGCTGTAGGTGTGTGGGCTTCAGTAGTTGCAGCACTGTGGGCTCAGTAGTTGTGGCTCGCGGACTCTAGAGCGCAGGATCAGTAGTTGTGGCGCATGGGCTTAGTTGCTCCGCGGCATGTGGGATCTTCCCAGACCAGGGCTCAAACCCGTGTCCCCTGCATTGGCAGGCAGATTCTTAACCACTGTGCCACCAGGGAAGCCGCCCCTCTTTATGTCTTGCTTTTGCTATTGTCTTGGCTTCCAAACAGGTGCCTTCTCTTCTGGTCTTTCTCTCTACTCCATTATCTGTACTTTAACTTGGCTAATATTCTTTAAAAAAAAAAAAAAAAAAAAGCAACCCAAAAGTTAACATTAATAATGTAATCCTTTTGCTTAAAAGCAATTGGCTCCCTTACCTGAAAATAATATGCAGACTTTCTAGCATCACAATTAAGGCCTAACTTAACCTTTCAGTCTCTTGTCACTCTCATCCTTTTCCTCTCTCCATGGTCCCATGTCTCGTGCCATCATATCAAGCTTCTTGCCTTTCCTGGTACATCCCCTTTTATAACATTGTACTTTATAGTATATTGTCTGTTCTTCCTCAGATATTCTTTGTCACATTTGTGGCTTGAATGTCACTCCCCTGGGGAAGCTTTCTTCAATCCTCTAGGCTGAGTTAGCTATTCCATTTTCCATGCTGGACCACCACTCTGTTCTTACCTCTGTAATAGAGTTTAAGGTGTTTTTCTTGGAATTTATGCTCTGGGTGGATGTGGGGCAGAAATATCGTCTTCAGCATCCATGTGACTCATCCATCCACATGACTCTAGGACCTACTGCAGAGCTTCACCCAGGGTGAAGGGGAAGGCAGTCAGTGAGTATGGCCCAGGCTCTGGGGCCAGACTGACCAGGTCTGACTCCTGGTCTGGCCACTTGCTAGCTGAGTGACTTTGGACACATTAATACACTCCCTGTACCTCAGTCTCCTTATGTTTAAATGGATATTGGTAATTAAACATAACTTACAGAGTCATAAAGATTGGTGGAAATAATGCATATAAATTGCTTCACACAGTGCATGGTAACCATATATGCTCAGTAATGCTAGGTATACCAGATATATATAAAATGAATGACGTTAGCATAACCCGTGTGTTTCCCAGTTAAATGATTATATTGTAAGCTAGTAGCCCCTGAGGGAAAAAGAAAACATCACTCACCACCTGTTTAGGGGATTCAAAGGGAACAACTCCCTAAGTGTAATTAAGGGAATCTGGGAATACTTTGATAGGACACGTACCGTTTTATATCTCCATCCAGGTCTAACCCGTACCCTTTAATGGGAAGCAAAGTCTCGGCACTTTATTTAGGGTGTATCAGACCTGTTATGAATGGAGCCAAAGAGTTTGTTTTGAGGAATAAAGGACGTAGAGGATCTGAGGGAACCATTAATGAGCCCAGCTGCCATTTCACATGCAAGAAGGAGCAGGTTCACAGCACATGCCTCTCAGGGAGGGGTGGGAAAATGTCAAGGATTGTGCTGGGAAGGTGTTGGAACATTTTGTGCGAATGTGGATATTTGGATGAAATGCCTCTAAGGCCCCAAGATAGCACCACGGGCTGTAAAGAGACGAGGAAGAAATAAGACAGAAGCGGAGTGTGTTTCTCCGTGGTGAGTATACAGGCTGTATACAACTCGGACGGTACAGGGGTCAGTGGGATAAAAATGTTAGCTAATGCCATTTTTTTTTTAAAAAAACAGCCTCAGAGAAAAGCTATGACTAATTCACTCTGGGTTTGACTTTCATTCTGCTGCTGCTACTGTTGCTTCTAGAATGATTAAACGAGATTGAGTTAGTGAATTCTGTTTTACAGCATCGAGGAGGTCTGATACACTTGAAAAACCTCTGGTACTAATGCAAAACAGAACTCCTATGGATATTCTAAATATTAGCTGGAAGTGTTCCATTAGTATGGAGAGTATCAGGGTGTGTGTTTTCATAGGTTGATTAGGAGATGACTTATGCTGTCATGTGAGGGAAATGTCTGTCAGCACCTCCCCTGGACCTTAGAAAGCTCTTATTAATCACTTGCGTTGATGTCACCCACTGGTGTTCAGTCTGGAAGGATCTGCAAAAGGTTAATCTTTCATAGTTTCTTGGGATTTGGAGGGCAACATTCTGAAAACCTAGTTTTAATTTTGATAAATGAATTTAGCAAGTAGTTAATCCCTGAAAAGGACCAAGAGATGACGCTGGCAAGTTATTATACACACAGGATACTCCAGTCACAAAATAAGGCCTTTGACACAGCGAATGAGAAGTAATCGAATGCTGCGGATGGAGATAAATTTATGATCAGGATGTGCCCCTTCTCTCTGCAGAGCCATATTCTCTCTTCCCTTCATCAGGAGACGTTTTTCATCAAACTCACCTGTGCATTGGTCATTCCTCTGTTTTGACCTCTCCCAACGCTTGGTGTATTACTTAAAATAACAGAGGAAAAGTTTCACTCAGTCTCACCATCAGGCATGTTCGTTCTTCTGAACAATTTATTCTGTGGACACAGTGACTTTTGTAACTGGCCAAGTTTTCTGTATCCCTTTGACTTTGACTTCAAGGATATTTAAGGATGAAATTTTACCCTACCCGGCAACAGTAGATGAAGATACAGTATGGATTGCAGTATGCTTCTCCCCTAAAGGTTATTCTCTTTGCATTTTGCCTTTTCTCTCTCTCAGCTATTTTATCAAAAGCCATATGTGTATATTTGTGGTAGGCTAGAGGAGGAAGGGCATATGACTTTTTTTCTGGTTATAATAATTGTTTCTCAAATTCAAGCATTTCTGAGAGCATGCCGTTTTATTTTGGGGGTAGTTTCTAGAGTTATTTTTGCCACAGGTTTCCCTTTCATTCCACAAATACTTGCTCAAATGACTTGTCCTCTTTATCATTCTTACTGCCCCCTAGAGCCATTCTTCTAAAATGCAGGTCTGACCAGTCTCACATTTTTGTCCTTAAAAACCTTCACTCCTTCATGGGTTCTAACTGTTGCTAAGATAAAGGCCACATTCCACAATTGGCTTACAATGTCTTATGTGACTTAGCTTTTTTCTTTAGTTTTCTCCCACTCAGTGTCACCAGTCACTCTATATTTCAGACATCTCAAATAACTTGTGATTTCCAGCTGCAATTAAGGTCCCTAGTCAGTTGAATTTGTATTAATCAAAAGAGAGATTATCCCAGAAGGGCCTGACCCAATCAGATGTGCCCTTAAAAGAAGTTAGATTTGAAACATGAAAGAGATATCTCCTCCTGGCTTTGAAGAAGTAAGCTGCAGGTTGTAGGAGTGCCATATAGCTAGGAACAGAGGGCAGCCTCTAGGAGCTGAAAGTGACCCCCTAGCCAACACTTAACAAGAATACTGGGACCAGTCCTATGACCACAAGGAACTGAATTCTGCCAACAATCTGAATGAGCTTGGAAGAGGACTCTGAGTCACAGATGAGATCACAGCTCTGGCCACACCTTGATTTTTGGCCTGGCAAGACACTGAGCAGAGGACCCAGTTGACCAGTGACCAGGCTCCTGACCTGAAACTGTGAAATAATAGATTTGTTTTGTTTTAAGCTTCTGTGTGGTTTTCTTTTTCTTTCTTCCTCTTCTTCTTCTTCATCTTCTTCTTCGTCTTCTTCTTCTTTTTCTTCTTTTTGTAATTTGTTATACAGTATTAGAAAATTAAAATTAATACAGAAGGAGAGAGAAAGCATGGAAGGAAGGAGGGAGGGAAGGATATTTGGTCATAATTTCCATTCCCTTGCTCTTTTTCCTAAGACAGAAAGACATACTTAGCTACAATTCATAAATTTTGAAAGGCTAATAAAAAAGAACTTCATGAAGTCCTGTGTACTTTTTAAGCTTCTAGATTATACTTCATGGATGCTTTTCCAAATTTACTAAAGCAAAATATAAGCTAGTGCCACCTTTATTTTGGCTTATTTTCTTTAAAGTTGAGGGACATGAAAATGTTAAGATTTTAAGAGAGTTTGCTTATCTCTTTCTATCTCGATTAGCTTTTTAGATTTTTTACTTTCCTATTAGGTTTCTTAGCATCCTGCATTTGACCTAAAATCTTTAATTTGTATATTATATCATATATAAAATAGTATGTATCCAGTTTTATAACTATAAATAAAATAAACATTCATATATATCACCCAATTAAAAAAATAGATCATTACTACTACACCTGTGGCTCCCGATATGCTCATTCCAAATTGTATCCTCATCCCTCCACTCCATACAATTTTTTAAAGTGTAAATTTCCCCACAAGGGGAATTTTGTTGATGACACTAGCTTATTTCCCTCCCCAAAGAACAAAGCAACCAAATAAAGTGAACATAACCTCAAAATTTTATTGTCTTCATAACAAAACAAAAGATGAAGCTTAGATCTGGATCACTTGGCCCTTTCTCTTATCTCCTCCCAGTTCCAAAGCTTGCATCTCTAAATATCCAGGATTCTTTTAGATCTACATTTGGGCTCAATACGTTCAAGCCTTAGTGCAATCTTCTTTGTAGTTTTAGCCTTTTCCTAGAAAAAACAGCTTAGTCTATGCTTACCATAGTCGCTCTGATTCCTGTTATAATGCTGCTTTCCCTGGGCATACTGAAGATCCTTGCCCTTCTTGTACTGTCATTTTGGGGGGTTGGTGTTGCCACCCTTCTTACAGAAAGTCCAGTGGATTTTAAGAATGTTCACCATGTTTGCAAGAGTGTTATTGGCATGAAAAGAAAAACACTCCATAAATTTTAATAATGTTTTCCTTATCCTTTTAGTAACCCTAATATGTATATATATATAGCTTAATCTTCTCTGTTTTAAACTCTTTTTGCAAATGGTTTTATTATATACTTTTTTGTGCCTTGATTAATTTAAAGACATTTAAAAGATATTCTCTTGATTTTTTCCTGAGTTTTAAAATTTTGTTGTTTACATTTTAATTATTTTTTATTTGCATACAAATTTTCCTAGAACCATTTAATGAATGATCCACCCTTTCCCCAGTGATTTATAATGTCAGATCTGAAATAAATCAGGTTTTCATAAATGCCTGATTTCTATTATAGTCCATTGATTTGTTTTTCTGTTCCCATACAAATGCCACACTCTCTTAATTATTATAATTTTTATTCAAAATTTTCCTGTGTGGTAAAGCACCTGGCTCTTCCTTCTCAGGAGTGTCTGGGCTATTCTGAGCTGTTGACATTTCCATATGATTTTCCCCCAACATTTTATTATGAAAAGTTCCAAGAATGAAAAAAACTTGAAAGAATTTTATAGCAAACAAACACCCATGAACCCACCACTTAGATTCTATAATTAACCTTTTGCCATGTTGCTTTGTCACATAACTGTCCATCTCTCTATTTACCCATTAATCTACATATGATTAAAAAATTAGCTTTTAGTGTTCCATAAAACCTACTGAACTGTGATTAGAATTAAATTGAATATACAGAACATGTTAGGGATAACTGATATGGTTAGAATACACACATGTTCATGTAATCCATGAACATGGTATATCTCTCATTTATTTAAGTCATCTTTCATGCCTTCCAGTGCAGTATTATATTTTTCTTCTTGGAGATCTTGCAAAGATTTTGTGAAATTTATTTATACAACTTTTTAAAATTTTTTTAATTTTTTTAATTTTTGATTTTTAGGGGGTATTTTTAAAAGTTGTGTATTGTAAATGTCTGTTCCTGGTGTGTAAATGTACAATTGACTTTTTAATATGGATTTAAAAACTAATAATCTTATATCTAGCTACCTTGTTAAAATCTCTTAATAGTTCTAACACTTTACCTATATAATTTTTTTTTGAGTTTTCTATGTATACAAGCATAAAATGATGGCTGTTGATTTTTCCTGTTTAGTTCTCATGTTTTTGACTTATTTTCTTTTTCTTATTTTACTGGTTCAGATATCCTGTATAATGTGAATAGAAATGGTGATATCAGGCTTTTTTCTTTTTTCTAATTTTAAAGTTAATGCTTTAAAAATTTCACTATTGTGTTGATGTTTGCTGTAGGTTTTATTTGAGGGTGGGGTAGATGTTTTTGTTTGTTAGCAAATTTGGAATTTATTTTTGAAGCAAATTAAGACTTTCCATGAAGTTCTGAATGTTTTGGGATTTGAAGCAATGATTTGAACCTATGAGAGTTACTTTTTTTTTTTTTTAATTTTTATTTATTATTTTTGACCATGTTGGGTCTTCGTTGCTGTGCGCAGGCTTTCTCTAGTTGTGGCGAGTGGGGGTTACTCTTCATTGAGGTGCATAGGCTTCTCATTGTGGTGGCTTCTCTTATTGCAGAGCACGGGCTCTAGGCACGCAGGCTTCAGTAGTTGCAGCACTCGGGCTCAGCAGTTGTGGCACGTGGGCCCTAGAGCACACGGGCTTCAGTAGTTGTGGCTTGCAGGCTCTAGAGAGCAGGCTCAGTAGTTGTGGTGCACAGGCTTAGTTGCTCCGCGGCATGTGAGATCTTCCTGGACCAGGGATTGAACCCATGACTCTTGCATTGGCAGGCGGATTCTTAACCACTGCACCAACAAGGAAGTCCCAAGAGTTACTTTTTAATGAGGATAAAATTTCTCAAGGGAAGATCTCTCTTTCATACTTTTATCTTTAACCACTCAGTAAGCAACCACTCCCCACTGCCATCTTTGCCCTCAGCTTAACGTTGCATGAGCACTCAATAAATACCCATTGATTAATGCCAAGGATTTATATGCTTCTAGTCCTGGGATTTGATGGTTCATTTTGCATGAAAAACTTTTGCCAATTTGCTTTATTCTTGTTCATTCTAAAGCTGATGTGTTGCTTGAGTCAAACTGTAGATGTCCTTTTGCTTGTCTTTATCTCATGCACAGCAAAAACAAAAACAAAATCAAAAAAAGGGAGGAGGAAATTTTTAGTTCTCTTAGTAATTCAGAATTTCTGTGAGTTTCATATAGAACTCTTTTCCCAATAAAATTCTTAACATCCAGCAGTGACCACAGGTTAGAGTCAAGGTATCTAAATTGAGATAAGTTGGTACTATGGCAGAAAACTGGGTATATGACTATTCTGAACTTTATTTTGGTAGTGGTCATAGGCAGAAATTATTTTTCTTTGTCTAAGTCTCCATATTAGTCAGCTGTTGCCAAAATAATGCCACATCCCAATCTGCCCAGAACTCAGCAACTTACACAGCATTAATTTTCCTAGCTCATGGTCCTGCAAGTTTGTTGGGTCATATCTGCTTGAAGATGCTCATTGGTTGACCTTGGCTCTAGGTTTCAGGTTGAGTTTAGGTCTGCTCCATATGTTTCTTCATTCTTCTTGAACCAACAACAATCTCAAGAATTCAGGATGACAAGTCAAATTACACAAACACATCTGTGTTACATGTGCTAACAACCCATTAGTCGAAGCAAGTCACATGGCCAAGCCCAGCATCAATGGGGTAGAGAAATATACTCTGCCCTCTAAAATGTGCTGTGAGGTTGCATAGCAGAGAATGGGAATGAGTGAACACCCAAGAACAATAATCTAATCTACCACAGTCTTTCATATATGTGATGATTAAATGAGATAACATATATAATGTGCTTAAGGCATAGTAAATGCTCAGTAGGGTTGCCTATTATTATTGTTATTATTTTATGTAAAACAAAGCAATCAAACTAGCTGATCTTCAGAATACTTGATATATCTAAATTTTTGCTTTCCATTTACCACTTGAGATTCCTTCTTTTTCCTCACTTTGCCCCCCTGTTCTTTCCCTATTGTAATAGAATTAACAATAATATGGCTTTAGTCAATAAATCTCTTTGGGGGCTTCCCTCGTGGTGCAGTGGTTAAGAATCCGCCTGCCAATGCAGGGGACACGGGTTTGAGCCCTGGTCGGGGAAGATCCCACATGCCACAGAGCAACTAAGCCCATGCGCCACAACTACTGAGTCTGTGCTCTAGAGCCCGCGAGCCACAACTACTGAAGCCCGTGCGCCTACAGCCCGTGCTCCACAACAAGAGAAGCCACTGCAAGGAGAAGCCTGCACACTGCAACAAAGAGTAGCCCCTACTCGCTGTAACTAGAGAAAGCCCGAGCACAGCAATAAAGACCCAACGTAGCCAAAGATAAATAAAAAAAGAAAGTCTTTGGTATTCTTATGATTACAGTCTGGTAATGTTTAATACTCTCAGAATCTTTATCTGTGTGAAATTCAGTGCTGCATCTGGTGGAAGAAACATTGGCTGTTTATTTTCTCTTCTGTGTCTGCACTGGTTGAATGTTATATCGCGCAGATAACTGCTTTTGATTCAAAGAGGCAACATGATTTCAGACCTAATTACTACAGAAGTAATTGCTCCTTGGCAAATGGGACCTGCCAGTCTGCCCAGACTTCAAATGTCAAAGAGCCAAGGGAATGCAGGGCATGTTCAGATCCTCTGATGGAAATTCATTGCCCTTCTCAGTTTGGCAGCCTGGAAGACTAGGATTTTAGCCACCCAAATGTAAACGGGAACTCTTTCAATCCCTGTTTCACCTGAGGCCGCAAGACAATAGAAGATGCCAAGTGAGGTGCAGCATCACGTAGACGCATTTTGAGAAGATGGTAGTTATGGACTGATTTTGCAGATCATCTGCCGCCAGTCTATGAAAGAAGTTGGAGAGATTGGGAGGACTTAGCTGAAGATATAAGAGAGGACTGTTTAGAGAGAGCTTTTAGTATGGCGCTCATCCCCTTTCCTCGTGGAGATGAAGTAGTGGAGAGGCTTCTTCTTGCTTTAAGTCAAGCAAAATGTGCTTCAGAGGAATACATTGGTTTCCTGTTGGTCAAGGGGCAGAGTTGACTGATGTCTGACACATGCTTTAAGCACCTAAAAGCAAGATTCTCTGGTTAGAGCTTCCTGCTTTGCTGATGGGACAGGGAATGACATGAGTCTTTTCCATGGATCAAATGTGGGCCACCTGTGAGAAAGAAAGCTGGTCTCGGACTGCCTTGAATCCTGCCCAAGCACTTGGGGCAGGTAGGGCAAGAGAGCTCATCGAGAAAGGCGGCAGGAAGCCAGGAGCTGCTGCAGGACCTGTGAGCCAGGAGCCAGAGCAAAGCGATTTTCCTAGTTCTGTGCGTGAGAGGTCTCAGTGAGGGCAGGAGCTCCACAAAGAACCCTTATGCACCTCATGAGTGAGTCAGCTTTACACAGTAGCCAGCCAGAGGGAGCCAGTGGCAGATTGCATCGGTTTTAGTCAGGCAAGACCTTCTCTCTGTGTCCTTACCTCTTCTCCCTTCTCTCTCCTGACCCCAGTTCCACCTTCAATCTTGCGTAGGGGAGAGGAAGCTGACTAAATGAGATGGAGGAAAGGGAGAAGCAAGAGGGGCAATTGAGAAAAGGTTGAATGTGTGGGTCCCCATTGGGAGTGCAGGTCCAAACATGGGGAGGAGGGAAATTTTAGCTTTAAATTCTGTAATTTTGACTTTCAATTATGAGACTCTTTTTCAGACAAAACGACTTTCTTATCTGAGAATGCCTGGAAAAACTAATTCCATCTTCCCAGAATTTCTTTCAGGAGCAGAGGAAGCATTAACCCCATAGAATGAACCAAAATTGAGGGTGTTGAAGAAAACAGTGGTTCTATAATTGAATCCTACTAGTTTTACATGTTCACACTTTAAGAGAGGAAGCTTTTTGTTTTTTTGTTTTTCCTCCAAGCAGTTCCATGATTCTTTATTCCAAAGAGCATTGGTTCTCAACCAGGGGATCACATTCACCCTGGGTACCTCACCCTCCATCCACTAGGAGGCATGAAGAAACCTGTGGGCGGGAGCAGAGGATATATGTAAACTGAAAATCCACCCAACTGATTGCTTCCCTGTCCAACACCCTTATTTAAAAATTTCTCCCACAGGTAGACCTCAGACTTCTCTAAATTGTTCCCCTGTCATCTGGAAAGATTCTTTAAAATTACAGATCCTTATGCTCTATCATAGACCCACTGACTCAGAATCTCTGGGGGGTTTAGGAAGAGTCTTACAAATCTTGCAGGTGATTGTGGTCCACTGGGTTATAAGGTTTGGCATTTGGGAGGATGGATGAGATATTTTGAGAGTGCTGGCATCAGCAATGAATATATTGCTCTAAAAAGACCAAGTATTCTGGTGAAAGGAGTGAGGCTTCAAGAGTTTCTGCTATGTATTCTTTTAACAAAATTTATCTTTAAACATTTAGATTGCTATTTTAAGCGACTAGATAAATGTTAGAGTGTTTATTGGGTTGGTCTTTTCCCACTATATTGGAACATTACCTCTATTATAGTGGCTTCTTAGCCATCTGGTAATTCTGTTGATGGGAGCTAAAATGGAAAACAGAGGGCACTATTAGCCCACAACTCCAAAACATAACAGTTGTTTGATTTTCCACCAATCTTGCCAAAAGTAGGCCAATGACAATATTGTTTCTAACCCACATGCCTCCCTCAGGCCAAGTTGGAAACCCATCCCTTGTGGCAGAACAAGTCTGTCACTGATGGAAAAGAATCAGTAAGTTAAAAATAAAGATCAGGTCCAGGAGTTTTGCCAGCATCAAGAATGTGCTTCATCAATAGGACAGGGTATAGGATAATGATCATTCTAATTTTCTTTGTCTTTTGCTTTGGAACTCTTCACCGTTGTTGAATAAGGACCAAATGAAATGCAATACACTGCTTTATTAGTGTTCTCTTAGCCAGTATATTAATTATTTTTCCTGACAAATGTCTGCGAGGAGCGGTATTAGAGTAGCCTGATTTATGGCTACTTCACTTTGCAAGTCATATGCTCAGGATAGCACAAATAGAGGAATATTTTAAGTGCCAAAAATATGAAATGTTAAACTTATTTCTGAGTGATTTTATTTTTGTTCTTGATTTAGAAGCATTAATATATTTTCTTGACAGCTGAACAGCGAGGGAGATGTTTTGGCTGGTGTAAATACCTATAGGCTGAAGAAGAATGCATTTATCTACTTACTGAGTTTGGGCATATTGTTGAGTTGAGAAATTTTAGATAAGGCACCCTCTTCACCTAATCAAGCACTGGAGGACAGCAGGACTGGGGAATGGCATTTTATTGTTCTTAGGTGGAAGAGGAGTGCTTTCTTGAGTGGTGAGGGAAAGAATGGGATAATTATTCTCAAATGACTGAAGATTTATCATAGGGAAGAACTCTGTGATGCCCCAGGGGGCAGACTTAGAGCCCTCTCCTTCAATCCCCATATTGGACTGGTCAAAAAGTACTGATGATGATTTTACTTCCTTACCTCTGAAATCTGTTGGTTCATCTCTTCCTCACACGTATCACCTTTGTTTAGACATATTTCCTATTTCAGAAGGAAGGAACAGAGAGAAGGTAGGAGAGGGAAAGGGGAAGAAACAAACCACTTACAGGTCTCCTCTCTATTCTTTCTTATGTTTTCTCCTTTCTCTGGTTCATCCTCAACTTCAGTCAGAGTAATTTTTCAAATCAGAAAATAAACTTATGGTTACCACAGGAAAAAGGGGGGGAGGTATAAATTGGGAGTTTGGGATTGACATATACACACTACTATGTATAAAATAGATAACCAACAAGGACCTACTATATAGCACAGGGAACTCTGCTCAATATTCTGTAATAACCTAAGTAGGAAAAGAATTTGAAAAAGGATAGATATATGTATATGTATAACTTAGTCACTTTGCTGTGCACCTGAAAGTAACACAGCATTGTAAATCAACTATACTCTAATATAAAATAAAAATTAAAAAAAATTCTAGGGAATTATACACCACATCTGCTTAAAACAAAGCTGATTAATAAAACTTAAAAAAAGAAAGTCAATCATGTCACTTCCTCATTTAACATTCTTTACTGATTCCCCATAGCCTGGAGTTCAAACTCCTTGTCACGAAGAACAAGTGTTTTCCTAATTTGCCTCTAACAGACTTTTGTCAGTCTTATCTTCTGCTCCACAACCTTTTATTGAGGACATACGGAGCCACTTAAGTTTCCAAATATGTTGTGCTCTTTTAGGCTTCCATGCTTGTATTTATACTATTCCTTGGACCTGGAATGTTCTTTTTCTTTTGAGTCCTGTTCACCCTTTCTCTAATACCATGCTCTCTTCGAAGCCTTCTCTGACCACTCCCTTAGCAGAGGTAGTGGCTTCTGCATCCAGTTTCTCAGAGAGCACTTTGTATGTCTGTGTACTGGCGTTTATTATTCCACCATCAGACGTCCTGCCCCTGCTCGCATGACACCGTGAGGTCCCTAGAGGCAGCTGTGTCACTGTCCCCAACCCCCAGTACACTGTGTTTCTGCAACAGAGAAACACTTTGTGTTGAAGCTCTTTACGAGGTGTTGAAGCTCTTTACAGGAGGATTTCATCTCGACATGAGTTAGAACTTTTAAACAATTATAGCTGTTCAAAAATCGAAGAGGCTGCCTGGTACAGAGTAGGTGCTTAACAAATAAGTGGAATATTGAATGAGCTGTAACACTTGAATCTCCTGTCACTAGGAAGTATTCAAGTTGTTTGACAGGCTCATTCAAGCATCATAAGAAGTGCTTCATGATGAATCATTGAAAAATTTTCATCAAGAGTTGATGAAATACAGTTAGGCTGTATTTCACTGTATTTTGGGAAGTATCTATCTATCTATCTACGATATCTATCTACACACACATATACACATATATGACTAAAAGCTTCTATCTACCTAAATGATTAAAATAATACGAAATTTTTTCTACATCATATTTCTTTCTCTTTTTTCCTGCTTGAAGATTTGATTAGGACAGTCAAGTGTGAATATTACTTAAAGTATTTTTCTTTTACTTTCAGCAACTAGGGCTATTCATACCTTCTCAATTCGTTTGCACAAGTCTTCAGGGTAATTCTTGCTGCTATTGATGACTAAAGTACCTATATGATAGGAGTGGATTGAAAAAGTTAATACTTTGAAGGCAAAGGAAAAACCTCATAGTTCCTCTTCAAAGTTAGAGAAAAAGAAGAGAAATTATGCAAAAAGGGAAATGGCATGTTTCATATTTTAATTTTTAAGACTGACTTGTATATGATAATTTATATCTCTTTGACTATAGCATTTTTATGTAACTTTATTATTTATCCAACTTTTCAAAGTGTCAAAATTTATATAGGAAAAGTACTACCTATTATTATGATGTACCCTTCGGTGTACAATCCTATACAATCCTTGACATGAAGTGATGCTCTTGATATCATTGAGGTAAACAGAATATCCGAAAAGAGAATCTTCCCTGACACAAGGACAGGATAATACCACATGGAGGAAAGAAGGGGGCATAGTTAGGGATGGTATAACAAATAGACAAAAATTACAAAAGTCTACATCAACTGTACTCCAATAAAAAAATTTCAGAAGAGCAAAAAAAAAAAAAAATATAAAAGTCTCAAGCAAGAGAAGTTTATTTCTCCATCATATAAGAGGGTGAAGGTAAGCTGGTGGTCCAGGGAGAGTAGGCAACTCTGCTCAGTGAGGATATCAGCCAACTAGGTCCTACTTGATGCTTTGCATTCCCGAGGGCAGCAGTTTTCAAATGTTAGCCTGTATCAGACCTGGAGGGCTTTTTAAAACACAGAATGCTGGACCCCAAGACCAGGGTTTCTGATTCAGTATGTCTGGGGTGGGGACTGAGAATCTGCATTTCTAAAAAGCTCCCAAGTGATACTGATGTTGCTGGTCAGGGGACTAGACTTGAAGAGGCACTGTTCTCGAGTGCTGTCCCCATCCTCCCTAGCCCCCTGGAAGGGAAAAACAGAAAGTAAAAAAGGTATGGCCCAGAGGTTACACATATTTCTTCTGCTCAGATTCTTTTAGGCAGAACATAGTCAAATGGCCACATCTACCTCCAAGAGAAGTGAAAGTACAATAGCTTCTATTATTAAAGGGAAGAAGAAATCATTCCAATATTGAGTCTTCTGACTTATGAACAAGTTATATTGTCCAGGTTATTTAGGTCTGTGATTCTCTCAGCAATGTCTTGTATTCTTCAGTGAGCAGGTCTTTCACATCTTCTATCATAATTATTTTTAACTGTTTCATATTTTTGAAGCTATTGTAAGTGATATTATTTTTAATATTAAAATTTCGAATGTTTGTTGCACATATATAGAAATACGGTTGTCAGTTCTTTCCAAAGAGATCTATAGAATCAATACAAACCCAATCAAAACCCTAGCAGGCTGTGTGTGTGTGTGATATTGACAAACTGACTCTAAAATTCACATGGAAATGCAAAGGACCTAGAAGAGCCAAAATGACTTTGAAAAAGAAAAACAAAATTAGAAGGCTAATATCACCTAATTTCAAGACTTATAAAGCTACAGTAATCAATAAACTATGGTAATAGCGTAAAGATAGAAAAAAAAAGATCAATGAACAAGAAAGGTCCAGAAACAGACTCATACATATATGGACAATTGATTTTTGACAAAGGTGCAGAGAGAATTTAGTGGAGAAAGGATAGTCT
The DNA here is from genome assembly GCF_028021215.1 of Eschrichtius robustus. Classification (NCBI taxonomy): domain Eukaryota; kingdom Metazoa; phylum Chordata; class Mammalia; order Artiodactyla; family Eschrichtiidae; genus Eschrichtius; species Eschrichtius robustus. Next base: position 19,067,109 of record NC_090836.1, read on the forward strand.
TTTCAACAATAGTGCTGGAATAACTGGATATCTATATGCAAAACAAACCAGAACAAACTTCAGTTCAAACCTTATACCATATACAAAAGTTAACTCAAAATCTCAAAATGGATCAGAGACTTAAATGTAAAATCTAAAACTATAAGACATCCAGAAGAAAGCAAAAGTAAAAATCTTTGTGACACTAGGCTAGATAAAGATTTATTAGCTATGACACAAAAAATATGATGTATAAAATAAATATTAATAAATTCAACCTCATCAAAATTAAAAAACTTCTCCTCTCCAAAGGAGAAAAGAATGAGAAGACAAGCCACAAGCTGGGAGAAAATATTTGCAAAGCATATAACTGTTAAAGCACTGTATCCACAATATGCAGAAAACTCTGAAGACTCAATAACATGAAAATAACGCAGTTAAAAATGGGCAACAAAATTAAACAGACTTAACCCAAGATGCTACATGCATGGCAAATAAATACATGAACAGATCCTTAACATCACTATGTATCAGGAAAATGCAAATTAAAACCACAATGAGATACCACTACACACCTATTAGTTGGCTAAATTAAAAAGATTGGCATATTAAGTGTTGACCAGGATGTGGAGGAGCTAGAACTTTCAAACTATGCTGTTGGGAATGTCAAATGGTAAAGCCACTTTGGAAAAGTTTGGCAGTTTAACTCTCTTAAAAAGTTCAACATACACTTACATACGACCCAGCCATTCCACTCTAAGGTATTAGCCTAAGAGAAAAGAAGTCATATGTCCATACAAAGAACTTCTACATGCATGTTCACAGCAGCTTTATTTGTAAAAACCCCAAACTGGAAAAGAGCCAAATAGGTGAATGGATAAACAAATCGTGGCATATTCATACAATGGAATGTTACTTAAAAATAAAATGGAAGGAACTAATGATCTATACAACAACATGGATATATCCCAAAATTTCTATGAAAGAGTCCAGATATTGAGTACATATTGTACGAGTCCATTTTGATAAAACTTTGAACATGAAAACTTATATTGACAGAGCAGATCAGGTGTTGCCTGAGAGGGTAGGTGGGATGAGTAAGTGAGAGGAATGAGAAAAGGCACGAGGAAATGTGGGAGTGATAGAAGAATCATTACCTTGAAAGTGATAATGGTTTCATGGGTTTATACATATGTAAAACTTATCACATTGTACACTTACTGTGCTTATTGCATGCTTTTATATCTCGATAAAGTTGCTTTAAAAAAGGAAAAGAGAAAAAAATATAAGGCTCAAATAACGTATGAGTTATTGTAGCTTATATTGATTTTTAAAAGATGTACTAGAATTCAATTGAACTAAATGGATGTTTGACTATTTTCAACTATTTTAAAAGCGGTTCGTGTACATGAAAGCCTAAGCATGGATGAGGTTCAAGGGATATTTTAGTTGTGTTGTCTTCATGTTACCAAATAGGGAACACGTATCTAGAGTCAGAGTGATTGACAGGAAGATCTTGGAAGACCAGAATTTTAGTTCTGATTTCTCCAAATGTCCTGGAACTAGCTTATTTCTCTGACCAATCTAATTTTGCCACCTGTAAAATAGACAAAATAATACTTAGCTCAGAGGACAGGGTGGAGAAAGGAGACAGAATAGCTAGTAAAAGGGCTGTTAGATTGTTTGAAGTAGGAATAATTACTATCCCTACATATTCTTTTTCCGGACATTCTCCTTAGTTTTTCCACTCCCTGGAAATCTCTTTTGTCATTCAACTTCAGTTGGCATCTTTCCTATTTAAAGCAAAATGTGTTGAGTCGGCAGATTTGACGGACTTCTGAAGCCTCTAGTGACTCGGGGCTGACAAAACTCTTAACTCTTTTTGGCCCAGAAACTGAAGCTCAGGAATTTGTCCTTTTCAAGTTGCTTTGGGGGCAATTGTGGTTTTTCCCCAAGCTTGGTCTTGCAGGGGCAGCCGATTGAGTGAAGGAGTGAGTGCTTTTATACCCAAGCTGAAGCTTTGAGTAAAACTTAGCTGCTGTAAGAGGATTAGGGGAGGGCTGGAATGCACTCCTTGCCAGATTGAAGTGTTAGCATCTCCCGAAGGTGTCTGTTTGGGGTGAGTCATTTTAGCTGCTTATATCGGTGCTCAGCACAGACCCTTGTACAGATGCTTCAGAGAAACAGCATTGAGGTGTCCACAACTAACACATAAGCATTATCACCAAGCACTAAAGTTATAACGAGCAGCCTGTGAGACCAGATGGGATGTAGAGGATGGGCTTTTGTATAATGCCTTCCCAGTGACAACCTTTCCCTTTCCTACAGGATAGAGGAGAACTTCAACCAGTGGGGTGCTGGTAAATGCTTAACCACCGGCTCAGGGCGGTGGGGAGAGGACTGATTTTTAGTGTCTTCCAATTTCCATGATTTAAATACTATCGTCATGGTCAATTTCAAGCTTCTAATATATTGTCAACCAGCTCACAAATTCCACAAAGTTTAGATTGGCTCTCAAAAGCCAGCGCAAGCCGGCTCCAACACGCCACTGGATTAAACAAACCAGTGGGCAAGGGCAGCCATAAAGTAAAGCCAGGGTCGTTCTCCATATCTCGCCCCTAACTCTACCCCTGGATTAGCAGGTCCTGTAAGAGTTCGTGAATTGCCTAAGGTCCCACCAACACTCAGAGACAAAGATGAGACTTCTTCTAAAAACTAAAGAATGGATAAGATATTGTTTTTTTCCTTCTCATACTTTCTGATTAAACGTTAGTGTGTCTTGAACAGTTTGAGTCAAACCTACGAAAATTTCTCAATTATCAGGATCAAAGTTCCCTTTAAGGTAGTTGGTTTTTAACTTCTGGGCTGAAATGGTGCCCACAGATGCTGAGAAAGAAGATGCTGTGGTGTTTTCTCTGGAACATTCCCCAAGCATACTAGTTCTCAGTGGGGTCAGAGTGATACATCCCCTGGGGAATGTTTAGGAAATTTGTTGGGAATATTTTGAATTGTCCCAATGATTTAGGTGCTTCAGTGGCTTAAGTGTCACCATAGCATATGGAGAGGCAGAGACACTCAAGATTTTGTAATACCAGGACAGTCTCACGTAAAGAATGGTCCTGTATTCTGTACAACTTCAGATGTTCCCAATAGGCATCCATGTAAATGAAAAACGCTGTTTACAATTTTCTAAGCCTGGAATGTAACACCATTTTACCTATGAACATATAGTAAATTTTTACCATGTAAACATACACAGAATTTTCTAAGAATGCAACTACCATGTAAGTGGAAGGGAAATTATGTCACATTTTGGTGAGAACATTATCAAGCATGACATAATATTACCGAGTTATCTCCCAATTTGGAACAGCGTATCATTGCCCAGAAGATGGCCTATTGTTTGTAGCTATTGCACATTCAAAGTGATTTAAAGTATACAGGAATACAGTTGTTTAGCCTTTATTTCAAGATGTCAAATACAAACAAAAGTGTGTTTTAAATCTAAACATTTGTTGTAGATAAGCGCAAACATAGGACTACTTCATTATGTTTTCTGGTGTATTTGTGTTTGAGCATTTCCACCTTGAAAAATATATCATTTCATTATGTTTACTCTGTCCACTGTCCAGTCCAGCACCCTAGTCAGGAAACGAGGAAACTCAGCTCCTCTCTCCTTCCGACTCCTTAGATTCATTCACTATGTTCTGTTGATTCCATCTCCTACGTGTCCTCTTCTCCCACTACATCGGAGCTGCCTTAGTTCAGGCGCACACTATTTCCTGTCTAGACCATTCCAAAATCTACCAATTAATCTCTCATTGTGCACTCTCCCCACCCCACTCCCGCCAACCCATTCTCTACACAAATGTTAAATGATCTTTCTAAAACACAAATCTGGGAAAGTTACTTCCCTACTGAACATTTCATTGGGTCCTTGCAGAAGAGAGGATAAAACCTAGACTTCTCGGGATGGTGCCATGAGACAGTCTCTGTTGATCTCTGTCTGCTCTCAAATCAGACTTTGGCACAGTGAACCATCCACGCCATTTCATTTCTCTGCGATCTGGACACACTGTTGTATTTGTTAGGAAATCTTTCTCCTCAGTCCTGCCAGCCTGGCAAATTTCATTCATCCTTTAAGACCCAGCCCAATTTCCTCTTCCAAACCTCCCTGACATGATGGCTTCAAGTGATCCTAGTACTCCCCTTTCTTAACGATGTTTAGTGAACTCTATTAGAACAGTCCGATTACCACCAGGCGTGATGCCAGCCCATTGTCCCACTTCCCTGTCCATATGAGAAGATGATGGCGAGGGAATAAAGACGTCACGATTGTCAAAGTTGACCTGCCAGCTGGATGCGGGCAATTGGAGGCTCCTCCCTGTCTTTGGAATGTACATTTCACCCACCATTTCCACACTAGGAGCTACTTCAAGGACATAGCCTTGAGGGGTAAGATATTGTTGAGACCATCTGGATGGTACATACATGACTGAACATAATTAAGGCCTCTATATAAATTTTTAAGATTCCCGCCAGCAGGTGCAGAGACCTACTCATCTTGTAGTCCCAAGACAAGCCTCCTAAGTAATCTCCTTTGCTGATTACACCTGCCACCTACCAATCTGGAGTGGTTTGCCTGTTTCATTGGTCTCTCCTCTGTGTAGGGGGGCCGATTTTGAATTTCATCCAGGTAACCAACCAAATTCCTGAGGTTGCAAACTAACAGTGATCCTTGGCCTTGAGGGGAGGGCTGTCCTTCCCAGCCCTTGCTTCACCAGGATGCCAAAGCCAGATGAGGAGGCCTTCAAGAGGACTACTTGAAGGATGGGGAGAACTGCATCTTTTTAAAAAATAATTAATTAATTAATTAATTTTTATTTTTGGCTGCATTGGGTCTTCATTGCTGTGTGCGGGCTTTCTCTAGTTGTGGTGAGCGGGGGCTACTCTTCGTTGCGGTGTGCAGGCTTCTCATTGCGGTGGCTTCTCTTGTTGCGGAGCACGGGCTCTAGGTGCGTGGGCTTCAGTAGTTGTGGCACGTGGGCTCAGTAGTTGTGGCACATGGGCTTAGTTGCTCCGCAGCATATGGGCTCTTCCTGGCCCAGGGCGCAAACCCATGTCCCGTGCATTGGCAGGTGGATTCTTAACCATTGTACCACCAGGGAAGTCCGAGAACTGCATCTTGATTCCTGGCTGGATTCTTTTTTTTTTTTAAGTATCTTTTTATCATTATTTTTTAAGCACAAATGCCCACACAACTTTTACTTACAAGGTAGTTCTGTATAGACTGAATTAAAAAGTTAGTGACCTTGATATTACAAAGTATGTACAATTAAATGTAGTTCACAGGGTACATAATTACACTTCTCACTTCAGAGGGCAATTATAGTTGAGACCGAAAGAAAGTGTAATGTCCACTCATAGGTAACAGGATGGGAAGTCTCCCTGAAGTTTTTGCAGACGATTTTTATTTGTTATTGCACAGTGTGAATTTCCAGGGGAAAAAATAATACACTAACCCTTGGGTCCCATACAGGCAAATTCAGATTGCATTCTTCAGGTTGTTTCAATAGGACTGGCTTTTGCCATTCCCATTTAGAAAATACCAAGAAAAATTTATGTACAGGAGTTGATGCTATTGCATTTGGATAAAGCTGGCAAGTTCTTGCTACTAGCATAGCCCAGGAAACACCACAGAGGAAACCTAATATGTTGGAATAGATGTGGCATTTAGCCCACAGTTTGATAGCTCTCAGGGTTAACCTGAAGTTGTCAATGTTTAGTACTAGATGTAAAATTTCATCAGTTACCCTGCAACGTTAAGATTTCTTATGGATCTTGCATCTAAATTTTAAAGCAGACTGTCATCTCTTAAGTCCAAGTCTTCTGGAAGAGTCTGCAGTGCTCATCTGGCAAACAAAATATCAATCTCTATCCCATGAAAACACAGCTTGATAACTGATTACAAATGCCTCTTCGACAGCTCTTACATCTTTTACTTCTCCCTGTAATTTCAACTTATCATAGAATGAGGTGAAAAAGTCGCTTCGATCATCATGTCTTGGGGCAACACACAACGCATCAATATCGGTACCTTTCGTAGGTACTCCTCATCTATAAGATCCAAACGTAAAAACTCTTACCAGGTTATTTAATTTTCCCCAAATGAAAATCCTGCGCAGCAGTTCTCTTCCTCTCCCAAAACCCCCAAAGGACTTGCGTGGCAATTAGTTTCTGTGTAAGTACGCGGTCAGATTCCTTGGGGGTTGCTAAACTGACGGGACAGATGACGCCATGGTGCTCTGCCGCGGCTGCGCTCGCGATAACCGCGTTGTACGTCGGCCACGTCCGCCCTGGGCGTGGCCACTGAGGCGGGAGGGAGAGGGGGCGGGCCTCAGCCCCGGGTCGACGCCTCAGCGCCGGGTCCACGCCCAGCCCGGCCCCCGCTCCCGCCTCAGGCCCTGCGGCCTTCACTGCTTCGCCTCCTTCCTCTTGGTCCTCACGTGGCGCCCGAGAGCTACCACAGCAACGTTCTAGAACCCTGGCTGGATTCTTGCTGAACTTCAGAATCAGTAAGTCCTCCACGTTACCGATAGAGCCAAGTGCGGTTAAGAGATTTCTTGCCAGAAAAACAGTGATAAATACCATTTCTGCAGAGCTTATCGTATACCAGACCCAGAATATACATTATTTATGACTCCAAAGAACCTTCTGGGATAGGTATTATGTTCTGTTTTGCAGAGACACGCTTTGAGAAGCTAGGTTACTCTTGGTGACTGACTCCTAAGTGGTGAGGTAGATATTCTGTCCTAGGGTGCTCAGCCCATTCACTTTGGATTATCAGGGTCACAGGGTAGCGAGGGTAGGAGAAAGACCTGTTCACTTACTTTTTTTTTTTTTTTTTTTAACTGAAGTATAGTTGATTTGCAGTGTTGTGTTAGTTTCAGGTGTACAGCAAAGTGATTCAGTTATACATATATGTATATATCTATTTTTTTCAGATCCTTTTCCCTTATAGGTCATTACAAAGCGTTGATTATAGTTCCCTGTGTTATATAGTAGGTCATTGTTGATTATCTATTTTATATATAGTAGTGTGTTTATGTTAATCCCAAACTCCTAATTTATCCCTCCCCACCTTTCCCCTTTGGTAACCATAAGTTTGTTTTCTATGTCTGTGAGACCTGTTCACTTCTAAAGACACGCCAATCACAGTAAAAGTGAAAAGAATAAAAATGAGGCTAAATGGGCAATCCAGAATTATTACTCTTTGCAGTTTTTAATGCCATTATATAGCAGGTACAGCAGTATTTCTGTTTCTGTTTTTAGAAAGGACACTAACTTTAAAATAATGTACTGCCAGTGTCGATATTTTAGCTTGTTTTAAACCTTTGACTTCTTTCTGGTGTGTTACAAGAATTTAAAATTTCTCCACTTCTAAAACAGAGAATATCTGTTTTTGAACTAAAAGTCATGTTACTCTTCATTTTTTATAGATTTCAGGGCATATTCACAGATACTTGATAATTTGGTCCCCACAGCACATTGTGATGGAGAGAAGTGGCATCAGTATCTTATTCTGCACACGATGAGATACCAGGTGCAATCAGAGATACACAGAGACTCCCTCAAGGTCTCACAGAGGATCCAAAATAGGGTTGAGACTCAGTCTTAACATCTTCCTCCTCAAAATTTTCCCTGTGATGTCTCACCATCCACATATCTTTTTCCTTAAATTTCTTAATTTTTAAATTTCTTAATTTTTATTAAATTTAACAAAAAGCCATATGGAAACATGAAGACAGTTTGTTTTTCTTCACTAAATTTAAATTCTTAAATTTCTTAAATACTGAAGAAAAGTACTTCATGTAGCAATTTATCAGGACTTAAAGGCTGGAAGCCGAGGGTATGTACAAGTTATTTCTGAAATTCTCCTTATAAAAAATGATTCTTAATATAGATTACAGTTGCATCACACGGTTGCCATAGCTAAGAGCTATGAGGTTTTCTTATGTTTAAATTTTTGAATAATTAAATGAACAGCAGTAAGTACAATGTAAATTTCTTAAACTTAATTAAAGGATACCCCTATAGAAAGCACTATTGTGAAATGTATGTGGAATGATTAAAGCGTTTAGTACATATAGGGTAATTTTTCCTAGTGCTTAAAAGGTCACTAGAAAGAAAAAAGTGACAAATATGCTGTTTTAAGCTTTTTTTTTTGCCACTTTAAAAATGTCACAGTGAGTGAAAGGAAAAAGCTGCCCGATAGCAGATGAATGGGTATTGACAGCTGCACCAGTGTTAAATGCTGCATGGCAGAAAAATCTAGGGAAAAAAACCAAACTGTATTCACGTTTCCATATTGCTTTTTATTAAATCTCAATAAAGAGACTTTAACTTTGATTGATATCTGAATTTGATAATAAAAGCAATTTGTGAGACAAATCCATGTACACACAGAAAAGATAGGTATATAATATAAGACATTTTAATCATGCACTAAATGTAAAATGATCCTGACAACACATGTGATATTTTATGGTGTCCATATGGTATTGCATATGCAGCTTATAATATACAACTGGTATCTGGATAACATATGATATAGATGTAAAGCACACCCTACAAGCTTAGAATTCTATGGTTACACACACACACGCACACACACACACACACACACACACAGAGGCACAATATTCATGCTTTCTCTGTGCTGAATATACATTATACATTTAACCCTTGAGCCTGTGTATTCATATTGTGAAGGGCTCGGGTTCCTTTCTAGGGACATGTTAGATTTCTTTTGGCTTGAACAACGCTTTCCCCAGAAACATGGAAAATTCATCATGTTGGATAGCCAGGTGTTCTCCATTTGCAAATATTATTACCTTGTAGGATTAGAAGAAGGTTTAATTATGAGAGAGGATAAATAAACAATGCAGTAGGCAGAAAGGCCCACCAGGCCCCTTTGTTTGGGGGTGTCCTCTAGGAACTCATGGTCTCATAACGCAAGGGGGGGAATTTCTAAGCCAGAGACTACAGGGTCTCTGCCGACAGACTCTGATGCTCAGTCGGAAGTGTCTTTTGCTCTTGATTGTTCTTTAACATGGATATTCCTACAGAGCAGGCCTGACTGATGTTACACGGAACACCCATCATTCCCAGGATGAGCTCATCTGCCACACCCAATCTTAACCACCACAGGCAAATCCCTTGTGCATCTGTCTCCCCCACTAGACTGGAGCAGAGACCCATCCTTTTCATCCTTGGATCACTGCTACCTAGTACCTTACCTAATAGGTATTCAGTAAATATCGAATGAATGAATGATTGCACCTGTATCTTAACCTAAAGTGGAACACCTTTCTGGAGTTCTTTAGTACTGGGGATAGCTTGTTGTACTTTTGTTGTCTGGATTCACAAATCGATGAAGGCTGTCTGAAAGTTTCCTGAGTTTTCTCACTTTCAGGACCCTCCTTCTGAAGTAATTCTTTCAGACTCTGCTGTCACAGTTTGCTCTGGTAACAGTGAGCCCACAGTTATATCGAAGATGCTATTTCTCCCTGTCTTTGGGGTTTCTGGTTATGCAGAATAAGAAAAGGAACTTGAGAAAGAATTACCAGACATCATTTTGGGTTATGTAGTTATAATCCACAAAGAAATTGTGAATAGTGTTAATGGAAAATACCTGGACTTTGGAGTTTAATTTTTTTAACTTTGCAAATATCTTTAGGGAGTATAACCAAATACCAAAAAAATTACATTAACCAAATTACTTTATTGTATAATTAGAGCATTCTACCAGCATACATAAATTTTGGAAGTGAATGCTGTCAGTTTTTATTTTAAAAAATATATCTTGTGATGGATGAACAATAATCACACCTGGAAACAGTTTTATAAATAAGAAAATTAAATTGTGTGAAATTATATTCAAAGGTGCTAATGAGTGTCAGTATTGCCTAAAAAGAGAAAAGATGATTTTTTAGACCCTCAAAATGTGCTTATGTGTTAACTAGATGTATTTATGTTTCACAGCCAACTATGCTATAGTTTATATGCATAGAAATTGCATTAATGCCTTCTGAGCTGTGGTCATTTATATTATTGCCCGCAGTAACAATGCCTCTAATCCTTATTACCGAAGAATTCCGCCCTAGAGTTTATAGGTAGCTTGAGCTATATAAACATGATATAAAACAAACGTATGAAACTAAAACTCTGTTAACCTGTTAATGCATACGGGATCAAAACCTATGTTATACCAAACCGTGGTAGTTCATTTTTTTCTCATTGAAATCAACTGAGTTTTCAAATGAAGTCAAACAAATAAATACCCTATTATTTAGTTTCCTGTTGACAAAATTATGAGACATATAATGATTTTGAAAAAAATCACCTAGTCCATAGTTTCTCATCCCAGGTTATCCTGCAGACTGGTGGGACACCACAGTTTCCTCACCTGCTGGACCACTTTACTCCATGTTAGTTTACACCCCTTTAAAGATGATCTCCCCTAGGTGTTCTTAGGGGAAAAGTAATGATCAGATTTCTCAGTTGGCTAAAATAATGTAATTGTTTGGTGTTTTCTGATCTCCATTTCTGAACCAGTAAAGCTAATGTTGATTTCCAAGGGGAATAACAGTTAGGCTGATGATTTTCTCTTCTTCCAGCAGAAGTCGAAGCTCACAACTTTCCTCCTTACACTTCGTCTTCTCTCTGTTGCTCTTGGGAAGGTCTGTAGAGAAATCAGGTGGTTGTAAATAAGTATCTGTCCATGCCATATTCAGTTGATCCTGCCAGCGGAATGACTGAAAACACATTTCTTGCTAAAAAAGGATTAAAACAGGTTCATTCTTTGTTGAGTATGTGGTGGGAGAGGAGGCTTCTGTGAATCCATCAAGGCTTCTGTGCTACTGAATTGGGCCAGCAGGAGTTGGTTTTGGCCTCCCAAAGAGGCGTGGGTTGGGAGAAGCACATTAGAAGCGCTGGGTGGTTATCCTTGCAGAATATATCACTTAATCTGAGGGTATTTGGGAAGAGTTGGCTATAATTCTGTAAGTTAGAATTTGGCTGAAATACTGGGATCGATACCTCTCTCTTTGATAAAATTACCAGGGGACTGTTAATGATCCCAGGAAGTCTGACCACGAGCCAGACTTATAGAGCATTTATAACTTACTAAAGCTCTGACTACATAAAAGCCATAAGTGAACCATTCTTTATTCAATTGGCTTTGCTTGCCAATCATAATGGCCATTTGGATTGGTGGTACAGTCAATAGATTCTCTCTTTAATAGGCTTGCATATATCAGATTGACCTTCTTCACGCTGTTGTCTTTAAGCATATGGACACAGTGGCATCAGAGTGAATTTCACTTGTTTAGGTGGATTTTCTAGGTGGCCTAAATTACTTCTGTGAATAAGTTGAGCACATTTGAAAGTCACGTGAACACTTAAGTGACCAGAAAACTGTATGGTTTATGGAGGCCATAACTTAATCTCAGGGAATAGCTGATGTTGTGAGAATAATTTAGGTGCTAAGAAAATTTAGTACATCAGATAATAACTCACTAAACAGTACCCTAGAGGTTTGAAGAGTTATTGTCATTTCCAAAGCTGTGTAAATTATTCCCAGAGAGTACCTTAGCATGCATGGAAGAGAGTTCAATGAGCCACCATAATCTTTTATAGTACCTGGGTTCACCTTTGAAATCTATTTTGGACTTGTTTCATTTCTTTCTCTCTCTTTTTTAAAAAATTTATTTATTTAATTTATTATTTTTGGCTGTGTTGGGTCTTCGTTGCTGCGCACGGGCTTTCTCTAATTGCGGCGAGCAGGGGCTACTCTTCGTTGCGGTGCGTGGGCTTCTCATTGTGGTGGCTTCTCTTGTTGCGGAGCACGGGCTCTAGGCACGCGGGATTCAGTAGTTGCAGCACACGGGCTCAGTAGTTGTGGCTCACGGGCTCTAGAGCGCAGGCTCAGTAGTTGTGGCGCACGGGCTTAGCTGCTCTGTGGCATGTGGGATCTTCCTGGACCAGGGCTTGAACCCGTGTCCCCTGCATTGGCAGGCGGATTCTCAACCACTGTACCACCAGGGAAGCCCACATTTCTAATTTCAAACTTATAAAACGTGAGCTTCTTGGTAGAATTTTTGGTCACATCACCACCTTTGAAATCCCTTTTCATTCTCGGTATCTTCTCAGAATTTATAGAATAGCTTTCAGAATTCACTATAACAAAGTCCTTGCTCTAAATTTTGTTTCTTTTCTTATTATTTTCCAATAAGAAATGGCCACTGGTTTTTAGCCATTTCAACTAACTCTGAAATTTACCCTCTGAAATTTCTCAGTTTAAAAACAATTTTAAGAATATGTTTTGAAAGTACATGAGATATATGAATTACATGAGATATACAAGTTTGGTGTTTTTCCAGTCTGTATTTTAATGCAACACATAGTTCACATATATACTTGTATATACGGTACTATTTTTTATTTAAAAAAATTTTTATTTTATATTGGAGTAAAGTTGATTTACAATGTTGTGTTAGTTTCAGGTGTAAAGCAAAGTGATGCAGTTGTACATGTAACTATTCTTTTTCAAATTCTTTTCCCATTTAGGTTATTACAGAATATTGAGCAGAGTTCCATGTGCTATACAGTAGGTCCTTGTTGGTTATCTACTTAAATATAGACTGGGTGTTTGGGGTACTATCTGTTTTTATACTGCATACATATGCAATAGATGTAGTACACATCAAAACTCATAATAATGAGTTTTGGGGAGAAAGGGAGGAGAATTGGACTGGGAAGGGGAATAGAGGGAACTTCAACTGTATTTATAAGGTTTTACTTCTCTCAAAAGTGACTTGAAGCAAGTATGACAAAATATGAGCGTTTTTTAAAGCTATGTAGTAGATGCATAAGTGTTTATTGTATTATTCTCTGCACTGCCCTGTATTTTAAAGACATTTTTAATAGAAGAAAAACTATCTAAAGCCATTTTCCTTGATGTTGCCTTCGTGCTGAACTCCTTCCCATCAATTGCTCTTTATTTAACTTCTTAAATTCTTGTCCTTTTTTCTTCTTGAAAACCAGAAAATTACTGTGGCATTGTTTACAGAATGATGAAAATCTCATTTAGATCTGGATTGCAAAATCCTTGCTAATTCACGAAAGCATTTATTTTTTAAACATTAGTTTAAGTCTGTTCCTCAGACTGTCACATCTTTCTTCAGGGGTTTCTCATAGTCTTAGACGACTCCATCTGCTTTTCTAAAAGGAGAACATCAAACCAGTTTGTTAGATGTGACACAATTAGATCTCAGATGCTCAGTTGCCTGACCATTTGTAAACGTATTTTCTGGAAATTAGGAATAGACCAAAGAACTCTGACTTTCTCTAAGGCTTTTATATAGCCTTCATTTTGTGTGACTTTGGTTTATATTTCTATACAGCTTCTTCTACTGGGAACATGAATAATTTTGGTTTAAAGTCATTCTCCCCAAATAGTACTACCACTGGTTATTGATCGATGGTTATTTCTCCCCTTCTACTTTTTTTTTCATCTTCCTGCTGACTTGTATGGTTAGCAGACAAAAAATGTGCCAAAAAATTTTGGATATTTGGTTCTGTCTAAAACCATTTGGCATGGACCAAATGTGCTCATGGACGTTTTGGATTGGACCAGATTTCAAGGAGCTTTTGGTGTGGACCATATGTCTTATGGACCAAATGTATTATGGACTTTTTGGTTAGGACCAAATGTCTTGCAAGGGAATTGTGTACTTTAGAATTCACGGCAACTAATCCATAGTCAAGAGATATGTTTCCCCTAGTTTTAAAAATTGTGTGTGACTGAAGAAACAATGCATGAAGAAGAAATGAGCACACATCCATTTAGTTAGGCACAAAATAGGTACATCCTCTTGAAAGACCAGGAGGTCTGCTACTTCACCAACGGATTCTCCAAATGACAGAACTTTGGTGTGGTCTTTGATATAAAAGATCAAAGAACTCAGCTTTGATAGTTTAATCAAGCAGACAGGCTTGATGTGTCCCAACTCACAACAGTGATGTATAAACCAGAATGCCAATTCATTAATTTACTGTGAGAAAGCTGTGGAGGATGCCAGTGGTTCTTCCATTCTCTCCTTGTAGGGGGAAAAAAAGAAAACCTAAGAAATAATGTATAACCAGAAGGTTTGGTAATTATTGTATCAGAACAAGAGGTGTTGTTTGGATGATCTTGATCTGAAATACCCCTCCTATGGCTAAGTCACTTGAAGTGCTCAAACTGTTTGGCCAGAGTACTGCCTCCCCTGAACAATCCTGGATAAACTTTAAGAAATTCTTCCTCTTTTGGGCTCGCATTAGGCTTCCTGACGTTCTTTCTTTTTTCAGACTAGCCGAAGTAGAACTGAATATGCCACGGATTTATGTTAATACTTTAGATAATATATGTAAAACACTCAGCTCAGTGTCAGGTACAGAGGAACAAATGTGGCTTTGCTGGTTCTAGGGACTTTGTACATCTTAGTGGCAAAATCTTGGGCTCTGCAGCAAGCCTGCCTGGGCTTGAATTCCGGTCCTGCCCCTTACCAATTGCACGGCCTGCAGTGAGTTACTGATCCCCTTTGTGCTTTACTTTGTTTAGGGGTAAAATGGAGACAATAACTGTACCAATTTTATAAGATTGTTGCTAGGATTAAATGGGATTAAGCACAATGGCTTCTAACACTGCATTTAAAATTGCAAGCATTTAACACTGTTTATTTTGCGTTAAGATGACACGTGTCAGTCATGATTGGTCTTGTTTCTCTTGAAACACAACTACTCATTTAATTTTTCTCTTTGGATAGATTATGTTATAGGCGGCCCATTTTCCTTGTCATACATTTCTTGTTGATAATTTTACTAATTTTTCCTTTTTTACTTGTTGAATTCAGGATTGGAAACATACCAACTACAATGAAATCTGTAGGTTATTGTTGAAATAAAATTAAAACTCCCGATAATATACACTGACACATTTAGTATTATGCATAGTCCTTATTGTAAAGCATGACCATTAGAAATAAATGCTCAGTAGTTTACACAAGAGACAATAGTTTGTGTTTCTGTTACAAAGCCAGGGAGAGGATCTGGCAGTTAACGAATGGCACCGATACTTTCCTGAGGCAATATACGTTTTAATCATCATTGTTACTGTATATATACCCATATAGAGTTAAAGAGAAATGTTCTAGAGAAAACTTCCTGAGAGCTGAAATTCACTTACCTTTCTTGGCCCACCTGTACACCCCCTCCCCCCAGTTTCCTCCTGTGGGTCATCTTCTCTCAAGAGTCCCTTCCAGGGCTGCAGAATCACACCACTCCAGAGGGTGCCTTTCACATTGCATCTAAGTTAGTTAAGCCCCCGGAGCTGTGCCACGTGGTTGCCCTGAGAGTGGCAGCCCAGCAGCATCCAGCTTCCTACTTCCATCATCCTACTGCCTCTTGATTGGCACTGTGGGGCACCAGCCCAGGACCATCACTGTAATAAGAGGGGAGGCAGGAAACGATTACACATTGCATCTCTGGTGAAGAGTGAGCAACAGAAAATAACCATGTTTCTTCTCTATACCTTGAATTCTGTTCTTTTTTTGTGTGTGTTGTAGAAAACTTGAGCTCAAAAGATAACATCAGGGACTGAGAGATTCATGTAACCTCTGGGCCAGAAATGTAGGTGAGTACATTCAGTCACTCTGACCCTTAAACAATATTTTCAGGAAAGGGACAGTCTCACTGAGTGCATCATGACCTCCATGAGTACGATGGCCATGATGGAGGCTGATGGCTGACTAGGCATAGGGGAGAGGGCAGGAGCAGGGTGAATCATCTTGGCATCTTCAGTATTTGTGAGTCTTGGAGCAGAGGGGGAGGAATTAGAGTCAAGGACTGGGCAGAAAGAGAGACGGAAAGGGGCAGCTAATTGGTGAAAACTGCTTGAGAGGCCAGTGATGCCAGAGCATTCTCCTCCACGCTTCAGAGTCCTTGGGGAATAGGTCTCCTGTGATTGTAGCCAAGGTCTCTCCTCTAGGAAATGAGGACCCTTGAGAAGGTGCCATAAGGGGAGGAGACTGGTCTTTTCACAACCCTTCTCACTTGGCCTCATAAAGCCACATGGATGGTCAGAATATGATTTCACGGGTAAGGAGCCAGTCTCTGTCCCCTTCTCCCACTTTCTTGCTGATTCTTGAAACATTTTTTTTTCAAGCAGGAGATAAAAGCTTTCATTTTGTAGAGCAATAAAGGGGCAGTGTGCACACTTGTTGGATGGTCATCTCCCCTCCCACTATTGCCAAGCCTGCTTGGCCCAAGGCTTCCTCTTTCCTTGCTGGCCAGATGCCCAACACTTCTCATTGACGCCCTATTCTGGAGCCTCCTTATTGACACAGAGCCATCAGATTGTCCAGAACCTTGGTTCTCAAAATGTGGTCCATGAATCAGCAGCATTTGCATCACCTAAGAACTTGTTAGAAATGCAGACTCTTCAGCCCCACCTTAAACTACTGAGTGAGAATCTGCCTTTCTACAAGATATCCGGCTGATTCATATGAATGTTAAAGTTTGAGACGCTCTGGCCGGAAACACTTCTTCATATCTAGCCTTAACCGAAATCTGATTTATAAATAATGGTAGTCATCACAGCGGTTTTTAACAGCTCATTAATTATTTGATTTTATCATGTCCTTAATAAATATTTATGGAATGTCTACCAAATTCTTGGTACTACATGTGTTAAGAGTTGGGGATACTGAATAGATCCTGTACCACAGAGCTCACTGCATAGCACACATATAAAAACAAAACACAATGAGACAAAACACCCAAACAAAAAAACATGTAATTTTTTCCCCAAGTTTGTTCAAAGCTATGTCCTCTAATTAATGCTTTATTTTTCTCCCACCATCCATGGACTTTGTGAGAAAAAAAACAAAACAAAACTTGAAATGTTACCCTCTTTCCATTTCTTTTCCACTTCATAACTGTCATCGCATTGCCAATATAAGCTTTTTGAAGTAGTAATCTCAAGCCCAAATAGAAAAAAGCAAACACATAAAAATTTTCAAAAATACCAGATTTTAAGGGTATTTGCTGTTCCATTCTCTCAGATTATTTTCAAGGTATGCATCTCATCTTCATTAGCAGTCTTCTCTCATTATTACATGGCGTATTCTGGAAATTTACTTGTTTCAGCTTTGTTTGTTTTTTTTGAGGGGGGAGGGGAGAAGGAAATGATTGTACTTATTTACTGAGCCCAACTAAACCTGTTTAATTTTTGGAGATAGCAGAAAATACTTTAAAAAAAGTCATCTAACAGCACAGAGTGAGGGCCCCAAAGATACCATTACAGCAAGAACTCAGTGTGTTTATGTGAGCTTAGAAGAACTGATTCTGGTGACTTTAGGAAAATACTTGGAGCATTGTGTAAAGAAGCCTCATCTTCTGTGGGAAAACAGCTGCTGCATCTGTTTCCAGGGCTACTGCTGTCCTTTGAAGTCAAAACTTCTGATTTAAGTTTAGGTCTCTTGATCAAAAATATCAGATGATATGAAAAACCTGGTTATCTTATCTTTTGGGAATTTATGGCATTTCTTTTATTTTTGAGATGGCTTTCTAGAGCATATTTCAAAAAGTTTTTTGCCACATTCTGCCATTATGCTTTTCCTAGAAACTTATACTAATATAGTTACTAACAACAGAGTAAATGAAATGTCCATCTTTTGGCTGTCATTCAGCAGGTTTTGCTGTTTTTGACTTTACTACCATTGTAGCTGTCACCATGCTGACCCAGCAGGTTACTTCAGTCTGGAGAAGAGTGAGGCGCATTTGCATTGCTTACTCAGCATGTCATTTCTCTTTGGAGCAAAGTGCAGTGGCTTCTGGTCAATTTTTGAATTGATTTTAGGATGGTTTTTAATGATTTTTAAAGCAGTATTTAAGCTCATACATCTCGGTTTTGTTTGCCTCATGAAATCACACGAAAGTGCCTAAGGCTACAGCGGTCATCCCCTGAAAACAAACACACAAAATTAACTCTTTGGAGAAGATTCTGTGTCAATCTCTGCCTACAACCAAAGCTTCATATGCAATCATTTGACTTTTCAAAAACTGAATTTCAGTGATTTCATCCTGTCAAATGTTTCAAAAAATTAAAATTATGACTTGTACAAATGGAAAGGGAGCACATATCAAAGAAATCATTTGTATCTCTGCTGGATAAAAGTCTATAGATTAGAGTGTGACCTCAGAGTCTGGGTTATAGTCAATGGTAAATAGTAGTCAAGCAAAAGTACATTCTTGTAGAGAATTAAATAGATTTTGGGCACACCTACTAGAGAATGCCGCAGTATGATATTGAAAAGATAAGCTGTCATCCTTTTGCTTTGTTTTCAAGTTTTGGATCATTTTTCTTAACAAATTACAACCCCCCCCCCCCATGATAATAATTAACTCCAAAGATTATTCTTGATCACAGAAAGGTTTTATTACGTCGTGTATTGTTCTGTTCATTTACATTGATGCAACCAGGAATGTTAATGTGCACATATAAACCTCTCTGGAATATGGTCGACAAATCCAGAGCCCTGCAGTGGTGAGCAGCTATTAATCCAGAAAGTCAACTTCTATCCGTCGTCGTCTGCATCTCCAATTACACATATATTAGACATTTCAATAGTGTTCCCCAAGTTCTTTAAGCTCTGTTCACTTTTGTTTTTCAATCTTTTATTCTCTATCTTCTTCAGATTGTGTAATTTCTATTGTCTATCTTCTAAGTTTCCTGATACTGTTGTTTGCTTTAGAAAATAAGTAAGGGCATAAAAATTCAGCACAAAGCACACAGAACATTACTCTGCTGAGATACAGAATTTCTGTTACCTGGGCTGGTAACAGAAAATGTGAAGAATATCTTTTTACTACCTTTTATTAAGAGCAAACTAATTACTCTGAGAACAATTTTTCATTTTAACAGAGAGAAAACCCAATTATAGTCTTTCATGAAAGCATATTTTGAATTAATGCATCAAACTAAGCATACTTTGCTGATTTTCCTTTTACACATTTCATTTCTTCTTTTCAGACTCATTGTTTGCAGGTATTCGAAGCCAAAGCAAATGGAGTTTACTCTCTGTAACCTTCTATGACTTTCTATATCCATCTAAGTTTTCTTTCATTATTCCCTTCCATGTTCTGAAACAAGACACTGTACTTTAAGACAAAGCCGCTCTCTTTTTCCTTTGGGAAAAAACTCACACACACCCCATTTTCTTACTTTCACATTTGTACATAATTGTTCTAGTACACCTTCAACAACACAGTTTTTAACCAAAGTAACTAACTTCTATTAATCAGAAAAAATTTGGAGGTAGTTCATTGTGAACTGTTTGTGATACACAAGCCTTTTAGCAGACCACAAAACTTATGAGCACACACATATTTTATAACTACACACACCTTTTTATACCTTCTTAAAGTAGGAAAAACTAACACATTTGTTAACAGAGCTCAGAGGTATAGCCTCTACAATGTGCAAGAAAAAGAAACAAAAGCACATATATTAAAACTATGCTTACGGGGCTTCCCTGGTGGCGCAGTGGTTAAGAATCCCCCTGCCAATACAGGGGACACAGGTTCGAGCCCTGGTGCGGGAAGATCCCACATGCCGTGGAGCAACTAAGCCTGCCAGCCACAACTACTGAGCCTGTGTGCCACAATTACTGAAGCCCGCGTGCTTGGAGCCCATGCTCCACAACAAGAGAAGCCACCGCGATGAGAAACCTGCACACTGCAACGAAGAGTAGCCCCCATAGCCCCCGCTCACCACAACTAGAGAAAGCCCGCGCGCAGCAACAAAGACCCAACACAGCCAAAAATAAAATAAATAAATTTATTAAAAAGAAAAAACCCCACAACAAACTATGCTTACTTAGATATTATGTCAGGTATCCAAGAATAATCCAGTAATTAACTCAATTTAGTATTAGTTTTCTGTCTTAAAGTTAAAAAAAAGACCTTGGAAAACAAGTTTCAGTTGACACACTACAGGACATAATTACTGTTGAAATAAAATATTAAAATTATAATTATTTAGTTGAAGTGTAATTTTCCTCAATTAAAAATTATATAATAGCAATATTATCTGAACTTATAAACTTATAAAAAATAAAATCTAAGAACTTCAGATTCCTAGTTTCTTCGTGATAAATAAATACAAATCTTTAAAAAGGTATGCTTTTATTATCCTTCACATTGATAAGACTAGGGAAAAGACAGGAAGCTCTTTTTAAGCAAAACTAGAAAGTTCATTGTGGTTTGTCCAGTAATATTCACTTTCATTGCATGAACTTGGATTATTATATAAAAATGCTTCTGAGCTAGCAGTTTCTGTGAAAGGTTCTATTTTTGCTTTTTAAAGCCTGGCACATTCAGAGCATTAGAAGTTCAGTTCCTTTATTTTATAATAATTCTGGAAATACTAAATTTATGTAAGCCCATATAGGTCTCTATAACCAAGCAGAACAGAGCTACTTTAATTTGAGGTTTTATGGTTTAATGTATTAATATCCTCCAGAGGTAGGAAAATATTTCATAGTTACGCAGTGAAAGGAAAATGCTTTTCTCAGTTATTGACACAGAGACACACAGAAAGCTTGCAGCTTCAATTCCACAACTACAGATACAGGTCTAAAATAAACAGAAACAAAAAACTCACCCATCTAGATCTCAAAGAGATTTTCTCCTTTTTAGTAAGCATAAAACTTTTTCCTAATTGGGTTGGGCTCACTTGCACACAAAGCAACAAACCAAAAAGTCAAACAAACTAGATGTCTGTCACCTCTCATCTGACGAAAGTCCCCATTATATTGACAGAGTCATACCATAAAATCAGATTTCCAATCACCCTTTGTACCAGTGGGGAATAACTTATTAGTCATGTGCGAAGCAGACTCATGTATTGATATATGCGGGGTGATCTCTAGACTACCTAGTTGAGATTGGCCTAATGGTCCATTATTTATAAATCCCTAGGCTGGATGGTGGAAAAAGACATGGCCAAAACCACAAATTTGACAAAATACAGGCTAACAATGAGAAATGAAAATAAAAACATAAAATCAGAAGAATAAAAAACAGACAGTCAATGGCAGAAAAGTTACATGGCCCTTGGGATTTCCTCCGGGACTCAAGAGAGATGTTCCCGGGAGGAAAGAACTCATAAGGTGTACTTCTTGGACATCACAGTGTAACAGACTCCAGCAGATGAGTGTATCCTAGTGGGAAAAGCTCACAGATGATTAAAGTATACTCTTCAAAAAGTTAAAAACATGACTCTCATACAAATATAAAGTAAGAACATGTCAAAATTTATTTAACTCATTCATGAGGGATCCAGCTGGAAGGTAAAGCTGGTTTAAAGAATTCAAGGAACAAAGATTTATACTGTCAGTTCTGAAAGGAATGATAAAAAAAAGCTGGCTAAATAAGAGACAAAACAGGTTTTATCTCGCGGAGCAGTAAAACCATAAGCATTAGGGTTATTTTTCTGTTGGAGAGAAATCATCACTTATCAGACTAAAGTCCACAAATTAATATGTATCTTCATAGAGTCTGGGCTTTAATGAACAGTAAGTAATGAGTCAAAGATATATTCTCCTAGAGAATTAAATAAACCTTGGGCAGACCTGCTAGACAGTGCTCCAGTATGACATTGAAAAGTAATTTTGGCATCTTTTGATTTATTTCGAAGTGTTGGATACTTTTCCTGAACAGTTCTAACATCTTAGAGTTCTTATAGCATTAGTCAGCATTTTTCAGTATTATAAACGTTTAGAGAAAAGCTTGAATAACATTTGTTCGCCACATCATGACAAAAGACGTATCACTTTTATGTCCTTGAAATTCTTTGTTAATTTACAAAGAAAGTCCTAAAATTTGATATGGCACTTGGTTTGTTAAACCCTATGTTGGTTAAGGGAGACCTATCATTTATTTGTACTATTCTAAGTTTCAGTGGTGATTCTTAAAAGATGTCTGCAAATTCTTTAATATTCCTTCCTTCATTTTAAGAAGTGGAGGTTAATTCCCCTTGCCTTGAGCTAGACTTGGTGACTCACTTATAACAAGTTGAATATGCTGGAAACAATGAGACTAGGAATCAATGAGACTAGGTCATAGAAGGCATTTGGCTTCTTCCTTACAGTGTATGAATAACTAAATTAATGATTGTGAGAAACACTCAAGAAGGTAGTTGTGATCTGGTGTGTGTGTGTGTGTTTGTGTGTATTGGGAGGGAGCTTTTGAGTTGTGGATGTTTCCCTCTGGATACATTGCCCTGGATAGATGATAATTTGCTCCCATGTAACTGTAGAACAGAAAATACGGTAGTGCCAGCGCAGTATCTCAAGGGTTTGTGGGGCAACCTCATGGCAATGCCAGAGACTAGCTTGAGTGAGGAGCAGGTAACAGATAAAGAATGACTTGCTGCCCTGAAACATTTCCTCCTACTTATTTCCCCACCCCTCCATACTCCAAATTAGATCAATATATCAGAAGAGAGCAGTTTCAAGGTTAGAGGAGTAAAAACATCCCCTGAGAGTTGGGGTCACAGGACAGAGGGCAATAAATAGAACTGGTCAAGATACTGAGCTCCCTGGCCTGTGGTGTGATCACCTGTTCTTCATAAACCTGTGAAGAGAACAAGCAGAAGTCTGAACTTTGCCCTTCTCACATTTCAGCTAAGACAGGCAATTCCTCTAGGGTAAAATAATCTTCAATTGGCAGAGAGCTGAGAAGAACAACAATAACCAGAGAGGTAAGGAGCACAATATGCCTAAAGAGAGACAACACCTGGATTATCTATCAAAAGCAAATCAGAATTAATGAAACAGATTAAGAATTTAAAATAAATATAATAAATGTCATCAAAGAGATGAAAGAATATTGGTTACATGAAGCATGAAGGAGCAGTTAAAGAGCCAAGTAGAAACACTGGGTATAACAATTGAAATAAACAATTTCAATGAGGGATAAATAGCACAAAGGGTGGACGCAAAGAAAAAGTTAGTAAACTGGAAGGTTAGTCTAAGAGTATCTCACAGAAGACACAAGAAAGAATGAAAAAAAAAAAAAAATAGAAAATAAAATTTATGATAAGGAGGATAAATGAAAATATGCCTATGATGGAGTCTCAGGAAGACAGGAGAGGTGGGGAATTTAACAGAGGCGAGGAAACAACTGAGAAATAATGACAAAGGATTTTCCAGAATTAAGAAAAGGTGAGCAATAGTTATATAAAGGAGCTTATGGAGTACCAGATAAGATAAATAAGGAAAGCCTCACAGCTAGAGGTGTGAAATTTTAGAATACCAAATTCAAAGAGAAAATTTTAAAAGTTTCTAGATATAAAGACGATCCACAAAATTGAAAATATCGTATTGAAACTAGACTTCTCAATAGCAAAACTGGAGGCAAGAAGACAATGCAGTAATTGTGTCAACATGTTAAAGAAAAATAACTTCAAACTATAGTGTTTCTTTTTTCTTTTTTTTTTTAAGCAACTAACATTTGTTAAGCCCCTGGTTAATATAACATTTCAGTTACCCTGCATGTATCACCAACTGTGCTGACAATGTTGCATATTAGACATTAACATTCTTTCATTACAAATGAGGAAAGTGAGGCTCACAGATGTAAAGCGACTTGTTCAAGGTAACATGCATAGTGGCACAATGGGGATTTAATCCCAGCTCTGTCTAATTCTAAAGTCTATTCAAACTATAATTTTATATTTAGCTAAACTATCTTTTAAATGCAAGATCGTGATAAAGAAAGTTTCAGTCATGACATGGCCTTAGAAATTTTGACACACAAAGACCATATTTTAAAACTCTCTTGGAAGAAATGCTCCAGGAAGGAGGGAAGTAAATCCAGGAGAATGAGTTGATTGATATATGAAGTATGGGTTTTAAATAACTTAGAAAAGTTTATTATGGTCCAAACAAGAAAAGTCTCCTCATAAACAAGCAAAAGTATGTCATTATAATGATATAAATTATATCATTTATAACTTATCTCAGAAATAAATTCTAAGGTATGTCCACGTGTCCAGGGGTAGAAGGTAGGGTACAGCAACCAGAGGGAAAATATGATAAAATACTTTTTCATTTTGTGGGAAAATATCCCCCCTAGCTTTATTGAGACATAAGTGACATATAACATTGTTTAAGTTTATGGTGTACAGAGTATACACTGTGAAATGGTTACCACAATAAGGTTACCACATCCATTACTTCACTTACCATTATTATTATTTTTATTTTTGGTGGTGGTGAGAACTTTTAAGATCTACTCTCTTAGCAACTTTCAAGTATACAACACAGTATTGTGAACTGTAGTCACCATGCTGGACATTAGGTCCCCAGAACTTATTCATATAATTTATAACTAAAAGTTTGTATACCCTTCAACCACCTTTACCCATTTCCCCCACCTCCCTGCTCCTGGCAATCATCAATTTACTCTGTTTCTATGAGTTTAGTTTTTTTGTTTCTGGTTTTTTTTTTTTTAAGATTTTTACAGTATCTGTCTTTGTCTGACTTATTTCACATGGCATAATGCCCTCAAGGTCCATCCATGTTGTCGAAAATGGCAGCATTCCCCTTTTCTTATGGCTGAGTAGTATTCTATTGTATATATATATGCCACAACTTCTTTATCTATTAATGCATCAATGGACACTTAATGTTGTTTGCATGTCTTGGCTATTATAAATAATGCTGCAATGAACATGGGGGTGCATGTATCTCTTTGAGATAGTAATTTCATTACCTTGAGATATATACCCAGAAGTCGGATTGCTGGATCATAAGGTAGTTCTATTTTTAATTTTTTGAGGAATCTCCATACTGTTTTCTGTAGTGGCCGCACCAACTTACATTCTCACCAACAGTGCGCAAGAGTTTCCTTTACTCCACATCTTTGCCAGCATTTGTTATCTCTTGTCTTTTTTATAATAGACATCCTAACAGCTATGAGATGATATCTCATCGTGGTTCTGACTTGCATTTCCCTGGTGATTAGTGATGTTGAGCACCTTTTGCATGTACCTGTTGGCCATTTGTATGTGTTCTTTGGAAAATGTTTATTTAGGCTCTTTGCCCATCTTTTAATTAGATTATTTATATTTTTGCTATTGAGTTGTATTAGTTTCTTATATATTTTGAATATTAACCCGTTATCAGATATATGATTTGCCAATATTTTCTCCCATTCCATAGGTTACCTTTTCATTTTGTTGTTTCTTTTGCTGTGCAGAGCTTTTTAGTTTGATGTAGTCCCACCAGTTTATTTTTGCTTTTGTTGCTTGTGCTTTGGTGTCATATCCAGAAAATCATTACCAAGACTAATGTCAAGGAGTTTTTCTGTAGGAAGATATTCTTAAGTATTGAAAGTTTAGAAAATTGATGTTGATAAAAGAACATGAATATGGGTCTTATTAAGATGGGGTATCCACCAGAAAATGGAAATAACATGCATAAAATTTTTTTAGCAGAAGAAATTTTGGTTTACTGAATTGAAGAAAGTAAAGTAGGGAGAAAGTATAAAGATGGAGTGAACAGAAAATATAAAATAAGATGGTGGGAATACCTGATTATAAGTATAGCCGTATATTGTCTATAAGACACTGAAGTTTTAAAGTAAAGAAGTGAAAATATTTGTTAGGTAAATATGAACTAAAATAAATACCCTGAGGAAACAAGTTTAATATCAGAGAAATAGAATTCAAGACCGAAGTCATAAAGGATTAAGGGAGACATTATAAATGGCAAAACGGAAATCAGATAAAAAGCTATGGTGTTTATATATATATATATATATACACACATATATATGTAGCACAATATAGATTCAAAATATACAAAGCAACAAATGATAGGTTTATAAGGTGAGGCAGATGGCTCAATAATCATAGTTGGAGACTTTAATTCACTCTTCTCAGAAAATGGTAAATCAAAGAGACAATAAAAATTAAATGTGGAGAATTGGAATAGGATAATTAATTTGCTTAAACTTATGTGTAAAATGTATTATTGGATGTAAAGTTTTATAGATGTCACATGTATTATTTGTATATTTTAAGTACACATATCTACATAGATTTATTCAATAAGTAGGAAATACACATTCTTGTAAAGAATGTATGGAACATACACCAAACTGTGACTGATAAAGAAAATTCTAGTGAATTCCAAAGAACAAGATCATACTGACTATAGCCCTAGTCCACCAATCAATAATAAGAGAATAAGTTTTAAATGTCCATATAGCTGGAAGTCAACATTACTGCAAATACCCTTATAGTAAATATAAAATATTAAGAAAATGGAAAAATAATTAGAATTGATGAGTAATGAAAATTTACATGGCGAAGTATGTATAATACAGTTAAAACAGTCCTTAAGGGAAGTTTCATTTAAAAAAAATAAGTTAAACACTCAGCTCAAGAAGTTTGAAAAATATTAATAGAGAAGACCTTTCTGAGAGAGAACAAAATTAAAAGCATAAAGGCAGAAATCAATGAAATAGATGACAAACAACAGAGATTAACAAAACCCAAAGCTGTTCTCTGAAAAGATTAATAAGGTAAAAGAGGTGCAAATAAAGTAAAAAATAAAAATAAAGACATGACTATAGATATGAGATTAAAAAATATGAACAACTATATGCTAATAAATTTGATAACTTAAGAAAAAAACATAAACTGACATAAATGAAGCAAGAAGAAAGAGAAAAATTAAATAACTAATAATTGTAGAAAATGGAAGTAGAAATCATGTATCTTTGCTCTCCAAATCCTCTGGCCCAGACAATTTTGCAGGTAAGTTTTATTAAAATTTTAAGGATCTGTTGATTTTTATCTTATTTTTCACTAATAGAAAACAATTTAGAGCTGCCTAACGTATTTTATACAGCTAGAATAACCTTAATTTCAAAATTACATATTGTAGTAATGTATATATATATATCTATATCTACTACACACACACACACACACACACACAGTCCCCTTAGTATATGAACACAGATGTAAAAATCCTAAGTAACATATTAGCTAGTTGAATCCAACAATGCATTAAAACTACATTATTATTATTTTATCCCACATATGTGAAACAAAGAAGACAATTGTTTTAATTATCTCAATAGATGCAGAAAAAGCATTTGACTAAGTTCAGTATTGACTTATATTTTTAAAAAATCTTATAAAATCAGGAATGGAAGGGATTTCTCTATTTTGATAAAGAATATATTCTGAAAACTTTTAGAAAAGTTTTTACACCCTGGAGAAAATTTAGCTACATGTCCATTAAGGTTAAGAACAGGACAAGTTAACCACTATCACTACAAATGTTTAACGTGATTTTGAAGTCATGTTCAATGCTATAAGACAAGAAAAATGTATGAGATATATGATTTAAAAGGAAATTGTTACTATTTGAGAATAATATGATGATCATCATAGAAAATCCAACAGGACCAACAACAAAATAAAGCTATTAGAAATAATGCTAATTAGAGTTCATCAAATGTGCTAGATAAAAGATCTAACAAAAATCAGTAGTAGTCCTCTAATCAGCAATAATCAAATAATAATCAATTTGATCAGTAATCAAATTTTATTAAAAATTTAATAAAATATAAGATAACATACACATCACAATAAAGACTATGCTATATCTATGAATCAAGCTATCAAGGGATGCATGAGAACTTAGCATAGGTAATTTTGTAATTCTGTTAAGGACATAAAAGATTACAATAAATGGAACTATTGATATATTCCATGTTGATAGATGAAAGGACTTACTAAAGGTGTTAATTCTCCCCCAGATAATCTACAAACAGTGCTGAATTCCAACTGGATTTTTGAGGAGCTTGCCAAACACATTCTAATATGCACAATAAAGTTAATAAATAGCTACATCGAATTTGAAAAAGAATAAAATGAGGATTCTTATCCTACAAGATATTGTCATACTACATAGCTTTCAGAAATAAAATATTTTGACTTGACTCATGAATAAGCAAATTGACCAATGGAGTATAAAGAGCTCAGAAATAGATTTATTTAAATACAGGAACTCAACATACAATAAATGAAGCATCACAAATTAATGGGGGAAAATGTGAACTATTCGGTACAAAATGCTATAAAAAAGCTCACTAAAATGGGGAAAAATATTGCTAGATCTTTATCTTATACCACTTACAAAAGTGGGTTCCAGATGAATTCAAGTAAAAACTTAATAAAATTCACTACATCAAAAATATGGATTTCTGTTCAGTAAAGAAAACTGCAGACGGTACTAACAGACAGATGACAAAATAGGAAAAAATCTTTTTAGCATCTTAAACTGACAAAGGTATAATTCCCAAATATAGAAAGGACTGAAAATCAACAAAAATAAGCAGAAAACTGAGGAAACAGTATGAACAACACATATGAATAGGCAATTTATAAATTATAGAGTCTAGGTGGTAGCAGGTTTATAAAGTCATCTGTTATCTAAGATACACAAATTAAAACAGCAATGAAATACCACTTTTCAAATATCAGAAAATACAAAGTTAAAAAAGGCGGTAAATATTGAGTCTTGGCAAGGATGTGGAGAGATAGGAAGTCCTTTGTATTGATTATGGGAGTGTTAACGGTCATGGTCATTATGCACAGCAATCCGGTAGTGTTTGGAGAAATATACCAATGCCCTACGGCCTAGTATCCCACTCTTGGGTGCATATCACTTGAGCACACATTAAAGATCTACAAGGGAGAACACTGAAGAAAGGTTTTTGTTATGTTATTTTTGGTAGCTGAGAGCTGGAGGTTACGCAACTGTGGTAGATTGGATGATTGGTCCCTAAACTTCATTCTTCTATAGCAACGTAATACACCCACTCCCTTGCCAGGGCTCAAGGTGGACTTGGTGGACTTCTCACTTGGCTTTGAGTTAGACCGTGTGACTTATGTTTATGCAAAAACCTTTACGTGAATGTCCACAGCCTCTTTAGTTGTAGTAGCCAGAAACTGAAATAACCAAAATGCCCTCCAACAGGTGAATGGTTACACAAACTGTGGTGCATTTATACCGTGGACTATTATTCATCAATAAAAAGGAACAAATGCTTGATACATGCAACAACCTGGATGAATCTCCAGAGCTCTGTTGAGTGAAAATGCCAGTCTCCAAAGGATTATGTACTGTACAATTCCATTTGTATAACATTCTTGAAATAACAAAATATGGAAATAGAGAACAGATTTGTGGTTGCCAGGGCTGAGTGAGGCAGTGTGGGCAGGAGGAAAGTTGTGTGATTATAAGTGGGCAACAAGAGGGATTCTTATGATAATAGAAATATTCTGTATATAGCTGCATCAGTGTCAGTATTCTGGTTGTGATCTTGTACTATAGCTTTTCAAGATGTTGAAAATGAGTAAAAAGATCTCTGTATTATTTCTTACAATTGCATATAAATCTACAGTTATCTCAAAATTAAAAGTTTAATTAAAAATACATTAAGCCTCCTCCTGTTTTGAGGAAGGGAATGTGAATGGGGCACAGACAGGAAAGGGAAAATAGAGTGAAAAATTAGCAGACCTTTAAATGGATTGATTAGGAGTATAAGCTATAAGCTGACAGGAATGATATACTCATTTCTGTACCTGGTTTTCTTTTCTCTTTTTTTTTAAAGGGAAGAAAAATATATAATACTCAAAATTGGGATACCACCTTTTTTTTTGCTTTTGGGAATCCAGAAGATGTTATTTAATTACTTATTCAACTAACATAGTTTTAAGAACCAAGAACATGCCCTTTGCTACATGCTTTAGAGATACCAGTGAGCAAAATGAGACATAATCTCTGCCCTCATGGAGATGACAGCCGACTTCTATTTCTAGCCTGAAAGCTTTAACCAAAATAATGGTCTAAAGGAATTTTCCTGAATTCAGTTATTGCCTAGGTTAGACTGTAGTGAATAATTATAAATGAGCATGTGTAAACTAATAATAAGTTGTATAGTGTCCTTGATATTTTGGGACTGATAGAGTGGCATGATTGTGGAGTTTCCTTGTGGAGAGGTCATGAAGCCAGTCTCTGAATAATTTTGGCCCTAAACACATTTCCTTATTCACACCCCCCCCCTCAGATTAAATGTATAAAGAATTCTGATTTGTTTTGGGCTTAGGAGCACCAGACCACCTGGGAGGAGCTTGGATAGGTTGTGTGAATAGGGCCAGGGGACTGGGACTTGGGGAGGGGAGACTTGTCCAGGAACCAGCCCAGAGGGGTCCATTAGCAGAGTACAACAGGTGGAAGAATGCTTGTGCAAAGAGGTCAGGGAGAGGGGATGGTAGCTCTCTGATGGGAGACTAGGAAGGGGAGTGAGGATGGCAGGCAATTAGCAAAGAGTGAATAAAAACCCCAACAAGGTTATGTCCATGTTGAAGGGGAAACAAGGATGTCACTGTTGCAGCTTCTTTTTTATGCATGGCCTGATTTGCTTTGCCCATTTGGGAGTGGAAGATACTAAACAGTACCGTGGAGCAGTAGAATCTTTGAGTCGAAGGTGACTTATCTTCCATTTTTCCCTCCACATCTACATTCCACCTTTCTTTGTGCCTCAGGAGGCTGACTTGATGGGCTGCATTCACAGATTTTCACAGATTTCTTTGCTGTTTGGCATCCAGTTGGATTTGGAAAATGGGAGTCACCGGCAGGAGGTGGGAGGGAGGAAGAAAAGTGAGATTAGGGTGTTCATTTCCCTGGACTCCTCGCTGCTGGGCCATTGTGGGCTCCTCCCTTTGGCAAAGGCCACATTGCCATCAACCTTCTCCATAAAGTCTCTTCTCCGGGGCTACTGTTCGGCCCTCCCCTTGCTCTTCAGACCTGGAGATAGTGACAGCTTGCTGCTGTTACTAACTCCGGAGGCCTATGCCATTCCTATTCCTTTCCTAAATGATTATAAGAGTTTCTTTATTAATCTCTTCTCAGTTACCCAGTTGAACATACCATCTGTTCTCTGCTGGTACTCTGATCTAGAAGTCACTTGGTCCAGTGTTCCTCCCCATCCAAAATCCTCTGCAGTAAGAGGAAGTCACTAGTATACTGGGTGTTAAGCTATTTTGTCTCTTCCCATTGGTTCTTGCTCTCCTTTCCCAGCCAACATTAGTTTTGTGTTTTTCCTTTCTTCTTTTGTATAAGCCCGTTAAGTGTACCTTGCTCTACTACTTTGAATTTCTTTAAGACACTCCCTTTCTTCTTCATTGGAAATTACTTGACATTGTGTTGCCTAACTTTATGTTTTAGAACTTCTCATGTCTCTCAAATACTTTTCCTTTTAATCCTATGCCTATTGAATCACATCTGTCTTCTCTCTGCTATTCCTCAAATCTGCAGTCCTGTGAAAGGGAAAAGCAGCTCCTGAGAGCTAGGACCTGACCTAGCTAAGCTGTGGGGTTGCTATGAATTGGCCTCACACTCACATTTAGGCCATGATGGCCTCTTGTTGAACATAACAATTTTATAGAACATAAACATCAGACGAGGCCACTTTGTGACTATGATGGATCAAGACAAAACAAGACCACTCCACAATCATGTCCAAACACAGCCCCAAATCTGAACATTGTCCAACCACAAAAACTGAATCCAGAGCAAAGCCCCACTTCTTGAATCCTCCCCACAAACATCTAAGCCAAGCCCCAATCCCATAACACACTCTTGCCAGCTTCTTACTGGGGGGCCCCATGGTTCTCTATGTGTGTGTTCTCCCCCATTGCAACATATCAATACATCCCACTTTGTTTAACTGCAGGTGTATTCCTGGTAGTCCTTGACTGGAGCCATGGACAGCACATATCTTGACTGTTCTGGCATCCATTCCCTTGTCTTTTCTGCATTCCTACAAGACATGTAGGATCATTTATGTCTCTGAGATGGAATTTTGGACAGTGGGAAAGATTTGCAGAAATCTCAAAAGGTATAAAGCTGCCTTATCACCCCATATTTAGGGCAGACCCTGATTATTGGCTACCTGAAGACAGGGAGCAGGAATAGTGAAGAGAGGCATCTCTGACCATTGTCAACCTCTGCCTTTACCCCCCGGTCTTTGCTTTCTTCAGTTTCACTTCAGGTATTTCTGCATGTTGGTGCTGGGGGACTTCAAGTGCTGCTGACTCGTTCTACTCAGGAAAATGCTGATGAGGGATCTGGCCAAGGACACGATTGGTCCGAGGTCCTAAGTGATGGAGCTCTCTTATTCAGCAAATACATTAAAATATTTTCTTTTTATTCAGTGTAATCTCTTGGGCTTTCTCCTTCTTCTCATTGAGTTCCTCTTTTTGGATTCTTCCCTCTGGGTAATACAGGCCTAAGATTGTCTCTACTTGGGTTGGCTATCACTCTTCCCTTGCTAGCCCACTAGTCACTGGATGGCTAAGGGGAAACGCTGGTCTGGGGACTATGGTAGCAAGTCATTGTTTAGAATAGGGCTCAGCAAACTATGGCCCATGAGCCAAATCCGGCCTAATGCTTGTTTTTGTCACTAAAGTTTCGTTAGAAAACAGCCGTGTCTATTCATTTACATATTGTCCATGACTGCTTTTGCACTATAATAAAATTGGTTTGTGTGACAGATATGGCCCCCCATACCTAAAATATTTACTATTTCGCCCCTTATAGAAAAATTTGGTGATGTATGATATATAGAACACTAATTCCAAGAAATATTAGTAGTTTTTACATAAAAATGAGTTCCATGGTTAAATAAGTTTGTGAATTACCATGGTTATAAAATTCAAGCACATTTCTTAATTGTAAATCTTTTTAGTGCCTTAAATGTATATATATTTAATTAATATGTCCTTTTATTTATATATTTAAATAAATTAAGAGACATATTTGTATAAATATTATAGATGCCATAACTTTATACATATAAATATATTAATAGTAATTATTTAATAAATTAGATTATGTACTTAATTAAATGTATATAGTATGATTTGTGATTCTTAAAGAGATGGAAAAAGTATTCAAAGATTTTCCAAAGGCGCTTGACCGTGTAATCTTTTTGGTGTAGATTATTCTATGGGGCTAGTGGTCCATGGAACACACTTTGGTAAATGGGAGTCTAGATGGCTTAAACTGCATATCATCCAAGAAGAAAATATTACTCTCTGCTCATATGAGTTCACCAGGATCAAGGTTTCCACATACTTTTTTAGGGTCAAATCCCAAGCCAGCAAAAAATAATGTGTATTTTCCTAACTTCCTTTATCATACTCTCATGGATCTAGCAGGTGTGGTTGAACGTGGGTTTCCTGAATTACTCTGAGGTTCTCCTTCGCAGTGGATCAGACTCTGGATTTGGCTTTAGATTAAACACAAGTTCCTCCAAGGGAGGTCTTTCCTGACATCTTCCCCTGCCCATCTCAGACTGTGTTCGGGAGTCCTGCTATTCTATTTTAGCATTT
The DNA here is from genome assembly GCF_028021215.1 of Eschrichtius robustus. Lineage (NCBI taxonomy): Eukaryota > Metazoa > Chordata > Mammalia > Artiodactyla > Eschrichtiidae > Eschrichtius > Eschrichtius robustus. The sequence goes on from NC_090836.1 coordinate 19,100,677, forward strand.
TCATACTTTATTATTGCTAGTGACTTAGAGTGATCTCTCCACTTATTTGTAAACTCTGTGATTGTTGGAACCCTCATTCTTGTAGTACAATGGTTGTTGGATGAATGATTATGCCTCGGCAGGCCAGTTGGCCACTGGGCTGCACCCATAAGTCATAGCTTTTCTTCTCCCGTGTGCTCCACTGTCTCGGAGTGGGTTAATGCTTTGGTTTCTTCGATCTTGGCTTCTAGTCTCTTCCTGAGGTTCTGGAGCCCAGCTCTTGAACCTCAGCGAGAGGATAAGGCCCTTGCTGTTCTTGGTCCTCTCTCCTCTTTCCCAGTGACTATAATTTAAATGAATAGGTGGCCTCAGATTAGAAACAGTTGATATTAAAACTTCTAAATGTCAGTGGTCCCCTGGATTCCATTCAATGTGCTGGGACCTTACACCATCTGTTGCAACCCTAGTGCTGACAGTTGGCTAAATCAAGACAGAATTAGCCACTCTTTCTGGGCATTTGCCTTGCTTGACTGAGGGAGCCCCTGCTGTTGGCTGGGTTTGTGTCTTGGTCTCAGGAGGTTGGTGTGTACAAAACTCCTGTCTTCCTCACCTATTTTACTCAAGAAACCACAGTTTGTCCATCCTTAGTCTACCCCTAAATAATACCGTGAGAAAAGAGATTCAGACTTTCTAAACTTATCACTGCTGCCTTAATAGAATTTTCTTTCCTGCTCACTCCTAGAGGTCATGATTCTCAGGATCAGCCACTATTATTTATTGAGTATTAATATACCTGTGATGAATTCAGAAAAAGTCAGTTTAAAAAAAATCCTGCCTTATAATTAGGAAATCGAATCACAAAACTTATAGTCTTGGGTTGGAAACACAGGAACTTTAATTTGGAAAAAAAAAAAAAATGAACAGGGAGCCTGAGGAGGATTAAATTAACTTTCATTTTCCATGCAATAGTTTTCAAAACAAACTGGTGAAGTGTAGAGTTGGGAGAAACCCAAATAATTCCATTAAATATGATGATATTTAAAAAGAACTAAGGAAGAGGGTAACATTGTGGATGACTTTATTGATGGATATTGTGCCACATGTTTAATATTTAACTTATTTTTTGCTGAATAAACTCAACTAGTCGATCAGTCATAGAGCCCAGCTTAAAGACATTATCTTCTCATCGAAAATCTCTTCTGAAGTTTTTTTTTTTTTTTTTCAGGAAGTATAATTCAGTACATTAAGAATTTCTCGTATATATTGTAGCCTTAGGAATATGTACTAAAAGTCCCTGGCACTGGCCCTGAACCCAAAGTTCTTATCTTTAATTCTCGCCAGGGAGTTGAGACTACATACTACAATCAACAAACAAAAATTTATGAAACTGTAAAAGGCTAGATCAAGGTCAAGAGCTTTATGTTAAGTTCTTTTGCTGCCCCAAGTCTCAGCAACTACTATGGTGCCAGAACTATTTAGAAGACCAAGAAAGAACTACATGTTTTAATTAAATAACACATGGCAGAAAGCACAAGATACCAGCTTGGGTTTATCAGGCAGAACAGGAGCTATCCTTGTGCTAAACAGACAGGCACCAAGGAAAAGAGAGAACCCGAGAGACAAGTCTAAAAAAACTTGGGAGCTATTTAATACAACATCCTAAGACGAAATCTAACGCTAACTGTAGACGTGAGGAGAGCTGCATTTAAGAAAGGCAGTCTAGTGTAGAATAATGATGGAGTAAAGTAAATGACACGGAACTATGACAAATTCAAAACCCAACTGGAAAATTAGGAAAGAGAATGAAGTGTCGTGTGTAATGACACCCTGACAATTACCCTCGAGCAGTGGGGCATGTCCTGACACATTTACCTATCCTGGTGCTGCAGGCACTGGTGTCTAGGCTTTCTGTTTGCACAGTGGGGCTTTGTGTACCACTGTGGCCCGTTTTCCATCTCTGTGTCTCTGTCAGGCATGGGGCTTCGAATGCCTGGCTTCTGATGATTGTTAAAAAGAGTTCAGAACAGACACTGTAGGACCTGCAGGTAGCTGTATTCATATCTTTCTAAATGAAGACAGAATTTTTAAAAAATGGAAATCACTAATACAAAAAGCCATTTATAAAATTCGACAAGGAAAAACCCTGAAAAAGAAACTGACTCCTAGACCTAGAAGAGGTGTCAAAATTTAAGATTATTTTATCCTCCTGTATACAAAATTGCAGAGAAAAACAAAGCAGCAGGAGGTCTAAACATGTCAATCAAAGAGGAGACAGCACATTCTAGACTGGGAATATAATTAAGTAGAAGATGTAAAAATAGGATTTCCCAACCTGGCAAGTGGAAATATAAACCAACTGGCAGAGAAAGAGTGGAGAGGATAATCCCACCCTTTTGGAATAACTATAGAAAAACATTAAGAATCAGAAAATGGAAATATGTGAAGAAGTAAAGAAAGGGGAGGCAGATGAAGAAAACTTCTTAAGTGCGTGGAAGTGATACAGTTGCCAGGATGTAAGACAAACCTCTAGCAAGCTAATTTGGGGGCAAAGATACTGACATTTTTGATAAGAGATTAATAAGTGATCATCTTCAGACTTCATCTAATTGATCAAGGAGTTAGTCCCTTGGCTCAAAAAGAAGTGAAATATATTCACATCTTCACCATCACCATGAGTATGAAACGTTAGTCGCTCTGCTGTAAACATCAGGAAGTGTGGACTCCGCTGCTTTTACAGACCTGCGTTCCACACCGCAGTTTGTTCTATTAATGGCATCGAATCAGCTGTATTCCTCCCCGCTTATATTCATTGCATTAAAAAATAAGTAAGTACAGATATATGCATTGTGTTCCTTAAAAGAGGCTATGATGAAATGAAAAAGGTGTTTAATAAAATATAATAAAAGTATTTCACATGCATTTCTCAGCCGTAATAAGTGGAATTACAGGAGGAGGAGGAGGAAACCTCTCACAGCTGGACAAACCCTAAGCCGCCTTCGCTTATTCTCTACTTAAAAGCTATCAATTTAGAGCTGTCCTGTGTATCGCCCTGTGAATTGAACAAGACTTTTCAGTCTTTAATTAAGGGTGAAAAACTCTTTGAACATTACCGCATTCATCTGTTCATGTGTGGAAAGCCTAGTGTAACAAAAGAATTTAATCAAACTACAAGCCTAATAAAGACTACACTGCCTGAACTAAATGATGTTATTGCAGTAGCGGCTCATAGTTTTACACTTAAAAAAGCAGGTCAGAGTGTTCATTCATCTTGATTAGCAATGCCAACCTAATTACTTCTGGAGGAAACAGTAATTAGCTGGAGTCTCACCTCATTAATCATGACATTCTTGTAGCAGACTATTTTTATCTGATAAATGGCTTGGATTGGAACAAGGTGTATATTTGAATTCTAGTTAATTGTACACAGCTTGCCGCATAACAATTCGCATTTTTATCATTTAACTACTTCCTTTCTGCCAACCTCTTGAGGAGCTTTTGTTGGTTACTCGCATTCTTGCAGTGAAAATAATCTGACTTAATGAGAGGATCAGTTGTGCTTGTTAGTGAGCGTATCATAAACAGTGTCTCAAGGAAGCAGAGGAAAGGATGTAAGATCTCTATGTGTAGATTAAGTCATTCAGATGACTGTGGGACACTTACTGTAAAGTTTCTGCGTGAATTCAAAGTGATAGCATTTTATAACTTGGCCCAGTAGCTTCTATAGGATCATGGACAGCAAGCAGTGCTATTGTATATTAGGCAGGGAATCATAGTACATTCAATGTTCCTAAACCAGTGCCAAAGAGAGCACCATGTTTAAAAAGAGGTAGTATAATCGACTCTCCGTATCTGTGGGTTCAGCATTCGCGTATTTAACTGAAATTCAAAGTCGATCTGTGGTTGGTTGAATTGGGGACGTGGAACCCACAGATACGGAGGGCTGACTGTACTTGCTGTTTTAAATAACGGACTTGAGCATCCTCGGATTTTACTACCCTGGTCCTGGAACCAATCCCCTGTGGATACTGAGGCATAACTGTAATTGGAATCCACAGTCTACTTAGCTGCTGCTAGGGTCACTCTTTTCTGCAGTCTCATAGCTCTGACCACTTCTCCTCTGTCCCCCTCAGTCTTGTATTTCCCAGGATGAAAACACATAGTTAATCAGAATATCTTATTTGTTGCTTTCTCCAATCCTGGTTCCTTTCCAAATTATGAGTCTTTCAGTGGATCCCAAAATGAACACCACTGAGTACAGAGAGAATTCTTGAATTTGTTCCATGTAGAAATGTAGGATGCTTGCCTGCAGCTAACAGCAACATCAGGATATTACTACCAGGAAAGGTCAGTGGGGATTGAATAGGATGGCCTTAGCTACCTATGTCCAAGGTCAGGTTCCTCAGTCTTGCATATTCTCCTTAAGAAGAGTAGATCCATTTCTTAAGGGCTGACTCACATCAACCAAGTTTAGGAAGACTGATGTATAAAATAGGAATGTCAGTTTTTAAAATTTCAGTAAGAAATGGCTTCACGTGTATGGACACAGGATTAATGTGGATTTTCTCTTTTGTCAAGCTAGATAGAAAGCAAAACAATAATCAGCCAATTTAATAATATACAATGTGAAATTATGGTCACAAGGGCCAGAATGTTTATAATGGGCTTTGTCAACACAGCATTATGTCTCTGTAGGGATATCTACATAGGAAGTTAGCTCATAATTTGAGAGTTACTTGATAATCAAGTCAACAGAATGGGCAGAATTAGATGAATTTCATGTTTAATGGAATCAGCCTGATATAGTAAGATGTATCCATCTTTCTGTTAGAGTTATCCATTAGCCTCAACTCCTCTTTCTTGGACAATGCTAGACTGGACTCCGCCAGCCTTTTTCTAAATGATATTTTTTTATTTGCAGGCTGAACACTGCTTTTTGCTGGATTTGTTCTTTTTTTTGGTGTATTAAAATAATTATTATAGTTATAATTGAGTCTTGCTGGCCTGGGTACCGTTCTGCTCCCTCCAGGTGACTTTGTATATCTATACATGATATATTCATCAGCTGGTTTTATTTTCCTTTTTCCAAGTTTTCTGGGCACCTCATTGAGGCTAAATACAGAAGTCACTCTGCTTATAAAAAAGTTGTTCCTAAGTCCATTTGCACATAAATCAGAATGACACAATACTACTTAAAGCCTGAAGAGTATAATACAGGCTTTAGGATTAGCTTTAAAGTTAATAACAAAGCCAGAGCAGTATTCCTGTGAAGGGTTTAAGCTTTCATTTTCCAAGTGCATTCCCACAGAATATAAGTTTGGAGAGTTGAAACAAGGCATGCTCTTCTCCCAGTTAACACGCAGTCTATCAGACAGCTTTCCCAAAGTATTGGTTTTGTCTGCATAGCAGGTCTGTTGAGACCATTAAACGCCCCCTGCCTGGTGCCTGCGTAACTAGCGTGGGGGAACTCTGGGCTTCGGGTGAAGTTCGTACCACCCCTCAGCTCCGTAAGGAAACTGGGCAGATTCAAACAAGGCCTTGTCGCATGGACTCATCTATGGTTTGTAACAAGGGTTTCATCTGCAGCGTATTGACGATGCGTAGCATTTAAGTTCTCAAACGAATGGCCAGTGAATGGACGTCCAGTTTTGATGCTCATCATCTGGCCACGTCCTCATAGTTGTTCATTGTCCTCATTCACTTTTCCTCACCTGTTGCTGATTCCTGTAGATCAGCTAGGTCAGGCATTTTTCAAATGTCACATGATTTTTTTTCCCTAAAGAATTTTCCTTCTGGTCCAATGATTCATCTCACCTGGTTGTGTAACATTTCATCATCTTCTCACCGCTTTCAGTTTTAAAAAATGTTTTCTCTTTTTATTTCCATTGTAATGATATGCCTGTTTTTACCATACTTCAAACTTGCTGCTTTTTAACTGGACATGGTGTGGCTAATAATAGCTGTACCACTATAAAATCCCTCAAAACCAGACTCAGACACAAAAAACAGGTGCTCTCTAAGAACGAAGTGGCTGGGTGTGACGCCTTCAGTATCTCTTGGTAACAGGCGAAGTTGACTTTTTTTCTTCTTTGAAGTGGAGTGTTGCTTCGTTCTTATGTATGAGAGTTCACAAAGGTACAGGTTGAAAGTTGAGGACTTCCTATTCTGAACATATGACTTGGTTGGTGATATTATTTTTGTTGTTGAGAACTTGCTTAATGTGATAAGCAATAATAATATCAATAGTTACTAATTCTTTTGTTGTTTACCAGGGTCCAGGCACTGTTCTGAGTGCTTTAACTGTATTCACTCATTTAATTACCATATCAACCCTATGAAGTATCATTTTTATTCCTGTTCTACAGATGAGGAAGTTAACTTACCCAACATCACCCAGTGAGTAACAGTAGAGCTGGGATTTGAACTCCCGTGTGTTGGCTCCAGAACCCGCTTTTAACTATACTCTTAACTACTTCTCATGTCATGGGCTCCTTGTCATAATATCCCAAAATACAAAAAACTCCAAAGAAAGAAAATAATGTTGACTGATAATCCCACCATTCAGATAAACTATCATTTTTATTTTGATTACATGCACTTCCAGATTTTCCCCCAGAATAAATTTGCTGCTTGTTTCACTCAGAAAATGTAAGGAGTATCTTTACATGCGTATAGATATATTTACTGTGTCATTTTTAGAGATTGCATTGCATTTTAATATTTTTAGCTATCATATGTACTGAAGCAATTTGTTTCCCATTATAAGCAATGACACAATGCATAATCTTGCGGAGAAACCTTTGTTCACATATTTATTTTTCTTTAGGAAAAGTTCCAGAAGTGGAATTACTGGATTGAGGAAGAGAGTAGATATTTTTAAGAGTTCTTATACCTATTGCCAAATTCCCTTCCAGAAATGCTATATCAGTTTGTACTCCCACCATCAGCATATGAGATGTCTGCTTTCCCATACCCTGAGCATCAGGGGGTTCTAGCATTCTCTTCTTTTTCTTTGTTAATTTGTGCCCCATTTTAAATGTGTGCCTTTTTTGTTTTCTGCTTCAGTGTATTACCCTTCAGCTGTATTTACCTTGATTACTGTACCGTTTTATGCTTCAGTTTTCTCTCTATAAAAATGATGTGATAATAGTAGCTACATCAGGGTTGTTGTGGGAATAACAGTTTTTCACGTATATACTGCATCGAAAAGTGCTTGGCACACAGAGTTTGCTATAATTATTGTTATTATTATTACTTTTTCTATTATTGTTTTTTATGTGTTAGATAATCCAGCTTTTCTTGGGTATTTTGAATTTTAATGTATTCTCCATGATGTAGCCATCTCAAGTTCAATCTACGTATTCCCTCTTATAGTCATATATTCCATGATTTTTTTCAGATGTTCATGCTCAAATTCATTTTTGTACCCCAGTAGGGAACCATTTTTTCTATCTAAGACTAAAGTTGAATTAGAAAGTACTGCTGTTTAATCTGAAATTGTAAAATTGGAGATAATATTCTTTACAGATAAAAATTACAGGTCCAAGATTCATAAATAATGGACTTATCATTTCCCAGCATCTACTGCTTGTCCTTCTCATGGTTGGAAGGATCCGTTACTTCCCTAAGCTGCCCGACCCTCCCACCCCATGCTCAGTTTTGTTTCAGTCGCTGGCCTAGTTCTGGTGGTGGGAATACATAACTCGAGGCAGGTCAATATCCTCAAACTCAAATTCTTCAGTAAGATTTAGGACCTGCTGACCCTGTCCTAAAGGCTGAGTCTCCATCTTGCTTCTAGAGTGGCCTGGCTGTCCTCAAGCCCAAGACTAACACCAAGAGATTAAGATTTTAGGACCTGTGCTCTCCTTTAGTTTAGTCCTGGTGCACAGGTTCTGGCCTCGATTCTGGCATTTTGATTCCCTCCAACAATTCTAGACCATCAAGTGAGGACCATCATGCCTGTGTCCCTAGCCCAAAGTATGAATTGTAGGATTTGAAAAAGTTCTAAAAACCAGAGTCCATTCCTCTCCCATATGAGTTGCTTCTACTCTACTTGCATTAACCAGTTGTCAAGCCTCTGAATGAATACACCAATGACAGGGAATTCACACATGTCAGAGTCAGCTCTTCTTCAAAAAGCTCTAATTATGAGAATGGGTTCAGGCAAAACTGTACTTCCTGATGCCTTCGCTCAACACAGTTCTGTCCTGTAGAAGTTTATTGTTCTCTTTCCACAAGACAGTTCTCCAAATATTTGGAGACAACTATTGTGCCCCCTCAGTCCTCCTTCTGTAGACTAAGCAGTCCTAGCTTCTGTCTCATTTCTTAACGCTAAGTGACTTGATTTCGTACCCCTTACCCTACGGGTAACTCCTTTGGATCCTTCCAGCTTGGTAATGTGTCTTTGAAGCATAACAGGTTTCCCAGATATGGTGGGACCAGAGCAGAGTAGGTGCAGCCTACTGCTTCCATTGTCCTGGGTTCTATAATTCTAATAATATAAGAGCATATTAAGATTTTTTTGGTCAGCTACATCGTGCTGTTAATTTATAATAAGCTTTTTGCCGAAATCTGAAGTTTTTTTCACATACACAGCTATTAACTTTTCTCCTCCCTCAACCTACTTCCATTTTGCACTTGTACTTTTTTCCCCTACCACATGTAGGACCTTATATTATTCAACTTCATCTTGTTAATATCAACTCATGGTTGCATCCAATTGAAATCTTTTTGGATTTTGATTCTCTGAGGTGACATATTGGCTGTCTGTTCCTAGCCTATAGCATCTGTAGTTTTAAAAAGTACCACCCAATTTTTCCAACAAGTCAGTGATTATGATGTTAAGGGCAACATTAAGGACAAAGCCTTGTGTCACCCCACAGGAGATCTCTCTTCAGCTAGGACTCTGTTTATGAGTGTGGTTGATGTAATAATCAGGACACTTTCTAATTGTGGATTTTATTCCATACATATTTCTTGTCTCGATAAAGCAGTTCTCACATTTTATTTCAAGAAGATATTAAGAGATGTACCTAGACAGGATTCAGTGCCATATTTTAAAAAGTTTAGGAGATGCTCCTTAATATATTCTCTTCTTCGAGAGCCACAGTGCACATTATTTTATATATTTCTCTTCAAAATCTGTATTTTGTTTAACTACTGTTTTCCAAATGTACTTGTGCATGAACCCTGCTCCCGGAATACCTGTGAACATCCTGTGGAAGTCTGTTCTCTGCAGACACCAATTTGGAAAATACTCCCTGCAAAGGTGAAATGAGAAAGCCTGTCAAATGTCTTCCTGAAACTCAGACACTTATATGTCCACAGTATTTTCCTTGTCTCCCACTCCAGTAATTTTATCAAAAGAGAAAATGAGCTCGGTCTGTCTTGAGTTGTTCGTCACAAATCTAGGTTGGCTCCATACAGATCCCATTTGATTTTCTCAATTCCAGCCCTGCTCAGAATCAACAGAGAACTTGAGTTCAGTTAATGAAACACTCTCTTCTACTCCTCATCTTTTTAAGTCTATTAAGTCAATGTTAGCTCCTCTCGATCTTCTGGTGCCTTTCCTTTACTCCAAGTTTCCTTAATGCAAATTCCAGTGTGGTCCAGCCACTTCATTGTGTGTTTTCTTTCAGAAGCCTGAGATGGAATTCACCTGGTCAGAAGCACTTAGCTCATCTTATAAAACGGCCTGGTATTTTGAACGTGATTCTGCCCAGTCCTGGTTTTTAATCCCACCTTGTGAGGTTCATTCTTGCCTTTCTGGGCGAGCTAACATTTCTCTTGACAGAAGATACACACAAAACAGGACCTGATTATCCTGGACTTTCTGTCATGCCTTCACTTTCAGTGGCCCCAAAGTTGTGTGTCTCTTTTTTGTTGTTGTTGTTAGTTTCTTTATCTACTTCAAAGAAAAAAAGCTCTTTTCATTGATTGTTAGCATTTTTGAAAGCCTTTTCTCGTTCTCGGCTATTAGCCTGCCTGACACTGCTCTTTCAGTTCCATGACACTTGTCTATAGCTCACCTACATTTGATTGCCATGTTTTCTCTTTCCTCTTCCTCAGCGGGATGATTTGACATTGCGTTGTCAGAATGTTATGTCTGTGAGCTTTCCCTCCCTCTTGGGCCACCTCCCCTCTCGGAGTTTCTAAGGATCCTACCCAACTAATCTTTTTGAAATCTATTTTCTTAGGGCTCTGGTCTTCCCGTCACTGGCTCTTAACATATCTTAGATGAGAGGATTGCATTCTTCCAGGGGTCCTCCATTCTCCAGCCAGTTTCACTTCTTTTTTTTTTTTTTAAATTTATTTATTTATGGCTGTGTTGGGTCTTCGTTTCTGTGCGAGGGCTTTCTCCAGTTGCGGCGAGCGGGGGCCACTCTTCATCGCGGTGTGCGGGCCTTTCACTATCGCGGCCTCTCTTGTTGCGGAGCACAGGCTCCAGATGCGCAGGCTCAGTAATTGTGGCTCACGGGCCCAGTTGCTCCGCGGCATGTGGGATCTTCCCAGACCAGGGCTCGAACCCATGTCCCCTGCATTGGCAGGCAGATTCTCAACCACTGCGCCACCAGGGAAGCCCCAGTTTCACTTCTTAAACACTGCTAGACTCAGCGTTTCTGTGTCTCCCTTATTATTTCTTCCTTCACAGAGATGAAATGATTGGCTGGGCAAGTCAAGAAGCCATTTTACCGACAGGAGATGGCTTCCAGTGCTTATCTCGATAGAAGAAGTTCCCTAGTAATTGTCCAGCCAGAGTTTGTTCTTGGCAGACAGACTTATAGTTTATCTTCCCATGCAGTGTTAGAAAGGTATGAGTCCTATAAAGGAAATACAATTAAGAGAGGCACATAAATAAATAAAATTAATTAAAACAGGTTTGTTGTGATAATTAGTTTGGTTTACAATAGGGTATTTGGATGTTAACAGACCTGAGAATGCTTTAGGACAGTATCTTTTATTTCTAACTATAACTCTTGAGGTATTCTGTGAATATATTACAGCAAATGAGTTTTACTAACTGATTTTTTTGTTATAAATTATGCAGTTCTGGAAAACACAAGAATGCATTTCATTTACGGAATAATGTTAATTCTTTCAGTTCTCTTTATTGATCATCCATTGAGCTATGGTGGCTGATGATTTAGCCACCGAGAGGCACAGAAACTGTCTGACGCTATCAAGAACAGATAAAGGGGCTCATCCAAGAAATCAAAGGACCCTCCCTTTGGAGACCTGTGATGTTGGCAATGGGGAGGGCTGCTGAGAAAGTGTTATGATTTAATAAAATTCTTACTACTAAATAAGATAGGCTAATGTCTCCCCAAATCTGGCCCCCCAAATAATAGGCTTTATTTTTTTTTACTCGCAGATCCCTTGTTTTGAAACATTGTCTTTGGCACTGATGTTGTTAAAATGATTTGTTTTCCCATTATTTTTAATGATATATACATACAGTAAGTGCCACTCAAAGGTTCTGACCAACATGAGATAATTGATGATGGTTCACTCAGTTGATGTATTTCTCACCAAAAACAATGAAATTTGATGTTTTATTTAGCCTTTCAGCCTTATCATGAGAAAATTAATCATAAAGCTATTTAGATTTATAAATGGTTAGAACTAGTTCAAGGGCTCTCAGGGACCCTAACAGAGAAGGATTGTATTTTTATTGGTCATTGGGTACCCAGATTCTCGTCATGATGCAGTAGATGTCCATAACGACTGATTTTTAGCAGTTTTAGTCAACACTTGATAATGTAAGGAGAATTTGGAAAACTGAAAATAGATAATGAGGGAGCCTTCATTCAGTAGTTTCTCCCTCCTCCCAAGGAGCTCTGACTGATCTAGGGTGGTCTCTGACTGCAGCGGCTTGAAGCAGGGTTTTGGTTCCCGGCCAGAGATTGAGGTCGGGTCACGGCAGTGAGAGCGAATCCTAGCCACTAGACCAGTGATCAGTGACAAGGCTGTGGCCCTTCGGCTTTGCAGAAAAGAATTCCCACAAAGACGGAAAGTAGTGAAACAAATGAAGTGTTGATTAGGAGAAAAAGAGAGTACAGTACATGTGGATAGACACATGGGCAAGATCAGAGAGAGAGCTGCGCCCTCATGGCAGTTTGAATCACTTTTATGGGGCATTTCTTCTGGGTTTCCTTTGACCAATCATCTTGCTTTGCCTGGTTCTGAGTCGGTGTTTGGTATGTCCCAGGGTTCTCCCCTGTGTGCATGCGCATCTCTTAGCCAAGGTGGATTCCAGCAAAGAGGCCTATGGGTAGTGACATCACTTGCTCTGAGGTGGCGCCCCCTCCCTTTTTGACCTCCAGGGAGCCTTTCTGCGCCTGTGTAGTCAGGGAGGTCTCCTTGGTTTCGAGAATGAGGAATATGTGGTCTTTTATCTCTTATCTGGGCAGGGCCCAGCCTCCTCCATCATCCCGCTTTTATGGGATTTCTGCGATTATGGAGTTTCTGTCCACAGGGGAGAAACTGTTCAGCCTGGGGTCCATCTACCTCCGGCCTCATGACTACTTAGTATTTCCTCGTGTATGTTCTTCATGTCTCATAAAGGATGGAAGTACTAAAGAGGAGAGAAACACACAAAACACGTTTGCCAAGAGGAAGAAGAAGAGGAGAAGGAAACTAGGGGCTGAGGACGCCGGGGCGTCACCAGAGAAATGCTGAGTGAGAGGCTTTGCTCCTCTCTCTTCTAGGACAGGCTTAAGATGATGGGGAGTCTTCCAGCAGTGATCCAGCTAAGTCAATAATTGTGTATCTTTAAGTATACAGGGCAAGAGAACCTATTTTTCTGAAAAACGAACTATTTTATTCTAGGCTTTCATTATGAAGCCAGCTTTTTTAAGTAGTGATTTTATTGGTATGTAATTATCCAAGTTGTTGTTAATAATTTAATTTCCAGAAGTAATTGAGTTTGGAATAATGCAGTAATAGCTACCATTTATAAAGCAGCCGTTATGCACAAGGCATACCACAAATATTTTTCTAGACCTACCATCACAGTGCAAGCCAGTTTTTATGTGCTCCTAAACAGTAGAAAACTAAATTTCAAAAGCTTCAGCAACATGCCTAAATGTCACACAGCCAGAAAGGTTCAAATTTAGATTCCAGCTCAGTTCCATTTCTTCAAAGCCCAAGTTCTTTTCCCTTCAGTACTGTGTCTGTCTTTGTGATGTGGACAGCTGTGTAGTTCTGGATCTCATTAAGCTTTTGATTATACATAGGTGTGTTTTTTTTCAGTACACTCATTTTATAATATCCCCAGGGAGATTTTGAATTCTTGGGATTTTGAAGAGCCTAGAACTAGATACCTCTAGCACTTTAAGAAAAATGCCTTTGCTCTTCTGAATTTTGATCATGGAACTAAAATGCTTCTGAGAATGCTTTAGGAAGGAAACTGAAAGGAATTAACTTTGACTTGAAAAGCAAAAGACAAGAAGGTAGTAGAAATAGATTTGAAAAAAGAGATTCACAGAAGAGCATCACTATATCGAGGGATTCCTGAGACAGGTTTGGAGGTTGTTTGGAAGGGGTAAGCCAGTCTATTTTTCAGTTACGTCTGTCTTTTCTACTAGACTGCGAGCTTTTGGAGGATAAGAGACATGCCTTTTTCATCTTTGAATGTCCAAGGCCTGGAAGAGTGACTAATGCATCAAGTATTTAATTGATGCTTCTCATGTGATTGGTTGAAAGGTCAGTTGTCTTAAAGAGTAGAGGGATACAAAACTTTGATTCCTCTTCGCATGAAATGAAACAGATTTTGGCTGCTAGAGTCGGTGACCATGTCAATTATGGGCAAGACCCTCAGTTTATCTAGAGGGGCAGAAGGGTTTGGATTCAGTATGTGTAATTGATGGGTCTAACACCCAACCTAACTCTTCAGTCACAAGCACCCAGATGACACATCCCCCTCCCTCTTCCACATACACAGATACACCTCAATTGCTGTTGAAACATCACAGGGTGGATGGGTTCCCTTTTTTCTGCACTGTTCCTCTACTCAGCAGAATGGCTTAAAGCTCTAAGGAAGATCTCTCAGCCCCACCTCAATCATTGTCATCAAGGAGAATAAAGCACATTTCCTAAACAGGAATGTTGTGGGTTTGAGATAAGATTTGAATGCTTTGTTCGCTTTGATTTTTATCTTAATCAATTAACTAGCTAGTTAATTCATTAAGTCAGTCAGAAGTTAGGCAGAACTAGACTAATGAATCGGCCGGAGACACAGGTGAGGGGAGAAAACTGCAGCTGCTTGAAAAATACGCCGCCTGTTTGCATAAGCCCAGTTCTTAGCGCAGAGCTGAGGTCTGCCAGAGGGAGCAGCTCACTGGTGCCCACAGTGGTACGCGTATCTGAAGTCTTCTGTGGCCAAACACTGAATTAAAGAGTGAAGAGCAAATGAATTGAAGAACAAAAGACAAAAGATCTCCTGATTTTTTTATTTGAACACTAGACGTTGAGGCCAATGACAATATGGTGAAGGTATCATATACAACATTTAACTTGTTTCCATTTCCGTCTTGGGAGGAAGCGTTTTTGTTTCTTACGCCTGCTCAGACCTGTGGCAGGGGAGGTCACTGCCCATCCTAAAATGCATTTTGTGAAGAAGGAAATGCAACACAGATCATTTTAGGGAAATACAATTTCTCACTTACGTAAGTCATTGAAATATTTCAGAGTCCACTCTCTTCATCCATTAACTGATGCTCTAGGCCAGTGGTTCTCAAGCTCTGGTTCCAATCAGAATCGCCTGGGGAACTTGGTGAAAATACAAAGGTCCAGGCCCTCTCCTACTCCTAGGAGCCGGGCTGGTCTCTTGTCCTTTATTAGGCTTCTGGGTGATTCCCAAACTCACCCCCGTTTGAGAACCACTGCTCCAGGCAATGGTGGGTGTGGGATTCTCTTCCTTCTCTCTGCCTTTTACTTTTGAACATTCCCTGTTTCTGCACAGTTTTATCTCCTGTCTTGTGGTCTTGTCTCCTGGTCCCAGGCTCTTTATTTTGGTCTCACATTGATTCCCATTTCTGCTCACCCTTTTCAATCTGACCATCCAGCTTCTTTCTGCCTGCCTCCCTCACATGTCTCTGGGGCCTCAAAGAATCCTGTACCTACCCCTTATGAGAAGTGTGGGGTACGTCATATGGTAGTTCTATTTTTAGTTTTTTAAGGAAACTCCATATTGTTTTCCGTAGTGGTTGTATCACTTTACATTCCCACCAACAGTACAGGAAGGTTCCCTTTTCACCACACCCTTTCCAGCGTTTACTGTTTCTAGATTTTTTGATAATGGCCATTCTCACTGGTGTGAGGTGATACCTCATTGTAGTTTTTATTTGCATTTCTCTAATAATTAGTGATGTTGAGCTTCTTTTCACGTACCTCTTGGCCATCTGTATGTCTTCCTTGGTGAAACAGAACTACCATATGATCCAGCAATTCCACTATTGGGCATATACCCTGAGAAAACCATAATTCAAAAAGAGTCATGTACCACAATGTTCATTGCAGCTCTGTTTACAATAGCCAGGACATGGAAGCAACCTAAGTGTCCATCAACAGATGAATGGATACAGAAGATGTGGCACATATATACAATGGAATATTACTCAGCCGTAAAAAGAAATGAAACTGAGTTATTTGTAGTGAGGTGGATGGACCTAGACTCTGTCATACAGAGTGAAGTAAGTCAGAAAGAGAAAAACAAATACCGTATGCTAACGCATATATATGGAATCTAAAACAAAACAAAAAAATGGTACTGATGAACCTAGTTTCAGGGCAGGAATAAAAAGGTAGACATAGAGAATGGACTTGAGGACATGGGGTGGCAGGGGGAAGCTGGGGTGAAGTGAGAGTAACACCGACATATATACACTACTGAATGTAAAATCGTTGGCTGGTGGGAAGCAGCAGTATAGCACCGGGAGATCGGCTCGGTGCTTTGCGATGATCTAGAAGGGTGGGATAAGGAGGATGGGAGGGAGGCTCAAGAGGAAGGGGATATGGGGACATGCGTATGCATATGGCTGATTTGCCTTGTTGTGCAACAGAAACTAGCACAGTATTGTGAAGCAATTGTACTCCAATAAAGATCTGTTAAAATAAAAAAAAAAAATCCAAAAAAAAAAGAAGTGTGGGTGAAGGGCAGTGTTCAGGCATTCAGCACATGTATTTTATGCACTTGTGTCCTGCGTAGACCAAAAATGAATTGATGACGCTGTTTTGTTAATATGGTATTAATGCAATATCTTAAAATACAATTCTCCTTTTGATTTTGGATACAAATGAATTTATTTGTAACTCATTCACCAAATATTTAATAGATTCATTATTAGTTAACATGATCTATCACAGCTAGGTAAATTTCAAAAAGGCAGATGGGCAAATATCCAAGAAGCAGAGACAGAGGCATATTTTCTCAAAGTGACTGCTCATGGATCCTTTCTGTTGATCTCTTAAAACACAAGTGACACAGCCTTGTTCAGTCAATGAGTATTTATTGATTGCCCATATAAAGCGTGATAGATATTTAGGAATTTGAAGTTAACAGAAAATATTAGGTAGACACAGGGCTTACCCTCAGGTAACCAGGAGAACCTGCTTAAATAATGCTGAGAAAATTACCATCTAGGATTTATGTTTAGGAACCATAATTATTATCATCCAATGTTTGAAATATTCTTTGATCTGTAACATATAATAATCCACCATGATATAAAGTTTTAGATTTATTCTTCTTTCACTGAGCTACTCTATCCTCTTGAAATTTCTTTAGCTGAGGTATAATCAGAATATAGTCAAGAATCTGGATACATTCATTTGCCATATTCCCTGGAAAAACATCAATGATGCAAAATAGGAGGAGCAGGAATGAAGGAATTGTGAGCTAAGTTGGGAGATACGAAGGACTGGGCCTCTCCTTTGTGAAAAATTGGAAATATCTGTTTTGTCTTAATTTCTGTGCTTGCAGTTTTAGAGGTCTCATATCAGGGAAGCAAAAGAAATTACCCTTATGGGAGGATCGTGATTCAAAAAGATTTTATATATTCACTACAATATCCCATATTTCAGTGACATTTCCAGTTCATTTACTAAATAGAAGTAGATCAATTGCTGTAGTAAATAGTTATTTATTGTGTTTGGCTACCTAACATCTTAACTTTCCAACATCTGGGAATTTCCCATTTTGTGAAGCAGGTACTGCTTCCCTCTGTAAAGCTGGACATATCAGATAATCACCTTCCCGGCATTTCTTGTGGGTTGGGTATGGGCATATGACCGCAAAGTTCTGCCAAACACACACTTCTGCCTAAAAATATGTGGGAAGCTGGTGAAGAGAAGAGGAATTGGCCAGATTCCATTCTGATAAAGTGGTGACAGAGATGGCAGTTG
Organism: Eschrichtius robustus; assembly: GCF_028021215.1. Taxonomy (NCBI): domain Eukaryota; kingdom Metazoa; phylum Chordata; class Mammalia; order Artiodactyla; family Eschrichtiidae; genus Eschrichtius; species Eschrichtius robustus. The sequence goes on from NC_090836.1 coordinate 19,118,056, forward strand.
CACCTGCTCCTAAAGGCAGTGGGGCATTAATATGGTGTCCTGGTCCAGTGCCTGGTGTTGGTGTTGTCTGACAGTAGAGCCATCTGCAGGGTCTGTGCCACTGGGGGTGGCAGTGGTGGTTTCATAATTTTGGGAACAGTTTCTGATTGACAGGCCCACAGACTTCATTCTTTAGTTTTCTTATCTGTTAATGCCCAACATTCTTTAAAAAAAAATCTCCTTTCAGGTGAGTTAGGGTTAGTTTTTGATGCATGCAGATGGGAGCCTTAACCAATACTTTACAATATTTCATGGAATAATGATCAGAACTCACATCTTTGGTTTTATTGGGTAGTCTTCAAAAAAACATCTTCTCAATTTTAAAATCTTGAAGAAATTTTTTAGTGGTACACTTCCATTTGTAGACCAAGATGATCTTTCCAAAAGGCAAATGTTTCTATTTGTACTGTAATATTGACATAAAACCGATTTCCTGTTCTAATGAACACACGGGGAATGGAGCAAGAGCTAGAACAGGTGACATGCATAATTAGTTGAACAGGTCTTCCTTTGACTGCTTGCTCTGATAGAGCCTCAGAGAGAAGTTTCAGGCTGGGGAGTTAGGCTTTCAGGTTGGAGATATAAATCCTAGGATTTTAGGGGGCTGTTTCTTTTCTTTTTCTTTAAACAATCTTTATTGGAGTATAATTGCTTTACAATGTTGTGTTAGTTTCTGGTGTATAACAAAGTGAATCAGCTATACGTATACATATATCCCCATATCCCCTCCCTCTTGCGTCTCCCTCCCACCCTCCCTATCCCACCCCCCTAGGTGGTCACAAAGCACCGAGCTGATCTCCCTGTGCTATGCAGCTGCTTCCCACTAGCTATCTATTTTACATTTGTAGTGTATATATGTCAATGCTACTTTCTTACTTTGTCCCAGCTTACCCTTCCTCCTCCCCGTGCCTTCAAGTCCATTCTCTACATCTGTGTCTTTATTTCTGTCCTGCGCCTAGGCTTGTAAGAACCATTTTTTTTTTTTTTTAGATTCCATATATATGTGTTAGCATACAGTATTTGTTTTTCTCTTTCTGACTTACTTCACTCTGTATGACAAACTCTAGGTCCATCCACCTCACTACAAATAACTCAATTTCGTTTCTTTTTATGGCTGAGTAATACTCCATTGTATATATGTGCCACAGCTTCTTTATCCATTCATCTGTTGATTCACACTTAGGTTGCTTCCATGTCCTGGCTATTGTAAATAGTGCTGCAATGAACATTGTGGTACATGACTCTTTTTGAATTATGGTTTTCTCAGGGTATATGCCCAGTAGTGGGATTGCTGGGTCATATGGTAGTTTTATTTTTAGTTTTTTAAGGAACCTCCATACTGTTCTCCATAGTGGCTGTATCAATTTACATTCCCACCAACAGTGCAGGAGGGTTCCCTTTTCTCCACACCCTCTCCAGCATTTATTGTTTGTAGATTTTTTGATGATGGCCATTCTAACCAGTGTGAGGTGATACCTCATTGTAGTTTTGATTTGCATTCCTCTAATGATTAGTGATGCTGAGCATCCTTTCATGTGTTTGTTGGCAATCTGTGTATCTTCTTTGGAGAAAAGTCTGTTTAGGTCTTCTGCCCATTTTTGGATTGGTTGTTTGTTTTTTTGATATTGGGCTGCATGAGCTGCTTGTATATTTTGGAGATTAATCCTTTGTCAGTTGCTTTGTTTGCAAATATTTTCTCCCATTCTGAGGGTTGTCTTTTCATCTTGTTTATGGTTTCCTTTGCTGTGCAAAAGGTTTTAAGTTTCATTAGGTCCCATTTGTTTATTTTTTATTTTATTTCCATTACTCTAGGAGGTGGGTCAAAAAGGATCTTGCTGTGATGTATGTCATAGAGTGTTCTGCCTATGTTTTCCTCTAAGAGTTTGATAGTGTCTGGCCTTACATTTAGGTCTTTAATCCATTTTGAGTTTATTTTTGTGTATGGTGTTAGGGGGTGTTCTAATTTCATTCTTTTACATGTAGCTGTCCATTTTCCCCAGCACCACTTATTGAAGAGGCTGTCTTTTCTCCATTGTATATTCTTGCCTCCTTTATCAAAGATAAGGTGACCATATGTGTGTGGGTTTATCTCTGGGCTTTCTATCTTGTTCCATTCATCTATATTTCTATTTTTGTGCCAGTACCATACTGTCTTGATTACTGTAGTTTTGTAATATAGTCTGAAGTCAGGGAGCCTGATTCCTTCAGCTCCGTTTTTCTTTCTCAAGATTGTTTCTTGAGCACCCAGTTGCTAAGGGCCTGAGAGAAAACTGTCTTCTGTGAGTCCTTGTACAAGTGACATCACAGGATGTGGTAGGCTTGAGCATGCTCATGGTGGTACCACTGATGCTCAGTCATGCATTGTGGTGTGACACTGGAGAAATGTGACACAAAAGCACCTCTGCAAGGGGCCAAAACATCCAGGTGGGTAGCTCTTTGAGTGCCTGGTTTCATTAAGGATAAACTTCAGAATGTTTTGAGAAGTAGACAGATGACTCATCCTTTAGGTAAGCCTCCTAAAATATTATCATTGAAAGTTAGGTTATAATGAAGAGTTGGAGGTTAACTTTCTGGAAAATACCTGGAAATTGATGGTTTTTCCCTTATGATCAATACATAATGAGAGAGAGGCAGGTTGACATCTTCTGGGTGGAGAAAAGAGACTGATCAAATCACATGCCTGAAGAGATGGCCACTTCATCTTGGGGAGACGAGATCAAGGAAGGATCTGGAGTGAGGACCAACAAAGGGGACAATTTCCATTCCATAGCTGTATTCTCTGGATGGCGAGCTGTTAGCTTTATTCCCTAGAGGGCAGTCTTCATGAAGAATGGTGGTCGGCTCTTTATTATCTGTGCTAATAATAAAGGGGAGAGGTAAATCCCAGATAGTACGTGTTCCCAAACAGTTTAAGCTTAGTTTAGGATATCCTTTTTTTTAAATAGATCTTTATTGGAGTATAATTGCTTCACAATACTGTACTAGTTTCTGTTGCACAACAAAGCAAATCAGCCATATGCATACACATGTTCCATATCCCTCCCTCTTGAGCCTCCCTCCCATCCTCCCTATCCCACCTCTCTAGGTCATCGCAAAGCACCGAGCCGATATCCCTGTGCTATGCTACTGCTTCCCACCAGCCAACTATTTTACATTCGGTAGTCTATATATGTCGATACAGTATGGAAGTTCCTTAAAAAACTAAAAATAGAACTACCATATGACCCAGCTATCCCACTACTGGGCATATACCCTGAGGAAACCATAATTCAAAAAGAGATATGCACCACAATGTTCATTGCAGCACTGTTTACAATAACCAGGACATGGAAGCAACCTAAGTGTCCATCGACAGATGAATGGATAAAGAAGATGTGGCACATATATCCAATGGAATATTACTCAGCCATAAAAAGAAACAAAACTGAGTTAGAATATCTTTTTAAAACAGTAGAAATCTCAGAAGCTTTGCCTCTTCATTTTATATTTTTTCATAGGTGCATCTTATTTAATTGAAGAATGGTAATAGTATCTCACCATTTGTTGAGTTTCTGCAGTGCTCCAGGCAGTGGGCTGGGTGCTTTTTCTGTGTTGTCTCATTTAGTTCTCACAAAAACTCCTTGAGGATGGTACTATAATTCTCACATATAATTTTGTACCTTTAGTGTGAAGACCTGCCCAGGAATCTGTCATCCATTGTCCATAGTCACACCAATAAGTCATATAAGTAGAAAAAGCTAAGAAGTCACAAAAGTTTAAAATATAATTTCCTTCCAATTACTTAGTAATTAATAAGCAGACAGGTTTGCTACCCTTAACACTGCTGATAATCAGCTTCTAGATGTTTGAAGACTTATTCTTACTGAATATTTTCATAGGAAATTTTCATAGGAAATTCAGCTGTGCAGAAACAAAATCATAAACAAATACACCTGTGCATTATTTTTTTTTTTTGTAACCACATTGGCCCTGGGCTGGGAGTGTTTACATCACCCTCGTCTTTTATGCTATTTAATGTGCCTAGGTACCATGTCAACGTGGTAATTATCCCCATTTTTAAGTCAGTGGTAATCAAACTTTTACATGCATAGATATCAGCCAGGGTGCTTGTTAAAAAGGTACACTTGTGGGCCCCACCCCAGTGATTAGCACGTATTAAGTCCTAGTAACCTAGTTAGTCAAGCTAAAAATCTAGGCATTACCCTTTAATCCTTTCCCACAAATGCAGCATCTGACTTAGCTAGCATCACGTCTTGTCAGTTTTACCTACAAAACATCTTGAACCCATCCATTTTTCTTTATTGCTGCTATTACCACCCTAGTCCCAGTCACTATTCATTCTTTCCTGTACTACTGTGATACTGTCCTAACTAGTTTTCTTCCTTCCACTCTTGCCTTCCCCACACCCCAATCTCCATGAAGTAACCAGAGGGCTCTTTTAAAAATAACCAGATCATGTGACTCCAATGCCCCAAACCCTCTGCTAACTTCCTATCAAGCTTAGAATAAAACCCAGGCTCCTTCCTCTGTCTCACAAACCCTCCTTGGCTGTGCCCTGACTGCTTCTTCTTCCTCATCACCCGTCACTCCTTTCTTCCACCCCCAGGCTCCATCTACATTATATTATTTCTTTTCTTGGAACATGCCAACCTCCTTTATGCCTTGGCAGGCTGTTCCTTCTGCCTGGAAGGTGCTTTCTTGGCTCTTTGAGTGTCTGGTTTCTCATCATTCACTTCTCAGCCTAGATGTTGCCTCTCCAGATATCTCTCTTGAATACCCAATCTAGTGACCAACTGGTAACTGTCAAGTACTTTGCCCTATTTTAATTCTCCACAGAGCATTTATCATCCTCTGCTTTGTGGATCGTTTGTTGATTGGCTGTCTCCTCCCACTACGATGTAAGCTCTTTCAGAGAAGGAGCTTTGTCTACCTCGTTGTTACCATGTCCCGAGTGCAAAATAATCTTTCCTTATTATTTACACAAAATATTTGATAAATAAACAAATAAATGGGAATATATCAAGAAGCAAGACACAGTTCTTACACTCATGGATTTTATAATCTCATAAAGTGCATAATTTATTATACTCTCAGGGTTTATGAGTGGTCAAAGAGTTAATATTTCTTAACTTCAACCTCAAAGGTCCTTCCCACAGTCCTTTGCAGGCTCTGTTTAGCTGCTAATACATGAAACACATATTCCATTTCTTTCGGAGTAGGTTAGATCAGCCTATAAAAAAATAGCTCTTAAACTAAGCCACTGATGAAAATATTATTGGACCCTCTATTTTATCCAGATAAGTCATCTGTGTCCCCAAACTGTTAGTATTGCTGTTACTATATATTTTAGTGCACAACAATTTTGGTAGGATGTCAAGTATTTTCCCAGTGTTTAATGAAATATTAAAGCAACATGATCTAAAAGACCCTGTAAGGGATTCTGACCTGGGCTCTGGAGAAATACTTAATAAATTGTTTTGCCTCTAAACTATTTTGTGACCTGTGGACCCCTCTGTCCCTTGGTTTCTCCATCTGTAAAGACTAACTAATGTAACAGAATCTCTCATTTTCAGGTAACATAGAGGAGAAAGTCAGATTCTTCAAATCTCATAGCTACTCCCTAGAGATCATTGAGGAGCCTTGAAAAAATCTACTGGCTCAGCTGGTGAGAGTCATTTACTGCACCAGTGTTCTGAGGGCGGGCTGCCAGCCTGGGATCGTGCAAGGGCATTGTAAGGTCTTGTTTTTCTTAATGCTCTTTTCCCCACGAGCCTTCCAGAATGTCTGAAATGTCTACCACAAGAATAGCTCCTTTGGGTTAAGAGGTTATCTCCAGGGAGACATGTTCAAAATGAGCTCCTTGTACAGATAACGCATGAGTGCCATTTAGCACATCTGCACCGATTGGATTATTAGAATCGAAGTTGCCTTCCAGAAGAAAACTTGAGCTAAGGGAATGGAATATGTTACCTTCTGCTCCTTCCTTCCATGCGTCTGTCCACCCTTGAAGCAGTTACAGAGAACTTCTACAGTCAAAACCTCTTCTAGGCCATAGATAGATTTTAAGAAAATTTAACAGCCTGCCTCTCTCAAGGAGCTCTCAGTGTAGTGGAGCTGATGAGTATATACAAGTTAACTAGATTCCTAAAGCAAAATGAAATAAACAGAGGAGGTTATAAAGACGGAGCAGCTCATGTTGACATAGAATATTGGGAACAGCTTTGTGGAGAAGATGGCATTTTATTTGAGCTTGAATTAGACTTTGGAGAGCAAGAAGGATTTCAATAGACAGAGGTGGAATGATGGGGGTAAGAGTAAAAGAGGAGAGAGCTTCCTAATCTGGGAGAACAGCGTAAACAGAGGCAGTGTGAATTTTAGTGAAAATTTGACTTTGGAAATATCTGGGCAGTGAGATATTTCCTATGAATTGTTTTCAATTGCTTAATTGAGGTATAGCTGACATACAGTAAACTGCACATAAGTTTGTATATTTTATGTGTGTGTATATATATTTATATATATATATATAATATACATATGTATATATACATCTGTGAAATAATCACCACAGTCAAGACAGTGAACAAATCCATGCCCAAATTTTCCTTGTGCCTCTGGATAATTTCTCCCTCTAGCCCCCTTCAGACAACCACTGACCTGCTTTCTGTCACTATGGATTAGCTTGCATTTTCTGGAGCTTTATATAAGTGGAATTATATAGTTGATTTTTAAATTATGATTTCTTTCACTTAGCATAATTATTTTGAGATTCATTTATGTCGTTGTCTGTATCAATGATTCATTCCTTTATATTGTTGAGTTATATTTCATTATATGGGTATACCATCATTTGTTTCTTTCTTCACTTATTAATGGACATTTGATAATTTTTAGCTTATGGCTATTACAAATAAAGCTGTATGAACAATCATTCAAAGTGTTTACATGAACATGTACTATCATTTCTCTTGGGTAGATACCTAAGGGTAGAATGGCTGGATTGTATGCTAGGTGTATGCTTAACCTTTTAAGAACCTGCCAAACTGTTTTCCAAAGTGCACATACCATTTTATGTTCCAACTAGAAATGTAAATGAGTTTTAGTTCTTCTAAATCTTCATTAACACTTGATATGGTCAGGTTTTTAAATTTAGCTATTGTAATTGATGTGTGGTGGTACCTAACTGTGGATTTAATTTGCATTTTTTCTTTTTTTTTTTTAAGTTATTTATTTATTTATTTATGGCTGTGTTGGGTCTTCGTTTCTGTGCGGGGGCCTCCTCCAGCTGCGGTGAGCGGGGACCACTCTTAATCGCGGCGCGCGGGCCTCCCACCATCGCGGCCTCCCTTGTTGCGGAGCACGGGCTCCAGACGCGCAGGCTCAGCAATTGTGGCTCACGGGCCCAGTTGCTCCGTGGCATGCGGGATCCTCCCGGACCAGGGCTCGAACCCGCGTACCCTGCACTGGCAGGAAGACTCTCAACCACTGCGCCACCAGGGAAGCCCCCTGCATTTTTTCTAAACACTAATGATATTGCTCATCTTTTCTGTACTTATTTTCCATCGGTATATCTTTTTCGGTGAAGTGTCTATTTAAATCATTTGCCCACTTACTAATGGGGTTGTTTTCTTTATATTGAGTTTTGAGAGTTCATTGGATACACGTTCTTTGTTGGCTATGGGATTTAAAAATATTTTCTTCCAGTGTGTGGCTTGTCTTTTCATTCTCTTAAATGTGTCTTTTGAGGCACAGACTGTTGATTTTTCATAAATTCCAATTTATTAATTTTTCTTTTTATGGATAGACATATCCATATTTTTCATCATTTCGAAGAAATTGATGCCTACTCCAAAGTCACAAAGATTCTAATTTATGTTTTTTAGAAGTTTTATATTTTTTGATCTTACATTTAGGTCTATGATCTATTTTGAGTTCATTTCTGTATATGGTGTGAGGTATGCATTGAAGTTCATGTCTTAATTATTTGTTGAAAATGGTACCATTTATTGAAAAGATAATCCTTTCTTCACTGATTTGCGTTTGCATCTTTCTAAAAAGTCAGCTTTTCACATATGGGTAGAAAAATTTATGGTCTCTTTGCTCCGTTTTATTGGTTTATTTGAGTATTTTTAGTCAATAAAGATAGTTGTGTATTTTTATAATAAATCTTGAAATCAGATAGACTTAGTTCATCAACTGTCTTCTTCCTTTTCAAGTTATTATGGCTGTAGGCCCTTTGCATTTCCAGAATCAGTTTGCCAATTTCTATGGAAAAGCCTGCTGAGATTTTGATTGGGATTGAGTTGAATCTACAGATCAATTTTGGAGGAGTTGACATCCTAACAATATTAGGTCTTCTTTAATTTCTTTTAACCATGTTTTATTTTTGTTTTCATTGTACAGATTTAGCGTATATTTTATGAGATTTTTCCTCAAGTATTTCATGGTTTTTGATGCTCTTGTAAAGGGTATTTAAAAATTTTTATTTTTTAATTGTTCATTGGCAGTATATAGAAATTCATCTGACTTTTGTATTTTGACCTTTTATCTTAAAACTTTGCTAACTCATTTATTAGTTCTAACAGCTACCTTTAGAAGATTTCTTTTTAATTTTTATTCTTTGCTGTTGTTGAGGTATAGTTGTTTTACAGTGTTGTGTTAGTTTCTGCTATACAGCGAAGTAGAGTTTCCTGTGCTATACAGCAGGTTCTTATTAGTTATCTATTTCATACATATTAGTGTATATATGTCAATCCCAATCTCCCAGTTCATCCCACCACCACCCCCGCCCCGTGTTCCCTCCCTTGGTGTCCATACGTTTGTTCTCTACATCTGTGTCTCTATTTCTGCCTTGCAAACTGGTTTATCTGTACCATTTTTCTAGATTCCACATATATGCATTAATATACGATATTTGTTTTTCTCTTTCTGACTTACTTCACTCTGTGTAACAGACTCTAGGTCCATCCATGTCTCTACAGATGACTCAGTTTTGTTCCTTTTTATGGCTGAGTAATAGTCCAGTGTATATATGTACCACATCTTCTTTATCCATTCATCTGTTGATGGACACTTAGGTTGATTCCATGTCCTGGCTATTGTAAATAGTGCTGCAATGAACATTGGAGTGCATGTGTCTTTTTGAATTATGGTTTTCTCTGGGTATATGCCCAGTAGTGGGATTGCTGGGTCATATGGTAATTCTATTTTTAGCTTTTTAAGGAACGCCCATACTGTTCTCCATAGTGGCTGTATCGATTTACATTCCCACCAACAGTGCAAGAGGGTTCTCTTTTCTCCACACCCTCTCCAGCATTTGTTGTTTGTAGATTTTCTGATGATGCCCATTCTAACCAGTGTGAGGTGATACCTCATGGTAATTTTGATTTGCATTTCTCTAATGATTAGTGATGTTGAGCAGCTTTTCATGTGCCTCTTGGCCACCTGTATGTCTTTTTTGGAGAGTAGAAGATTTCACTGTATTTTCTATAGAGATGATCATGTTTCCTGTGAGTAAAGACAGTTTTATTTCTTCCTTTTCTATCTGGATACCTTTTACTTTTTTCTTGTCTTACTGAAATGACTAGACCCTCCAGTACAATGTTGAATAGAGTAGTGAGAATAGATATCCTTGCCTTGTCCTGATCTTAAGGGAAAGCTCTGTCTTTTACTGTTGTTATTGGCTGAATTGTGTTCTCCCAAAATCTATATGTTGAAGTCTTAATCCCCAGCATTCCAGAATGTGACTATATTTGGAGATAGGGCCTTTAATGAGGCAGTTAAAATAAACTGAGGTTATATGGTTGGCCCCTAGTCCAATATGACTAGTGTCTTTCGAAGAAGAGATTAGGACACAGATATGCATAAGTACAGAGGAAGTACCGTGATAAAGACAGAAAGAGTGCCATCTACAAGTCAAGAATAGAGTCCTCAGAATGAAATCAATCCTGCCCATACCTGGATCTTCTAGCCTCCAACCTAGCCTCCAGAACTGTTAGAAAATACATTTCTGTTGTTTAAGCCACTCAGTCTGTAGTATTTTGTTATGGCAGCCCTAAAGAACGAATACAACCATCAGGTGTGATGTTAGCCGTAGGTCTTTTGTAGATACTTTTTGCCAGGTTTTGAAAGTTCCATTCTGTTCGTAGTGTGCTGAGTGTTTTTATGAGAAATGTATGTAAGATTTGTCTATGCTTTTTTGAATCTGTTGAGAAGATGATATAGTTTAATTTTTTAGTTTGTTAATATGGGGAATCAAATGGATTGCCACAGTGATTTAATATGCCATAAACATTTTTATGTATAGGAATTAATGATTTTTTCAGCTCTTTCTATGTTTTCAATGAAATAAAAATGCAATTAGCTAAAAGTCAGTCTGTGTAGGTTGGTAAAATTCTCAGTGGGGTTTCATAAACTAAAAAGGAAGTAGTGAGATTGGATGATAAATAGTTATACTTAAAATTGATTGTAATCTGAACCCTGAATTAGCTGGAAAACTTCTGCACTTGGCTTAAAATAAAAAGAGGGTATTAGGAAAATGGAGAATGTAGCAATGACAGATACAACCCAAATGTTTAAAATATGGTTTGGGGTTTGGGTTCCTTTTTGTTACATTTTGTACATACATCTGAGTTCATAATGGATGTGTGAAGAAGGGGTAGCTGTGTAGGTGGTATTTAAGGAACCTCAGGAAGGTGTCTTCCTCCTCTGCCAAAGCAGCTTCAATGCTTTATTAGTAGTTCATTTCATCATTTTAACTTTGCCTTTTTTAAAAATAGATTTCATTTGGAGAACCCAGCACTTTGGGCTGTTTAGTGTCCATTACAGTTTCAGCTGATTTTCTTTCCCTCAGGGCTGTTTGGCTAAGATCAGAGTGCTAAGAAGCTAAGAATCTTATTAAATGGAGAAAGAACAATTTGAAGCACAGAATAATCTCATCACAAGACACTGCCTGACTAGGGGTTTGGTGGTGGGCAACTTGAAGACACAGGGCTAAAGGTGGGGCTGGGGGGCTGTTGGGAAGGAGAAGGTTCCAAGGCGTTCCAGGAAGCAAGCTGAAGTGCTGAAAGGGGAAGAGGGAGATCATCTAAGTTGTTATTTAATAAAACAAATACTCATGAGCACTTTTCTGTGCCAGGCTTGGGTCTGAATATAAGTAAGAGTAAGTCAATACCTTTAAATGGAAGTCGGGGTGGGGATGGGAGTGGAGGTGGGAAATGGCATGAGAGGAAAAGCAGGGAGATTGGCAGGAAACAAGGGGGTGAAGTTAAGTGTCAAGGGCTGTCACAAGGGTGTGTCCAAAGCTGGGCTGGAGTGTGGTGGAGGCGGCTGCTGGCAGAGTGGCTGGAAGACAGAGCTGGAAGAGGAAAGGCCTAGAGAGGAGGAGGCAAATGAATGGTCCTATTATGGTTTTGATGGTGACTGGATATTCCCACAGGATATTTAATTACAAAGGAAGGTCACATTATTTTCTGTATTCTGTGTTTACTAGGGCAAGATGCTAAAAAAAAAGAAAAAGAGCTTGTAGGAAGACTGGAATATCCATATAATGCTTGGGAGACCAAAAATTCTATTGGCCCTAGTCCTTGGGCATTCTGGTTAATTGAAGATTTATTGATCTAGGATCAACTTTAACCTAGTCATGATGTTTATTGCTAAACATGTGTACAATGAGATGGTATAGTTAAGTAGGGAAGAGCGAGGCACTGAGCCATGTTATCTGAGTTCAAATTCTGGTTCCGCCCCTTATTTTGTGTGAGTTTTGGGCAAATTAACTTTTCTTCACCTCAGTTTCTCCATCTGGAAAGTGGAGTTAATAGAAGAATTTTTTAATGAGGACCAATTGAGTTAAATATGCAAAGTACTTAACAATGCCTAGCACATACGAGCACTCAGTAAATATTAGGTATTTTTATCACAGTTTGCCTATGTAATGTATGTATGAACATAAATAATTATATAGCATATATTTAAAAACCATGTATTATATATGTTTATATGTATATGTGTGTGTATATACATATATATGTGTATATTTATCTATCTCTCTATGTATATATATACATAGAGAGAGAATGAATCTCTGTATATTATAGAGCATGAGTTTGGGAGGAAGGCAGACCTAAATTCCATTCCTGGCTCTGCTGTGTACTTACTGAGCCTCAGTTATTTTTAAATTGCACAATGGATATGATAAGCTTTGTAGGATTATTGTGAGAATTAAATGACATAAAATAAACAGTATTGCCTAATCAATTATCCAGTTAGTAATAGGCACTTAATGGCTACTGCCTATTATTATTACATACTTTTTAGTGGTCATCTCTGATAATAGTTCTTTTAAAGTGACCTTCACAAAGCTATTGCTAAGAAGTATTAAAGAAATATTCCTATGAATTTAGTGATTTCCTTTATACATTATAGATTGGGCCAAAGTCAACTCTTTTTTAAATTGAGCTGTTAATTTCTGTTTCTGTTTCAAGGAAGAGAGAATTGAAAAAATGGTATATGATAATATTGTTGGAATACTTAACTTAAACCAGCAATTGTTGACTAAATATTACAAATACATTTATTTATTTATTTATTTATTTAATTTATGTGGCACCTGTAATCAGTGGGGAAAAGATGGAATAAATTTCATTGAATGATACTGGTATTAGGATAATAAGTTTATTGGGAAAGATAAAGTTGATAAAATTTGACCCATAGCTCATACTATACACCATGATGAACTCCAAATGTATTAAATATTTCAATATAAAATATGAAATCATAAAAGTAGTAGAAGAAAAAACATGGGTGAATCACTTCTAGCTTTGGCATAGAGAAGGGTTTCTAACTGTGACTAAGAATTCAGAAGTCATAAAAGAAGAGACATAACTTTGACCACATTAAAAAATATATATATATTAATACAGTAAAAACTTCTGAAGAGTAAAAACTATCAAAATACGCATAACACATCGGCAAAAATAATCTGCAATTCTTACTATAGGTAAAAAGTTAATCTCCATAATACATACAGAGCTTCTAGAGGGTGGTAAGAAAATGGTGATGTGTTTTTTTTTTTTTTAATATTATTATTACTTTTTTAAAAAAAATTTTTTATTTTATTTAATTTATTTATTTATGGCTGTGTTGGGTTTTCGTTTCTGTACGAGGGCTTTCTCTAATTGCGGCAAGTGGGGGCCACTCTTCATCGCGGTGCGCGTGCCTCTCACTATCGCGGCCTCTCTTGTTGCGGAGCACAGGCTCTGGACGCGCAGGCTCAGTAATTGTGGCTCACGGGCCTAGTTGCTCCGCGGCATGTGGGATCTTCCCAGACCAGGGCTCGAACCCGTGTCCCCTGCATTGGCAGGCAGATTCTCAACCACTGCGCCACCAGGGAAGCCCAGATGTGTTTTTTTTTAAAGTAGACAAATAATATGAACAGATCTCGTACTTCACAAGAAAAGAAATACAACTGGACCTTTAAAAATGCAAAATATATTCAAATCACTCATAATAAGATAAATGTTAATTAAACCTATACCAAGAAGCAGTTTTCACCTATCAGTTTGAAATGGTACCATCCCTGTAAAATGCAATGTGGCATTATCTATTAAAATTATAAATGCATTTCCCTTGAACCCAGCAATTTCACTTCTGGGAATTTATCCTACAGATAAAATTGCACACAAAGAGAATGACTTACATGCAAGGTTATTTGTGTAACCTTGTTTATTATAGCAAAAAGCTGAAAATAACCTCAGTGTCCATTAATAGAGAACTGATTTAAAAATAATTTTTGGCCCATTCCCTACAATGCAATACAAGGTAGCTCTAAAAAAGGAAAAAGTTCTCTATGTATGCAAATGGAAAATTCTTCCAGATGTATTGAGTAGTAAAATAAAAAAGATCTGGAATGATGTATATAATATTCTATATTTTGTATAAAATAATGGGAAGAATATGAATATAAATTTACATTTGATTATAATTGCGTAAAGAAACTCCGAAGAGACACACCAGAAACTAATAAATTTGGTTACCTTTGGGACTGGCAGGTGGCAAATAGGGCAGATAGAAGCAGGAGTGGGAGGGCGACCTTTCACTGCATTGTTTTTAATTTTGTTTTAATTTGTAACCAGGTACATTTATTCACTACTCAAAAATGAAATAAGATAAAATAAAATTCTTCTGTCTCTTGAATCAATAGTTACAATCTTCCACAATCATGGGAAGCTACAGATATAATGAGTTATTTTTCTTGAATCAGTTTTGTTTTGCAACTTCCCATTTCATTTTATTATTAATTTCCCATAAAGCTTCAAAGAACATAATGAATCCAGAGCCCATCAGGAGATGATGGAGTGCTCCAGTCAGCCACAAGCAAACTTGGACCAAACAGTTTTCCTCCTGATCTCCTAATAATTTCAATTTCCTTTGTTAATCCTATTTTCCTAAAAAAGCAAATAAATTAGATGGTGCTAAGCTAGCGTGAATCGTAGGTAATGCACACTGGACAGGCAATTGTGTTAGAACAAGTTCCATTAGAAACCATCTTAGGACAAGCTAGATAATCTCTCGCATGAATATTCATTTATGATTGGAAATAGTGCTCCGTGTCATGTATGAAGTTACAGAACTGGCAACGGGAAAAAAAGATCTTCACTGTAAGCTATTTTACTGGAAAAGGCCAAGTGTTTGATATTTTTGGCCTACAAAGCTGATTAGCACAGAAGAATCAAACAACAGATTTAATTTTATCAAATTAACCCATGTTAAATGTACAGAGGTCAAAGTGATTTTTTCTTCCTATTTATTAACGTCTTCAATGTTACCCCTTGTACTTTAAAACAAAAGGCAAGGTTCAACCTTATGATTGAAAGATTAGACGAGGCTTGAACCAGTAAAAATAGATTTTTTTAAGGAAAAGTTATTTTGAGTGGAGTGCTAGCTGTACTAGACAAATTCCGTCGGGCCTCCTCTTCAGTCTTGTCAAAGCTTAGCACAGTCCAGAAGGCAGTAGTGTATATGCCAAAAAATCAAAGCAGCAGCAGTTAAAAAACTAAGTGCACTAAGAAATATTAAATGGAAAGCCAATGCCTATAAATAAAAAGGCAAGTGAGCACTAATCAATCATAAGTAACTCTGAACAGAAAATAGGAGTTGGAAGGGTGAGAGAGATTTCACATACAACATATGAGACTAGATACAAATGATTTAATTAAACAGCGTTCCTTCTACACAAGACTCAAAATCTCTAAATGTTAAGAAAAACTGGAGTATAGAAATGCAACGTCTTGCTTTGCAATCTATAGCGGATGAGTAGCAAGGCATATGCCAACAGCAGAAATAGAAGCAGTTGATGAATCCTGGGTGAGTGGAAGTATTTCATTATCTGGATCTGTTTCTTGCTATTCATCTCAGCTTTATGGCTCTTACTAAAGGACCAAACCCTTTCCACTCTGAACAATAGCAGCTTCTACAAGCTTGGAGTTTTGGGTGAAAATCATTAGGCAGCATACAAAACTAATTTGCATGAGTATGGAATAAATGCAATCAAGAGTTAAAAAATAATTCCATCGATAAAATAAATCTTGGGAGGGACCAGAGGGAAGGTAGAGGAAGGAGAGAGAGAGGAGGTTGATAATTACAGGTGTGAGGAGAGGAAAAAGGTGAACAAGGCTGCCTGCTGGTCAGCCCACCCTCCCCAAAAGAGGACTTTAACCCTAGACATTATCTAGGTGACCTTTAAGGCAAGTCTTGCCTTAGGAAATTATTTATGTTGCTCAGCAGAATTGGACCATATGCCCTTTTTAGAAGGGAACTTGAATCTTTTCGAGTAAGAGGTCCAACTCAAACATTCAGATTTCAAGAAATAGATTTAGATTGATAAAAATATGCTCCACAGTCTTCTGGATATCCATGATTTTATGGCTTGAATTAATTGTAGATGTCAGAAAAAAATAGAATTATTTTTCCTTATATACAGTTAGGTTTTAAAATAAAGGGGATTTGAAATTTGGGAATTAAAATCTGAGAGCTTTTCCTAGCTTTATCTATTTATCTATCTATCTATCTATCTATCTATCTACCTACTTATCTATCTCATACATATTATATACATAATATATATATAATATATCAATACCACTGTTCATTCTCAATTCTGTGAAATTTGAGAATGTGACAAAGCACCAGAGACCATAATGAGTTTGTCTCTCATCACAAATATTGGAAGACAAAAATCTAAATCCATATATCAAAACCAAAAATCAGTTTTCCAACCTAATAAATGACAGCCAGGATTCTGAAGGGAGTTATTTTTAAAAGCAAAGATTTTTTTCGACGGTTGGTAGCTCTGGTAATGGGTAGCAAAAATGGCTCATGGGAAGGGCACATGTACTGCTAATAGATTGACTGAAAAGAAAAACATTATTATTGGTGTTTTTTTCCCCTACCAGATCCAGTGATATCACTACTGCAATCTGTTATTTATGTAGAAAGGCAGTAAACAGTGGAAAGGAGAGTATCTGTACGGGAACATCTTCTCTGAGAAGTTGCTTGAAAAATAAGCATGTGATGAACATGTGAGAAGCACTTATGCAGTTGGCAGCATTTAAATTCTCAGAACAGTAGAGGATAAAAATGGGTTAGATAAAGAAAACTAAGGATTAGATCCAGATAAACAATGGGTTGTTTGTAACATATTTATTTAACAAAAATCTGGGAATATAAGCATACACCTTCAATGAAACCAGCCTGAAATGAAACTTAAAAAAAATTAGATTCAGACTAAAAAATTTAAGACTCTAAAATTTTATTTCAGCTCATATTATAATCTACAACTTACAGGAGGGTATGGCTGTATTTTGTTTTTATGCTTTAAAACAATTAAACATAGCCTCTCTCTGAAAATCAGTTTATATTAGGGTTTCTCCTCGGCTCTATAGACATTTTGTGCCAGATAATGCTTTGTTGTGGAAGGCTGCCCTGTCCATTGTAGAATGTTTAGAAGCATCCTGACCTTTATCCAGTAGATGCTAATAGTATCACCCCAGTTGTGACACCCAATTGTGTCTCCAGATATTGCCAGATGTCCCCCGAGTAGCAAAATCTCCTTTAGTTGAGAATCACTGGTCTATATATCTTACTAGAAAATCAAGCAAATTTAAGTTATAAAATGGCCTCCTCGATGGCATATGTACTTAATTATTTGAAAAAATCACTAATTTAGGTTTAAAATGAATTTTTAAGAACTGTGTGAATGATTAAACGAATTAAAATATGGTTGAGAAAATTTTCTTTAGTAAAGAGAAAAACCTCAGATGCAATTTCCAGCACGAAATGCAGTCGGTCACTCAGAACTTGTCCTGTTTTCGGGTTGTCCCCTTTCCTTATTGATTTATATGGGCTAAATTCTCTGAATTCCAGGCACAGCAAAGTGCCTTCCAAATGAGAAAGTCTGAGTACTTAGTATTTTTCCCCCTTAGGGAAGCTAGATTTTCACTTTCCTCTCTCACTGGGGCAGGGGGCTGTCATCAGAAAACCACCTGTTCCTTTTCCTCATTGCTTCACAAACCTGCCCTTTATGGAGACTCTCAAGACTTTCCTTCTGGGACTTCCCTGGTGGCTCAGTGGTTAAGAATCCGCCTGCCAATGCAGGGGACACGGGTTTGATCCCTGGTCCGAGAAGATCCCACATGCCATGGAGCAACTAAGCCCATGCTCCATAACTACTGAAACCCGTGTGCCCTAGGGCCCGTGCGCCACGACTACTGAGCCTGCACTCTAGAGCCCGCAAGCCACAACTACTGAGCCCACATGCCACAACTACTGAAACCTGCGTGCCTAGAGCCCGTGCTCCACAACAAAAGAAGCCACTGCAATGAGAAGCCTGTGCACCGCAACGAAGAGTAGCCCCCGCTCGCCACAACTAGAGAAAGCCCATGCGCAGCAATGAAGACCAAATGCAGCCAAAAAATAAATTAAAATTAAAAAAAAAAAGACTTTCCTTCTGGTCACTCTTGGTTATAAAGATTGCTTTAATCACTGTATTCTCAGTTTAGTAATGAATATGCTCGTATCAGCGTAATACTCAAAATGTGCCATTTCACCGAAAGGTTTCCCTCTATCCCAGCTTATGTCTGCGAGCTGGCTGCCTGTAGTTAGAAAAACATGCCCAGCTTCTTTTCTATTTCCCTGCGTAGAGATTTTATGCCTTCTCTATAGGCTGATTTTTTGGACCTTCTTGGAATTGTAGCAGGAAAATGAGGAACCAAAGGGAGCAAAAAAAGGGTTTACTTGACTGATGCTATTGTTGGGTAGTGTTAGTCTTCTCTGGGTTTCTTTCTCTTAAGGTGCTTTCTGTGAGTTCTTTGGGGACCCCATGCCCCAGCACTTGACTGTGGCTGGTTCCTTGCTCACTCCCTCCTTAACTCCTTGGCATGTGGTGAGGCCTTGCCCTTCCAGCGGGCTCTCTTGGCTGAATCTAAGTCAATTCCAGTCTGGTTCCCTATTGCATGGCCCATGTCTAGAAAGGAGGAGACGCTCACGTATTCTTTACCCTGACAAACCTTAGATGCCTAGGGCACCCCCAGTGCTGCCAAGTCTCTTTACTTGCACAGCAGAGCAGCCAGCAAGCCATAGTCACTTGCCCTTTAGAATTTACGGGAATGAGGCAACACCAGCCCAGCCCAGGGTATCTCCCACACTGCAGGAGATGCACCTCAAGCCTTGTAAGGTGCGAGGGGAGGAGCAAGCTTATGTACCTTCCTCCAAGGAGGCAGGTGGGGTACTCACAAGCTAGCTTTCTCCAAAGAAGTCCTCCTCCAGGTTCTTACCTTACCCTCTTAGACCTGTCAAAATATACTTTTCCGAAGTTAAAAGCATACTTCTTGTACAAATATGCAATGAGCACAAGTCAAAGATTTATGTTTCTCATAAATGAGCAATGAAGATGAGGGATGGGTCAATTGGAGATAAGGATGCTGAGGTACATAAGTATAACATAGTTGGTGGAAGAAAGAATACAGAATCAGATACAAAAATTAGATACAAAACTGGCTAATGTCCTGCAGAGCAGTGAAATGGTACCCTTGGGGGTTATTTTTTCTACAGGTAGAAATCATTTGCATCTCTCCTGGACAAAAAGTAATTTGTAACTTATCAGTCTTCTACCAGTTAATATCTAATTTCACAGGTTCTGGGCCCCAAGCTATAGTAAAGAAGAATGTTACCCTTCTGTAGAGCAGAGGTAGGCAAAGTACAGCCTGTAGGCCCAAGGAAGCCAGGCCAATTTTTACTCACAAAGTTTTATTGCAGCACAGCCAAAGCCATTCTTTTGCATATTGCATGTGGCTGCTTTCACACGGCAATGGATGACGCAGAGACCATATATGGCTCACAAGGCCCCTAATATTTATGTGTGGCCCTTTACAGAAGAAGTTTGCTGACTTCTACTGTAGAGCATCAGATAACCTGTAGGTGGACTTGATCGGCCATGCTTCCATATAACTTTGAAAGGGTACAGAGTAATCCTCTTGCTGTAATTCCAAGTTTTGCATAATTTTTTCTTAATATAACCTTGATATGGGTGAGGGACTAAAAGTTGCAAAACAAGTGTTTGACCATCTTTTTTTTCACTTGTAAAACATTAATTAATTGATTAATTGTATTGAGAGGTAACGGACATACGGCACTGTACCAGTTTAAGGTGTACAACATGATGATTTGACTTACATACATCATGAAATGATTATTACAATAAGTTTAGTGAACATCCATCATACATATATAGATAAAAAAATCAAAGAAAAGAGAAAACATATTTTGTGATGAGAACTCTTAAGATTTACTCTCTTAACAAATTTCACATGTAACATATAGCAGTGTTAATTATGTGTATCATGTTGTACAGTGTATCCCTAGTAATTTTATCTTATAACTGGAAGTTTCTACGTGTGGACCACCTTCATCCAGTTCCCCCTCTCCCTACCCTCCACCTCTGGTAACCACAAATCTGACCTCTTTTTTTATGAGTTTGTTTGTTTCTTCGTTTTTGAAATACATTTGTCTTATGACACTATGTTAGTTCCTGTTACACACCATAGTAATTGGGTATTTCTATACATTTCAAAATGATCACCATTATAAGTATAGTTGCAATGTCACCATACAAAGATATTACATAATTATTGACCATATTCCCCACACTGTACATTTCATACCTGTGACTCATTTATTTTGCAACTGGGAGTTTATGCCTCTTAATCTCCTTCACCTATTTTCCTCCTCCCTCCCCTGCCCCCTGGGAACCACCTGTTTGTTCTCTGTATCTATAACCCTGTTTCTGTTTTGTTGTATTTGTTCACTTGTTTTGTTTTTTAGATTCCATATATAAGTGAAATCAAACAGAATTTGTCTTTCTCTGTTTGACTTATTTCACTTAGCATAATACTCTCCAGGTCCATCCATGTTGTCGCAAATGGCAAGATTTCATTCTTTCCTTCTGGCTGAGTAATACTCAATTGTATATATGTATGTATGTACGTATGCATATATATATATATGTATGTATATGTAGGTATATCTCACATCTTCTTTACCATTTCATCTATTGATGGACACTTAGATTGCTTCCATATCCTGGCTATTGTAAATATTGCTGAAATGAACATAGGAGTGTGTATATCTTTTCCTAAGTAGGGTTTTTGTCTTCTTCTGATTAAAAACCCAGGAGTGGAATTGCTGGATCATATGGTAGTCCTATTTTTAATTTTTGAGACATCTCCCATACTGTTATTTATAGTGGCTGCACCAATTTACATTCCCACTGACAGTGCATGAGGGTTCATTTTTCTCCACATCCTCACCAACACTTGTTATTTGTTGCCTTCTTGATAGTAGCTTTTCTGACAGGTGTGAGGTGATATCTCGCTGTGGTTTTGATTCGCATTTCCCTGATGATTAGTGATGCTGAGCATCTTTTCTTGCGCCTATTGGCTATCTGTATGCCTTCTTTGGAAAAATGTCTATTCAGATTCTCTGCTTATTTTTTAATTGGGTTGGTTGATTTATTTTTTGATATTGAGTTGTGTGTGTTCTTTGTGCATTTTGGATATTACCTCCTTATCAGATATGTTGTTTGCAGATATTTTCTCCCATTCGGTATGTGGCCTTTGTGATCTGTTGATGGTTCCCTTTGCTGTGCAAAAACTTTTAGTTTGATGTGGTTGCATTTGTTTATTTTTGCTTTTGTTTCCCTTGCCTGAGGAGACATATCCAAAAAAGTATTGCTAAGACCCTTGTCAAAGATTGTAATGCCTATGTTTTCTTCTAGAAGTTTTATGGTTTCAGGTCTTACATTTAAGTCTTGAATCCACTTTGAGTTTACTTTTGTGCATGGTGTGAGAGAGTAGTCCAGTTTGGTTCTTTTGCATGTAGCTGTCCAGTTTTCCCAACACCATTTATTGAAGAGGTTGTTTTTTCCTCATTGTATAGTCTTGCCTCCTTTGTCATAGATTAACTTCCCATATAAGTGTGGGTTCATTTCTGGGCTCTCTATTCTGTTCCAGATCTATGTGTCTGTTTTTGTGTCAGTACCATAGTGATTTGATTACTGTAGCTTTGTCGTATAGTTTGAAATCAGGGCACGTAAGACCTCCAGCTTTGTTCTTCTTGCTCCAGATTGTTTTGGCTACTAGGGGTCTTTTGTGTTTCCATACAAAATTTAAAGTTATTTGCTCTAGTTCTGTGAAAAATGCCATTGGTGTTTTGATAGGGATTGCATTGAATCTGTAGATTGCCTTTGGTAGTATGGTCATTTTAACAATATTAATTCTTCCAATTCATAAGCATAGTATATCTTTCCATCTGTTTGTGTTGTCTTCAATTTCTTTCATCAGTGTCTATAGTTTTACCCCCTTATTTAGATTTATTCCTAGGCAATTTATTCCTTTTGATGTGATTCTAAAGGGGATTATTTTCTTAATTTCTCCTTCTGATCATTCATTGTTAGTGTATAGACATGCAACAGATTTCTGTGTATTAATTTTGTATCCTGCAACTTTACTTAATTCACTGATGATTTCTAGTAGATTTTTGTGGTGTCTTTAGGATTTTGTATATATAGTACCATGTCATCTGCCAACAGTGACTGTGAACAGAAGTTTTACTTCTTCATTTCCAATTTATATTCCTTTTGTTTCTTTTCTTGTCTGATTGCTGTGGCTAGGATTTCCAGTACTGTGTTGAATAGAATTGGCGAGAGTGGCATGCTTGTCTTGTTCCCTGTCTTAGAGGAAATGCTTTCAGCTTTTCACTGTTGAGTTACCCATCTTTCTTCAGTGCTGGTCTTGTGCCTCATTTTGGGATTTGGGAATAGTTGGGGTGAAGATTGGAGGTGGCAGTAATAGCATCTGATTCAAAATAATTGTTGAAAATAATTTAGCTTTATTTTTTGGTCATTTTTGTTTTAACTTTCACTGGGAAAACTGTTGCAATTTGGTTAGTTAATTAAATTTAGTATTACTGGACTTCCCTGGTGGCACAGTGGTTAAGAATCTGCCTGCCCATATAGGGGACATGGGTTCGAGCCCTGGTCTGGGAAGATCCCACATGCCATGGAGCAACTAAGCCTGTGTGCCACAACTACTGAGCCTGCACTCTAGAGCCCATGAGCCACAACTGTGGAAGCCCATGCACCTAGAGCCCGTGCTCTGTAACAAGAGAAGTCACTGCAATGAGAAGGTCGTGCACCGCAATGAAGAGTAGCTCCCACTCACCACAACTAGAGAAATCCCGCATGCAGCAAAAAAGACCCAATGCCGCCAAAAAGAAATAAATAAAATAAATAAATTAAAAAAAAATTAATATTACTGAATATAGTTTTCTATGGCTCACTTTTAGATAGTTTTTTCAGATGGCCATGATGTTTATTGGTGAGTAGCTGAATACCATTTTTTTTCAGTGACTATTTTTCTAGAGATATGATGTATTTGTTCTTAAGTCACAGTGTCATTTCTAATGATTCATTTAAATTGTGTTTCTCTTCCTAGGAAGTAGTGTGGCAATGGGCAAATTAGGTGATGGAAGATCTTTACTTAGCTACAATTGTGCTTCCTTCATCAGCTCATTTAACTTATTTGCTGTTTTTTCATAAGTGTTCAATAAGGATAACGATAAGAGATGTGGTTCCACTTACCTCACAAGGCAGTTGAGAGAATGCTAGATGAGACAGTGTGTCATAAACTATGAGGTTCTGAACTAGTGTTAGTTGTGTTATAATCGGTGGTAGCAAAAATTCAAGAATTGTTCCAACTCTATTTTACCAAATTAGATTTAGTCATACTTCTCAGTCTCTGTAGAGCTCAGTTATCATTTTTTGCCTTCTCAAATTTCCTAGGATTAGGTTGTGAGATGGAACCTATGCTTATGTCTACCTTACCATATGTCCTTTTGGGGTTCTGTAGTAGATTGTCAACTCCTTAAGGACAAAATTTTACCTTCTATAAATACATTGAATTTGTGTATAGAATTGGTTTATGGGATAATAATTTGTATTTAAAGTTTAAAGAGGCAGACAACATGGATTAGGTAAAGATGTCTAATTGCAAAGCAAAGGACACTTGGACTTATAAAAACTACTCACGCATACAAAACAAAACAGAAAAGAACAGCAACAACAGTTAGAGTGGCAGACAGTTACAGTGGCAGAAAATATACTATTAAAGTAGTTACCGGAACTATGGGACTGGGGGTAGAGGTGATGGGGTAGAGTGTGGACAGAAAGGAAATAGGCATATCATGGAATAATATACAAGGCTCTTGGTGCTCGCCTTAATATTCATGCCAAGATTTCTATTTTTCTTGGTACCCTTTCATCTAGGACAATTATGAATAAATTAAGCATGCCATAGGGGGAATAAGCTGTAGAAGTTTACATCATGGGACCTAGTACCATACCATAGTTCCAGTGGTAGGTTTAGAGAGCTGGGAGTTTTTTGTTTTTTTAAATTTTTATTGGAGTATAGTTGCTTTACAATGTGGTGTTAGTTTCTACTGTACAGCAAAGTGAATCAGCTATACATATACATATATCCCCTCTTTTTTTGGATTTCCTTCCCATTTAGGTCACCACAGAGCATTGAGTAGAGTTCCCTGTGCTATACAGTAGGTTCTCATTATTTGTCTATTTTATACATAGTATCAATAGTGTATATATGTCAATCCCAATCTCTCAGTTCATCCCACCGCCCCCCCCCCTTTCTCCTTGGTATCCATGTGTTTGTTCTCTATGTCTGTGTCTCTATTTCTGCTTGGTAAATAAGATCGTCTATACCGGTTTTTTCAGATTCCACATATATGTGTTAATATATGATATTTGTTTTTCTCTTTCTGACTTACTGCACTCTGTAGGACAGTCTCTAGGTCCATCCACGTAGAAAGCTGGCAGTTTTAAGGACTTTTTGAATAGCTTGTTGTGAGGTACTATAAGCTCTACCTTGGCAATAATGAGACAAATGGCAATTAAAGCCACTTGGGATATACTTTTAAAAATTACTGATATTTTGTTAAAAATATATAAAATTCGTTTAGAATGTGTATAGGTTTATCATTGCTGCTGTAACAAATTACTGCAAACAGTGGCTTAAAATGACACAAATTTATTCTGTTAATAGTTTTGGAGGTCAGAAGTCCAAAATGGGTCTTACAAAATTTAAATCAAGGGCTGTGTTTTTTCTGGAGGTTCTAGGGGAGAATTTGTTCCTTGTCTTTTTCAGCTTCTAGAGACTGTCTGCATTCCTTGGCTCCTTGCCTCATCACTGCAATGTCTGCTTCTGTCATAACATCTTTTCTGACTCCAGTCCACATGCCTCCATCTTATAAGGATCCTCATGATTACACTGGGCCCACCCAGATAGTCCAGAATAACCTCATCTCAAGATATTTACCTTAATCACATCTGCAAAATCCCTCTTTCCACATAAGGTAACATAGTCACAAATTTCCGGGATTAGGACACGGACATCTTTGGGGGTGGGAGGATGAAGAGGCATTATTCTATCTGTCACAAATGTTTAGAATGTAAAAATTTTCTGTAACTCTACCATTCCAAGGAAAAATATTGTTAGAATTTGGTTATAGCTTTTCAGTATTTAAAAATGTATGTGTTTATATAGTACCTATATTTTAAATGAGATTATATTTTAATATAGTTTTAAATTTTGCTTAGCAACATGTCATAAAATTTCCCTCATGTTGAATATTTTTTCTATTGTCTTTTAAAGCCTACTTTATAGTATTCCATTGTATACATTGATGATAATTTAACTAACCTGCCATTGATAGATATTTACTATGTTCCTAGGCATTTGTTATCCAATACACCTCTAATGGTCTTGATTACTACATTTTAGTGACTATAAGAGGCCACAACAACCTGGAGAAGGTGTCCTAATACAAATATAAAGTATGGCACCAATATATACTTCCTGAATGAATGGATAAATGAGCATAGGTTGGGTGTTCTTGACAACTCAAGAGAACCAAAGAACTTATTTTCATAGTCACGTGGGCCATGGGCTAGTTCTTGTCACTAGGCTCCATCTCCCACCTTCTCTGAAAACCAGTGTAGGCAGGTGTCTTTCAGAGTCAGGAGCTAAAGTCTGCTCTCCTGCCCTATTACACTGTGCTCTGCACTCACTTCCAGCTCTCCTACTTCTACCATTGGCCTTGGGAACCAAAGATCCCTTAGTTATGCTGATGGGTGACACAGCTTCACAACTCCCTGCTATATGGTAACTTTCTTCCAATTCCCTGGAAATTCCATTACAAACATATTAAAATAAATATAATAAAACCTGCACAACTCTTTCCAAATTCTAGCAATCCCTGGTTTAGGAATACAGCTGATTGGGTTCATGAAAAGTTATAGAAGGCAAAACTCTTAACCATTATTCTATGGAATAATTTTATCATATCATGACTATACTTTTGTAGCTAAAACAGGACAAAAATAAAACTCTTTAGATTTTATTACAGAGTTTCAAAATTTTGAGATATACCTAATAGTGGAAGTCCCTGATGTTACTGTTTGCTATGGTTAGCAAGAACAAAAATGAAATAATCCTCCAGTTAGACCACAGATACCAAACATCTGGGAATTTCCAAAAAACAACTTTCAATCAGTATTTTATTTTGTGGTTGTAGTTGTTTTCTCTACCAAACTTTTCCTATGAACTTCCAATTCGTATCCAAATTATTTGGTTTGAATTTCATGTCTATTTCCTTGTCCCTTCTGCTTTTCAATAGGAAGCTTATAGCTGTCATCGTGACTAACTAGGAGGAGGAGAAGCAAAAGGTCTAGGTACATGGGATAAACTACCTTTGAATGACCAAGAATTAGTTTAAAACATTATTTTGATGGATGGGTGGAGAATAATCTGTTAAATTCAAAGGATCATGGTACTTTTTTTTTTACTAACCACAAAATCTGCATTGCAGTGTATAAATACTGAGTTTCATATGGTCTACCTTTAAATGGTATTCGAAACAGCATGGCCTTGTTCCTTCAACTGAGTCAACACAGCTGTCTTCTTGTTACTTTCCTTGCATTTTTAGGAAGAGATGCTTTTCTGAGTCAGAAGTTTCAGCCCTTGAAGGTTGTTTGACCAGACTGGAGGTATTTAATGTGAAATTTCATCATTCTATCTAATTGAACTTCCCAGACATTTGCAGAAGTTCATAACTAGTTTCTTAGTACTGCCTAATGAATTGGGTTCTGTCTAGTTAGGCCAGGTTTATTGCAGGACCTTTCACTTTGCACTCAGCAGGTTGTGACCAATTTATACAAAGCACACTAAGTATATAGCCCTGTGCTACACGTTGCAAGGATGAGAAGAAGGAGAACATGGTTGGCAAATGAATGATGGAACCTCATAACAAGAATGGTTTCCCATATTCAATATGTATTCTTCAACCTCATAGGAAGGATTGAGAGGCAACCTATCAAGGGAACAGCATGGGTTTATTTGTCAGAAAGATATAGGTTTATATTCTGACTTTGTCATTTATAAAAAAATAGATGAAACTACATTATAGTGTGGCTGTGAGAATTATATAAAATATTAAAAAAAAACTCTCAAGGCAAAACTAGGGAGTCAGTAAAAAGATCAGTGATTGCTGGGGATTGGTGGGGAGGGATGAATACGTGGAGCACAAAGGATGTTTAGGACAGTGAAAATACTCTCTGTGATGTCATAATGATGATATATGTCGTTTAGACATTTGTCCAAAGCCATAGAATGTTCAACACCAAGAGTGAACAGTAGTGTAAACTGTGGACTTTGAGTGATTATGATGTATCAATGTAGGCTCATCAATTGTAAAAAAATGTACCAATCTGGTGGGAGATGTTGATAATGGGGGAAGCTATGCATGTATGGGGGCAGGGGACTTATGGGAAATCTCTGTACCTTCCCCTCAATTTTGTTATGCATCTAAAACTTCTCTAACAAATAAAGTCTTAATAAAAAACTCTCCTGGTTTACTGTCTGGCAATTAAGAGATTCTTAAAGATGAAAGTTAAAATTTTTAGACTACAGAAGACCTCAGGCTGTTTCCAGATGTCACTGGGTAGCACGTACCACATGTAGACAGAAAAAGTTTGAATAAGACAGCTTTCCCCAGAATTGTTTTACTTATCTAGTTATGACTAGACAGAAAAAAGTTTGAATAAAACAGCTTTCCCCAGAATTGTTCTACTTATCTAGTTATGACTATGAGCACCACATTCTTGTCATTATTTATATTACAATAATCTCTGTGCTGGGATTGGGAAAGCTGGGTAAATGGGGGAATTTTGAAGATACTAAAAACGATTTGTTAAGAATGACCAAAATTTAACTCTGTAGGGTTTATTAGAATGGTTTTTAGCAAATTACCTGTGATAGTGAGTTTTTTAATATCAATCTCTAATTCCTCTTCACTAAATAAATGTTGAAAACCCTTAGTCTAGTATTTCCAAGAGGCAGGTCTCCATTCAGGTCTAAGCTGAATTCCTTTCACCTTGTACTGCCCAGGTTCTGCTAATTTTCTTCTGAATACTCTATTTTGTTCTCATGCTAGCTGGTCTACCCTGAAATGTCATTTACTTGTTTCGGGGTCTCTTGAGTTGAATGTTGTCCCCTTTCTCCCACTCCCAAACAATATGTCTACCAGAAACCTCGCCATATTACCTTATTTGGTAATATAAGGGCTTTTGCAGATGTAATTGATCTTGAGAGGAGATTACCTTGGATTAGGGTGGGCCTTTATAAGAGACAGACAAGAAGACATAGAGGGCCTCAGGGAAGAAAGCCATGTGAAAATGGAGGCAGAGATTGAAGTGATCCATCTACAAGTCAAGGAATATCAAGGATTGGCAGCAACCACCAGAGACCAGGAGAGAGGCATGGAATGGATTCTCCCTCAGAGCCTCCAGAAGGACCAAACTTGCCAACATCTTGATTTTGGACTTCTGGCCTCCAAAACTTGGAGAGAATAAATTTCTATTGTTTTTAAGCCACATAGTTTGTGGAAATTTCCTACAGTAGCCTTAGAAAATTAATATGGGGTCCCCAATACCATTTAGAATTTTAGGAAATACTGCTGGAAATTCACTTTAAGAACCAAGTCTTGTTCTCAGAATTTTGAATGAGATTTTTCTCCCTCTCAGCTAGTTTCCTGGTGCTATTTGCATATGGCCCTGATTAGTTGCTCTGCTCCTTACTGGAACATGGAGTTTGCCCGCATGCCCTCCATTGCCTGCAGTCCTACTTGTGTGTTCCTTCAAGCTTCATTTGCAGCAGTTGACCACATTTCATTTTTGGGGGGTGGGGGAGAGAGAACAAGAGCTTCCTGTTTGGAGATTGGACAGAAAAGAATCACCACTTGGGAGAAATACAGACTCCTGGAGAATGTCCACATAACATAGTTAAATACTATCCACCTTGACCGCTGTAGTGAAGGATCTCCCACCTTCTTTTGAGTTACACTTGCTTTTGTATTTGTCCAGTTCTGGATAAATGTGGCTAGTCTGCATAGGCAACTACTTGAGTAGTCAAGGGCTGTGTAATCCTGAGTGGTTTGGGTGTGACTTCCCTAGAGCCAGAGCATCAACAGGGACTTATGGAGGGAACCAGTGAAAGGCAGGAGAGGAGAGGAGGTGTGGGTATGGGATGTGGTGCTACGAGAACTAAAGGAGACTGGTGACGGAGAAAGATTTGAGGCACATGTACCTGTAATTAATGCACAAATATTTTCAGGAATAATAGGGAAAAAAACTTTTCCATGCAGACTCTAAGGCTATCTCTTTTTATCTTAATATTTCTTTCCAGGCAGGAATACTATTTAACAAAACATATAGCGCTCACTGTATACCAAGTACAGCCCCAAACATTCTATAGATATTAACTCATTTAATTGTCAAACAAGCCTGTAGGTTAGGTACTGTTATTATCCTCATTGTACTGATAAGGAAACTGAGGCCCAGAGGCATTAAATAACTTGTCCAAATTCACATAGCTAGCAAGTGACGAGACAGAATTGGCACCTAGATAAGGTTGCCAGATCAAATATAGGATACCCAGTTAAATTTGAATTTCAGATAAACAGCAAATAATTTTTAAGTATAAGTATGTCCCATGCAATACAGGAACAAACTTAAAAATTATTTGTTGTCTACCTGAAATTCCAATTTAACTGGATGTCCCATATTTTTATTGCTAAGTCTGGCAACCCTTCACCCTGGGATGATTTGCTGTTAACCACTACCCTATACTGTACTCTAATTAAAAAAAAAATCTTTATGGAATGAGGAGGAACATTATCCAGCATGATTTGCCTTTGGTTCTGAAGTCCCAATGAATGTTCTTGGGTATGAAATTCAGGATGCTTTGTACAGAATATAATATGCACTCTTTACCTCCTGACTCAAACATGGCTATTATTGTATATCATCACACAAGTGGGCTTGTTCTGATTTCAAGTAATCCTCTGCCCCTCAATTTATTCGTAGGAGGTCAAGTGTACAATTATATATGCAAGTGCAGTTATTGAAGGTTGCCGCAGAACCACTCAAGGGTTCCATATCAAGCCTTTAATGCCAATTGGACTTTAGGTAGCACTTAATAATCACTTGTTATTCTTTTTTAAAGCCCCAATTAATTAAAATATATGTTTCTACAATCAGTATTGTTTCTAGATTATTTTTCCAAATTCCCAGTTTAAATAGCTTTTTATGTAGGTAATTAAAACCATCTGCTTCCTGGTAGCTCAGTTATGTTTACAGCAACCCCTTTTTATTTGGGGAATTAAACTGCCATAAGATTTTACTTTAGTGGGTGAAATATTACAAAAATGCTCACAGCAGTATTATTTCTTAAAAAAGAAATGGAGACTATTAAATGTTATTGGAAAAAATTGCTTTTGGTTAACTCAAGAGGCCTTAAGAGTTCTACATATTTTTAGGTAAATATGTTTGCGTTAGTTCAATCAAAAAAACCTAATGCATAAATAAAAGTTCTAATAAAATTTAGCATTCAAATGAAAGGTCTCAAATCACTTTATAATTATTACTCATAAAATCTCTCTGAGTTAGTAAAGATAAGGTATCTTTAGTAACACAGAGAAGTTTGGCTGTTGCACAAGATATTATAAAATCACCAAATGATTTAACTAAGTTGGACAGTCACAAAAGCACATCAAAAGTGAGGTCGGGATTAAAGTTACAATAAGTGGTCTCAATTTCTGATTCTGATCAAGGCCATTTCCTTGCTTTTTGTGTCTTAGAAGGGATATCTAAATGAATAGTTCCTTATTTCCAAATTGAAAAACACTGCCTGAAAAAAGCCCAGTGACATAATTTGCCATCATGACAATGCCTTTAAATGCTAATTACATTTATTAAAAAAAGATCAACTTGTCAGAAGGAATGCTTGCGTTTGGTAATTAAATTGTACCACTTGAATGTTACTTTCATTTCTTTCCTTCATTTCGGTAAGTTCTATATCACAAAAATTAAGCTACTTGACCCTATTGTTACTTGGACACTTTAAAGAAATCTCTTTTGAATAGGAAATGATATTTGTTTCATAGCAAAGCATGTAAGAAGCTTCCTGAAAATTATTCAAGAAAGCAGAGTGAAATCATGTCCCAGTGATTGTTAGCAAAGTTTGTTGTCTGCATAATTGCCAAATTTTGACTGGAATTTCCAAACTTTCATATCTTGATAGTCTGGGTGTAGCATGGAAAATGTTCTTATTGAATTAAATCTTGAAGAATGTATAGTGCCTCTGAGACTAAATTCTTGGTCTGTTGTTTAGGCCTTAACTATTATCCTGTTTTAGGGTCTTGTCCTATTAAAGTATCTTTTTTCTTTTCTTCTTGACTCGTTCTGCCAACCATTGCTAGAACTTGCTGCTAAGTGTGTACAACCTTCAAGTTCCCCCTGTTAAGCAGAGTGCCAACAGGCTGCCAAAACCCCGTACTCTCTGCCTTTTCACATCTTAGCCTCTACCATTCCCTCTGGTTCTGCTTGATGCCCACTTAATCATTTGTCAGGCGACACTTGCATCTCAGTAGGGACCTTTGATTCCTTCACTATCTTATGTTAAAATGGACAAGGTTACTGACATGTGTTGAAGTGTCTGTTCTGTGAGTGGTTTTGTGCTTTAAATACTCAGCTGTGTTAAATCTCACCATGACCTGATAAAGTAGGAATTATTAACTTCATTGTACAAGTGAGGAAATAGAGGTCATAAAATGTAAACAAATTATCAGTGGATCAACAAGTAATAATTCTGATACAACAAGAATTTGGAAAGTCAGAGAAGTCCACAATTTCTTGGCTACACTGTGAATCTAAGGCATTGGTACAAGACCAAGGGGTGAGTTTATTTTAGGGCACCTCGCGCTATCTAGATGGTTGTCTATATTGTGAAGGGGTGTCGTCTTCTCCATAAAATCATGACATTGTTATATCTAGATAGATGTTCAGAAAATTTACAAGAAGATGCTAGTTTTTAGCAAACATTTTGATTAGATAGATGAATCTGTGGCCAGGGGCAGCTCATCCCAGACCTGGGGACCCTGGTTAGGCCAGAAGTGACTGGATTGTTCAGATAGAATATTTCTTCAGAAAAAGATGTTCTTCAGTGGGTTCAGTAAAAATGTCTTATTTATTTGAATTTCATCTTTTAGGACAATTTTGTAATGAAATGGGAGAAAAACTTTGAAATTGTCTCTACCACACGGAGGTATGCTAACTTGTCAGTTAGAAGCTATGGTCAGAAATTTTAGACTTGGAATTGTATTTTTTTATCATGGAGAAAAATTTGGCATCATAGTTAAGTCAAAATCTGGATAAAGTAAATGAATCTGTAGTTATTTTCAAGTTAAAGAGTGACTCACAAGGTGGTTTATTTACTGGCTATTTTTTTGAAGACTGATCACTATCAATTAACAATATTGTCAGTGCTATTAACAATGTTGCCAGAGATAAAATTAGAATATTGCATGAAAATATTTGATTATGGGGTTTTGATTAAGATTTGAATTATCTAATTATCACAAGTCATGTGCATCAGAACCCCATTCCTTTATTTTGGGGGAATTTCCCTCCTTAAGAATCTTGGCGGAAGGTGTATCTCACCTCTTACTGTGGAGTTCAAAATTGCCACTTACTTGCTTTCTGAGTCACCTTTGCTGCTAGGGATGGGAAAATTGAACAGCCATTTGGATGTACTTGCTTGGAACTTTGAACTGGGAGCAGCTGATGCAACGAAGAGGGACCACAGAGAATTCATTTTGTTGGTGGGTGGTGGCAGAGACAGCAACACCGGGGTCCAGGGGCACTGTGGCAGGGCCAGAGCAGCACCATCAGGGTCAGGTTCTGGTCCTGGTGGCAGTACAAGCTCTAGTGGACTGTTGTGTGGGGTGGTGCATGTGTGTCCTCATCAGACTGATTTTGTGATGTCACTCTGGCTGTATTTTTGGAAATCTCTTGTTTCTCTCCCTCTTCCAAAATTGTACCTTCATGGCAATTTTGTGAGCAAGATCTTTTAAATAAATTCCTCATCAAGAATGTGCTTGCAACTGAGAACCCTAATACACTTTGTTTACATGATATGAGACTTTCAGTATTAACAGAAAGAGAACCATAGTTGCTTACCTTTTTCGTTAAAAAGAGTACCTCGTTGATGATTATACTGAGATAGAAAAGACTGATCATTAAGTCAGACACATGTTCAAACTGTCATGTGTCATTTGTCCCCTTAGAAAAAAATATACATTGAAATATCCATTAAGGGAGACTTCCCTGGTGGTGCAGTGGTTAAGACTCCATGCTTCCAATGCAGGGGGCCTGGGTTCGATCCCTGGTCAGGGAACTAGATCCCATGTGCATGCTGCAACTGAGAGTTCACATGCCACAACTAAGATCCGGCGCAACCAAAAAAAAAAAAAAAATATATATATCCATTAAGAAGATTCAGAAAACATAGAAAACATAGTACTGTACTATGTCTTTGGCAACATTCTGGATAACCCTTCAGCAATTACACTAATATAGTTTGGAAAACAATAAAATAACAATTATAATTATGTCCAAGTCTGAGTTTCCCAAGTTTTATAACACCAAGAAGAGACATTTCCTAGATGTCTGGAAACTAATTAATTTTCAAGCAATGAGTAGAATATTATACCTTTTGGGGTATATTTCTTCATATCTGTGAAATAAAAGAGTTGGACTAAAAATATGTAAGATTCAATTCAACTTTAAAGTCTATGATTCTTATATATATGTGTATGTATATATGTGTAAGTTTTTATCTATCTATCATTTACTATGAAATCATTTGCTCTAAATGGACTTTGAACATGAAGGGCAGTGGATGCTCTAAAACAGAATCAAGAAAAGAGATTTCTCACTTTAGAAAGGAAAGTAGAAAAGTAGAATGAGGAAATAAGTCAGATTTTTAAGAGATATTTAGTGAAGAGGGCCATTCTGTCAGGGCCCCTATGTAGCTTAATTGGTTCAAGTCAGTTAAGTGAATTAAGTTGGGAACAATCAAATGTTCTTGCAAGTAGTTTCTATTGTATTTGCTAAGGATACTTATAACTATTACTAGTTAAATTACAAATAAGAATATTAGTTTTTGATCAAGTTTTATAAGAAGATTTGTTTTGCTTGAGGACAATGCGACTGACGTAATTAGATTTTCCTTTTTACCGTGGCCACTCAGAATCTCAGAGCCTAATCTGAGTCTCCATTACAGGAACTCTGAAGAATTAAGTATCTTCCTCCTATCCTATCCAACCCACAGCAGCCTGACACGTCTTGATCTCAATGATATTTTTTTTGTTGGTCCTGTATTTTTATTCATATATTTTTATTTTATAGTGTACATTTAAAAAATGAACTGTCTTATATTGTTTATGTCATTAGGGAAGACTTTCAGGGCAGGTTTAATTTTCTTTAAGACCAAAGGCTACTAAGAAATCTCTTATCTTTTTCATTTATTAATGAAACTGGCAAATTACTGGCTTAGTTTAAGCTCTTTATTAGTTTATTGAATTAGGGATAATATGGATAATTCAGTTAATAATAAAAGCAATGACCTATTCCTAGAACTACATGTATCTGAATAAGCTCATGCACCATAAAAGAAAAAGCACTGAAGTGAGATCAGAATACTTTTTTTTCTCGATTCTTCAACTGGCTTACTCTGGAAACTGATGGGCCTCGGTTTTCACATCTTTAAAATAATGGGGACTTCCCTGATGGTGCAGTGGTTAAGAATCTGCCTGCCAATGCAGGGGACACGGGTTCGAGCCCTGATCCGGGAAGATCCCACATGCCACGGAGCAACTAAGCCCGTGTGCTACAACTACTGAGCCTTTGCTCTAGAGCCCGCGAGCCACAACTACTGAGCCCGCGTGCCACGACTACTGAGCCTGCGTGCCACTACAGAGCCAGTGCTCCGCGACAAGAGAAGCCACCACAATGAAAAGCCCACGCACTGCAATGAAGAGTAGCCCCTGCTCTCCACACCTAGAGAAAGCCTGTGGGCAGCAACAAAGACCCGATGCAGCCCAAAATAAATAAATAAATTTATAAAAAAATAAAAAATAAAGTAATGGGGTTACTCAATGTCCTTCAAAATTCATTCTAGCTGGAACTCTCTGATCGTAGGAAACAGAACTGTGTTGCTTTCTTCCAGTATCTAGGAGGGATATTTTGTGAACCCCAAAGTTATTTCCTTTTTCCTTTGTCTTCAACAAAAGTAACTTAAGTTCACAGGAATGAAGATGATGACAGCAGCCTGGGCTTTAACTTTTGAACACTTTCCAGTTTTATGTCTTATTAAGCAATATTGTAAGTAATATGCACATATTTCAATAAAATACATGAAAAACTTTGCACACTGTTAAGACATTTTTTCACAGTGCGTTTCGTCAATTCTGAAAGTCTGTGAGAATCTGGCAAACTGTCAGGAAGTGGGGATAATATGGGAAAACACTAAAAATGAAGAATATCTGATTAGGTGATGGTAGTGGCAGGAAGGTTTAGGAAGCATGTTAAAGTAAAGTACCAAGAACACCAGCATGCATTTCATTTAAAATATGTGTCTTAGGGTCCTTGGGACTGCTTTTTTTCATTAAAAAAGAAATGTTTGTGATATTACATTTATATGAAACAAGTATGTTAATAATTATTGCAAAAGATGTCTTTTCAGAATACTGAGATTAAAAATGTCCTTTAAATTCAACATTGGGATAGAGTGTAAAGATGTGTCAAATAATTGTTAATAGAAGAAGTAAAATTAGGTAATTTGTTCTATGACATATACTGTAAGAGTCTCATATGCAATGTGAATCATATACACAGTGAAATATATTGTTTATGATTAAAATAGCCACACAAGTTTCACTGAAGTGAATCGTCTTCTTCAACATTGAGCAGATTGGAGAGATTTGCAAAAAATATGTACGGGACAGGATCATGGAAGAAATGTTCCTGCAGATTATGGTAGAGAGACACTGTTTACAATTATGCGGTACGTCTTCCTATGTCAAATTCAGTGTTATATTTGATTCATGGCTATTTAAGAAAAGTGTCTTAAGCAACCTAAGGCTTGCTTTCCTAACCTATAAAATGGAGTGACCACCAGCACCTGACTCGTAGTAGCAAGGAAACAATAGGTAAGTTAATTTGTGGAAAGCACTTACTAGAGAGTCTGGCCCATAGGATCCTCCAATGAATGTTAGCCACTGGTATTCTTACCTTATTCTCATTAAAGTAGAAAGTAGCAGAATATAAATATGACACAAATGAACTTATCTATGAAACAGAAACAGACTCACAGACATAGATAACAGACTTGTCGTTGTCAAGGGGAGGAGGGACCGGGAAGGGATGGATTGGGAATTTGGGACGAGCAGATGCAAACTCATATATAGAATGGGTAAAGAACGAGGTCCTATTGTATAGCCCAGGGAACTATATTCAATATCCTGTAATAAACCATAATGGAAAAGAATTAAAAACCCACCTATTAAAAGACAAACTAAAATGAGTATAACAAAAAAATAAATGTTGGTTTAATAAGAATACCATTATTCCAGGTTTCACTGTGTCATTTTCATACCT
The DNA here is from genome assembly GCF_028021215.1 of Eschrichtius robustus. Lineage (NCBI taxonomy): Eukaryota > Metazoa > Chordata > Mammalia > Artiodactyla > Eschrichtiidae > Eschrichtius > Eschrichtius robustus. The sequence goes on from NC_090836.1 coordinate 19,154,774, forward strand.
GCTTATGAAAAAGATGGATCAAAGTGTTAGTATTTATTCAGAAATAATAATGATGCTAAAGCCACACCATGATGACTAAGTGTCTATGTTGCCAGCATTGTTTGCAAGCTAATGATTCTACAAAGTCTGAAAATTAAGCAATAACTTTAATTGCTAGATAACCAGAGAAGCCAAAGGCGAATAATGCCTGATTATTTTTCTGTATTTAATTATTTCTGAAGAAATTTCACAACTATACTTTGACCTTGAGGAACACAAATGTTCAGATTTACATAAGGCTAACATCTAGTTCGTAAATTTGGATTTATGAACAGTAACATTTTCTCACATTTCTTTCATAAACTGATCCCTCCCTAGATGTAACTTTCCCTGCAAATTTGTAAATTTAGTCCTTCCTCTCATCTTATGTAGTAATTGTTAAGCTATTTGAAAAACGGTATCATCATATCAATAGAAAAAGCTAGAAGGAAATACATTTCCTGTGGAGAAGGAGTTTCTAAACTTGAAAGAAATGGCAGTAATCACAAAGAGAACCCTTGATGGTTGTGTGTCTTGAAAAATTTGAAACTTCTAGGATTTCTGGGTATAAGGCATCTTGAATATGTATATTTTATATGTATATATTATTTATGTATACTACATGTAAATAAAATTCTTTCTAGATTTCCACTGTAATGTCCAAAGAAAAAAATAAGTATCAAACACATTGTATTAATGTTAGAAATACTGTATTCAAAGAACATGAAAACACTAATTCAAAAAGTTACATGCACCCCTATGTCATCACAGCACATGGAAGCAACCTAAGTGCCCATGAACAAATAAATGGGTAAAGAAGATGTGGTACATATACACAATGGAATACTGGTTAGCCATAAAAAAAGATGAAGTCTTGCCATTTGCAACAACATGGATGGACCTTGAGGGTATTATGCTAAGTGAAATAAAAATCAGATGGAGAAAGACAAATACCATATGATTTCACTCATATGTGTAATATCACAAACAGAATTAATGAACAAACCAAACCAAACAAAAACAAACACATAGACACAGAGAACAGAATAGTGGTTTCCAGAGGGGAAGGGGTGAGCGGAGGGTGAAATGGATAAAGGGGGTCAACTGTATGGTGACAGATGGAAAACCAAATTTTGGTAGTGAGTACACTGTAGTGTATATAGAAGTAGAAATACAGTGTTGTAAGCATGAAACATATATGATGTTATAAACCAATGTTACCTCGATAAAAAAAATAAACTAAAAATGCTAGAAATACTGGAAATGTGAAAACTATATGCTGGAACTTTGAGGAATGTTTGTAAGAAAGGGGTGGAACTGGAAGAAAGGAAGAGGTAGGGTGACCTGTAACCCACTGCCTGTGAAGGAACAGCAGGCTTGGGAAATGAGTGGCAGAGATGTTGCTGAATCCCACCAGAATTCCTAACACATAATGTCTTTTTGTGTTGGCTTCTTTCTATATTTTCTTTTAACCATTTTGTAAGTAATTTGGTTATACCGTGTCTGGTGCATGTTTCTTCACATTCCTTGTGTTTGGAGTTCATTGAACACCTTGGAACTGTGGTTTAAAATTTTCATAAAATTTGGAAAACCTTCAGTCAATATTTCTTCAAAAATGTTTTATTATTCCTTTTGGGGACTCCAATTACAGGCATACTAGATTGTATGCAGTTGTTCCACAGCTGGCTGATGATTTGTTTATTAAAAATATATATTTCTCTCTGAGCTTCATTTTATTTATTTTAATTAATTAATTAAGTTATTTATTTATCTGTTTTTGGCTGCGTTGGGTCTTCGTTGCTGCGCACGGGCTTTCTCTAGTTGCGGCGAGCAGGGGCTACCCTTTGCTGTGGTGCGCGGGCTTCTCAGTGCGGTGGCTTCTCTTGTTGCGGAGCATGGGCTCTAGGTGTGCGGGCTTCAGTAGTTGTGTCGCGCGGGCTCAGTAGCTGTGGCTCACAGGCTCTAGAGCGCAGGCTCAGTGGTTGTGGTGCACAGGCTTAGTTGCTCCGCGGCATGTGGGATCTTCCCGGACCAGGGCTCGAACCCTTGTCCCCTGCATTGGCAGGCGGATTCTTAGCCAGTGCGCCACCAGGGAAGTCCTGAGCTTCATTTTAGATAGCTTCTATTCCTATACGTTCAAGTTCATTGTCTTTTTTTCTGCAGTGTCTGAACAGCAGTTCATCCCAGCCAGTGTATTTTTCATCTCATACTTTGTAGTTTTCATTTTTTACAAGTCTGATTTGGGTCTTTTTTTTTTTTTTAAATGTCTTCTATGTCTCTGCTCAACACGTGCAGTCTTTCTTCTAGCTTCTTAAACCTGTGGAATACAGTTATCGTAACTTTTAATGGCCTTGTTTACAATATGTCATCTGTGTCATTTCTGGGTTTTTTTCAATTCACTGATATTTATCCTTATTATGGGTCATATTTTTGGCTTCTTTACATGCCTGGTTATTTTTATTTGGTTGTTAGACATTGAGAGTTTCATCTTCTTGATTTCCATATCTTTTGTATCCCTATAGTATTCTTGCACTTTGTTTTGGGATGCAGGTAAGTTACTTGGAAACAGTTCAATCCTCTTCGGTCTTGCTCTTGAACTTTTTTAGGTGGGGCAAAGCTGCGTTTAATCTAGAGCTAATTCTGACCCATTACTCAAGCAAATTCTCTCTGAGGCCTCTGTCTGATTCCTCTGAATTGTAAAGTTTTTCACTCAGGCTGGTGGGAACAGGGACTAGTCCCAGTTCTCATCTAGCTCCTGGGATTGTTGCCTCTAATTTTTTCAGGTGGTTCTGTCCCCAGTCTTGGGCAGTTACCACAGGTGCGTGTTCTGATCAGTACTCAGCAGAAGTCATGAGGAGAATCCTCTGCAGATGGCCCACATCAGTCCTCTTTTTATGCATCTCTCTCCTCTCCAGTATTCTGCTCGGGGAACTCTAGCTGTCTTAACCTCTCAGCAAGGTCTCCTCAACTCAGGCAAACTACCAAGCTTTCCTTGGCAATCCCTTTCTCTGTATCGTGGCCTGGAATCTCTCTTGAGGAAATGCACTGAAACAACTACAGGGCTCACCTCATTTGTTTCTCATCTTTCAGGGATCTCTGTCCTTTTTCAATAACACCCAACATTATGAAAGCCATTACTTCATATATTTTGCCGGGTTTTTTTTGTTGTTTCTAACAGAAAGGTAAACATGGTTTCTCTTTCTCCATCTTGGACAGAAGCACAACGCTCCTTCAGTTATGTTTTTGAAAAAAAAAAGTGCTATTCCTTTTAAAGCATTTTCTTCTCTCTTCAATTACATTAAATGCACTCTGGGCTACAAGGGAAGTGGTATGATCATTTTGTGATGGATGTAAATGTGCTGCTTTTAGCAATATTTTCTTTCATTCTTTTGCCCTATATAATGCTGAGATAAAAGATAAAGTAGGGATGGTGACTTGGTTTGAGGGACCAGATGTTATCCATATACCTAAGTACCTAAGTTTAGAGGTTTTTCCCCCTTTAAGGAACAATAATCTAACCTTGCATGAATGGAGTTTTCTCTTTCTGAGATTTCAAGGATTAACATTTCTTTATTTTATATCAGTATTTTAATTCAGGTTACTCACTTCACTACTTGCTTTTGAAAGTGGTTTAGAGACATTATAGGAGATTTTTTTTTCTACTTAATTTTGTGGAATTAAAAAAAAATCCATCCTGAGTATATACTTTGAAATATTTTCTTTTTTTAAAAAAATTGAAGTGTGTTCTCCCTTGTTGGATGGCAAACCTCTATGGCTTGAATTCTCAATCAATAACTGAGAGAAAAAGCCATTATGGCTATTATTATTATTATTATTATGATATCATCCTAATATTTATTAACACCCTATATGTTTCAAAGTTGTTGTTTTTTTTTAATGTATTATTTCTTCTAATTTCTACAGCAACCCTGGTGGTATGTATTGTTATTTATACTGATGAACCAGGAAACTGAGAATGAGAGATTAGATGACTTGCCCAAGGTTAAACAGCTATTATATTGGGGAATCAAGCGCAGGGTCCAGTTATTTTGATTTGGAATTCATTGCTGTTTTTCCTGATGGTGTCTGGTGATTTTAACTTAAAATGGAAGTCATCTTGAGAATCAAGATAGATATATCAGCTTCCCTGGTGGCGCAATGGTTAAGAATCCGCCTGCCAACACAGGGGACACAGGTTCAAGCCCTGGTCCGGGAAGATCCCACATGCCACAGAGCAACTAAGCCTGTGCGCTACAACTATTGAGCCTGAGCTCTAGAGCCTGCAAGCCACAACTACTGAGCCCACATGCCACAACTACCGAAGGCCGCATGCCTAGAGCCTGTGCTCCACAACAAGAGAAGCCACCGCAATGAGAAGCCCGTGCACTGCAACAAAGAGTAGCCCCCGCTCGCTTCAACTAGAGAAAGCCCGCGTGCAGCAACGAAGACCCAACACAGCCAAAAAAAAAATAAAGTAAATAAATTTATATATTAAAAAAAGATAGATATATCAAATCAGTCATATTTGGGGGCCAGTCCTTTTTACGGGCCTCATCTAAACAGACCTAGTGTTTTATTAATTGAATTTTAAATGACTATCACTTTTTTTGATGTTGTCTTATGTTTTATTCCTCTGGTTATTTCTACTAATTTCTTGATTTTTTCTTTTTTTGAATTTCAAGCTAAAACACTGACAACATGTTCCAGTCACTAAATTGTTTTAAGTAAAACTAAGTTCGAGGAAAATCAAAATTGAAATTAATATTACAGCTGCATGCCATATTATATTATTTATGCATCACTATTTTATTTTATTTTTTATTAGAGATAAACTATTTTTGTCACTTTCTAACATCTTTATTTTTTCATTGGCGTATAGTTGCTTTACAATGTTGTGTTTGTTTCTGCTGTACAGCAAAGTGAATCAGTTATACGTATACATATATCCCCTCTTTTTTCGATTTCCTTCCCATTTAGTTCACCACAGAGCATTGAGTAGAGTTCCCTGTGCTCTACAGTAGGTTCTCATTAGTTACCTATTTCATACATAGTACTTCATATATGTCAATCCCAGTCTCCCAATTCGAATGACTATCACTTTGAAAAAACTGCAAAATTGCTTAAGATGGGTAGGCTAGAGTGAATACGTATCCCTGTTCTCCCAGTATGCACTGAGCTGATTTGCAGAACTGTTAAAGTGGTCACTTCTGAAAAGCAGCTCAAGACCTGCATACTAAATGTTGGTTCATTAAAGTTCTTTTGCTTTATTAATCATTGGTCTTCTTAGTATTTAATGAATATTATACTACTAAGTGGTATGGGAAGAGATGTCAGAATTGTAATATATTCACCCTGGAAATAATAAATTCACCCAATCAGTAGGACGAAGTATATAGTGGAAGTAGATAGTGGTAATGGTTCCACAATACTGTGAATGTACTTAACATCACTGAATTATACACTTTAAAATGGTTTAACAGGTTAAAAAAAAGTTACCGAGTAATATGTAAAGAAGCTCTCTTATTCTTGAGTTTCACTCTGAGGTGTAGGGTGGGAAAGTGCACGTGAGTCCCAGAGATGGGACGAGGAACACGATGAGGAGTAGGCCAGGGCTTCAGCATCACAAGGCATTCAAAATGCATGGAACGTGTACATTTTAGGAGGAGCCTGCAGTCCTTATAAGCCAAATCGCTAATAGTTTCAGAGAATTCACTTGTATCTCGAGTGTTCTGTACTTCAGACTCTCAGATTAATACTCAAAAGTTTGTGATGCTGAAGATAGAATTTTTGAGCCATAATGTGATTACTTTTCCTAGGTTCCTGACTACACAGGAAAGTCTTTTTAAAGTTTCCAACACTTTTGTTTAGCACTTTTAGTAATATATATGTTATATTTAATACAATAAAACTCTTGTATAAAGATTATTAAGGGTATGGGGTTTGCTATCCTCTGAAAGGCTAACTAGTTATAAAACTTTAAAAAAACTTTATATAAAATAAAATTATTATGAATATAATATATTAAAAATATATATATATATAATATATTAAAAGTCCTCCTATGTGATGTAACTGAGACTTGGTTTATGAATCGAAGATGGTGAAAGCCAGGCGCATAAAAGTGCTACATGCACGTCTTACATGTTTTACTCTAACTTAAAACATATAAATGTACATTCATTCACCAATTTTTGATACAGAGGCAAGGCTCTTCATTCAGTGTGGATTTGCTGATTGGAGTTCTGCTTGGTGTTTCTTCCCTAAAGCACACCATAATTCCAAAATACAGTTTCAGTTTATTTAAAATATAGAGAGAAATTAGAGATTTTCCCTAAAGCACACCATAATTCCAAAATACAGTTTCAGTTTATTTAAAATATAGAGAGAAATTAGAGATTTTCATAAAGTGATATGGAAGCCTTCTAAATTTTTATGACCACCCCACCTCATATTTCATAATCTTTCGCAATTGTCTCTTCTAACATAAGTTAACTCTTGTGTGTGTGTGTTTTAAATGGCTGATGGAAGATGTCTACACCCAAACATCCCCTGAGTCAACATGCTACATCAAATTGTCCTGATTTAGAAAATAGTCCCAAAGCAAAGTCTAGTGTGGGCTCCCTGTGAACAGGGAAAGAATTTGCTTAGGCAACAGTGAGCTTCTTAAGAGGGGAAATGTGGATAGAAGGAGGATTTGTGTGGGGTTTTTTTCCCTTTTGGGGTTAAAAAGAACTTATCAAGCATGGAAGACAAGTGCTTTTGACAACATAGATGTTTTATCTGTGTATTGCCCTAGAGACTTCGAAGGCTCCTTAGGTAGAATTAGGCTTGTAGAATTAGGCTTATGCCTCAAAGTTGTTGCCCTGGATCTAAAACTTCTTGATCTTTTTTCCTCTTTGGCTACCTGCCATTTAGCCTCGGAAAGAATTTTTTTCCTAAGCATATGATTGGTTGCATTAGTTTAGTCAAGCCGATGAAGGAGTAATTTTTAGCCCCAGCTAGCTAAACGACCTTCTTCTCCGACTCTCTGCCCAGTATTAGCAGCTTGGGAGGAGCCATATGGAATCAAAGTTCTGAGCCTGGAGTAGACGCAACTGCCTTTGTGCTGCGTCTCCACCTGGCAGCTCTGCGGGGTTTCCCTAAATGCTTTATTTATAGAACAGAGGGATTGATAGAATCATCTCTCTCAAAATTTAGCCTACGGGTAGGATTTAGTATTTAAATATCACAATTACTTCTGGTTCTAGGATAGGAGTACACACATGAAACACTTCCTGACCTCCATCCCAGCCCCCATTTTTAAAACTTAGAAGAGTGGGACATTGTAAACTCTTAGTAAAGGAGAGAAAACGGTTCCTCACAAACCTTCCTTGCCCTCCTGTCCCTACAGTCACGTAATCACAATGAGAATTATTCATGGTTTCACAGCTCCAGCCCTCTTCACTTTATGAAACTTCAAACAAATACAGACTTTTTATCAGGCAAATGTGGTTTTATACTGTTCTGTGTAAGATCATAGAGGCTTTATACCAACACATAAGAAACATGTTTCACTCTACCCAGTATTTTTGTACAATAAAAATAGTTCTAAAGAAATACATGAACACATAGCTCACAGTTTTGCAAATCAAGAAGAAAAGATGTCACCAATTACTGACAATCATATGTGGACATCTTGTTATTTGGCACGCAGCATGTCATCAAAGCTACAGCATCTCCTCAGTCAAGGACTTGATGTATTACAAGTTTTTCAGTTTAAAATTAATTCCAGGGAGGGAGACGCAAGAGGGAGGGGATATGGGGATATATGTATACATATAGCTGATTCACTTTGTTATACAGTAGAAACTAACACAACATTGTAAAGCTATTATACTCCAATAAAGATGTTAAAAAAATAAATCAAATTAAAGAAAAACAGGAAAAAAATAAATAAAAAGAGCTCTTGTTCAGAAAAAAAAAAATTAATTCCAGTTTGACCTGTGCTGATATTGCTCATTAATTGAATCTTAATTGATACTAAGCGGGTTAAACCCTCTAACTTCCAACTAGAAAAGTTATCTCAAAATGGATGAGTTGGGACCTCCCTGGTGGCTCAGTGGATAAGAATCCGTCTGCCAATGCAGGGGACACGGGTTTGATCCCTGGTCCGAGAAGATCCCACATACCACGGAGCAACTAAGCCCGTGTACCACAACTGCTGGGCCTGCGCTCTAGAGCCCATGAGCCACAACTACTGAGCCCACGTGCCACACTACTGAAGCCCGCATGCCTAGAGCCCGTGTTCCGCAACAAGTGAAGCCACCGCAAAGAGAGAAGCCTGTGCACCGCAACAAAGAGTAGCCCCCGCTCGCCACAACTAGAGAAAGCCCGCACACAGCAACGAAGACCCAATGCAGCCAAAAATAAATAAAAATTTTTACAAAATGGATACGTTTACCAGACATTGAAAATAACTGAGAGCTTTTCCTAGCCAACACCAAGCCTAAGCTTCAGGATTGGCCAAATCCTGACAACTGGTCTTTCCATACTTGCCAGGAGGTCCTAGGGAAGATGACACACGTAAATATGTGGTACAAGTCATCCCAGGATAGCCAGTTGAACCTAAGACCTCCCAACTGCAAAAGGTCCAACAGAAGAAGCAACATAACTGCTTAAGGCTAAGGTCCAATGTCTGTTTTCTGATTCTTTATCATTTCGTTCTTCCAAATTTTTGAGATGAAGCCATTCCAGAAGATGAATATGCCTAAATTAATGAAAAGGTTGGGAATGTGGAATATTTTAAAGAAAGCAAGATATTCAAGTCATTGTGGCTAGAATAAAAATATGGTGGGTACTGTAGAAGATAACATTCATAGAGGAAGTTTCTGAAACAAAATGAAAATCTGAACTTTCAGCCAAATTAACTATCTTAAGTTGGAGTAAAAAACTCAAACATCTTTGAGGCCAGGTAGGTGTTATAAATGAGTGAAACCTACTAGATGTCAAGTAATAGGAAGTGGTGGGGACCGTGGAGAACTAGACAGTCTGTGGGGCGAGATTGACAACTGCTACCCAGTCACAGCTGACTGTTGCCAGGAGAGAACACAGGCCCAGTGTTGTCCAATTTTATGATTTTTAAAAGGAATTGGACCTTCTAAAGAGAATCTGGATTTTCATGTAAAATCCCCTGATATATACATATTGGTAACCAAATCAAGGTATTAAAGGAACATAGTAAGGCAAACAAAACACATCTGTGGGCTAAATTTTGTCAGACAACCTAACAGTTTGTGACCTCTGCTCTGTGTTTTACCAAGTTCAGGGGTAACATTCGTGATCATTAATCCAGTGATGTATGATCTTCTTAATCTTTGTTATCTTCAGCATTAAAAATTAATACAAAGCTTTTATTTGCACTCTGTTCCTGCCGCCAGTCTTTGTAAACTGTCTTCAATGCTGCTGCCAGAATTATAACAAATCTTAACTACATCACTCCTCCAGTTCTAAAACCTATGATAGCTCCTCAGTGCCTGCAACATATTTTCCAAACATACAATGGCTTTTTCAATTTTGTCCTGGCCTTTCTTTCGGAATTTATCTCTAGCCTCTCCATCCTATGGTCTAGTCATATCAGATTGCTCATCATTCCCTAAAACCAGTACGCAATACCCATTTACATGACTTTGCTAATACTGTTCCCTTTTCCTGAAGTACTTTTCCTCCCTATTCCTGGTCGATGCCCAACTCAAATGTCTCCTGCTCTTTTTAGTTTTCTCTGATTCACTCATTCCAGGGCAATTTAGTTGTTTCGTGTGCCTATTAATGAAATACATACCTTTAATAGGGAAGTTAAGACATTGTAGGATATGGATTTGCTTTCTCTATCTGTATTTCCAGATAGATAGTGAGCACATTGAAGTCAGTGATAAATCCTCAACTCTTACAGTTGTAGGTGCAATTTATTTATTAACTCAAAAGAGAAATGAAGATGTCACACATTTACTCCAACTGATGGATTCCCAAAAGTTGTTTGAAAATTCAAGGTATATAAATTAAATTACACTTTTTCTACTGGGAGAGTTAGCTAAAAGCATTATTTTATAAAAAGAATGCCTTTGAAATGCCCAGGGCTGGTCATAGGCATAATGGTATAGATACTTATCTACACATTGTGATTTGAGGGCACAATAGACCTTCCAATATTTTGGCTCTGTCTAAAATAGTGCCTGATGGTCTTCATTACTCCTTAAGACTGCACTGTCCAACACGATAGCCATGAGCTCCTAGGTGGCTACTTAAATTCAAATTAGTAAAAATTAATTTAAATTTAAAATTCAGTTCCTCAGTCACCCAGCCACATTTCAAGTGTCCAGTAGCCACATATGAGTGGTGATCATATTGGATAGCACAGATATAAAACATTTCCATCATGGCTAAAAGTTCTGTTGGAGTGCGCTACCTTAGGGATTTCATCAAAAGATGAGCATTGTAATAAGGGGAAAAGGCAATTTATCTTCTAAAACAGATGGTGAATTAACTGGCACACTCCCAGGTAATAGTCTCTATCAGAGGTCAGCAAACTACAGCCCGTGGGCCAAATCTGGCCCTCAGCCTGTTTTTGTAAATAAAGTTTTATTGGAACCCAGCCACAGCCTGTTCATTTACTTATTGTCTGTGACTGCTTTTGTGCTACGATGGCAGAGCTGAGTAGGAGATGGAGACCATATGGCTGCAAGCCTGAAACATCTGGCCTTTGCAGGGAAAGTTTGCTGCCCCTCGCCTATATGATTAATTCCATATTCATTTTGACACTGAGGAAAAAGAAGAGGCTGGGAATAGGGACTACGATGAGTTTAGAGGGAGAAAGGATGTTAAGAAAATGCCTTAAGGAGTGATTATGGGGAACTTAAAACATACATTTCTAACATTTGCTTTGATTTGACTGGCCTGGAAATACCAATAATCACTTCTTAAAATTGGAGGAGTTGAAATAACATGGATGATATTTTAGGAAACTTTAAACTCTAAAAAATTGTTTTCCAGCTTCATTGAGGAGTAACTGACAAATAAAACTGTATATATTTGAAGTGTACAGCGTGATGATTTGATACACATATACACCGTGAAATGATTACCAAGATCAAGTTAATTAATACATCCATCACTTCACATAGTTAACTGTGTGTGTGTGTGTGTGTGTGTGTGTGTGTGTGTAGTGAGAATCCTTAAGATCTACTCTCAGCAAATTTCAAGTATACAATATTGAATTACTAACTATAGTCCCCAAACTGTACATTAGAACCTCAAAACATATTCATCTTAAAACTGAAAGTTAGTACCCTTTGACCTATATCTCCTCATTTTCCCCTTCCCCCAGACCCTGGCAACCAAAATATCACTTTCTGTTTCTATGAGATCAGCTTTCTTTTTTTTTTTAAATTTCCATATATAAATGATACCATACAGTATTTCAAATTCTTTTTAAATTTCTGTGCAACACTGAACACCATATTTAATTTCCCTGAACAAGTCATTTAACATCTTTGGGAAATTCTGGGATTAAAAATATCTGTTAGATGCATGAATAAACGAATCTTTAAAATGAGGAATTTAGACAAAATGATATCGAAGTTGTCTTCTGGTGCAAAGATTTATCTTTGTTGGCATTTTTACATATTGGATTTTTAAAAAAGAAAAATATATCTGTGTAGTGATCCAGTTCTTGCTCTCTGAGAAAACTCTGAGCAGTGCAGATGTAGACAGACATCTATAGGTCATGAACACAGTGAATCATCAAAAACTCACCCATAAGCAGATGCAGTAGCATTTACACAACACATTGCTATATGTGGGTACATTTTGGAGGCGGGAAGCAAGGGCAGTTGGGAATTTCCACATTTAGATTTCATAGAGTCAGGGTGAAGCTTCGAACTCTTCCTAAGCAACTTGAAAAAAGTCTGGATGGTTATTCAGTGTGTTGCACTTTGTCTGAGAGCCTGCAGTGGTTTCTCAGTGAAGAGGGAAGCAGAAGACGAAATTTCTGTCCTTGAAGCAGAGTCTTGGCAGATTCTTTAACTTGAAGCAACATATAACCAGACATGGGGCTCAACCCCCCTTCTTCCCAGTCATTTTCCTCTGTTTCACAATTAGCGAGAACGTGGAAAGGGGTAGGGCTTTTGTTATTGAGCTTCTGAAATTCTCTTGAGAGACTTTGTAGTCTGTGAACAAGATCATGTCAGGGTTGAAAATAAACATGAGTTCAGAGAAATTTGCATTTCTCTTTACATACTGGCTTGGGGGCAAAAATAAAGATTTTTATTCTCAGGGATCACTATTTTGACACCATATATCATAGCAAAATAAATGGAGTTTAAGACAGGAGTGGGGGACTTGGAAAGCTTTTGCCAAGGGCATTATTATGTATTGAGCCTTGTATTCCTATGCGTTTCCCTCCCTCCCTCCCTTCCTTCCTTCTCTCCTCCCTCTCCCCTCCCTTCCTTCCTTCCTCTATTTCTCGGTTTCTCTCAGTTTTTTCCTGGAAATATTCCAGTAAGTTGTATAAAACACCTTCTAAAAAACAGGAAGATATTAAATTGGACCATGAGAGGTTCAAGGCACAAAGCAATTCTCCAATGATTCTGAAGGAAGGAAGAAATAAACAGGGTCAAATTCTTGTTTACATGTTGGCCAGCAACTGATTTTCCTCCCTCTGTGATGTTCTTTTTTTACTGTCTTGGAGGTCCTTTTACTGTTGATATTTAGTTATTTCATCAGTTACAATCATCGATATCTCTGCTTGGGACTATCACATTACATCAACATGTGGTTCTTGTGTAACTATTAAAGCTTTACTGATAAAATATCAAAAGGAATACACAGAAAGCTATTGGAGTTTTCAATGCCCCCTCCCATGCCCATTTCTCCAAATAAGAGTTTGGCTTTTTTATTCGGAAATTCAAAGATAAAAGTCTCAGGGACAGATTGAAGGAAGGACTTAAGTGAAGTAAATTAACCATAAATCATTGCTTACATCCATTAATTTATAAACCACCCAGCTTTCTTTCTGCTGCTATTCACTTATTAACATGAGATTATTCAGTTAAAGATTCCTTTAGATGTAATTTTATTTTCATCATATAAACTAAAGCATTTAATTAGAATTTACTCATTTTTCTTAATACACAGTAAAAAGATGGTTTCTGGTATGTTTAGGTAAAATTCAAAATTTTCATCTGGAAAACAGACTGATTTGAATTCACCACATGTCTTTTTCTTGAGCCCCTAGTTGGACACAGAATGCTAAGGCAGTGTCAAAGGAAGCATAAACATTTAGTAAATAAATATGTACCCTTTCTCTAGGAAATGACATTTTAAAGTAGACATTTTTTAAGAACAACATTGAAAAATAAATAGAAGGTATGTATTTACCCAGGAAAATAATTTCAAAATGCATTGGGGAATCTGTGCTGAAAGACTATCAACAAAGAGTAAAATGACTGAAAGTTGAAGGGAGAGGAAATAAGGAGATGAAATGAACAAGGAATGTCTCTAGATTATCAAGTTGCCATCTCTGCATGTGTGTATAAATACTAACTTGTACACGTGGATAAATCACACATCTAACTGATTCACAGTTTCAGATACGTATAGTGCATTCAACGGACATAGATTTTATTAGGATCTGCCTTCTTGACACTCTGGTTACCTAATGCCCACTTACTCATCACCTTATCCAGGTGATTCAGTGACAAGCTCAACCTCCCATGTTAGCTGGGCTGGGATTGAATCCCGTCTTCACAGAACTGTAAAGAATCTCTGAGCCTGAGTCAGAGTGACCTTAGTTTCTGAAGTCCTTTCTGGGTAGTAGACATTAGGGTTGAAGTCTTGCTTTGGATTATGAGCTTGACTGTCCTTTTTCCTTTTGTGGATCTCTGGGTTCTTATTCGTCTGCCTTGCTCTGCTTTCCTTTCTTGCGCTGCTTGCCTTGATTTCTTGCTTGCTTCCCTGAGTTCTGGTAAAAAGCCTGATTCTGATCTTAAGCACCTGGATGTGTCCTGCTCCCTTCATTGGGAAATTTTGACTCTGCCTGGCTGGTAATTCTGGGACAGGCCTGTGGCTCTCTCCTAGTTTTTACTCCTAGCCTTACCTCATCCTCCAGGCCTTCAGTCTTTCCTGGGCTTGATGGCTTTCTACGGTCTCAGCCCTGATGACCTCCCATCCCACTGTTTCCTGTCACTCCGTTAGTGTATTACCAACTTCCGGCACCCCTATCCTCTCCGAGGCTGGGGCTGAGAAGTTGGAGTGTTCTTCGAGGTCCCCTCCAGATCTAATGTGTAATGATTCTGTTTACTTCACTCATAACCTAAAATAATGATAGTGAGGGGAAGACTTTAATAAAAGTTGTAAATGGAAAAACTTGACCTTATATTCATCAGGAGGAAGCTGGCCTTGCAGGTCTCTGGTTCTCTTGGTGCACTTTTGGGCACAGCGGGCTACATGAAGAAACAATGACTTGTCCTGGGATTCAAGTTCAGCTTTGAGTCTCCTCCATATGATCTTTCCTTTTAGACCTATGGGTCCCATTTGCTTGCTGTCCTTTCCACATTATGAGGGTTTTTGTTTTTTGTTTTTACTCAGCTTAACCTATTTCCTTCTGAACTTAAAACACCCACCCTAGACCTGCACTTGTTGAGTTTTTTTGGCTGTGTTGGGTCTTTGTTGCTGCACGCGGGCTTTCTCTAGTTGCAGCGAGCGGGGTCTTCTCTTCATTGCTGTACATGGGCTTCTCAATGCGGTGGCTTCTCTTTGTTGCAGAGCACTGGCTCTAGGCGCACGGGCTTCAGTAGTTGTGGCACACGGGCTCAGTAGTTGTGGCTCACCGGCTCTAGAGCGCAGGCCCAGCAGCTGTGGCACACAGGCTTAGTTGCTCCGCGGCATGTGGGATCCTCCCGGACCAGGGCTCGAACCCGAGTCCCCTGCATTGGCAGGTGGACTCTTAACCACTGCACCACCAGGGAAGTCCCACTTGTTGAGTTTTTGAATGTCCTATCTATCTGGCTCCCAAGCCTTGCCTCCTTCGACCGGCTCTTCTCACTTCCTCTAGGGCTAAATGTGACAGTTGTACATAAGCATTGGTGGACTTCTCCATTAATGGGGATCTTTGAAATGTATCCATATAAAGGGAGTTTGTGCAGGTCTATAGCTTAGATGAGAATATAAGATTTCAAATGATTAGAGAGTTAAAAATTATTTTTAGAATGAGGGAAAGTTAGTCAAAAACTAATGTGAGTGTGATAAGGGTTCTTTTGTGAAAAGAACTGAAGTTAGTTGTTCATGATAGCAGGAGACAGCCTAGTTTGTCTTTTAGTTAATATAAAAAAGCTGCCCACGGAGAGGGCAGGTTAGTTGATAAAATGCTATTCCGTTGTCCTTATTCATGCAATGAAGCTTTATTTTAATGACTTTCGAAAAGCTAGTTTAGAAAGATGTTAACCTAAGGAAGTAACCTAAAGAAAGTAACCTAAAATAGATTTTATAAACTTCACGATATGTGTAAGGTGGTTTCATATGCTGTTTCACCATTTTATAGTTCGGTAAATTGGAATGGGCAGATTATGATACTGGTTATAACGTTTTACCATTGTCTCCCAATAAAAATCAAGGTAGAAGGAGATATTATTCCTTCTCTCCTAGAAATTTCAGCTTGATGCCTGCCCTAGAGCATGTCATTCGTGTTCCTTTAAGGAATACAAAGTTGGACCAATAATGTTCATCACTGATCTGTACTTCATTCATCTCTTATGTAAAGTGCCTATCAGCAGTGCCAGACACAAAAGCAGGTACACAGGAAATGCTAGTTTTATTTCTCTTTTCTTCACTTTTAGGAACTCTAAATTCCAAAAGGCTCTGAAGAGGATGTTCTCCTTAATCTCCTCAATCCCCTGGAAGGTCAAGTCCAGCATGCATCCAGATCAGGTAAGCTGGAGCACTTGGGAAGTCTCAGATTTGTCCCTTACTTGGGGCATAAAATTACCTAGCCTGCTCCAGGGGGTACCTTTGCCAAGACGGTGTACCTGAGAGGTTGCCAGTGTACATGAGGATGTTTTTCAGTTTTTCAGTACATTAATGACCATGGAATGTTATTGTGCAGACCAACCGGAAAATATTGTTTAAGGAAGCAAAATCCACAAACAGTGCGTTTAAGCAGTCTCTCTCTCAATCTCTCTTTCTCTCTCAATCTTTCTTTCTCTCCCTCTTTCTCTCTCTCTCTCTCTGCAATATTTTGGCCATTCGTAAGTCACATTAAACTGGAGAGAAAAATTCACAATAATTAAGTTGAATTCTAACTTTGAATCATATACAAGCTAAGTGAATGCTTATTTTAAAACTATATTTAGAACTATTTTTCTATTTCTTTATGAGAACACTGGATTTGGAAGTTTGACGCTTTAAATAGTATAGTTAATTTAATAGTAGAGAATTAGAAGTAATTAAGTCCCCAAGTATGAAAAGTCCTAAAAAGTTTAAAATATATTATAGAAACAGCTTTAAAGAAAAGAAGCTGAGTAGGTTTTAAATTATGATAAGTACACATTGCCAATGTTTATCACTAAAAGTTCCAATGTATATTTGTTAGCTCGAACACAAATACACAAAACTTTAATTCAAATGCAGTTTCTTGCATGATAAAAATCTTCTGACTTTGGGAAAGAGGGAAATTCCAGAGTTGGGAGGAGAGGGGGGAGTATTTTTTATTGTCCACTAGATGTCAGTACTGAACTGGCAAAACATCTGTTCCACAGGGCTCTTAGACAACATGCTATTAATTTATAATAAAAGGTATCTGACAGCTTTATTCTGATGAATTATGGGAATCCAAAGCATAATTCCCAGCTTTTGGTTTATAAATTGTCATTGATTTTAATGTTCTTTGTAAAGTTGTGGCATGCAACAAATTTTCCTGCCAAGATCTCTTAAATAAATAGTCATCCTTTGCTCTGAGCAGTACATTGCACTTGTTAGACTGATGAGCAGAACCAATTGATGGTTATCCATAAACCATTTATGATAGAATGCACAGCAGCAATTCAAACAATTATTGAATGCATTCATTATATATTTTTTAAAAATCTCAAGTGAACCAAAAGGAACATTGCAGGTAATAGACAGTAGCAATGCCACACAGTTCTTTATGAGATACTTCCTGAGTGACAGATGACTAGAATTGTTGTAGGATTTGCTGAGGGCTCATCAAACCTCGCTGGAATTATTTGGTTTCCTCTATTGTGCGATTTGGCATCCCAAAAGTATATTGCTTGCCTTTTCTAAAGAAAGATGGTTATTGTAAAGACAAGCTTTTGTTCACGTAAAGATCTCTTACAAACTGGCATCAGAACAAAAGAAAGCTTATGCCTGCGATGTAATTTCAGTGCATTTGGAGACATGGTTTGCATATAGGGAACTATGAAATTTGGAGGTCTGTGATGACCATTAAGTACTTAATCACTTTAAGCAGAGGTTCTGTCTCCAAGGAAAATTCTCCACTGGCCTTAGGCCGTTGTGTTTGATTTCACTCTGAAAACACTTAACATCCTTAGCGGTTTTCAGAAGGACCATCGTTTGCTTTTGTTCTTTGTCTGAAATTATCCTGTACATTCTGTTGCTATGTCAGGGACCACCTCTACTCTCCAGAAGTGACTGTCTTTCAGGGTTGTAGCCTCCAGTCTGTTGTTTGTACAATGTTTAAGACTTCTTTGGGATCAAAGGAAAGTGACCTAGGCATGTAAAATTCTGTTAATGGTGCTATTTGTGAGAGTACACAGGCAAACTACCTTTAGGCACTGTTAAGTAGTGAAACAGTACATTAAAGACTGAAGAACTGACATGAATGTTCTATCCTTGATTTCTTTTTCTTAAATCTTTCTATCGCCCTCAATGTTGTAATGTGACAGGAACGCACAAGCTGGGAACGTTCCCCTGGTTTCTCTTTGAAAGAGAAAAATCCACGGGCTGAGGACGTGGGATTTTAGTCTGCATTCCTCCAAAAATTTGAAAGATGATTCTCGTTTAATGCCGGTTTTTTTCAGATTTAAAAATAAAAGATTTTTTAAGAAAAAAACATTAGGAAGACTGAGAGCTTGATACACATATGGCCGCCTTTTACAAATCATTATGATCTGTCACACAAATACTGTATTTACTGACATTTCAAAATGTGGACTCTAATCTCTACACGCATTTATTTTTTTAATAGTTTTGCCTTTCATTGCAAGCCTTGGTCCAACAAATCACATTAGAAAGCATGCAGGATGGTCCACAGGTTCAACTATCAATGTCACTACTCTTTCAAAAGCGCAAAGACAGTGGAGTTCAGAGTAGAAGCCTGTGAGCCTGAATTGAGTTAAATGAAACTGAGTTGGGTGGAAAGTTAGTGAGAGGAGTCATTTTAAGCACTAATACAGTTTTTCAGTGTAAGAGATGAATGGCGGCAGTGTACTGCCGAGTATTTTTCCAAAGCTCTTTTCATACTGGTTCCTTTACCCAACTCTCCAACTATTCCGTCTCGTATTTATCAACTGCGAGGACTCTGGAGCTGCCTTCATTAGCTTTGGTAGCATCTCAAACAGGCAGTATCACTCTGTGCAGTGGCCAGTGTCTCAAACTTTACATTCTTTGTCCAACATCGTGACTACCTGTGACCAGTCAGCTTGCTATATAGACTCAGCAGCTCTTTCTGAGCTTATAGTCTTCAAAAAGATCCTGTTTCTCAGGCTAATGGTCTTGGGAACCATGGACTCGAGGAAAATGGGTGTGGGGTAAAGGAGGTGGAGTGGCCTGAGAGTTTTGCAGACTTTTATTGGGAGTATGCAACCAAAACTTGTGCAAATAGTCTTTTGGGTAATTTTTACTGAAATAAATTATCCATATAATTCCCTTGAAGTAAATATTGCAGAAATGTTGTATCTTAAAGTGATTAAGGCTGAGAAGAATAACGGATCAGTTCTAGAGAGGAAGAAAAAAAAGCAGTCAGTTGTTTTGTTTTTTTTTTTACAAACTAAAATGATCACTGTTCAATCAGTTTATTCATGTAGTCCCTGAATAGTTATCAAGCTCCTACAACAGACCAGATACTATTTCTGGCACCAGGAATATAACAGTGGATAGAAAAATCATTTCTTCCCTCATGGAGCTTGCATCCTGGTGGAGGGAGGCAAGCCATGAACAAATGCATAAATAAGAAGTCACCAGGGATGATAAACGCCAAGGCAAAGAAAGTAAAACTGGGTAAGGATATTGGAGAGTGTCGTGGGTCGGGGCCGTGTCTCTTTTAAAGAGGGATCTGGGGAAGCCCCTATGGTAGACATCTGAGCAGAGACCTGAACAGATTGAGGGAGTGAGCCTTGGAGATAACCAGGGGAAAGTATTCCAGGCAGAGGAAACAGCATGTGCAGAAGCACTGAGGCAGGAATATGCTTGGCGTGGGAAAGGAAGCACAAGGAAGCGAGTATGGCCAGAATGTGTGAGTGAGGGGGAAACTGCAAGCATAGGAGGTGAGAGAAGTGTAGGGGGATGTGATCAGGTCATAGGGAACCTTAAGGGATACTGTCAGACCTCCAGCTTTTCATTCTGAGTTCTATGGAGAGAGATGAGAGCAGAGCAGTGAAGGAGAACTGACATATTATAAAGGGTCACTGTTTGCTCTGTGTAGGTAGTAGGGTAGGAGACAAGGGAACAAGTAGGGAGATGAGCTGGAAAATAATAGCAGTAATCCAGGCAAGAGATGATGGGGGCTTGGCCAGGGTAGACAGTAAGAAATGGCCCAATTCTGGACATATTTTGGAAAGAGAGCCAACGAGATTTACTGATGGATTGGAGTGAGATGTGAGGAGAAGGGAAGAGCTATGGATGATGAAGGATTTGGCTTGAACAGTTTTATAAGTGTTGGTACCATTTGCTGAGTTGGAGAACAGTGGAGAGGACCAGATTTGACAGGAGAATCAGGAGCTGTCAAATAGCAAGTAGATACACAATCATGAGTTTAGGGGGGGAAATCAGGCTTTATCAGCTTATAGTTATGATATAGAGCCAGGGGATTGAATGAGATGCTTGGAGAGGGAAGATAGAGGATGTGTAGGCCTGAGTCTTAGAACACATCAAGTTAGAGGTCATGGAGATGAAAAATCCAGCATAAAGAAGATGTGGTGTATATATACTGATGCAATGGAATACTACTCAGCTATAAAAAAAATGAACTAATGCCATTTGCAGCAACATGGAAGGACCTAGAGATTATCATACTAAATGAAGTAAGTCAGACAGAGAAAGACAAAAATCATGTTATATCACTTATACGTGGAATGTAAAAAATGGTAAAAGTGAACAGATTTACAAAACAGAAACAGACTCACAGATATAGAAAACATACTTACAGTTATGAAATGGGAAAGGCGGTGGGGAGGGATAAACTAGCAGTTTGGGATTAGCAGATACACACTACTATATATAAAATAGATAACCAACAAAGTCCTACTCTGTAGCACAGGGAACTATATTTAATATCTTGTAGTAACCTATATGGGACAAGAATCTGCAAAAGAATATATATATATATATATATATTTACACACACACACACATATATATGTATATATATCTGAATCACTTTGCTGTACACCTGAAACTAATGCAACATTGTAAATCAACTATACTTCAATTTAAAAAAAAGAACAAAAAAAAAAAAAGAAAAATCCAGAAAAGGAGAATGAGAAAGAAGATTAAGAAAGCAGCATTCTAGAACAGTGCTGCTGGGGGAAGTGTGGTTGGTGGACCTGCCACACTGGTGGCCCCTGTGAGCTTTTCAGAAATGTAAATTCTCAGACCCCACCACAGGCCTACTGAATAAGAATCCCTGGAGGTGGGCCTCAGGAATCTTTTCAGAAACACTCCAGGTGATTCTTCTACCCTGTGAATTCAAACAAAGGACATGTTTCAGGTGTATCAAGAGAACATTTTGTGACGAACTCTTTTTTCATATTAAAATTATTTAATCTTCGAAAACTTAGTATTTTTGTTAGAAAGCAGTAGGCTATGTTTAGTAGTAGAGTTTTGGGCTCTGTATCCCAAAATGAGTGCAGAGATCCAAAGTGACCAGATGAGCAATATCATGGCTGAAAGCATCAGTAAAATGAACCAAGATGTATATACTCATGGATCAAAGAATTATTCAGATTCTAGATCGGAGCTAATAGAATCTTTTCCCCAGTAAAGGATAAACAGAATAGTGGCTAACCTCCCAAGCCCCGTGGTTTTAGCCCCTTATACACTGTAAACGCGTTGACCTTACCCTCATATCATATATCATGGAGTAATTGTTGACCTGGGGCATGGATTGAATTGAATTTTTTTGTACATCAGTACAGGTTGTGGCCTGACTAGACTTCGAGCATATAGGTTGCCCTTCATCACTCAGCAGTGAAGAATGGAAATCAACAGAGCTTTTCCCAGCCTGCTGCTTGAGCAGCTGCTACAGGCTGACACTGCCCAGCCTCATTAACCCGTTAGATGCTGTTTTAGCCCAGGAGTTATCCTTAACGAGGCTGCTATGTTGTGGGTCAGCCAGACACGCACCAAAATGCTGGGGCATTAAAGTAAGAACCTTAAATGTGGGATCCATAATGGAGTTATTATTATCTCAGAAGCAGATACACCAGAAAGCACTCTTAAGGCGGATAAAGCAAATGATACTATTACCATCTGTGAATCTATAGTGCTTTAAAAATATTGGAAATTCTGAATTCAGGAAGAACTTGGAAGTTTTCCAGTTTCCCAAACATCTTCTCCCCCTAATTAGCAACACTCTTCTCTAGAACAGGCAGCCATGTACAGGATGAAGTCTTGGATTTAATACAACAATTGAAAGCAGTCTTGACCCCTCTAAACTTCATGGTTCATAATTTTCTCGCTGGGCAGAAAGATAGCGATTGTATGTAAAACACTCCCTGTCTCTTTATAGACTAGAGACAATAAAGATTCTGTTTGTGTCAACAAAGAATTTTTCAGGTTATGTCAGTAAGACCTTGGAAGCAAACGCATCACTGCATCACAAATACTCTGGCCATGGAGTGGATTTTAAGGTCTCAGATTAATGTATGCTTGTGGGCGAGTTTTTGACAAAGCTACTAAGGTCCAGTGTTATAATTTCTCCATTCCTAAAATCTCAACAATTACCTTTGAATCCAAGTCTCCTTTTACTGAGAAAATAATTACATTCTAACTCTCTTTCTATTGCTTTCATTTACCTTCTCCTGTCTTTCTGTTCTAATCAGGTCTTCACAAATATCTGAATTTAAAAAGAAAATTAAAAAGCTCTGCCATTCTTTATTGTCACATTATATTAAAGGAGGAAAGCCATGCTTTTACATTTTCTCTGCTCAAGAAGATGCTGAATAAGGTTTGCCATCCATTCCCAGAAGCAGAAAGTCTATTAAAATTTTAGATTGTAATCTAATAAAATTTCATCTTATCCTATTGCTTTTCTTACCCACCCCCCAGCAATCAAGCACACAGTCTCAGTATCTAAGGCTAAGAAAAAAGGAGTTCATATATTGCATAAGTGTTTTCCAATAAATTTTTTAAAACTTGGAGGAGTTGATTGGGGAGGGCTTGCTTTGTGTAATTTTATAGGACCTCTGAGGCCCAGAGTTTTTAAGTAATCTTTTTTGATGTTTTTAGACAGACCATTAAGCTGAAGATAAAATTCCCTGTGTTCAATATCTGAATACATTAAGCATTAGATTTAAAATTTACAGCTTTCATTTTGACAAGGAAAATGACACGTTTGGTCCCAAGTGCTACCTTGAACTGTTTTTCAACACTGAGACAGGTTGTCAGGCTGAGGGTGGAGGTCTGAGCATTTAGCCCCTGCAGAGGCTCCAGAAGGTAAACTGCTCCAGCTTGTCAGGAAGCGCTGGCTGGACCCTGGGCGATGGCTGGTGTCTGGTGGGGAGAAGGGCAGGATGCCATCCAGGGGCTTGTCCCGCCATGGGTTGAGGTCTAATCTAATGCCTTTTAATGAGAATGTAATGGATATAAAGGAGGAGAAGAGTATCCCAAAGAGAATGCCTACATAAATGGGTGGACCTCAAACACACTTCCATTTCGATTCTGCCCATAGGAGTTTCTTCAGTGGAGCCTCTGCATCTTCTGATATATTATGTTGCCTTTGGGGCCTGGGACTTTAGAAAGTTGTCTGAGCAAAGTGAAGGGCAGGGGTAGGGGTGGAGGGGATGTGAGGAGACAATTCGGGCCACCAGGCAATGAGTAGGGGGGTATAGAAATGTGTGGAAAGTATGATGTCATCCAGGTGATTCAGCTAGTGCCAGACTGTGGACAAACATACGACTTCCCTGCCATCTTCCATCCCAAGGTGAGAAGTGAAGCTGCAGAAGTAGGGATGGAAGGGGCTGAGAAGACTTTTACAAGCTGGGAAAAGGAGTGTGGATTTTATCTCGAAGACAATGGCTGAAGATGACGACTAGTTTGTTTTGGAAAATCATTACGGTTTCTAGTTGACAAGGCACTGTGGTGGTGGAGGAAGCCTGGGGTTGACAGCCTGGTTGGGAGGTGACTGCAGCCATCCAGGGCGGAGGCGATGAGCTGGTGGCCATGCAGCCCTGTGTTAGGGAGAACAAAGTGGTGTGGAGGGCAGTCAGGAGCAGTGTCCCTAGGGGGCTTGATGGGATTTGGTGCTGGATGTGGAGGGTGAGGGAAAGGAGGGCTATCTGGTCTCATTCCTTCTCTCAGTTTCCACAGGATTGGCGGAAGGTCAGCAAAGACCCTCACCCTCACATTCATAGGATGGAGACTCCCGACTTTTTCTCTTTCCCTTTTTCACATCCCTCCTTCTACAGTGCCCTCTTCCTCAGCCCTCTTGCTAAGGCCGTCAGGGACTAGAATACTTCTACTGGACTTCTGTCTAACTCTGCCTGTTTCTGCTTTTTGTTTTATTTTGTTTTCTGTTATGATGACACTACTTGGATTTATAATATCTTTATCCTATATAAGATGCTGGTGTAAGTTATATACACTCAGAACTTGGTACCCATTCCTTCTCCTTCCTCCCCTTCCTCTCTCTTTCTCTCTCCCTCTCCCCCTGTCTTTACTCCTCCTAATTTAGATACACTTTAACGTTTGGGAGACTCACATCCTGTGAATTCTTTGTGTGAAGAGCATGTGTCACTGGCAAATACTGTGGTTATGCAAAATATACACATTTAATTCAACATTTATTCCCGGCATTGTGGTTTTAAACAAATGTGGTTTTAAACATAAAGAGAACATCAAATGAAAGCACACTAAGTCTTAACTGGTTTAGGCCTCATGTGGTATCAAATCTGTAGTGTCCAGATTAGACAGACTATACAACTGGTCTACCTGTAATGAAGACAAGGTTTTTTTTTTTTTAAACATCTTTATTGGAGTATAATTGCTTTACAATGTTGTGTTAGTTTCTGCTGTATAACAAAGTGAATCAGCTATACATATACACATATCCCCATATCCCCTCCCTCTTGCGTCTCCCTCCCACCCTCCCTCTCCCACCCCTCTAGGTGGACACAAAGCACCGAACTGATCTCCCTGTGCTATGTGGCTGCTTCCCACTAGCTACCTGTCTTACATTTGGTAGTGTATATATGTCCATGCCACTCTCTCACTTCGTCCCAGCTTACCCTTCCCCCTCCCCATGTCCTCAAGTCCATTCTCTACGTCTGCGTCTTTATTCCTGTCCTGGCTCTAGGTTCTTCAGAACCGTTTTTTTTTTAGATTCCATATATGTGTGTTAGCATACGGTATTTGTTTTTCTCTTTCTGACTAAAGACAAGGTTTTAAAGAAAACTTACTCTGTTAGTTTGTGTCTAGGTGTGTGAAGAGGGGCTTACCAAGAAATCCATTCATTTAAAACTTATGTAGCAAGCTTTTGTTTTAGTGTTAGATTCTAAAAGTTTGTGTTTATAAATATTGCTTGACCTAAGGGGCTTGCCCTCAACCTCACCTATTTGCAGAAATGATAGAAAAATTCAGGTCTCCCCAAATCAGTGTAAGTTCTACCACCCCTCACTGTCTTTCTGCAAGAGAACAATGAACGAAGTGTAAAAGTACTGAAAATAAAAATGATTATGAGCTGAGAAATTCTTTGTGGCATTTTTCTACACTTAGTAACATCAATGCAGAAATAATGTAAATAGCCTGGGACCGAGTAATTTTTTCCAATAAGTAAGATAGAGAAATGTTATCCAAATCCAGAACATTATAAAAATATTAGAAACACCTACACCTTCCGTTCTGCCTGGCATCATCAAAGCAATGACACATAATCAATTTGTTTAAAAAAATGAACTACTGCACAACTGGATGGGTATTTTGAAGACTTTTATGCTTGTTTTTATTTCCTTTAAATATCTCATGAATAAGATGAATTGAGATAAAAATGAGGACAGTACACTTGTATTTGTTAAAGTCTGTGGAACCTTCAATATCTGTTCTGCATAAACATATTGGTCTCTGAGCCTTCACCCAGAAAAACAGAAGCTTGCCGAGCATTACAAATGCTGTTCAAATATTTTCCTGAGACATGAAAGAGAAAATATCATCACAAGTAATGAAAGTGAATAAGAAAAAAACCCAGAAGTATGGCATTTGGACAGACCAAGTGAGAACACAGAGAGAGAGTGAAAGAGAGAGAGAGAGAGACAGCAAGGAGGGAGGAAAAGATCTTGAACATAGGCACAGGCCATTGACCACACAGAGTGTCCCTTCTGAGCCGGGTTTTCATGCATGTTTTGAGTCTGTTTTGTCATTTGGCTTTAGCTATATTGGGGCCTCTGTTCCTGCTTTTATCTTACAGATATATAGAAATAACTTATAGAAGAGTAAAAAGTATTACTAAAATTTAATAAAATATTCGGGGAGCCCGAGAAGTTAAAAGGCTTACTCAATTAAAATCCATTTGGGGAAAGTTTACTCAACAAAGGTCTGTGATAATGTCAAAAGTGTGAAACGTACTTTGTTACCTTACAGAAGTCATATATGGTACAGGTAGAGTTGGTAAAGCACACACATCCAACACAAAATATACTCATGCGTATGTGCGCGTGCACACACTTGCACATACACACATCAGGCTTATAATTATCCAGAATGATAGGTCTATCTTATGTAAGTCAATGAGAGGAAACATTTTGATCTATTAAATGCTGCGTAAGTATATATGTTACAATTTCAAGGTAACTGCTACCCTCTGTCTCACAAAAAAGCTTTTTAAAATTAAGTCAGTGTTTAAAACAATTAGAAAAGATATACTTAGCCAAGGTGCTATCCCACTTTCCATTTGAAAGAAACTTACTTGGTATTTATCCACCTAAATTATGCTAAGTCTTTGATTTAGAACAAAGTGTCAGTAGTGAACACATTTTGGGTGGGCAGCCCAGCCCCCGACACTCCTCTGAGAAATGCCCCCCTTCCTAACTGTGCTCATACAGATGGCCCCTGACAACCATGCTTGTATTCTATGACACCACATCTGAAGCTGTTGCTGACCAGGGTACTTACCTAACCCAGACTGTCCTAGAAATACACACACACACACACACACACACACTGAGAAAACTCCTTACCAGGTATCATTACCCTTTTTGCCTTGGAATCCTTATATCCTTAGAATAAATTTTCCTTTATTCATTTAAGCTATTTACAGTGGCTTTCTGTGACTTGTAATCAAAAGACTTGATTTAGATAGACAAAATGGAGGGAAAGGAAGAGAGATACTGATGGGTATAAGCTCTAGTGTAGTGACAACATGGAACAATAGTGACACTTCATGCCAAAGAGATGGGGAAAATTTATATCTCTGATCCTCTTGACCAGCAGTCCCCAACCTTTTTGGCACTAGGGACCGGTTTTGTGGAAGACAATTTTTCCACGGCCGGGGGTTGGGAGGAGGGGGTAATGGTTCAGGCGGTAATGGGAGTGATGGGGAGCGGCAGATGAAGCTTCACTCGCTAGCCCGCCGCTCACCTCCTGCTGTGCGGCCCGGTTCCTAACAGGCCGTGGACTGGTACCTGTCCATGGCCCGGGGGTTGGGGACCCCTGCTCTAGACCTTTAGGGGTGAAAAGTCCTAGAACCTACTTTTCCCTGTTCTCCCCCTTTCCCCAACACTCAAGACTTCTCTCCACTGTCTGCTTTGAAACCGGACATAATCTCATAGTGTCCTCTATCCATGATGATGTCAGCCACCATAAAACACCCAGACTTGCAGGTCACCCTCCTCTTTTACAGTGTAAGCCCAGGTGAATCTGCTCCTATTCCAATGGTTCCCAAACTTTACTGCATATCAAAATCAACTGGAGGGTTTGCTAAAACACAGATTGCTGGGCCTGAATTAGCTTCTGATTCAGTAGGCGTAGGGTCAGGCCTAAGAATTGGAATTTCTAACAAGTTCCCAGGTGACGCGGATGCTTGTGGTCCCAGTGGAAAACCACTGCCTTATTCCTTTCACCCTCCCCAAGTCTTGAAACTCACCTATTGTGCTCCCTGAATTCAGAGTCTGTTGGTAGCAGAATGACCTATATCCTCAGCCTCTCTTTACCCTCTTGCTCTAAGGCAAACTTGACTCTTCCCTAAGGTCACATTTTCCTTGTAACCTCTCAAGTGGTGGCTGCTTTTTCTCTCAGAGCCCTAGGTCTAATGATCTGGAGGTGGGGTAGCTGTCCTCCTGGTTCTTCATCGCTACTTTCAGATGTTTCTCCCCATCTCCTTTCTAAAAACAACCAACCATGAATCTTATGCCATCAGATTCTAGTAAACCTGTCCCTCATTGTTGCCATCATTTATGGGTTCCTGGGTTATTTTTCCCGATTTCTTGGTGATAAAAGCACCTGTTTCATTCTCTCCAATAACACTCCTGTTTAATTATGGTAGATTTCAATAGATGTATCAGTGATTCTTCTAACACTTTGGTCTACCAATTCCTTGACCACCTTTCCTCCAGTGATCTTGTCCTCGACCTAATGTTAGCCACAATTATATGCTCAGGCCTGGACTCCTTCATAACCTCAATATCAACTATCCTACTCTATCACTGCCACATCCCATCTTTCCAGCCCTCTCTCTCTAGTATTAGGGCCCCAGCCATCCACTGACCCCAATGAGACCTCTGATCTTTTGATCCTTTTTTTTTAGTTGAATTCACATCCTTCCAGATTAAATTTTATCATTATAATCACTCCCCTGTAAACACCCACCACTCCCTTGTGCCTCTCTCATTGCCTTAGTCATTTGGCAGATCCATAATCCTGGTTAAATCCAACTCTTTGCCTCCTCCATATCTGCAACTCTGAAACTAAAATCGTCTGGAGAAAAACACACAGCCATATTGACTTGAAATCAGAAGTAGAGCCTTCATTCTGCAAGGCAATCATACTAGATGTTTTTTTAAAGATTCATTTCCCCACTCTCTTGATGAGGATTTTAAATATTTTTCTTTCTTTCCAAACCCCAATATCTTTTTCCTCACTAAGAAAATTAGAGCATTCGCAAGAGAATTTACAGGGATTATCACCACCACTTTAATCCATCTTTGTCCTTAGAAAAGGACAAAATCGTTAGGTAATCTTATCAAACTCCTTGGTTCAACGCACTACTTATATCTTCTCTTGGTTTAGCTGCTGTGTACTGTTTCAACTGTAATTGCTGATTTTTTTTCAAAGTTTTTATTTTTAATCTAATAATTCTTACTGTTAAAACATAAAAAGACAAAATGTTCTTTAGGAATCAACTCAAGCTTTCTCCTTACTAAGAACTTCTTCCCACGATTATAAAATGCCTTTTTTATACCAAGATAAAAAGTTTTATTTATCTTTAATTATTAAGTTTTAACAATTGTCATGCTGTCCTCTCTTGGGCCATATACTCAGTTCATATTTATCTGATTATCTTTGCCTCCAGATATTTATAGTGGCTCTCACCATAGAAATCTGCTGTTGGTGAAAATAGGCTTACGTATAATTAAGAAGGAAATCCTCTTCCTGTGCACCAGAACCATACATTTCTGACATCAAATTTGAGAGAATTTATGTTGCTCAATCATGGTATTTCAGTCAATATAGAAATAGCTACTCTTTTCTTATTAGTATGTCAATTTCAGTCCCCATAGTAGTTCCTTGTAAGTGCATTTTTAGTGTTGAAAGCATTTGTTGCTTTTTTGATATTGTCTGCATTTATCTCTACCTTTTTTTGTGCTCCAAGGATCTAAAAGCGAGCAGAACATCAAGATTCAGTGTTTCTTTGATCCATACGCCCAAATGGCTTTCTGTGTAGTCACATTTCTCAAATTCATTTTCCCCTGGGCCAGAGAGTAAGACACTGAGATGTGACATAATGAAAACTTTCAACATTCTGAACACTGCAATAGAGCTTTTTTGAAGATAAGGGTAGTTACTTGTGGTCCCATAGACTGCAGTGTCTTTCAAACTGCAATGCCACAAAACAGTAACATGTCAAACATTTTTGACTAAGACCCCCCGTGAGAAATACATTTTGCTTCGTGTCCAGAACACACACACCTACATGCATGCAAAACTGAAGCAAAATTTTCGCGAAACAATACTTAACCTACATTCCCTGTGACATACTTTTGATATTTTCTTTTTTTCTATTTTCTAAAATGTTTATTAAGCTCACCAGATTGATTCTTTGACCCTTTACAAGGTTGCTAATCAGATGGAAAAATACTTCATTAATTGAGAGAATGAAAAGATTGAAAATGTATATATACAAATATAATACTTTAAAATACAAATGTTTCTGTAAATATATTTGTATGTACAAAATGTATTTCTCACCATAAGTTACTGTGAACAAAGTTTGCAAGTTGCTGCCTTAAAGAGTTAAGAGGATGGAAGAGGCAAGTGGGCGAATAAAACGGACAACCTTGTGGGGGAAGCAGAGTGTGATATCAGCCATATTGATTTTCATTTATTTTTTATTTATTAATTATTAGGTAAACATCTAAGATTGCTTTCTTTCCTTCCTTCACCTAATACTTTTTTCTCAAGAGTTATATACCAAGCTATATAGAGATAAAGAACTATGTTTGAGTATTGATTACAGAGGTGAAGTTAGTTTCTCGATCTTAAAATAAATAACCCTCTGACCTAACTTGGGTACTTCATCTTTAAAGAATTTGAGGATTTTTTTCTAACTCTTTGGGTGCTCCTTCTTCAGCTATTATGAGCAAGGGTTAATACATATTCATGTTGTACATCCTCTATCATTGTTCCTGTATTACAGAGCCTCAGGGCTATATTCATGATAGTTAAAGACATAAATTTAAAAAGCTTTCATGAAGATTGGTATATTGTTCATCTACTGTTAAATATAATTCTAATGACTGGATAACTCAGTGCCTCAGAAATCTATGTCCATTTACATCAGAAGCAAAGACTAACTGTCTGACCAAGAACCTGACTGCATACAACACTGGATGCCCAAAGGAGCAAGTAGAACCTGCTCTCTGCCCTTTGGGGGTTTATACTCTAAAATATCAAGTATAAAATAGTTTGTTTTGCCCTAGAAAAAAGGAAAAAGTGGGAGATTCTGTCTTAGTAGCACTTCTCATTTGACTGTCATCTCTCCTAATATAAAAATTCTCCTCTCTCCCCTCCCACCTCTCTGACCTTTAATTGACCTGCTTTCCCCCTTTCTCTCATGTTCTCCCCGGAAGCTCTCTGGTGTTGCTTTCATCCTGACTGTGGTTGACAGGAGCCCCATCTACTCCACCTATCATACTTCTTTCACCTTTCCCTAACTGAATCAGCGGCACAGTTATTAAGATCATAGGCTCCACCTTAGACTGCCAGGGTTCTAAGCCCAGCACTCCCATTGACCAGCTTTGCAAACTTGGGCAACTTATTGCAAGGAATGTAAAAAGTGTCATGATGTCTGAAAACAACTTTCAAATAGTTTAACCAAAAAAAAAGATGTGTGTATATATATAATGTGTGTATACAAGTATATGCCCCTGGATTTATCCACGGCAATTATTTATTTTGAACAGTTTCCTTTTTAGAGATTTTAGAAGGCCAGAAACTGAATTTAATTCAATTTAATTCAACAATGGTCTTTAAAACTTTCTATGTGCTCCTCATTGTGATAGACACTAGAAATAGTCAATTTTGTATGAATTCAACAGTAAATTTTGTGTATACCTATATTGATATGTATCTCCAGCGTAGTAGGAGAAACACACACACACACACATACACACACACACACACATCCCAACTGGTCAATCAACTAAACCTTTAGCTTGCTAAATAATAAGAAATCATTTTCTTCCAGTTTTAACAGTTTCTTTCAATTCAACCTTTAGAAAACTGAATGTTCAATTCCCAGAGGCTGATCTTTCTTCCCAAGGTGGCGTCTGGCTGTAGGGGAGAACTCAGGAATCCTCCTGACAATGGGACTGAGGTGGATGGTTCATGCGCCATCTTTCTCTTTGAGGCAGGGTGGTTCATCTGGTCTCATCTCTGGACTGACATCCCCTGACATGACTCAGTCAGCCTCAAATGACATCCCAGCCCTGGCTGACCCCTCATTGCACCTTGGGAGAGACGCTGAAGCAGGGCACCCAGCTCTGCTGTGACTGGTCTCCTGACTCACAGAAACTATTAAGTGTGTACTGGTTTAAGCTACTAAGTTTGTAGTAATTTGTCATGTAGAACATATGACTAATATATAACTGTTACCACAAAATGGGCAACCAAGGAAGCTGATAGACCTATGAGCCCCCAAATGCTAGATTTATCAATGGCACTTTTTTATTCTGGACACATTTTTTTTTTTATAGAGATTTTAAAAGGCCAGAAACTGAATTTAATTCAATTCAATTCAATTCAAGACAAGTCTACTAGTATTAATTCAACAAGAGTTCCTAAAAAGATTCTAAATGTTCCTCATTGTAATAGACACTGAGAATAGAAAAGTAAATATAACAGAGTCCTCAATTCAAGGGATGTAGCTCTGTTGGTGAAGACAAATTTGTAGGACTCTCTATCATAGGGCATGGTATGAGTTATTATTTATTTTTAAAGCATCATGTGATGGTTGATTTTATGTGTCAACTTGGCTGGACCACGGTGCCTAGATATTTGCTCAAACATTATTCTGGATGTTTCTATGAGGGTGTTTTTTTGGATAAGATTAATACTTAAATCAGTGAACTTTGAATAAAGCAGATTGCCCTCCATACTGTGGGTGGGCCTCATCCAATCTGTTGTCTTAATAAAACGAAGACTAAACTTTTTTGAGAAAACAGGAATTCTGCTAGCAGATGGCCTTTGGACTTGAACTGCAGCATTAGTTCTGGGTCACAGTAGTCACATGAGTCAATTTCTTAAAATAAATCTCTCTCTCTCTCATGCACACATCCTATTGGTTCTGTTTCTCTGGAGAACTCTGAGCAATGCACACCTCGTACCATGACACTAATGGCTTAAATTGTAACCTTTAATTTGATTGGTTTCATATTGAACCATGAATCATAACTTATAGTTCATGTCTGTTATTTGGTTCCTTCTCTGACAGCCTCACTGGATTGTAAATTCTTTGAGGACATCTGGGTGTTTTTTTTGTTTGTGTGCCCCTAAACTGTTTAGCATAGAGTTGAACCATTTGTTAGCTGTGTAACTTAGAGCAAATTACTTCATGTCATTAACCTTCAATTTTCTCATTTGTAAAATGTGGATAGTAAGTGTGAACTACCATTCTCACAGAATTGCTCTTAGGGCTGACTGAGACAAGACTATAAAGAATTTCGTATAGTGCCTAGTACTCTAATTAACACTCAATAAATCTTATTTTTTGTGTGTATTATTATTATCTGTACCTGAAGAATAGGTAGTACTCAATGAATGTTTATTAAATACAAATTTTAAATGACAGCAAGATAGAAGTTATTATGCCCAAGATGAAAAAAATAATACTATATAGAAGTTTTAACTCAGTACATTTGAGAGATGTGGGTACTTACTGAAACCACCTCCAATATTATAAAACATAATTTTCAGGTACATCCCATATGCAAAATGAAGTGTAGAATACAAATGTTCTCAGGTGTTACCAATTATGCACCCCAAATTTAATTTTGCATAGGTTCTCAACATGTTTTGATGCTGCTTTAGTTTTTTTCTTATCAATTACAAAATTTTTTCTAAACTCTGCATTTAGGAATGGAGTCAGGTATTCTGAACTGGTAATTATGCAGAAAAAAGGGAATGTGGTGGGATGAGGTTATAGTTGAATCCTAGCAGGCTAGGACTAATTTTCCATAATTCTTCCTTTTGTATTTTTATTAATGAGGGATAAATGTTTTTGAGTTAAATTATGTAGTTCAGCAGTGGAGAAAAGAATACAAAATTGAAGATTAGTTTTTAGATAATTGTTTTTTGTATTTAGAGAGAAAACGAAGTAAGAAAGCAGTTGGTTACATTTTTACTCAACTTTCTTTTTAGTCTAAAAATTTCAGTTTGTCAGACATACACTATGGAAGGTTATATAAAGCAGCAAAGCCTGTATAATTTTCTATTTTTTTAAAATTTGCAAAGTCAATAATGATTGCAGGAAAACAGTGGCCTAACCTCTCAATGAGGATTTAATAATAGTGTACTCTACTGAGGTCTCCTATTGTTAAGATTTCATTCCTCAAAAACAATGTGGTTCAGAACACCTACTGGAATACTAAATACTTGATTAATTGCAATTAAATAATACTGGTTCAAGCATTTTATTTCTTTTCGTTTTTGGATTATTTTCATCACGCTTAGTATCAACATCAGTGAGGCTGCCATGGTACAGGCAATCTATTTTAAAATAGGGTAGAAGCTCATCTGTATAGGATAAAAGGGAATTAACGTGGTGTATCAAACTCTCTATCAAGTTTAAAGTTCTATAATGCCAAGAAATAACATAAAATCTGTGTCAAATTTAGGGAAATTACCAATCCCTTATTTTGGTGACATGTAAACCAAAACTAACATTTTGATTTTTGGACTGATTGCTTCATTCACACAATGTCTTCTATATATAAATAATTTCATGTCCCTAGTCTCTAAAAATTGAATCTCTGTTATGTTCAAGACGGTCCTGAGTCTTCCTTTAAGTATCTCACATTTCTAGTAGAGGAGATGAGATGAAGCACAAATAGTAGCAAAACAAGGCAGTGAATGTTATGACAGTTCAAAGCAGGGAAAGATCAGTTTTAGATAGTTGGGCAAAGGACTGTTTCATGAAGGAAGTGATAGAGGCATGGAACCATAAATAGTCAGAAATGGAAGGGCACTTATGCATCATTTTTCATTTTACAGATGAGGAGAATGAGACCAGAAAGATTAGAAACTTGTCTGAAGTCATTTTGTAAAATTATAACAGAATCTAGATTAGAATCCAGGTTCTACGACTCCCTACTGGACTTTTTAAAAATAGAAGCTTTATTGAGATATAATTAACATACCATAAATTCACACTTCTAGAATGTACAATTCAACTTTTAGTATACTAACAGAGTTGTGCATCTATTAACATTATCTAATTCCAGAACCTTTTTGTCACCCGCCCCCAAAAGAAATCCTGTACCTGTAAGCATCAATTTCCATTATTTCCTCCTTGCAGACCCTGGCAGTGATTAATCTATCTTCTGTCTCTGTAGATTTGCCTATTCTTGACATTTCATGTAAATATAATTGTAAATATGTGGCCTTTGTTTCTGTCTGGTTTTTTTTTACCATGTTTTAGAGGTTTATCCATGTTGTAGCATGTATCATAATTTATTCCTTTTTACTGTTTAATAATATTCCAGTATATGGACACACCACATTTTGTTTATCCATTCAGTAGTTGATGGACATTTAAGTTTCCACATTTTGACTATTATGAATAATACTGTAATGGACATTCATGTACTAGATTTTCTGTGGACATACATTTTTAATTCTCTTGGGTATATACTTGAAGTGGAATTGCTTCATATTATCATATGATAACTCTAAATTTACCTTTTTGAGGAACAGCCAAACTGTTTTCCAAATGAGCTGCACCACTCTACATCCCTACCAGCAATGTATAAGGCTTTCAGTTTCTCCACATATTCATCAACCCTTTTCAATTTTAGCCAACCTAGTGGATGTGAAGTGCTATCTCATTGTGGGTTTTTTTTTGCATTTCCTTAATGAATAGTGTAGTAGAGAATCTTTTCATGTACTTATAGCCACTTCCATATCTTCTTTGAAGAAGTTTGTATTCAATTTTCCCCATTTTTAAGTTGGTTTGTCTTTTTATTGTTGAATTTAAATGTTCTTTACATATTGTGGATACAAGTCCTGTTATAGAAAATATGACTTGCCAGGAAAAAATAGAAAACATGAACAGATGAATCACAAGTAATGAAATTGAAACTGTGATTTTAAAACTTCCAGAAAAAATGACCTGCAGATATTTTATTCCATTCTGTACATTGTTTCTTCACTTTTTTTAAAAAATTTTTCTTCTTTTTTTTGGCTGCATTGGGTTTTCGTTGCTGTGTGAGGGCTTTTTCTAGTTGCGGCGACTGTGAGCTACTCTTTGTTGCGGTGCATGGGCTTCTCATTGTGGCGGCTTCTCTTGTTGCAGAACATGGACTCTAGGCTCACAGGCTTCAGTAGTTGTGGCACGTGGGCTCAGTAGTTGCAGCCCATGGTCTCTAGAGTGTACAGGTTTCAGTAGCTGTGGCATGCAGGCTCAGTAGTTGTGGCACACGGGCTTAGTTGCTCCAAGGCATGTGGGGTCTTCCCAGACCAGGGATCGAAATCCTGTCCCCTGCATCGGCAGGTAGATTCTTAACTACTGCACCACCAGGGAAGTCCTGTTTCTTCACTTTCATGATGGTGTTCTTTGAAGCAGAAAAGTTTTTAATTTGATGAAGTCCAATTTATTTTTTCCTTCACTTTTGATGTTATATCTAAGGAATTATTGCCTGATCCAAGGTCAGAAAGATTTATTCTTATGTTTTCTTTAAGAATTTCATAGTTTTAAGTGTTGCATTTAGGTCTGCGATCTATTTAGAGTTACTTTTGTGTGTGGTGTGAGGTAGGAATCCAACTTCAGTCTTTTGCATGTAGATTCCAATTGTCTCAGCACCATTTGTTGAAAAGACTTTTTTTCCCTTATTGAATTGTCTTGGCACCCTTGTCAAAAGTCAATTGACCATAAATATGAGTGTTTATTCCTAGATTCTCAGCTCTCTTCCATTGAACTATATCTGTTCTTAGGTCAGTATTACACAATCTTGATTATGTAGCTTTACATTAAGTTTTGCAATCAGGAAGTGTGAGTATTCATTTTTGTTCTTTGTCAAGATTGTTTTGGCTATTTGAAGAATAGCGTCACCTTAATAATACTAAGTTTTCCAACTCACAAACATGGTATATCTTTCCAAATATTTGTCTTCAATTTCTTTCAACAATGTTTTGTAGTTTTCAGATACAAGACTTGCATTTTGTTAGATTTATTCCTAAGGATTTTGTTCTTTTTGATGCTATTGTAAATGGAATGTTTTCGTAATTTCATTTTCGAATTGTTCATTGCTACTCCATAAAAATACAATTGATTTTGGATATTTATCACATATCCCAGCAGTCCCCAACCTTTTTGGCACCAAGGACCGGTTTCACTGAAGACAGTTTTTCCATGGACCAGTTGAGGGGGATGGTTTTGGGATGATTCAAGTGCATTACATTTATTGTGCACTTTATTTCTATTCTTATTACATTGTAATATATAATAAAATAATTATACAACTCACCATAATGCCGAATCAGTGGGAGCCCTGAGCCTGTCTTCCTGCAACTAGATGGTCCCATCTGGGGGGGATGGGAGACAGTGACACCCAAGTGTGTTACTTATGTTCAGTCTACTCCGTGATCTCGCTTTGGTTGCTGTCACTGCAGAAAACCCTGCTTCACAAAGACAGGATGTTGGAAATGGAAGCAGGCTTTTCAGTGCTTTTGTGGCAATCTCAGGATATTCCGCCTTGACTTTAATCCAGAACGTATGGAGATTTGAAGTCTCCAACATACTTTTAAGACCATCGTCATTTGCGGTCTCAAGCAGTTGATCCTCTTCTAGCACGGACAAAAGTGATTCACCTGGCTTATTCACAAATGCGTCGTGGATCCATTCCTTCCCAATTTGGGGGTCTATTGTGGTTGGGAAGTAGTGCTCAAACTCTTTTGAAAGCTGAGATAGGTGATCATGCACCAGCTGGGAGAAAGAAGGCCCTGGCTCAGTCTCTTTCAAAATCTCTGCTAATGTTTGAAATGTCAAAAATCCCAATATTTACTCATCACTCCCATAACTCCAGTTTGGCTTTGAATGCAGCCACTTTACCTGCTGACTTGAACACAGTTGTCGTTCTCCCCTGAGGTGACAGATTGAATGCACTGAGCAGGTTGAATATGTCACACAAGTAAGCAAGTTTTGCGACCCATTCTGTGTCACTGAAATATGCTGCCAGTGGTGACTGTTTTTCTAAAAGAAATCTCTGGAGCGGCTCTCATAACTCAAAAACTCTGGCCAGTGATCTACCTTTAGAAAGCCATCTCACTTCTGTGTATCAGAGAAGATGTGTGTGCTGTGCATTCATCTCCTCACAGAGCTGCACGAATAGACATGAGTTAAGGGCGTGTACTTTAATGTGGTTGATAATTTTAATCACATCCTGCAAAATGTTGTTAAGTTCAGATGACATTTTTCGGCTAGCCAGCATTTCTCTATGGATGACATGGTGCATAGACTCACATTCAGAAGCGACCTCTTTGACCTGAGTAGTGAAACCAGAAAGCCGTCCAGTCATGGCAGCCACTTGGTCCGTGCATATACTGACAGAAAATGACCAATTCAGTTTTCCTGATATGTAATCATTCAAAGACTTGAATAGTTCTGCAGCTGTAGTGTTGGTTGGCAACAAAAATGCACATAACATATCCGCATGCACATCCTCCTGAAAAATATATCGCACAAAAACAAACATTGTTGCCTTGTGGTCAATATCAGTAGACTCGTCAACCTGGATTGCATACCACGGTGACTCATTAATCCTCTCTGACAGTTGTGCCTTAGTATCCTCTGCTATTTCATCAATTTGTCTAGTTATGGTGCTAGCCTAAAGAGGAACACGTGCCACCTTTTGAACTGCAGCCTCTCCTAAAAGTTCATGACAAATGTCCTTAGCAGCAGGCAGGATCAACTCTTCACCAATAGTAAAGGGCTTCTTAGCTTTAGCAATGCGGTTAGCCACTAAGAATAATGCTCTCAGTGCAGACACATTTGATGGACTGGTGGCCTTCAGTAATTGCTTCTGTTCTTCGTGTTCACGGTTTTTTCCTTTGAAAAACTCCAAAGGCTTGTCATTTAATGTAGGATGCTTGGTCACCATGTGGCGAAGCAGTTTTGAAGGTTTCATGGCTTCATTGGCTAGCTGGTCGCCACATATTATACAAAGCGGGCTTGGAGAATGTGAATCACCTGTTGCAATGAACCCATAATTTAAGTAGGACTCTTGGTATTTTCTTTTAAATGCAGCTGTCTTTTTGTTGGCAGTCTTAGAGTCTTCTGCTCTCTCATCATTGGGTCTTTCCCCCTTTTCAAAGAAGCTCTCCAGGGACATTTGTTTTTTACTCATTTTGGCTAGGGTTAGCTGTGGACTTACCAAAACTGTGACTGAGGCAAGTGCGCAGTGTGGGAAAGAGGCGCGGATGGAAGAGGTAAGTAAAATAATGGGCAGGCCACGCATGGACTAAAATAAGTGTCGGATTCTGACTTAAAGGCTGCCACAAGATGCAGCTGTACAATTGAAGTACATCAACTTCCTTGCCACTATAAATCCTGCCACCAGATGCAGCTTAATTTTCACTTGCCACTCACTGATAGGGTTTTGATATGAGTGCAGGCAATTGATTTATTATGGTCTCTGTGCAGTCAAATCTTTCTGCTAGTGATAAGCTGTATTTGCAGCCACTCCCCAGCTCTAGCATCACTGCCTCAGCTCCACCTCAAGTCATCAGGCATTAGATTCTTATAAGGAGTGCGCAACCTAGATCCCTCACATGCACAGTTCATGGTAGGGTTTGCGCTCCTATGAGAATCTAATGCCACCACCGCTGATCTGACAGGAGGCGGAGCTCAGGCGGTAATGCGACCAATGGGGAGTGGCTGTAAACACAGATGAAGCTTTGCTCGCTTGCCTGCCACTCACCTCCTGCTGTGCAGCCCAGTTCCTAACAGGCCACGGACTGGTACCGGTCCGTGGCCTGGGGGTTGGGGACCCCTGATGTATCCTGTAACCCTGAATAACTCATTTATTAGCTGTAGTAGTTCTTTGTGGTTATCTATATATAAGATCATGTCATCTGCAAAGGGAGATAGTTTCCCTTTCTAATCTGAATACCTTGTATTTCTTTTTATTGTCTGATTACCCTTTCTAGACTCTCCAATATAATGTTAAATAGAAGTGCTGAGAGGAGACAATTTCTTCTCCTTAAGGGGAAAGCATTCAGTCATTCACCATTAAATATGATGTTGGCTGAGGGTTTTTCATAAATGGCCTTTATCAGATAAAGTTTTCTTCTATTTCCATTTTGTTGAGTTTTTAAAAATTTTTTTATACATTTTACATTTATACATTTATGCATTTTATTCTGTTACCTTCTTACTTTCACCTTCTCATTTAAGTCTTTAATTCATTTGGAGTTCTTTTTGCATGTAATGCAAGGTAGGGATCTAGCTTTATTTCTCTATATGTAGTAAGCCTGTTTTTCTAACATCATCTACAACCTAGTTTTTGTCATCATTTGGTATTGCCACCTTAAGCATACTTCAAATTCCCATATATTCCTGTGTCTATTTTTATGTTGTGTATTTATTGTCATTGTTGTATTTATCTATTGCTAGAAATTACCTTTGTTGTTACTGTGTATTTGTGGGCATACCTTTTCTAATATCTAGTGGGGAAACTTCCAATATTTTATTCTATTTTTTAAGAAGTTGAGTCAGCTATTCATAAAAATTTTAATCCATATGTTTAAATATATGACTTGTTAAATTCTAAAAACCAGAATTTCTATTGAAAAAACCCATCCTATAAGGATGGTTTTAGATAAATTTCTTTCAGGAAAATTGAAATGTTTACTCTGTTAAATCATGTCATCCATGAACATGATATATCTCTCCATTTATTTAAATTATTTGTGAAATTTCACAGTTCTTTGTGTAGAAATATTTGACATATCTTTCTCTTTATGTCAGACTGCTTATATGCTGAGGTGTCTTTGATCTCCTATCTTAATTTATCGTTTTATGTTTTAATTTGAACATAGCAGGAGATACTGTTTGACCATCTTTGATTTCACTGTCTTCCCTTTTGAGGCAGTTATTTATTATCACATATCAAAAATCAATTCCAACTACAAAAGTATTGACTAGTATGTCAGATTTACATGTTTCATTGATTGGCAGGGACAGAGATCCACATCTCAGGGCTTCTCTGGTAGCACAGTGGTTAAGAATCCACCTGCCAATGCAGGGGACACAGGTTTGAGCCCTGGTCCAGGAAGATCCCACATGCCGTGGAGCAGCTAAGCCTCTGTGCCACACTACTGAGCCTGTGCTTTAGAACCCGTGAGCCACAACTACTGAACCCATGTGCCACAACTACTGAGCCCGTGTGCCACAACTACTGAAGTCCACGTGCCTAGAGCCAGTGCTCCACAACCAGAGAAGCCACTGCGATGAGAAGCCCATGCACCACAACGAAGAGTAGCCCCCACTTGCCACAACCA
Organism: Eschrichtius robustus; assembly: GCF_028021215.1. Classification (NCBI taxonomy): domain Eukaryota; kingdom Metazoa; phylum Chordata; class Mammalia; order Artiodactyla; family Eschrichtiidae; genus Eschrichtius; species Eschrichtius robustus. Next base: position 19,195,697 of record NC_090836.1, read on the forward strand.
GCGAAAAGCCCGTGTGCAGCAATGAAGACCCAACGCAGCCAAAAATAAAATAAACAAATAAATAACAAATTTATATATATATAAAAAAAGATCCACATCTCATTACCCAGAAATTTATTGATTACTTATTAGACATTTCTGTTCACCTAAATTTCATTTTCTGCCCTTGGCTGATTGATCTCTTTCTCCTTCAACATTGCCTCTCTAGATATACAAGTTCTGGCTTCTTTCTTAGTCAGAACAATGTTGTCTCAGCTTCTCCAGCAATGAATTTCCTATACATCACTGAACTCTATCTTCAATACTAAGAATGATCATCTTATGGAGAATGACTTAGACTTGAGTACAAAATAGGCCTTCTTAAGGATCCATCTTCCTAAGAAAGATGAGAGTCCTGTAAATAATGAATATTTATAATTTTTATCCTGTCCATTTGTGACCTATGCTGCCAACTGTTGAATAAGTTGTTCTGTCTTTTTCAGAACCTCTTTTACATCCCCTTCTGTCTAAGCCCAACAATAATTATTCCATTGGGCTAAATAAATAGGACATGATATAGACTGGGTGTGAAATAAAACTATGTTTGAAGACTGGCTCTTGTCAATTGCTAGCTGTGAGCTATGAGACCATGTTTTAATTCTTGCCTCCTCTGTTTTCTCTTTTGTAAAATAGAGCTGGCAAAAGAACATGATTTATAGATTTACTCTGAGAATTAAATAATGCTTATAAAGCTCTCAATATACTTGTTACATTTGAAAATCCTCAATAATTTTTACTGATTATATTATTATTACTTATTACCATCTTCAAATTTATTATTCTGACCTCTTTTCCTATTCTAGGTGACAGAAGCTTTATCTAACAACTGGAATCTCTTACAATTTTAAGTAAAGAGGCTCTGAGAAGTGTCAATAGAATTCTCCTCTTCAAATATTGAAGCATCTAGGTATTGTGGAAGAGTAGGGACTCTTATTAGAGTCTTAGGAGAGCCTATCTAGCTACTCCTCCCCAATTCTGGTGAGCAACTCAAAACTTTACGACTCCTTTGGGAGTAGCAGCAAAGTTGCTGCAGTGGGGTTCTGCAACTAATAGCCATATCCAGTACCTTGGGGAAAGCCTGAGAGGCTATGCCCAACAGAGATAGTACAATTATTAATGAGAGAGTGAGAGACACATATAACGCTAAAGTCAGAAGAGATATTTTGCTGACCACAAGTAGGTTGTTACTTGTCCAAATTTGCACATAGCATTAGTTGCAGTATAAAGGTCCTAGCCCTCTGATTTTTAATCTGGTGCTATTCTACTCAATCATGCTCCTTCTTCCCCTGCTCAACTTATAATAAGTCTCAGAGGAATGAGACTCATTTATTTATCTCACTACAGAAAGACTTCTGGAAGATATGCTTTGGAATCAAACAACCAAATGCTGAGGTTGGCTCTGATTTGTTATAGATGACTATGGGGAGGGGGGTGGGTGTCAGTATTGAGATCTTCAATAAATCATCATCTGGATAAAAAAGGACAGATTTGAATCTCAGTAAACTCAAGTATGCAAAAAATATCACTTTTTAATCTGACAAGACTGATGAATTTGATAGCCTCATCTTGTAAGGCAGACAGGACATTCTATCTCAGCTATTACTTAAGCCTTCTACCTCTCTTCTCCTCTTCTCCTTCCCTTCCCTCTTTTCCCCTTCTTTCTTCTATAGTTGCATCAGAATTCAGAAAGTTTATGTAGGACCTAAAACCCAGGAGAAAGTTCTCTGATTTCCAGTCTATATCATAGTAGTTGCAGAATTCTCATTGTTTAAATGGGTACTAGTCTTTTAAAGTTGGGGAGCTCTCTGCTTCTGTAGCCTTGCGAGTGAGGGAAGATTTGCCAAAGCTTCAGTCCTTAGTGCATGGACCTAGATAAACCATGTTATTATCCACTCTGAGGGCTGGCTGCCTACAGGGTGCACTTTGATTCTTAATTCCCTTTCAGCCTGAGGCGTTTCTCTTTCCTACCTCTCTTATCTTAAACTGTCATCTCTTCTGGTCTTTCACAATATACTGTTACTGCCCATTAAACACAAAAGCCAAATTATTAGCAACCTAAAAACTACCTCTCTTCAGAGATAGAGGCAGAGAACTGAGAAGAAATGTTCGATTCCATCCTTCTACAATACATAAGAAAGAGAAGAAAAGCAAAATCATTAAATGTATACATTAAAAGAGTCTGAACATTCATTCCTTGCTTAAAAAAAAAAAAAAAAAGGGCTAGTGCAACTTACCAGAAATATAAGCCCCATACCAGAAAGTTCTTTTACGTTGGTCAATAAAAAGTGCTAATTAACACTAATTTTTTAGATCATTACAACTATTAAATTTATTTGCAGTAATAATAAATACATCAGTTATGTGAAAGCTTTATATGTGAAAGATTTAGAGCAGTTACTTTTCATGTCCGCTAAAGATGACAGAAGAGCCCATAGTCTTAACAGGTACCATCAAGGATTTGGCTTTTATATAATTAAGAGGCCCAAAAGACAGGTCTGGGGGTGTCATCGTGACTAACAGGAGGAGGAACAACATGAAGTGGTCATCCAGGGGAATCTCTACATTTTCTTAGGGTGTGACTCAAGCTTGACACAGTTCCATAGTCTACTGGTTTCAGTTTGATGTTAAGAAAAATGATTCAAGATCAGGAAGGAAAGCAAAAGGATGATTACATGTCCTTTCAATGTCACACTGAAGCATTGCCTAATAGGCTCAGACAAGGAGATGTACTTTTGTTTTGCTTGCCATTTACTATTGATTAGGACACTGACACTGTGAAAGTTACTTGTTAACTTGCAAATTTTGGTCCATTAGAAGAAGATTATTTCTGCCAGGTAGAGGAGACACCAAAGGTTATGGTTTTATTGCCTGGCAGGATACTAGCTGGTCTTGCCTCTAACTCAATGATGAAATGAAATTCATATTTTATGGCAAGACAAGAAAATTTAAACAAAAATTTTCTCTGCCCATTTGGGCCTCCTCCCTCCCCTTTAGTGTGTATTGTTCATCTGCATTAACCAGACCTCCTTAGGAGATAACATTTCTTTTTAATCTCATAAAGGGTCATAACTCCTTAGAGGTAACTTTCCTTCTTAATCTTGTAGGAGGCCACGATGACCCATGACCCACTACTCGCTTTGTACATGTAGATCTGAATTGTGTAAACTATCAATAATACACCATTTGATGTATAACCCTTTGGCTCAAAAACTTATGTAACTGTATTGATAGTGGAACAGTCCTCAGAGCTTTCTGAAAAATTGTCTCCTGGGCTAAAATCCTCAGGTTGGCTCAAATAAAAATTTCCATTTCTTTCTTAGATTGACTATTGATTAATTTTTTCATTAGCACTTAGGAAATTAATTTAACACCCCTTCCTGACTGTACAAACTTCTATTTCTAAATTCTATCTTTGAAGCAGCTTTACCATCTTGCTGGTTCCCTCATTAATGAATTAAATAAATCTTTGATATGTGTTCATTCAAAATTTGTAGGGAAGTCCTGCTTTCAATGTTTTGAAAATTATACTTTAACACTGGACTATCAAGATGAGTGATTTTCTGGTTAACTGAATGTGTGCTTGTGCATGTGTTTGTGTGTGTGTGTGTTTCTGTGATGGGAGAAGAGAGAAAAGGATGCCAGCCATTTTGTGTGTATGTATGGTTATATTGTTAAAAAAAATAACAATCTCCAAATGGAATCATTTGTCCCCACGACAGCAAACAAAGACATAATTGCAGTTTCAGCCTCTCCCAGGAATGTGACCTTTAAACAGACAATCTGAAATTTCCTGATCAACACTAGTGAGATAATCTGCATAATAAGACCCCTGCTGTTTCCTAACCACCCCCCCCGCCCCCAAAAGAAGATTTCCTAGCCTGAAACAATTTTTTCTTTTCTTTTTGCCAACAACTACCTTGCCCTACCTTCCTTCTGCCTGTAGAGGCCTTCCATTTTGTACAACCCCTCAGAGTACCCTTCTAGTTGCTAGTTGGGTTGCTACCCGATTCATGAATCGCTTAAAAAATCCAGTTAGCTCTTCAAATTTACTTGGTTGAATTTTGTTTTTTAACAATATTATATAATTATAAAAAGTAGAAGCTCGAGACTCTGGGAGGGCTCACACCAAGGAGTACTTCCCAGAACTTCTACTGCCAGTGTCCTTGTCCCCACGGTGAGCCACAGCCAGCCCCTGCCTCTGCAGGAGACCCTCCAACACTAGCAGTGGTCTGGAACCTAACTTGCAATATCTCTGAGGTATGCCTGTAGTTGAAAGAAACAACTGTGAGAGGGCAGACAGCAGAAGCAAGAAGAACTACAATCCTGCAGCCTGTGGAACAAAAACCACATTCACAGAAAGATAGACAAGATGAAAAGGCAGAGGGCTATGTACCAGATGAAGGAACAAGATAAAACCCCAGAAAAACAATTAAATGAACTGGATATAGGCAACCTTCCAGAAAAAGAATTCAAAATAATGATAGTGAAGATGATCCAGGACCTCGGAAAAACAATAGAGGCAAAGATCGAGAGGATGCAAGAAATGTTTAACAAAGACCTAGAAGAATTAAAGAATAAGCAAACAGAGATGAACAATACAATAACTGAAATGAAAACTACACTAGAAGGAATCAATAGCAGAATAACTGAGGCAGAAGAACGGATAAGTGACCTGGAAGACAGAATGGTGTAATTCACTGCTGCGGAACAGAATAAAGAAAAAAGAATGAAAAGAAATGAAGACAGCCTAAGAGACCTCTGGGACAACATTAAACGCAACAACATTCACATTATAGGGGTCCCAGAAGGAGAAGAGAGAGAGAAAGGACCTGAGAAAATATTTGAAGAGATTATAGTCGAAACTTTCCCTAACATGGGAAAGGAAATAGCCACCCAAGGCCAGGAAGCACAGAGAGTCTCAGGCAGGATAAACCCAAGGAGAAACACGCCGAGACACATAGTAATCAAATTGGCAAAAATTAAAGACAAAGAAAAAGTATTGAAAGTAACAAGGGAAAAACGACAAATAACAGACAAGGGAACTCCCATAAGGTTAACAGCTGATTTCTCAGCAGAAACTCTACAAGCCAGAAGGGAGTGGCATGATATATTTAAAGTGAGGAAAGGGAAGAACCTACAACCAAGATTACGCTACCCGGCAAGGATCTCATTCAGATTTGATGGAGAAATCAAAAGCTTTACAGACAAACAAAAACTAAGAGAATTCAGCACCACCAAACCAGCTCCACAACAAATGCTAAAGGAACTTCTCTAAGTGGGAAACACAAGAGAAGAAAAGGACCTACAAACACAAACCCAAAACAGTTAAGAAAATGGTCATAGGAACGTACATATCGATAATTACCTTAAACGTGAATGGATTAAATGCTCCAATCAAAAGACACAGGCTTGGGCTTCCCTGGTGGTGCAGTGGTTGAGAGTCTGCCTGCCAATGCAGGGGACATGGGTTTGAGCCCTGGTTTGCAAGGATCCCACATGCTGTGGAGAAACTGGGCCCGTGAGCCACAGCTACTGAGCCTGCGTGTCTGGATCCTGCGCTCTGCAACAAGAGAGGCCACAACAGTGAGAGGCCCACACACTGCGATGAGGAGTGGCCCCTGCTCGCCCCAACTAGAGAGAGCCCTCGCACAGAAACGAAGACCCAACACAGCCAAAAAAATAATTTAAAAAAGACACAGGCTTGCTGAATGGATACAAACACAAGACCCATCTATATGCTGTCTACAAGATACCCACTTCAAACCTAGGGACACATACAGACTGAAACTGAGGGGTTGGAAAAAGATATTCCATGCAAATGGAAATCAAAAGAAAGCTGGAGGAGCAATACTCATATCAGATAAAAGAGGCTTTAAAATAAAGAATGTTACAAGAGACAAGGAAGGACACTACATAATGATCAAGGGATCAATCCAAGAAGAAGATATAATAATTATAAATAAATATGCACCCAACATAGGAGCACCTCAGTACATAAGGCAACTGCTAACAGCTGTAACAGAGGAAATTGACAGTAACACAATAATAGTGGGGGACTTTAACACCTTACTTACACCAATGGACAGATCATCCAAAATGAAAATAAATAAGGAAACAGAAGCTTTAAATGACACAATAGACCAGGTAGATTTAATTGATATTTATAGGACATTCCATCCAAAAACAGCAGATTACACTTTCTTCTCAAGTACAGATGGAACATTCTCCAGGATAGATCACGTCTTGGGTCACAAATCGAGCCTCAGTAAATTTAAGAAAATTGAAAACATATCAAGCATCTTTTCTGACCACAATGCTATGAGATTAGAAATGAATTACAGGGGAAAAAACATAAAAAACACAAACACGTGGAGGCTAAACACTACGTTACTAAATAACCAACAGATCACTGAAAAAATCAAAGAGGAAATCAAAAAATACCTACAGACAAATGACAATGAAAACACGATGATCCAAAACCTATGGGACGCAGCAAAAGCAGTTCTAAGAGGGAAGGTTATAGCTATACAAGCCTATCTCAAGAAACAAGAAAAGTATCAAATAATCTAACCATACACCTAAAGGAACTACAGAAAGAAGAACAAACAAAACCCAAAGTTAGCAGAAGGAAAGAAATCATAAAGATCAGAGCAGAAATAAATGAGATAGAAACAAAGAAAACAATCGCAAAGATCAATAAAACTAAAAGCTGGTTCTTTGAGAAGATAAACAAAATTGATAAACCTTTAGCCAGACTTATCAATAAAAAGAGGGAGAAGACTCAAATCAATAAAATTAGAAATGAAAAAAGAGAAGTTACAACAGACACCGCAGAAATACAAAGCATCCTAAGAGACTACTACAAGCAACTCTATGCGAAAAAAATGGACACCCTGGAAGAAATGGACAAATTCTTAGAAAGGTATAACCTTCCAATTCTGAACCAGGAAGAAATAGAAAATATGAACAGACCAATCACAAGTAATGAAATTGAAACTGTGATTAAAAATCTTCCAACAAACAAAAGTCCAGGACCAGATGGCTTCACAGGTGAATTCTATCAAACATTTAGAGAAGAGCTAACACCCATCCTTCTCAAACTCTTCCAAAGAATTGCAGAGGAAGGAACACTCCCAAACTCATTCTATGAGGCCACCATCACCCTGATACCAAAACCAGACAAAGATACTACAAAAACAGAAAATTACAGACCAATATCACTCATGAATATAGATGCAAAAATCCTCAACAAAATACTAGCAAACAGAATCCAACAACACATTAAAAGGATCATACACCATGATCAAGTGGGATTTATCCCAGGAATGCAAGGATTCTTCAATATACGCAAATCAATCAATGTGATACACCATATTAACAAATTGAAGAAGAAAAACCATATGATCATCTCAATAGATGCAGAAAAAGCTTTTGACAAAATTCAACACCCATTTATGATAAAAACTCTCCAGAAAGTGGGCATAGAGGGAACCTACCTCAACATAATAAAGGCCATATATGACAAACCCACAGCCAACATCATTCTCAATGGTGAAAATCTGAAAGCATTTCCTCTAAGATCAGGAACAAGGCAAGGATGTCCACTCTCACCACTATTATTCAACATAGTTTTGGAAGTCCTAGCCTCGGCAATCAGAGAAGAAAAAGAAATAAAAGGAATACAAATTGGAAAAGAAGAAGTAAAACTGTCACTGTTTGCAGATGACATGATACTATACATAGAGAATCCTAAAAATGCCACCAGAAAACTACTAGAGCTAATCAATGAATTTGGTAAAGTTGCAGGATACAAAATTAATGCACAGAAATCTCTTGCAGTCCTATACACTAATGATGAAAAATCTGAAAGAGAAATTAAGGAAACACTCCCATTTACCGTTGCAACAAAAAGAATAAAATACCTAGGAATAAACCTACCTAGGAAGACAAAAGACCTGTATGCAGAAAACTCTAAGACACTGATGAAAGAAATTAAAGATGATACAAACAGATGGAGAAATATACCATGTTCTTGGATTGGAAGAATCAATATTGTGAAAATGACTACACTATCCAAAGCAATCTACAGATTCAATGCAATCCCTATCAAATTACCAATGGCATTTTTTATGGAACTAGAACAAAAAGTCTTAAAATTTGTATGGAGACACAAAAGGCCCCGAAAAGCGAAAGCAGTCTTGAGGGAAAAAAACGGAGCTGGGGGAATCAGACTCCCTGACTTCAGGCGATACTACAAAGCTACAGTAATCAAGGCAATATGGTACTGGCACAAAAACAGATACATAGATCAATGGAACAAGATAGAAAGCTCAGAGGTAAACCCATGCACCATGGTCAACTAATCTATGACAAAGGAGGCAATATACAATGGAGAAAAGACAGTCTCTTCAATAAGTGGTGCTGGGAAAACTGGACAGCTACATGTAAAAGAATGAAATTAGAACACTCCCTAACACCATACACAAAAATAAACTCAAAATGGATTAGAGACCTAAATGTAAGCCTGGACACTATAAAACTCTTAGAGGAAAACATAGGAAGAACACTCTTTGATATAAATCACAGCAAGAAATTTTTTGATCCACCTCCTAGAGTAATGGAAATAAAAACAAAAATAAACACATGGGACCTAATGAAACTTCAAATCTTTTGCACAGCAAAAGAAACCATAAACAAGACGAAAAGACAGGCCTCAGAATGGGAGAAAATATTTTCATATGAATCAATGGACAAAGGATTAATCTCTAAAATATATAAACAGCTCATGCAGCTCAATATTAGAAAAACAAACAACTGAATCCAAAAATGGGCAGAAGACCTAAATAGACATTTCTCCAAAGAAGACTTACAGATGACCAAGAAGCATATGAAAAGCTGCTCAACATCACTAATTATTAGAGAAATGCAAATCAAAACTAAAATGAGGTATCACCTCACACCAGTTAGAATGGGCTTCATGAGAAAATCTACAAACAACAAATGCTGGAGAGGGTGTGGAGAAAAGGGAACCCTCTGCACTGTTGGTGGGAATGTAACTTGATACAGCCACTATGGAGAACAGTATGGAGGTTCCTTAAAAAATGAAAAACAGCATTACCATATGATCTAGCAATCCCACTACTGGGCATATACCCAGAGAAAACCACAATTCAAAAAGACACATGCCCCGCAATGTTCATTGCAGCACTATTTACAATAGTCAGGTCATGGAAGCAACCTAAATGCCCATCGACAGACGAATGGATAAAGAAGATGTGGTACATATATACAATGAAATATTGCTCAGCCATAAAAAGGAACGAAATTGGGTCATTTGTTTAGACATGGATGGATCTAGAGGCTGTCATACAGAGTGAAGTAAGTCAGAAAGAGAAAACAAATATCGTATATTAACGCATATATGTGGAACCTAGAAAAATGGTACAGATGAACCAGTTTGCAGGGCAAAAATTGAGACACAGATGTAGAGAGCAAACGTATGGACATGAAGGGGGGAAAGCCATGGAGGTGTGTGGGGGGTGGGGGCATGAATTGGGCGATTGGGATTGACTTGTATACACTGATGTGTATAAAACTGATGACTGGGCTTCCCTGGTGGCGCAGTGGTTGAGAAGCTGCCTGCCAATGCAGGGGACACGGGTTCGAGCCCTGGTCTGGGAAGATCCCACATGCCACGGAGCAACTAGGCCCGTGAGCCACAATTACTGAGCCTGCGCATCTGGAGCCTGTGCCCCACAACCAGAGAGGCCGCGACAATGAAAGGCCCGTGCACCGCGATGAAGAGTGGCCCCCGCTTGCCGCAACTAGAGAAAGCCCTCGCACAGAAACGAAGACCCAACACAGCCAAAATAAATAAATTAATTAATTTAAAAAACCCCAAAAAACAAAAAACTGATGACTAATAAGAACATGCTGTATAAAAAAAAAATGGAAAAAATTTAAAAAAAAGAAAGAAAAAGTAGAAGCTCACAAAACAGGTTGTGTGTGTGTTTGTGTGTGTGTGTGTGTGTGTGTGTGTGTGTGTTTAAATGAATAGCCTCAAGGAAGAGAGGGAGTGATAACAGGCAAAGAAGAACAAAAAAAAAAAAAAAGAGAGAAGCATTTGAAAACTCCCCAACATGTATTTCAATGCATAATGTAAAATTATGTATTTATGCATATGTATAAACTGCAAAAATATATGGACACATACACACATTCTTGTAGGGCTGTCCTTGTATGCTGCCACATGAAAAAAAAAAAGAGAAGACTACAAAGTGTATATGTTATAAGCCAATATTGGGAAAAAACAGAGAAGATACAAACAAATAGCCTATATATGTATAGTTACGTTGTGTGTATATATATTACCAAGGAGTCAGTACAAGTCTATTAACATTGGACACCTGAGGCGGGTGGAATGGATAGTAGAGTGAGGTGGGGAGGAGAGAGGATTAGTCTTTACTTTAAACATCCTCGTATTGTTGATTCTTTTAGAAAAAAGCATAAATGCTGGGAAATGGCCAAAAAAGTTTAAAATTTATATACCCACATATAAGAAAGTTTCTAAAAATAAAATAAAAACAACTCAGCAGTAACTATCACATGTATTCATCATTGCTCTGCAACAAGCTAGTTTTTAAAAAATATTTATTTATTTATTTATTTATTTATTTATTTATTTATTTATTTAGGCTGCTCCGGGTCTTAGTTGCAGCACATGGGATCTTCATTGCAGCATGTGGGATCTTTAGTTGTGGCATGTGGATTCTTAGTTGCGGCACGCAGACTCTTAGTTGTGGCATGCATGCGGGATCTAGTTCCCCGACCAGGGATGGAACCCGGGCCCCCTGCATTGAAAGTGTGGAGTCTTACCCACTGGACCACCAGGGAAGTCCCCAAGCTAGTATTTTTAATCCTGACAATATTTAGTATAAATAAATCAGATAAACCACCTAAAGCAGACTGGAGGTGGGAGAGTTTACAAAACGATTGTGAAAGAATACTCAAGGTGCCTGTCAGTTATGAAATTTCACTTAACATTAGTGAAAATGATTAGGAAAATCATTAGGAAAATGATTTCCTTTAACAGAAAAGGGGAGTCTTGCCCATGGATGCCCAAACAACCAGTTGATTTAGACCCTAATGGTTAATCCTTTGCCTGAAAAAAGAAGCAAACTTTTTGTTGCAATAGCTTATCAACAGAAAGACAACTGAATAAAGACAAAGCAGAAGATGCAACAGTAATGATATATTCTTTCACAACAGAATGGGACCCCCTCTAGCCCTCAGTTTCTTCACTTATGAAATGATGGAGAGGGACTACTTAAATACTAAAGCACTAAAATTCTATAATTGGTTGGAAACTCTTCCTTGAAATTAAAAAAAAAAACCCTGTAAAATTAACTTCTAAAATGTCAAAATTAGAAGGAGGAAAGAAAGTAGTGAAATGAAGAAGTTAGGAAGAAAGGAGGAAAAGAAGGAAGAGAGGAAGGAAGGAAGGGAGGAAAGAAGAAGTAGAAAATCTTGCTCTGATGTTTTAGTTGTTTTGCTAGTTTGTATACAGGTGCTGGAACATCATTACTGTTGTATCTTCTACTTTATCTTTATTCAGTTGTCTTTCTGTTGATAAGCTGTTGCAACAAAAGTTTGCTTCTTTTTTCATGCAAAGGACTAACTATTAGGGTCTAAATCAACTGGTTGTTTGGACATCCATGGGCAAGACTCCCCTTTTCTGTTAAAGAAAATCAATATTTTCTACTAACGATAAGTGAAATTTCATAACTGACACACACCTTGAGTATTCTTTCCCAATTGTTTTGTAAACTCTCCCACTTCCCTTTTGCTTTAGGTGGTTTATTAGATTTATTTGTGCTAACATTTTCAGGATTAAAAAAAAATTAAGCAGGCTAATTTCTACACAGCTTATTGGACATTTGCTGACTCATAACTCCAAGTTACTTAGCATTTCCTAGTCCTAGTTGTTAATTTCTTGAGTAAAAACAGAAATAGAAAACTTAGCTTTTATATTTGATACTTCCATAAATCATAAATGATGAATTATATAGAAAATGAAAGCATTTATTAATCATTTTAATTAGTGGCTAGGAATAGAAACTAAAACTAAAATTAGAAAATTATTACAGCATTATTTTACACTTGCAGATTAAATGGAGCATGCCATATTTTCATTCTACTATTTTACCCAGAGATCTGTAATACAATGTAGTTCTCCTCTGATTCAAGGGGTAAAACCAAAGATGAACAGATGCTACTGGTAATTTCAACACCAACACCCAAGTTCCAGATGTCTCCTCTCATAATACAAGCCAAAATTAAATACAGATTTTGTTAAAACACATGTTATTCTTTTAATCTAGTAGCATTTCTAGTCCTCACTGATCGGTTCCCATTTTTAATCTACTTTCAACAGATCATCAACTTATATAGTATCACTTTTCCTTGACGCAGTGATTTAACTCTCAACAGTTAATCCAAGGTTCAAACACCTAGAGCTACGGGTTTTTTGTTTTTTTTTTAATGTTTTTACTAATTATTAGTAAAGTCTTCCAATTCATTTTCCATTTTCCTGTTGGGAAAAGAGAAACCATTTCTCTGCCAAAATCATTCCATATTGGATACCAAATGATGTCAGGTAGCAGCTGTCCAATCTAAACTTTGGTGGCTAATTAGCAGATCCAATATCCAAAAGAAACAGGTAATTGTGATTCATGAATTTGTTGCCAGGGCAGATACTTTACAGCTCAGTTATCTTTCCCTAAAGAGGGAAACTGCCTAGAGCTTTGAGTAGTAAAATGCTGTTTTCTCCTTGTTTAAAGAGAATGGCTGTGTACTATGGGGATGTTCTTGGCATTCAACGATTTATTTTCTTCCTCTTCTTCATCTTTCTCTTGGTGATGTTTAGAACAACTATGAAGTATGAAAATTTCACTCAGGCAGGAATGTAGAGGAATTCTGCTTGAGGAGAAGTAGAGCAGCACATCTGCCTTGTGCTCAGGCCTAACAGATGGCGTACATGCAATCATAATCAATTATTTATAATATTTTAAAGCTTACAAAACACTTGTATACCTTTCTGTTATTTGTGCTTCACAGCAAGTCTTGATGTTTGTATTCTTATTATTTCCATTTTACTCAGAGCCCAAGTAATCTGAAGTTCAGCGAATTCTCTCATGGTACTCAGTGAGAACATGGTGAGGATGCAGTTCTACTGTGTTCTTTCCTTTAAACTGTGAATGATTTTCAGGGAAGTAAATGTCTCCATGACTCCAACTTATTTCCCCTCCAGCCTGCCAATTTGACAGAAATTCCAACTGTTTGTTCTTGCTTTGAATCATCAGAGTCTGGGAGGAGACTCTGGACCTGCAGTTTTGTGATCTGCAAAAGATGCTCACAAACACCTGGGGACACCATGGCACAAAGTAAAAACATGTTGTTTATTTGAGATCTATTTGAGTTAGGGTCTTCCATACATGAGAAACCGAACAAAGCACTCCTTCCAAAGACAACAATGGAAGAAGGGATTTTTTTCATGCTTCTGAACACTTCCTGTGTTGCACACCCTTGTCCCCCTAATCTTAGTCCGGTTCTTCTTACAAGCCCAATTCTCTTGCATGTTCTTCCTTCTCTGCTTCCACTCCCTCATCTCTTTCCAACCCCTCCCAAGCTGCAGTACTACCGTTTCCTTTAAGACCCTCTTCTGCCTTTTCTACTCAGTGTGTACATATCATTAGAAAGAAATACCGCTTCGACACCTCTAGTACATCCTAATGGACCCATATATGACCATGAGAAGATTTTATACAAATTTTAGATTGCCTGGAAAAGAAAGTTGAGATACAAGAGCGAAAGTATTTCTTTTACCTCAAAATGGAACCCTCTCTTCCTCTTGTCAATGTATTGGTAAATGTAAGGAAAATAAACTGTGTGAGAAAGAATGGGGATGGAGAAGGGGCAGGTTGGGTGATGTGAGTGATTCAAAAATAGTGAAAGAGAGGAAAAAAACATTTTCTAAAGTATGGTCTTGTATCTCCAATGAACAGATACTTTTAAAACTTTAGTCTTACATTATGGTAGTAGATCCCAAAGAATAAACCAGTTTCCAAGTGGAAAAGTTACTATACCAAATATCAGCTAATGAAAGGTATTCCAAATCAAATTAAAAGCTTAGTTGTACAATTACCAGAAGTGAATTGTATTTGTTTTTCTTTATGTTTGAAGAAACTCCTGGTGGAAACTTGGATACTCTTACATAAGAACAACAATGGTGCAGCGTCTAACATTTATTAAGTGCTTGTTATGTGCAAGGCATTATCTTTTTTTAACATTTTATTTAGAAAAGTTTTACATATACAGAGAAGTTGAAAGAAAAGGTGTTAGAGAACTTCCAGATGTAGGAAGGTAAAACAGTTTTAGCAACTACCACCAGCATTCCTCTTAAGGAAAATTATTTTTTTAGCCTGTGTTTGTTGGATGGAAAGTGCAGAAGATAATTCCCTGAGAGTGTGGTCAATAGGAGAAAAAGCCAAACAAGTTGGAGTGGGGAGAGACAGAGAGAATAGGCTTACATGAAAAAAATCAAGAGGAATGTGGCAGTAAAAGAAGAGCCAAGAAAGAAAGAGAGATGAGGGGGCACAGAGAGAAAAAAGAAGAGTTGACTCAACCATAAAGTAGAGTAGTTCAGTAGAGTAGTTCAAGAAATTTAAAAGTAGAATGTCCAATATTCAGTTTAAACTTGTTTGAATGTAATAGGCATTTGTGTTATTATTGTAACAGAGACAGGCCAGGGGCCAGCAAATTTCCTTCCTATAGTGAAACAATGTGAACTTTGGAGTTGGTTTCAGTCTTGTACTCCAGGTCTTACTTTCTTACAAGTCATGTCACCATGATCAGGTTCTCTGAATTTTTTTCCTCACCTGTACAAATGGAATCGCCTCTCAACAATAATTTTAATAAATGATATAAAGTGACACCTGCCATGTGTAGGTGTTCAGTCAATGTTAATTCCCTTTCTGTTCTACTGTGGTCTCTATAGCTCAGGTGAATAGGGGCACAATGAAGTGTTTCTGCTTCAGGTATGGAGTCAAGTGAAAGTATTAGAGGAGTCTATGAATTAAGTTCTTAAGGGCTTTGGTGTTTTAAAAGTGTGAAAAAGGAAATTCATCAAAATTTGGTGACAGAACCAGTTTTATAAATTATTAATTAATCAATAATTAATATATATTAATATATAAATCACATATATTATTTTATCTATTATTTTTCTAACTTTTTAATTTTGCAAAAAATTTAATCTACCGAAAAGTTGAAAGAAAAGTACCTTTTATCTATACATTCTTACATATTTCTCTAGATCAGTGGTTCTCAACTAGGGGAGATTTTGCCCCCAAGGGACATCTGGCAATGTCTAGAGACATTTTTGATTGCATGATTGAAGGTGTTGCTGGCATCTGGAAGGCAGAGGCCAGAGATGTTACTAAAACATCCTTCACAGATTCACAGATCACCCTTCTCCTACAATAAAGAATTAAAACAATGTCAGTAGTCCCAATGTTGAGAAAACCTGATTTGGATTCAGTTATGTACTCTTAATCTGTTAGGTTGAATCACATACAATTGTTGATATTCGACCATTTTAGATGTACAACAATGTCAATTACAAATGAAACATTTTGCACATTTGCTACACTTTTTACATTTCTCTGTGTTTGTATGTGTGTGTACGTTTGTGCATGTGTGTGTGATTTATTTTTTCTGAACCATCTTAAAGTATGTTACAGACATCATGACCCTTCACTCTTAAATACTTTAGCATTTATCTCCTAAGAACAAAGATATTCTCCTACATAAGCACAAAATAATGATCACAATCAAGAACTTTAAGATTGATACAATAAAATTATCTAGTAGATAGTTCTTCTTAAAAATTTTACAACTGTCCTCCAGAAAGTCACTTAATAGTTTTCTCTTCCTCAATTCAGGCTCCAATCAGTTTGTCTCATTATTAGTAGAACTATTCTTAATGAAAATCCTTACTGGGATCCCAGAGTCATGAAGTCTTCATGTTTGCAGAAGCTGTAAAACTAGAAGAGCCAAGTAGATGGAGATAGATGGCAGAGAGATCTTTTTATATATATATATATTTTTTTTTTAATTAATTAATTTTATTTTACTTACTTTTTTGCTGCATTGGGTCTTCGTTGCTGCGCCCGGGCTTTCTCTAGTTGCTGCGAGCGGGGGCTACTCTTCGTTGTGGTGCGCGGGCTTCTCATTGCGATGGCTTCTCTTGTTGCAGAGCACGGGCTCTAGGTGCGTGGGCTTCAGTAGCTGTGGCTCATGGTCTCTAGAGCGCAGGCTCAGTAGTTGCGGTGCACGGGCTTAGTTGGGCTCGAACCCGTGTCCCTTGCATTGGCAGGTGGATTCTTAACCACTGCACCACCAGGGAAGCCCAAGGTGGCAGAGAGATCTTAAAGGGCTGTTTAAGTGCGTCCACAAGTAACAGATGAATTTTAATGCAGACAAGAGTAATATAATGCTCTTAGGGATTATTTTGCATTTGGATTTCAAAAATCCTAATTCAAGTTCTTTTTTTTTTTTTTCCCCCTGTTTTAACAGAGAGCTTTGTACCAAGTCTACTTAAGGAACAGGGACAAAAGTAGTCTTTAAAAGATCATCAGTTCCTCTTCCCAGTTCTGTTTGTTCAGAGAATTAACACCAGAAAAGGAAGCTGTGCAAGAGGTGGGAGCTTATGCCTGTTCTGGCTGGTTTGAAGGATTCAGATTCTGATAGCTAATTTTACAAGCCTGTACAGTTTTCCTGGGCTCAGAGGCGAGTGAGAGGACCAATAGGGACACCTGTCAGGAGCTCCAATGGAGCATAATCAGTAAGCCCGATCCATTTGGGTTGGCATACTTAAAGTTTGTATCCCCTCAATTGGATGTAGCCTGACTTATGTGGTGATAAGTCTTGGTCTATCAATTCTAGCTGTTAAACTCTCACCAAAGGTGGGGGTCTTGTCTTCCCCCATTTATTTATGTCTTGCATTTTCTCTGTAATCTGGTCCTCTTGCCTTGACAAGAAAATTTTCTTTTAGTATTTCAGATGGTTTCTCAATAGTGCTACCATCTGCCCCAACCACAGGAAATAGCATTTCTAACCAGCACTTCTTTGTCATCATCTTAGTTTACATAGTACATATCTATGTGTATACTTATTCTATTAAAACATAATATATATGCTATATGTGTATTAAATTTTTTCTATTTTTATAGCTGTCTTACAGAACAAACCACACTCATAAACAATATTTTTATTGACTTTTAACTTTACCATTACATAATATTTTAGAAAAGGCCAATATAATTCAGTGGGGAAAGAACAGTCTTTTCAACAAATGGTTCTGGGGGGAACTGGATATCTATATGCAAAATAATGAATTTGGACTTCTACCTCACACCGTACTTAAAAATTAATTCAAAATGGGTCATGGACCTAAATAAGAGCTAAAACAACAAAACTCTTAGACAAAAACCCAGGAATATATCTTCATAATTTTGGATTAGGTAATAATTTCTTAGATGTGACACCAAAAACACAAGTGATAACAGAAAAACTGAAAATTTTGACTTTATCAAAGTTAGAAACTTTTGTGCTTTAAGGAATACCATCAAGAAAACAAAAAGACAATCACATATCATGTAACTGATAGGAGACTTTTATCCAGAATAAATAAAAACTCTTATAACTCCATAATAAAAAGACAAAGAAAACAAGTTTAAAATGGGCAAATAATTTGAATAGACATTTCTCCAGAGAGGTACAAGTGGCCAATAAGCTCACAAAAAGATGATTGACATGATTAATCATTAGAAAAATGAAAATTTCAAAATCACATTAAGATACCACTTCACATGTGCTAAAATGGCTATAATAAAAAAACAAACAGTAACAAGTATTTCCAAATATGTCGACATGTTGAAACCCTTATATGTTGGTGGTGGTCATGTAAAAAATGGTATATCCACTTTGATAAACAGTTGGAAGTTCCTCAAAATGTTAAACAGAGTCACTGTATGACCTAGCAATTCTACTTCTAGATATCTACCCAAGAGAAATGAAAACGTGTCTACACATTAAAACTTGTATATAAATGTTTATAGCGTTATTTATAATATCCAAAAATCAGAAACAACCCACATATCTATTAACTGATGATTGTATACACAAAATGTGGTATATTCATACAGTGGAATATTATTTAGTCATAAAAAGTAATGAAATACTAACATATGCTATGACATGGATGAACATTGAAATATTATGCTAAATTAAAGAAGTCCGTCACAGGGGACCACATATTATGTGATGCCATTTATATGAAATGTCCAGATAGGCAAATCCATGGAGAAAGTAGATTTCTAGTTGCCTAGGGTGGGGAAGGGAGAGTGGGGAGTGAATGCTAATGGGTAGAAGGCTTCTCTTGGGGATGATCAAAAATATTTTGGAATTAGATAGTGGTGGTGTTTGTACAATTCTGTAAATACACACTTCAAACTGGTGAACTTTAGGTTATGTAAATTATATATAGGTAGAAAAAAAGAGTTAAATATAGGTAGAAAAAAGTTTCTCTGATAAGTTAGGTATTTCCTTTCAAGCCTCTTTTTAACAGAAATAAATAAAAGTAAATATTCATGTAAAACTGAGGGATTGCTCTCTCTCAACAGTAGAATGGAATAAATGTATTGTGATATATACATACAGTCAGAGTGATGTTCAAACTCTTATGGCTTTGGCACTAACCAGTCAGAATAGAAGTGGACCCAATCAGAATGACACTGGCTGAAAATAACTGCAATGGACAGAGGTGTTCCTGAACATCAGCTCTGCATAGAGTGGAATATCACACAACATGCCAATGAAGGAACTATAGCTATAGGGAGCAGCATATATACAAATTTAGAAAGAAAAGCAAGACTTAAAATAATTCATGCTATATGATTCCATTCCTGTAAATTTCAGAAACAGAGAGCACTTAATTATGTTGTTTAGGGATGCATTCAGTGCTGATAAAACTATAAAGAAACAAAATTATCAATATGAGAATCAAGGTGGTGGTTATCTTTAGAGAGAAAAGAGGGTGATCATTGGAGGTCACATGAACAGCTTCACAGAGCTCCTGGCAGTATTCTATTTTTTGATTTAGCTAGTGATGTCATGACATCTTTCTATAATTATTGATTAAAGTGTTCATGTTTCCTTTATGTAATAAAGAAAAGAAAATTATATGAAGAGACCTGAAGACCTGCTTTAACATTGTGACTATACCTTTTACTAGTTGTATAGTTTTGGTCAGTTTGCTTTGCCTCTTAGAGAGCTTCAGTTTCTTGACTGTAAAATGAGGATGGTAAATATGCCTGACAGTAATGTTTCAGGATTAAAAGAGATAGTATATGTGAAACTGCTGAGCGCAGGGCAGTAGTGTGTGTGTGTGTGTGTGTGTGTGTGTGTGTGTGTGTTCTCTTACACACTGGAAAGTAAAGTACTCAGGAGGCAGATTAAGATTGCTTGTAGGAAATGAGGACCTAGTAGTGTGAGGGAGTTCTCAACTCTGTAAAAGTAGAATTGCTCGAAATGATACAGCTTATAAGAGATATGTCACAATGTAAAACTGTAGATTTAATTTCTTATTACTGTAACCAGAAAAGTTCCATAAAAGGGCAACTACATTGTGAAGTCAGATGCCATGTGTGGAGAAATTAAAAACACTTAAAAAAATCTTGGAGAGTTGAAGGTTTTAAAGAAACATGGTTTAAATCTAGAAAATCCTGGAAAGGGATGCATAAGGTAGAAATTTGACTTGTTTATTAAATCTTAAAACATTAAAAAAGTAAAATGATAATAATCAGAATTACTACTCAGAGCAGAAAGCAATCTTGTAAATTTATGAAACACCAAGAGATGGTAATGGACTCCAATAGGGTGTGCATGCTTTTCTCAATGACTGAGGCTTCTTGGAGAAGCTGGGACCAGTCTGCCCTTTCAGGGTGACCTCAAGCAGAACATCCAAGCTCTTTCAGACATGTCCCTGGGGGTCACTATCAAACTCAGAATCCTGGACAGTGTGAACCAGGGGTATCATCCTCTGGGGCAATTCTTCTCAATTAAAGATATGAAAGTATGGCCCTATAATAGAAGCAGATTTTTTTCCTCATAGATACTGATTGTGTCTTCTAAAATAATTTTGAAACTTTTAAAAATAAAATGTATTAGTTTGTCAGAAACTGCCTCATGCATAACAGTTGGAAGTGTTTTTTACTCTAATCAAAGGTGAATTGCTGAAAGGGTTTTCTTTAAAGTTACTTTTTTTTTTTAATTTTTATTTTATTTTTTTGGCTGTGTTGGGTCCTCGTTTCTGTGCGAGGGCTTTCTCTAGCTGTGGCAAGCGGGGGCCACTCTTCATCGCGGTGCGCGGGCCTCTCACCATCGCGGCCTCTCCCGTTGCGGGGCACAGGCTCCAGACGCGCAGGCTCAGTAGTTGTGGCTCACGGGCCCAGTCGCTCCACGGCATGCGGGATCCTCCCAGACCAGGGCTCGAACCCGTGTCCCCTGCATTGGCAGGCGGATTCTCAACCACTGCACCACCAGGGAAGCCCTAAAGTTACTTTTTTGACATTCGCTTCACCTTCTCGTCTCTAGCCTGATTCCCTCTCTCCCAACAGAATTCTGCTCAAACTTTGTATGCTTTTGTAATTTTCCTAACACTACATAAAACAATGTAGATGAGGGAACAATGCAGACTCCTTCCATCTCTCAACTTTTTGAATTCTGGGAATCCTTACAGAACCTTTAGTTCTCCTTCTGGAGCTAAAGCTTCCTCAAGTGGGGCTGCGGAAACAGCACCTGCTAACCAGGTGGAAAACCCCACTGGTCCTGTCAGTGTTTGGAAGGAATGTTTGTCCTCACTAGGGACTACAATGAAAATTTCAAAATTACTTTCCACAGGTGGCTATGATGAAGGGCTTTGGGATTTGAGCTTCTCTTGGAGAAAGAGCAGTGTTTTCACAGAAGAGATACCTGGTGGCCTGATGAAGGTAGGGAGGAGCCAGGTCTTTTTTAACGGTGCTTCAAAGCCTGTCCAGGCACATTCAGTTTATGTATTCCAAAATGAATTCCCCTGGCAGTTGGAATGTTTAGTACCAGCAGGACCAATAGATTTTATCCACTACCCACAGCCCTAGTGTCCACATTCCCATTAAACACATCTAATTCAAAAGCCGAAGGAGGCATGTACATATCAAGCTTAACTCTCAGCTTAATTCCCTCTGTCTTTTTAAAAGCTGCTCTTCCAGAATGAATTATAAATCAACCACAGTAATTTGCACATTGAACTGTTATGTGTTCTTAAAGAGGAGCTTCTGGGAAGAGGCAGAAAGAAGATTTAATAAACGGAGAAGCTGCAAAGCTTCCAAAATACATAAATAAAATGAAGAGACAACATGTGTCTCCAGCCATCAGGAAAATAGACAGAGGGCAATGATGGGTAACTTCTTGGGTAAATGTGATGAGATTCTCAGCCTCCTGGCAGGTTTCAATGGTGGCGTCCTCATTTCTCTAGAGCCTTGAGCAGCCCTGCTCTGAGTCAATGGGGCTCAAGCTATGGCTTCAGGGTAGATACTAGACAAAACTACCACCTACCACCCAGGAAGTTTCAGGGGCCATCTGCCTCCTGCCTCTGCGGTTGCTGTTATGGGCACTCTTCTCTTTTTTTTCTTCCTAACATCTTTATTGGAGTATAATTGCTTTACAATGGTGTGTTAGTTTCTGCTTTATAACAAAATGAATCAGCTATACATAAACATATATCCCCATATATCCTCCCTCCTGCGCCTCCCTCCCACCCTCCCTATCCCACCCCTCTAGGTGGTCACAAAGCACCGAGCTGATCTCCCTGTGCTATACGGCTGCTTCCCACTAGCTATCTATTTTACATTTGGTAATGTATATATGTCCATGCCACTCTCTCACTTCGTCCCAGCTTACCCTTCCCCCTCCCCATGTCCTCAAGTCCATTCTCTACGACTGCCTCTTTATTCTTGTCCTGCCCCTAGGTTCTTCAGAACCATTTTTATTTTTAGATTCCATATATATGTGTTAGCATACAGTATTTGATTTTCTCTTTCTGACTTCACTCTGTATGACAGACTCCAAGTCCATCCACCTCACTACAAATAACTCAATTTCGTTTCTTTTTATGGCTGACTAATATTCCATTGTATATATGTGCCACATCTTCTTTATCCATTCATCTGTCGATGGACACTTAGGTTGCTTCCATGTCCTGGCTATTGTAAATAGAGCTGCAATGAACATTGTGGTACATGACTCTTTTTGAATTATGGTTTTTCTCAGGGTATATGCCCAGTAGTGAGATTGCTGGGTCATATGGTAGTTCTATTTTTAGGTTTTTAAGGGACCTCCATACTGTTCTCCATAGTGGCTGCATCAATTTACATTCCCACCAACAGTGCAAGAGGGTTCGCTTTTCTCCACACCTTCTCCAGCATTTATTTTTTGTAGATTTTTTGATAATGGCCATTCTGACTGGTGTGAGCTGATACCTCATTGTAGTTTTCATTTGCATTTCTCTAATGATTACTGATGTTGAGCATGCTTTCATGTATTTGTTGGCAATCTGTATATCTTCTTTGGAGAAATATGTATTTAGGTCTTCTGCCCATTTTTGGATTGGGTTGTTTGTTTTTTTGATATTGAGTTGCATGAGCTGCTTGTAAATTTTCGAAGTTAATCCTTTGTCAGTTGCTTCATTTGCAAATATTTTCTCCCATTCTGAGGGTTGTCTTTTCATCTTGTTTATGTTTTCCTTTGCTGTGCAAAAGCTTCTAAGTTTCATTAGGTCCCATTTGTTTATTTTTGTGTTTATTTTGATTTCTCTAGGAGGTGGGTCAAAAAGGATCTTGCTGTGATTTATGTCGTAGAGTGTTCTGCCTATGTTTTCCTCTAAGAGTTTTATAGTGTCTGGCCTTACATTTAGGTCTTTAATCCATTTTGAGTTTATTTTTGTGTATGGTGTTAAGGACTGTCCTAATTTCATTCTTTTACATGTAACTGTCCATTTTCCCCAGCACCAGTTATTGAAGAGGCTGTCTTTTGTCTATTGTATATTCTTGCTTCCTTTATCAAAAATAAGGTGACCATATGTGCATGGGTTTATCTCTGGGCTTTCTATCCTGTTCCATTGATCTATATTTCTGTTTTTGTGCCAGTACCATACTGTCTTGATTACTGTAGTTTTGTAGTATAGTCTGAAGTCAGGGAGTCTGATTCCTCCAGCTCCGTTTTTCTTTCTCAAGATTGCTTTGGCTATTCGGGGTCTTCTGTGTTTCCATACAAATTGTGAAATTTTTTGTTCTAGTTCTGTGAAAAATGACATTGGTAGTTTGATAGGGATTGCACTGAATCTGTAGATTGCTTTGGGTAGTATAGTCATTTTCACAATGTTGATTCTTCCAATCCAAGAACATGGTATATCTGTCCATCTGTTTGTATCATCTTTAATATCTTGCATCAGTGTCTTATAGTTTTCTGCATACAGGTCTTTTGTCTCCTTAGGTAGGTTTATTCCTAGGTATTATATTCTTTTTGTTGCAATGGTAAATGGGAGTGCTTCCTTAATTTCTCTTTCAGGTTTTTCATCTTTAGTGTATAGGAATGCAAAAGATTTCTGTGCATTAATTTTATATCCTGCTACTTTACCAAATTCATTGATTAGCTTTAGTAGTTTTCTGGTAGCATCTTTAGGATTCTCTATGTATAGTATCATGTCATCTGCAAACAGTGACAGTTTTACTTCTTCTTGTCTGATTTGGATTTCTTTTATTTCTTTTTCTTCTCTGATTGCTGTGGCTAAAACTTCCAAAACTATGTTGAATAATAGTGGTGAGAGTGGACAACCTTATCTCGTTCCTGATCTTAGAGGAAATGTTTTCAGTTTTTCACCATTGAGAAAGATGTTGGCTGTGGGTTTGTCATATATGCCTTTATTATGTTGAGGTAAGTTCCCTCTATGCCTACTTTCTGGAGGGTTTTTTCATAAATGGGTGTTGAATTTTGTCAAAAGCTTTTTCTGCATCTACTGAGATGATCATATGGTTTTTTCCTTCAATTTGTTAATATGGTGTATCACATTGATTGATTTGCGTATATTGAAGAATCCTTCATTCCTGGGGTAAACCCCACTTGATCATGGTGTATGATCCTTTTAATGTGCTGTTTGATTCTGTTTGCTAGTATTTTGTTGAGGATTTTTGCATCTATGGTCATCAGTGATATTGACCTGTAGTTTCCTTTCTTTGTGACATCTTTGGTTTTGGTATCAGGGTGATGGTGGCCTCGTAGAAAGTGTTTGGGAGTGTTCCTCCCTCTGCTGTATTTTGGAAGAGTTTGAGAAGAATAGGTGTTAGCTCTTCTCTAAATGTTTGATAGAATTTGCCTGTGAAGCCTTCTGGTCCTGGGCTTTTGTTTGTTGGAAGATTTTTAATCACAGTTTCAATTTCAGTGCCTGTGATTGGTCTGTTCATATTTTCTATTTCTTCCTGGTTCAGTCTCAGAAAGTTGTGCATTTCTAAGAATTTGTCCATTTCTTCCAGGTTGTCCATTTTATTGGCATATGGTTGCTTGTAATCTCTCATGATCCTTTGTATTTCTGCAGTGTCAGTTGTTACTTCTCCTTTTTCATTTTTAATTCTATTGATTTGAGTCTTCTCCCTTTTTTTCTTGATGAGTCTGGCTAATGGTTTGTCAAGTTTGTTTATCTTCTCAAAGAACCAGCTTTTAGTTTTATTGATCTTTGCTATTGTTTCTTCATTTCTTTTTCATTTATTTCTGATCTGATCTTTATGATTTCTTTCCTTCTGCTAGCTTTGGGGTTTTTTGTTCTTTCTCTAATTACTTTAGGTGCAGGGTTAGGTTGTTTTTTTGAGGTGTTTCTTGTTTCTTGAGGTAGGATTGTATTGCTATAAACCTCCCTCTTAGAACTGCTTTTGCTGCATCCCATAGGTTTTGGGTCGTCGTGTTTTCATTGTCATTTGTTTCTAAGTTGGGCACTCTTCTCTTAACTCACCTGTGATTTATGCTTCTTGTCGACTCTCTCTACCTCCTCTAAAGGCATCTTTGTGTCACTAGACTATTTTTCATGGTACCATTTCTGTTTTAACAAATTCCTACCTGCCCTCATCTTCTGTGCCACCAACTTCCCCTGACTTAAAAGTTATAACTCTGTTGTCAGAGCCCAGGTTTTTCTGGGGAGCTGGAACCCAGAATTTCTGCCTTTGAAAAGTCATTCCATGGACGCTCATTTTTGACAAGCTGAAGGATGCATTGCATGTGTCATCCTTAGGGATCAGGTTCTGTGGAGTTTACTAGTGCTTTTCAAAGTGTGGTCCACAGACTGGTGCCCACTTTTGAACTTTGTGTTACGGTCCGAGAGGAGCGTAGCAGAGAATTGAAGAGCAAGCATTTCACAAGTTATCAACAGTCTGGCATTGCCACCGCATCTAAGCATGGAATTGTTTTTCCAATAATTCCTTTAAAATTTATTTTACAAAAGTATCAGCCTCTGATGGATTGCACATTTTACAAAAGTTTTCACTGCTGTAAGGACACGCCTGGCTTAGCTCTTCCAGTTCAGCCTGCGTGAGCACACTGAACTGCAACACCCTGTGCTTGTCCCCACACTTCAGCTCCTCACTCCTAGTCATGCACAATGGAATTATTATTTTCTCACTTTTCCTCCATGAATGCATTTAATTTTCCAAATTTTAGGTCTCAGTGGGGCATGAGCAGTCTTCGGTATTTTAGCTGAATTCACACAGGGTCTCCTGTTCCCCACTGTCATTCTTCTCTCTTCCCTTTTTTTCGTCCTCTTAATGTGCATAGTCAACTGCATGCCTTTAAAAACCATAATAGTCTTGCCCTCTCCATCAGGTCGCCACATTCTGAGTTTGCCTCCACATCTCTGGCCTTTCTATTCCCGGGAGCTCACAGCATATCTAAACAGGTGTGAAAAGGGCTGCATGGCACCCCTTCAGTCATCAGACTAATTCCAGGGAAGTTACATGCCTCCTAGGCTATAGTTCTCCATGACTTTTAATAAAAAGTTAACATCCATTCATTTGAAAATAACTTGATTTTGCAAATATAGAATGACTTGATGGAAAAAATAAAAGCACCATTCAGAGCCTCTCTACCTCAACTATTTAGTGAAAGCTGTCACAGGAGGGATGAGTGACATATTTGAACGAGTTCTTGGGGTTTTCTCTGCATGGGGCAAACCCAGGATCTGGCAGGAGGCAAACCAGCTGCAGCTTGTCATATATCAGTCAATTATCCTAATGATATTTTCCCCACTAAAGAGCATGAATCTAGGTTGCTCTTATATTTTATGAAGATTACACTTTGTCTACTCACAAATATTAACTGGATTCTCTCCATGTTGATTCCAGCCTCTGGGGTTTGGGGGTCACTGCAGGTGCACGAGGGCCGACAGAGGGGGAGTTGGAGACTGGCAGCAAGTGCCTTCCTTCTCTGCATCTCCAGCTCCTGCTCTTGTGAGGACAGTATTTGATTAGTCCTTTACAACCTGTTTCTCCTCAGATACAAGGAAAATACCGGAAACCACTGTGCCAATTCTGGCTGTCACTCCTTTGAACACTGTGGGATCTGCTGGAGGAATGTGAAATAAATACCAAAAAAAAGGCTGCTTTATGGATCTTTGAATGTGGTGTCACGGAAGGAAACTGTCTTAGAAATCAGTGCTCAAATTGGACAGTTTGTTAATTACATGAAAAAATTTTTTTATTAGAATGAATCTTTAACCTAGTAATAATTTCAAGCCAATGCCCTCCATTCAGTGTAAAATGACAGTGTCAGTGAGATATAATTGAAATCTAAGACCTGGATTCTGACCTCTCTCAGTGATTCTGTGGTCCATGCAGCTGTCATTCCAGTGGTTGGGTAGTAATTGCCTCTATGTTCTGAACAAACGTTGATGTGAATGATGATTTTTTTCTTTTAATTTTCTCCCTAGACTTAAATAAATATTAATAATTGTTGCCACTTATTCTAACTCATCTTTGCTCAGAAATTTGCTCAGTGTTACATTGGTGACTGGTCATGTCTATTAAACCGTAATGTTAAAGGGCTAATCTTGTCAGTTTACACCTTAAACCATGCTCCCAAACTCTGCTATGCCATTGCCTCTGATAAGGTGGAATAGAATGGCTAATTCTATTAGTCAGAGCAAATTTGACATTACTAATAAAAATGTAACTTAAAAACACTTGTCCCCATACAATATTTCAGGAGCATTATTTTTATATATCATGGATGTGTCATGAATATACTTTAGTGTTTTATTATCAAATCAGGAGCATTTCAGAAAGAAAGCAAGCCTTCATCACTTTTTGCTTTGAAAAATCATAATTTCATTTATTTTCTCTTAAACATCACTATTTAAATGCAAAAACAATAATGGTTTACAGTAGTTCTAGCTAAGGTGAGGTGGAGTAAGTGGCCATGACATGATTTAGTAAGAAGAGAAATGGAATAAGATTTTGCAGCACTCACTTCTGATATAGCCTCTCCTGCTAAGAAATGGGGCCATGGGTGAGCCAGTTGACTGCTCTGTCCCAGAGTTCTCATTTTTCAAAAGGGTAATGATCGCTGCCTTAAATCATTTATGGACTTTCATGTCAAAATGAAGTAAAAGAGTAAATGTGAAAGCTGTAGCTTGGACCTCAAAAAAGAGACATTAAATTTGTCACTTTAAGGATGATCCACATACAAGGATAAAATCTGACTATTTGTTAGGGAAGGGAAACTGCTGTGGAAAATTGGGAAGGACATACTTTATTCCTTGAATGTACAGGATATTTTTGTTTGGGCCTTCTGGAGTCTTTCCCTGCTTCCCCTCTTCAACAGTGCTAATTTCCATTCTAGGATCTGTATTCATATGGGGAAGGAAACCATACCCCTACAGCACTAGGTGTTGGGCAGAGCTGATAAGAATAGGCACACACTTCTCACTGAGGCTGGAATGGGTTTCTCCTCATCACAACCCTTGAGTGACATACTGGGGAAGCTTCATCCTTAGTGTTAACTTACAGAAGCTCATGGAACCTGTCTTCTTCCAAGTATCAGTATGAATACTTCATGTTGCAAAGACTCAACTCACCTGGGTTTAAGAGGAAAGAAAGGGGTTCTGAGTTAACTGTGATAGTGACAACATTGACCATATGTGGTTCTGGCAGTAAGAGGAAATGAAACTGAGGGTACTCATTATTTAACTCCATTACACCTGTAACCTGCCTTCACTGATCACTTTAATTATTGCTATAAAAGACTTGCATGTCCTCCAAGCATTATGTAGCCTAAACAGTAAGATGTTTTACCCAAGTTGTTTTTTTAGGAACTTGTGGTCAGCTATGTCCAGTTTGAGCTTGAGCCCCTCACCTTTGGGGAAGTGGATTTGAGCTTTGTTCTCCCATCTCCTCACTTGGCTGCCTTGTGAATAAACCTTTTCTGTCCTGCAAACCTCAACGTCTCAGCATTTGGTTTGCTACACATGGGGCAAACGAACCTGCTTTGGTAACAGAAGTGTCTCCCAGAGATGTAGCAGCGGTTCTGACCACCCAACAGCCTCTGGACCTGGGTCACAAACTCAAATGCCTGCAGAAGCTAAAGAGGAAAAATAGATGAAGAATTATAGAGGGATAACAGGGATTGGTGGGGAGTAGAGCAAATTGGAGCTGTGTGCTCACTCTAGCCTACTGTTACCACATGGGAATATGGACTCAAATACAACTGAGCTTTTAATTTTTAAAAGGAAATCAGAGGCCCATATTTTTATGTGAAATCATCTGGTTTTTAGATATGGGCTCAATAATAATTTTAATAATATACACAGTACATATGAAACAGGACCTGTCTGTCGGCTAGATTTGTCTGTGAATGGCCAGTCTGTAGCTTCTGCTAGATTTTCCTTCCCAGAGTATTATCAAACCAGGTTCATTTGCGTGACCAATGCTCAGCAAGCCAAGCACTGAGATGCCAAGATTTGCATAGAAAGGATTTATTCAAGAGGCAGCCAAGTGAGGAGATGGGAGAACAAATCTCAAAACTTCCTCCCCAAAGGTGAGGGGTTCAGGATAATTATGGGTTAAAGAAACAGGGTGGTCTGAGATGTGGGGCAAGATGATTGGAGGTGAGAAAAATGTCAAGTAATTGCTGTCTGCACAGGTGTATCTGAGTTACATGCTTCTTCATGGGACACATATTCAGAAAATGGTGGCATTAGCATGATCTGAGGGTGGAGTTTTGGGCCCACTGACATCAAAAGATCATCCAGCAGACACTCATGCAGGCCAAGTTGAATCGTCAGTAGTCTCAATTAGTTTGAACTGGGCAAGACTAGTCCCCGTTCCTGAAAAAAGCAACTTAAGCAATCATTACCATAGCAACCCATACATCAGAGGTGCTGTCTATAGGGGCCAGTTAAAGGAATCTTGTGATATGTTGCCTAAGCTACATGAAGCTTGGAGGGTATGCAACTTAAAGAACAATTAAAGCAAGCTTGATCAGGGAAGGCAGGTTACAAGATAGTATTTACCAAGCAAGTTACATTTTAAGGGATCTAACTGGTGACTGCCCTCAGTTTCAGTCCTCCCTATCATTTGACCATTCCTCAACCTTGAGGGAAGACAGGTGATGACTGCTCTGGCTACTTCCTGGTGAAGAAGGGTGCAGGTATAACAAAGGTTGAGGAATGAAACTTTGAACTCACTTGGAAATATCCCTTTGTACTGGGCTTTGGACTTATGCTCTGCATAATCAGGATCTTAATTCCTTGGTCTACTGTTTTGGTGCAGCATTTTATAGCACATTTTATTATTAGGTACCCAATTAGAAGTAGGGGAAGAGTGACAACCCAAATTTTAATTAATCCTAGAATGTAGATCTTATTCCCTGAGGAATAAGAGAATAGTCCTGAAAACCAGTCTGGGCCTGGCACTTCTGAGGATACTTGTTGTGGCCAGATTTTGCCTCTATGGGTCTCCACTTCAGCAGAAGCATTAATGTACACACAATAAGAGGTAGCACACACTCCACCATGTTCAGCTAGTATATAGTCCAAAGCTATGTGGTTATCTAGGACTACTTTAGCTACTGAATCAATTTCCTTTTGCTGGGTAGCAATAGCCATGGCAGTCTCATTTATGATGCCCAGGGCAAACAAAAGATACCTAATCATACGTTCATGTGATCCAATTCCCCACCATGGTAAAAGTATTCTACCAAACATATATCAAAATCTGTCCTCTTGATATCCAGGCAGGTAGGCATCCCTTGTCATTCTGGAGAGCAGTTTTAAAGAACCAGTCCAATGCTGAGTTGCATTGAAGTTATGGACAGACAGGGAGTGGCTAAGTACCCTAGTAGGCAGGTGCCTCTGATTCACCAACTATCTAGACATGTATAGGCCCAAGATGGATTATTAGACTCTCAGACAAACATATACACTGAGGGGGCACACAGAATGCCAGACATATTGTTAAAATTTAGACTTTTATTTTTAGGGATTTCATCTAAGACATGGTCAAGCCAGGGGTCATGGTAAGGCAGTGTCCAGGAGGAATAATTAAATCTGCAGATGGGCAGAGGTGTGGATAGTGTCCTTGAGTCTGATACAGTTCAGAAAATTCAAGTTCTCAGTTATACAGGAACACAACTGAAACTACATCTACAATAACCACCTAGCTCTATCGTTTCTTCAATGGTTAAAGCAGATGAACAATGTATATTTGACAGGCTGCAAAATAGGCTATTCTGGTTAGCATAAAGTTTAAGTTATATTATGTATAAGCCAGACTGACTTACCTATACCTCAATATGTGAACATTTCCTCCACCATTTCCCCCCTTTAATTGCAAATCTTTCAATAGAAAGCTTTGATGTGCAAAATATTTGTCCCTCAGTGCCAGGGTGGTTGCTGCCTACCCTCGATCCATCATGTCCCTTGGTGTTAGGCCTCTTTTTGTTTGTTTATGTATGTGTATATATATATATATATATATATATATATATATATATACTAGTTATACACAGTGGGGGGAAACTAATCAGACATAGTGAAAAAGCACAGAGGTATGCCAACAGGGAAACATTTCATAGCCTATGCATTTTATCAATTATAAAAATTGTCCCACAAACATTACACATGTGCTTTAAGCATTGGACTAAAAATAAGCAATGATATATGCATGAGTAGTTACACTATGTGACAATTTCACAAGAGAATTTTTCTTCCTCCTGAACATTAGGGCAAAAGTATTAGCTATAAGTCAAACAATAACTTTCCATTTTGGTAGGGAGACAAACATTTGATAAAGAGTACAATTGAATTAGTAGGATGGGTGTTACAGTCCTGGTATGGATTCTTGGATCAACTGTCTATCACTGCCGTCATCTTCTTTTTATCCTGGTGTGGGTGTTGTTTCTCCTCTCTTTGAGCATTGTTTTAAGGTGACTTTGAGGTCAGCAATCTTTCTATAGACCAGTCCATCACAGAGGCCCTTCTTAAGTGAGAAATATGAATTCAAGAGTCAGTTCCCTTCAGTTTCACTGTGCACGAGCTAGCTAAGAATATCTGATAAGCCTGCTGGGAACCTAAGAGTTTCCAATTTCTGGAGGGATCAGATAGAGAGAAAAGATAAATGCTTCAATTCTACTTGCAAAAGTATAATTTACCAAGTTGCTATAAGTCATAATTAGCTTAAGAGAAAAGGTTTCTTTATATCTGGAAAACTCAGATGAAAAGCCAGTAATATTTCAGACAAGAACCATAAAAGTTATAACCATATTCATCAGTTCACTCAGTCCTATGTAACTAATCTTTGATCTTAATCTTTTGTTAACAGTTTTATGAAGCCATCATATTTTCCATTAGAATTCTTTAATTTCTTACTCAGTTCAGCAGTATGATCTGAAAGTTATCAGAAACCTGTACTTGTCAAAAAGTCCTTTCTATAAATATTCTTGAAGATAACGCAGTTTTGCAAAAGCATCAGAGTAAAACAGTAACTGTCTATGAATGACAAAAGTCTTAAAAGGCAGAGTTAAAGACCTGATTACAATGCAATTGACAAAGAAAGTTGGTTATTGCTGTGACATACAACACTGTAATATAATAACTAGAATTATGACTGATAACATTATACCAGGACATATCCAAATTTTAGAAATTTCATATAATTTCTAGAGCTCTTATATTAATGACATTTACCCATACAATACAATCTAAGAAGGTTTATCACCATTCATTTGACAATGCTTCCCATGTAATTTAACATACCAAATAAGCCTAATTAGTTTAATCTTTCTCCCTGAGATGCTTCAGGGGCCCTCTGAAACATCCCAAAGTTATCTAGAGGTTAAAAGAACTTCAATTAAAATTTGATTTTGGGGAAGTTTGTTAAAAATATCAAAAAGGTATTTAAACACTTGGTCAAGAAGGATCATAGGTCACTGTGAAACAATACTTGTTCACTTAAAGTGAAAATAAAAGATTTCAAAGACAAATACAGAAAGTTACAACAGATCACTTAAAAGGTAAAAAAACAAAAAACAGCCCCCCCAAAATAAAAAAAGTAACTTACAATATCTTATCAAATGTATCAAATGTTTTCCAAAAAAACTTTGTTCTCTTAACAAAGAGAAAACCAAATTCTAGTTTTGTACAACCTTACCTTTAATATCAAAATTCATTTACTTAATTAAATTCAATCTAATCTTAGCCAGTTCTGACCATGCACAAAATTCCTTTCTCAGGGTTCCTTTTCCATAAACCTTCCATAATTTCCTGTATCCATATTAGTTTGTCCCTTATTTTCTTTTCCACTTAGAAATAACCAATTTTAGGACAAAACTACTTTCTTTTCCCTTAACAAATTACATTTCCATTCCTCATACCTTCTTTTACTGAAAACACACATCCTACTTTGCTTGCATACTGAAATGTAGCCCTTATTACTTCTAGTAGCTTTATTTACATATATATTACAATTAGGAAATAATCTGGATATTCAGTGCATTCCCATCATTTAACTTAATTTAGCAAGTCTAATGGTTTCAAGTTACCGAAAAAATCTGGAGAAACTATTTTTAAGTAAACAGTACTAAAACATAATTATTCCTAAAAAGTTTACCCCAAAACTCTTATCTCACTTACATTATTTTACTTAAAATTTCATCATATCTAGTTATTTTTCTTGCTGATAAATTTTTTTAGCTGAAATAATATGAACTTATTTGACTTTTGGTAAACCCAGGTAAAAGAAAGGAATTATACTTAATATTGATGACCCTAAAGAACTTTCTGTATTAATCAACCAACAACTTAAACTTGTTTTCATTCATTAAAGATTAATCCTAGGTCATACGATACTTTACAAAATTTATGCTAGTTTATATTACATTTAGAAAAATTTGATATTTGATTTGTAAGCTCTTACTTTCTCTTTAGCCCATTAAATATAGCTCATTTACAAATTAATTTTGGTGAAACCATCTGGAGGTAAAGATATAGACATACATACACCCAAATAGACACAGACAGACATCACAGTTTTCTGAGTTGAGTTTAAAAAGACTTCTTTCTTCCTTTTTTCCTCTCAATCTCAGGAATTGGAGATGGTCTAGATAAGAGTAAGATAGGAGTTCCTGAGAGCTCTGGTAGAATATTTACACTTCAAAGGCACAGGGAGAGAAATGCAAGTTTCTCCTAGAAAACCTGCTTTCTCTGTGTACACAAACCCAGTTTTGGAATGTCACAAGAGCTCCATCTTGGCCATTTTTCTTCTGCAACCTAAAGAACATTGTGGCCATGTGGTGTTACAAACAAGTATCATCTTTTTTTCTTTCATGGATTAATAATTGAAAGTCACCCAATTTTGGAGAATACAGCCTAGAGAGCTGCAAGGGGAAATCAAATGAACATTTCCCATTTTGAAGGGGTTTTGTTTGCAGATGGCCACAGTAACAAAGTTTTTCTAAGGGTCCTGGTTACAGCCTGGCTGTGTGATCCTTGCATAAACTATTGAGAGCTGACAGGCAAGTGATCCCTGATGAGCTGCCAATGCCAACTGCTTTCTTGTGAACAATGAAGGCCTGAAAAGATGTGTTTTCTTAGTGGGGGTCCCTGTTAGGCTGTTACACATTTCAGGTGGATGCCCCGACACCTCCATAAATTCCCCAGTTGCCTGGGAACATCCCAAAGGACCAGAGGGAACAGTACCTCTTTTCTCTGGAGTCAGAAGACCCTCATAAAGTCAATTCCTAGGGGAATTTTGCTACAGCTACCAAGAAACTCAGCCTCAAATAGCCAATTCTTAACAAATAAGACCATCAGATGTAGATGGACATAAACAAACAAGGCCAGAACAGAGACATACCAGACCAGAGATGAGAACCTTTGGATTCAAACCCAGGTTTAGGGTAACTCAGCTGCTGTAACCTTTCATATTGTCCTTAAGGTATGCCTCGAACACACAATCCTACCAGAATCCCCCCTGGTGCATCTTGAACCCATGATCCGGATGAAATTATCAGACAATTTAGACACAGATACTTTTTAACAAGGTTACTCACCCAAAAGACATTTTTCAGACCCAGAAACCATTACTCAGCTGCAATGCAAAATTATGTACAAACGCCAAAGGTCAGAGGCTGGGCACTGGAGGAAATTCTGGGGACAGTGCCTGGAACAAACGGGCCAGGCAGCTGTTTGGACTCCTCAGTAGTCTCTCAGTGCTGCCAAGGGGCCCATGAACTACAGCAAATGGTCCATCTAGACTTACCTCCTGGCTGATTTGCCAAATTTGTTACCAAAACAGGATTGTTTGCCTGTGGTGCAGCAATTCAAATGCTGAGATACTGAGGTCTGCAGCAGAGAAAAGGTTTATCTATGAGGCAGGCAAGTGAGGAGATGGGAGAACAAGTCTCATTTGGCCTCCCCAAAGGTGAGGGGTTTGGAATATTTATGGGATAAAGAAACAGGGTGGTCTGAGATGTGGGGAAAAATAATTGGAGGCAAGTTATTGTGGCTCTGCACAGGTGTATCTGAGTTACATAGCTTTTTCATACGACACATGTTCAGAAAATGGCAGTATTATCATGATCTGAGGGTGGAGTTTTTGGTCCTCTGACATCAAATGGTCATCCAGCAGACACTCATGCAGACCCAGTTGAATAGTCAGTGGTCTTGACCAGATTGAACTGAGCAAGACTAGTCCCGTGTTCCTGGAAAAAGCAACTTAAGTTGCAACTGTTACTATAGGAACCCATACATCAGAGGTATTATCTATAGGGGGCAGTTAAAGGAATCTTGTGATATATTGCCTAAGCTACATGAAGTTTGGAGGGTTTGCAACTTAAACAATTAAAGCAAGTTTGGTCAGGGAATGCAGGTTACAGGATATTATTTATTAAGCAAGTTATAGTTTAAGGGATATAAGTGATGACTGCCCTCAGTTTCAAGAGCAGCATGGCATCTATGGTGCTTTTGAGTATTAAGCCCCTAAACTTCATTCTATGCCTAGATGGGGACAAATGACTTGAGGATGGAGGCCAAGTTGGATTATTTCAAATATGCTGCTTGAGGCTCAGTATTTGTTGGTTGGTTGGTTTTGTCATTAAACAGATGCTTTACTGCCCTGGTTGTCCTTTCTCAGGTTAATAGCCAGGGAAAAGACTGTTACATATCTCAAAATGAAGGCACTCACTCTGTATTACTTTTGATGGATCTGGTGCTGATATTACAAAAGAGACCAACCAGGTTAGTTTCTTAATCAGTAAAAATTTGGAGACTAAAATAGTGTTAACTCTCTTAGCTTCCAATAATTTTTTAGACATGCAGTAGAAAGTGCTTCTTCTAAGCCCATATTTTCCTTCTCTAATTGAAAAATGGGATAAAATAATTGTCAGGGAGAAAGAAATTTTTCTCTACCCTCCTAGGTTCTTCTGGATGGTTAAGAATTAAATTGACATGAGACAGATTAACAGGAGAAAATCAACAAAATTTAATAACATGTATACATGGGAGAGACCCAGAGAACTGAGTAACTGGCCAAAATGGCCAAAACCCTCACCTTAAATATTATTCTCAGTTAAAGACAAAAGAGGATGTTGAGGGGAGTGGTTTGGGACCTCAAAGGGGAGGAAGGCAATTGACATGGAGATGGAAAAGCAAATGTTTGATAAACAAATGTTTGCTGGGCCATGCAGAGACAATGGGACACAGAGGAATTTTAACAAACAGACTTTACTAGGTTTCTCCCTGTCTACACACCTAGTTCATACTATATTTATCAATGGTGATAGCTCCCTTCCTGGAACAGGTTCTCTATCCACAGTCTTCATTCTTTAGGCAGCTACAGGAGAGGTAACAAGAAAAGCTTCCTGAGTCTTCTGTTTCTTAAAAATAATGAGCCTAAAATAATCCTCATGCCAAAGAGACACATTTTGGGGTGGTAAATTTTGCTCCCCTAAATAATACATCATGTAAAAATTATACAAAGTAATTCACAGACATTTTAGCCATGTGATTTAGATGAGGTTAATCTCCTTCCTGTTCCAGAAACCTGATAAGGCTAAGGAGAGGTGGTAATAATGTTGTGAAATAACATTTTTGAGAGGGAAGCTTGTATTTATTCTCCTGGAAGTCATCTTTCCCCCCTCCTCCTTTTCTCTGGCTAACGTTCTCCTTGCTCCCTTCAGGTAGGATCCACCT
Organism: Eschrichtius robustus; assembly: GCF_028021215.1. NCBI lineage: Eukaryota > Metazoa > Chordata > Mammalia > Artiodactyla > Eschrichtiidae > Eschrichtius > Eschrichtius robustus. Next base: position 19,232,616 of record NC_090836.1, read on the forward strand.
CTGTGCTTATTTCCTCAAGGGAAATTAGTGACAGGTTGGAAAGCAGAACAAAAAGGCTCTTCCTGGCTTCCCCTTCTAAGGATAGAGGAGGCGATTTGGGATATTGGGTGTGGATACAGTGTTGACAAGAAGCACCTTGAAGGAGAGCAGGCTTTCTTGCCTCAAGTAGAAGACATTCCCTTAGGCTAATAGGGAGAAGAAAGAATAGGAGGGATGGAAGAGTGAGCAGAATAGAGTTATACAGTGTCTCAAATCCAGGGACTCTGGGTCCTGTTTTCCTGGTTCGGGTTCTGGGAAGGAGAGCAAGTCTTTGGATTAGACGATGTCACAATTAGCAGACCGAGATCCTTGGGCACCAGCAGAATGATTCTGTGCTTCTAGAGTGGCATGGAAGTAACAGTTAGCATAGCTGGACCTGAAGGGGCTACGTAGACCAGTACAGGGCTTCCTCAGCATCAACCAGCATGCAATGAAAAGCCAGCGCATCCCATCAACCCACTGGGATGCTGGTGAATCAGAAGATGCATGTGAGGACTATCAACATTTAGGTCCATAACCCCTCATAATGACTAACATTTGTTTCAGACCCCCAATATTTGGAAACAGCCACAAGTTGACTTTGGAGAATTGGGAACCCAAACTAGAAATGAATTTGTTATGGAATAATAAAGAAAGTTGCATTTTGCACACCAGTGTTTGTGGTCTGCCTTTCATCCATTGTATAAAATATTTGTTTTCTTTATGACTGAATTACCATGGAGTTAAAAGAAAACATAACATCTAGGTGGATAAAGACTCTTTATAGTTATAATGGCAGCCCACAAAATGTTCATTGTTGGATAAACAGGCTTCAGCCCACCTGGTCATTAAGTAAATGCTACAGAATCTGGGCCAACGTCAGGTTTTCCACACTGAGATGTGGAGAAGCCATTTTGTTATTATGGAAGCAACTTGACTAAAAAACCAAACCACTCTTTTGGCATTAGATCCAGTAATATTTACTATTTCTATATCCAGTGGAAAAGTATGCAGATAGAACAGTGTGTTAGTGAACTTTCTGGTCAGAAGAAAATCCTGTGCAAACTAATTTGAGGAACTGGGGAGCATATTTTAGTAAGTAACTTTCATGCCTCTTGTTGCTGCCACAAGGGGAAGGGGTTCAAATTTTAGGATTATCCCACTTTGATGTGTTGACCTACAACAAATAGCCTGACAGTTATTTCTCTAACAAAGATGGGTTTATTCAGAATCAGCAGATAATTGCAATTCGGGGTCTGCAACCATGGCGAGCCATGTGCAGTTCCCATATGGCAAGGAAGGGAGAATTCTTTTAGAGAGGGGAGAAGGAAGTTGGGAGGGCCATAGTAAACAAAGAATCCATGGCTTTTCACTGGCTGAGTTCTTGCCAGGGAAGAAGAGGAATTTTTCTTCCTATTGGGCATTGCTATTGTTTCAGGGCATGGTGGCACCCCCTTCTGGTATCCCAACTCTAGGTAACTATAATATGAACGAGGTGTGTAGACAGGGAGAAACCTAGCGAAGTCTGTTTGTTAAAATTCCTCTCTGTGTCCCATTGTCTCTGCAGGCCCAGCAAACATTTGTTTACCAGGCGTTTGCTTTTCCATCTCCATATCAATTGCCTTTCTCCCCTTTGAGGTCCCAAACTACTCCCCCCTAACATCCTCTTTTGTCTTTTTCTTTTAAATTTATTTATTTATTTATTTATTTATTTATTTATTTATTTATTTATTTATTTATTTCTGGCTGCGTTGGGTCTTCATTGCTGCACTCGTGCTTTCTCTAGTTGCCGCGAGCAGGGGCTACTCTTCGTTGCAGCGCGTGGGCTTCTCATTGCGGTGGCTTCTCTTGTTGCAGGGCACGGGCTCTAGGTGCGCGGGCTTCAGTAGTTGTGGCTCACGGGCTCCAGAGTGCAAGCTCAGTAGTTGTGGCACACAGGCTTAGTTGCTCTGCGGCATGTGGGATCTTCCCGGACCAGGGCTCTAACCCGTGCCCCCTGAGTTGGCAGACGGATTCTTAACCACTGCACCACCAGGGAAGTCCCTCTTCTTTTGTCTTTAACTGCAGATGATATTAAAGGTGAGGGTTTTGGCCATTTTGGCCATTACTCAGTTCTCCTGGGTCTCTCCCATGTGTACACGTTATTAAACTTTGTTGATTTTTTCCTGTTAATCTGTCTCACGTCAATTTAATTCTTAGACTAGAAGGAGGAAGGAAAATTTCTTCCTCCCTGATACATCTTTGTGTTATGTATTGGGACTGGTAGAGATCTTCAACACATACCATCTCTTTAAAGCCCTGAATTTCATTCATACTTTTGATTGACATAAAATAGTATCAAATTATTTTTATCTGGTGATTATCACAGGAAGTTGAGAAATCCTTCACTTCCTAGGCCACCAGTTACCGACTGACTGCTTCTATGATTCCATCTGACATCACTTCTCCAATTCTCTGACACCAACTAGGTGTCCAACAATTCAATTCAATTTTGACACTATTTATATGGAATTAGCATCAGATCCCTCAGCACTACAAGAATGCATCCACTTTACGTGCCAGCTGCAAATCCTGGGCCACCAGTACTTCTGACCAACCAGTTATAAACCAGGGTTTGATAATGCATTAGAACAACTCACAGAACCCAAGAAAATAATTTATTTATATTTACTTGCTTTGTTATAAAGGAAGCAACCAAAGAACAGCCAAATGGGAGGCTTACATAGGGCAAGGTATGTGGGTGAGGTGGGTGGGATCTCTATGCTCTCTCCTAGTCAGTCACCTTCCCAGCATATCAATGTGTTCAACAACATGGAAGCTCTCCAAATCCCATCATTTAGGGGTTTTTATGGAGGTTTCATTATGAAAATATGTTTGATTAAGTCACTGGCCATTTTTATTGAAGTTGATCTCCAGCCCCTTTCCCTGGTTGTGGGGAGTAGGGGGAGGGAGTTGGATGGGCTGAAAAGTCCAACCCTTCAAGGATGGCTTGGGTCTTTCTGGTGACTAGTTCCCAACCTGAAGCCATCTAAAGGCCAGAATATCACTAGCATACAAAAGACACTCATCATTCAGGACATTCCAAGGGTTTTTAAAGTTCTTTGCCAGGAACTGGGGACAAAGACCAACTATTTATTTTTTATTGGACCCCACTGGTTTTATCATCTAGTTTACAATACGGCCAGTATTCCATCTTTCAGCCTCAAGCAGGGTCCCTATTTGTTCTTGCATTGCTGTTTATCCTTCTGGAATTTGTAAACTGCTGTTAGTTGCTGGATAGAGTCTGCTTGCCTTGCGTAATTTGAAACCCTTGGATCATATGCGGAACACAGGTAGGATTCATGTTGACCAGGAAACCCCATTGCTTTTCTGTCACACTGCCATTTCTCTCCACACTCCTGCCTGTCTCCCACGTTACCGCTCCTCACCTCCATCTCCTTCCCTGTCCCCTAAAGGCACCCAGAGTAATGAGTTTGATATATAAGTGCGTAAATGATATGTGCACTTTATGTATGGTTGAACAATAATTAGTATCGAGAAGAACAAAGAGCTTTATTTGAGGTCTTAAGAATTGCAATTCGGGAGACACAGATTCAGGTAAAACCAAGAGTGTTACAGGGAAGAGAAAAACTCAGGGCCTTATAAAGGCAAAAGTCACAAGACTACACTCTGACATAAGAAAAGAAATACAGTAAGTCCCCTACATATGAATGAATTCTGTTCCAAGAGTGCGTTCGTAAGTCCGGTTTGTTCCAACAAAGTTAGCCTAGGTACCCAACTAACACAATCTGCTATATAATACTGTACTGTAATGGGTTTATAATGCTTTTCACACAAATAATACATAGAAAACAAACACATAAAATAAAGAAAACATTTTTAATCTTACAGTACCGTACCTTGAAAAGCATAGTAGTACAGAACAACAGCTGGTATACACGGGCTGGCATCGAATGAACAGGCAAGAAGAGTTACTGACTGGAGGAGGGAAAGGAGGTGGGAGATGGTAGAGCTGAAGGATCGTCAGCAATAGGAGACGGAGGGCAAGCTGCAAGTTCACTCATGCCTTACATTCGCATCTTTGAACGTTCACAACTTGAAGGCTCATATGTAGAGGACTTACTGTAATTGATAAGGGATGGGCTGTCATAAGCTCTTGTAGGGTAAGGGTCCAGTAAGTTTCTGGCAGATGTTCTGGATGTCAATATTAGGACAATAAGTGGTCAAAAGGTCAAATTTCATCTAGGCTGAGACGTGTATAAGTCACACTTCCTCAATTGGCTTCCTGGTTCCATTTCAGAGAGCTCTCAAAAATATCAACCCCATTTTATTTTCCTTTCACATTATGTACCTTGAAAAATGCACAGTATTTATTTGTGTGAATATGTATTTTAAATTTTACCTAAACACTTTTGTACTAGAGCTCTAGTTTTCTTTTTTTTTTTTAATTTTATTTATTTATTTATTTTTGGCTGTGTTGGGTCTTCGTTTCTGTGCGAGGGCTTTCTCTAGTTGCGGCAAGCGGGGGCCACTCTTCATCGCGGTGCGCGGGCCTCTCACTATCGCGACCTCTCTTGTTGCGGAGCACAGGCTCCAGACGCGCAGGCTCAGCAATTGTGGCTCACGGGCCTAGTTGCTCCGTGGCATATGGGATCTTCCCAGACCAGGACTCGAACCCGTGTCCCCTGCATTGGCAGGCAGATTCTCAACCACTGCGCCACCAGGGAAGCCCCTTATTTCTTACATATTTCTTTCTACTACATATTTTTATAATGAGTCCATGTTACTGTTTGCATTTCTAGTCTGTTGCTTCATGGTATTCATCCACCACGTGTCATTTATATGTAGCGCTGGAGGTGGGCACTTGAGTGATATCCAACAGCTCACTCCTACATAGAGGCTGGATTGAGAATTCCTGTACATGTACCTTTATGGAACTATATGTGGGTTTCTTTGGGAGTATATATATGCAGCAGTGGGATTGTTGGATCCTAGGCTATGCATGTTTAATTTCAGAAAGCATTGCCAAATTTCCATAATAACTTCACCAACCTACACTCCCAGCAGCAGCCTATGAAGGTTTCCATTTCCCCACATGCTTGTCCACATTGGGCAATTCCTTTCTTTCTCTCTTTTTTTTCTTTTTAACAATCTGAAGAGTAAAGTGTTTTGAAGGTAAAAAATTGTTTTAATTTGTGTTTCTATTATTCCTAGTAAGGTCAAGCATATTGAGCCATTTGGTTTCTCTCCTGTGAATTATCAACAATTCATTTCCTCTGCCCATTTTTCTACTGGGTTTCCTGTCTTGTTTTGTTCTAGTTCCTTATATGTTCTAAATAATATTTCCTCATTCATTTTGACATTACAAATATATTCTCTAAATCTGTCACAATTGTATTTTTTAGTTTTGTCTAAAGTAATCTCCTTTGAATTTAAATTCAAATTTTCTATATTTCTAGTGCCATTTGTAAGATTTCATAATTTCCCGGGAATGAACCCTATTGTCTAGGTTTTCTCAATTTATTATGATACTGCTATTAATGTTATTGTAGTTTCAAAAATATCTACTGTGTCTCAGTTATTTCTACCTTTCATTCTGCACTTTGCTTATTTTCCAGTTTTATCAGAACTTTATCTTATTAATTTTTTCAAAACCAACTTTTGAGTTTATTAAACATCATGTTTCTTTATGATCTATTTCATTGATTTTTGTCCTTATCTTTATTATTTCCTTCCTATGTGACTCTTTGTGTTTCCTTATTGCTCTCTTTCTGGTTTTATTTTGAGTTGATGCTTTGCTCATTTGTTTTTATGCTTTCTAGTTTTCCAATAAATGTATTTAAAGCTATAACTTTCTTTTTAAGTACTGCTTTAGTTGCATACCAAATTTTTGATGTTTCATTACTATTTAGTTCAAAATATTTTATAATTCTTATAATTTTCTCTTAAACATAATGATTATTTAGTAATATGATATTGTGTTTTTGGACTTAAGAGATTTAAAAATCTATCCTTTCGTGTAGATTTTAAATTTTATTATATCATGGTTAGGGAACATAAATCCATGATGTTGATTCTGTGGAATTTATTGAGACTTCCTTTGTGACTGAGTATATAGCTAATTTTGTAAATATTTGCATGTGTTTTAAAAGAATGTGCATTATTGGGGGAATATAAAGTTTTATATATCAATAAATTAAAAATTAGCAATGTGTTATTTATCTCTTCCATACAGTTACTTATTTTGGAGTCTATTTGATCTAACAGTTTCTGAGAGGGTGATCTTAAAATCCTAAAGTGTAAGATTAAGATTTGCTTCTCAGATTTCTGATTGCTTTATATAGTTTGTAGACATATTGATAGGTTGATAATATGCTCATGGTGATTATTTCTTCTTGATCTACCTTTCTCTCAACAGTATGTTACTTTGTGTCCTTTCTGTTATTAAACTCTTCTTTTTCTTAATTGTTATATTTTGTATATATAATATGTCCAGTTGGTTCTTCTTTATGTCTTCTTGTTTGGGCTTCTGGTTTACAATATCCTTCCTTATCTCCCTAAGACTATTTATTAAGATTATTTAGAGGCTGCGTGCCACAACTACTGAAGACCACGCAACTAGAGCCCATGCTCTGCAACAAGAGAAGTCACCGCAATGAGAAGCCCGCGCACCACAATGAAGAGTCGCCCTTGCTCACCGCAACTAGAGGAAGCCCTCTTGCAGCAATGAAGACCCAACGCAGCCAAAAATAAACAAATAAAATTTTTTAAAAAAGATTATTTAAAATTCTTCTTTGGTTTTGTCCATTCATTCTGCTTTCTCTGGCACTGATTGTCACTTTATTGCCTTTCTTTCATAGCTGTTATTCTTCTAAGAAGGAGCCATGAATTTCTTTCTGTAACCGAAAGTGGGGGTCTGGCTGCTCACCACTCAAAAGCCGATACAGAGGCAAGTAGGTGGAAAGGAAAGTTTGCTTTATTTTAGATGCTGGTAACCTGTGTGTGGCGGGGAGGGCAGACTCCTGTCCAAAGGCTGACTCTCCCCCGCCCCTCTGCCCCCACTGACAATCAGTGGGCAAGAGATTTTATAGGCGGAGGGAGGGGGCTACATGCAGAAACAGCACAGTCAGTTCTGACAGTCATCTTGAAACTAGTCATGCAGCGGTCTGATCAGTGTCTTGATTGTTTTAAGCACAGTTAATCTTCAGTTCCATGGTCAGTTTGCTCCAATTTCTTTGAAGCCAGTTCTCAGAATTGTGGCAGCTTATTGCCATGGCTACAGTCTGGTCATCATGTAGTTAACTTTTTCCACCTGGTGGGAGTTTTAGTATCTATAAGAGAGCTCACAGGATATGGCTCAGAATATTATCTATTGCCCTTGAAGAGGAACTAAAGTTCCTTGACTGTGCTTAATGACTAAACTATTATTATTTAGTCTTGTTGGACTGTTTTCCTTTGTTTCTGCGTTTTCTCACTTCTCTGATTAAACTTATTCTTTGGCTAAAGTTTTTCTACAGACAAAAGGCAGGCTGAGGACGTGGGGGGCGAGGACCATAGGGTCCTGCTTTGTTTCATTTTGAGCTCATATTCCTTAAGGTTGTGAGCCTTTTCTGGGGATGTATGTGTTGGGGCAAGAGGTAAAGCCTAACCTTAGTTTGTGTCCTGACTGTGTGTTGGGGCAGAATTTCCTCAAGATTGAGGGCCTGTGCCCTGGCATTTGTTTCTTAAGAGATATCTTGGTCAGTTGTAATCACCTGGTAATTTGGTTGAGAAGGATGAGGTGGAAGGAGAAAGCCTCAGAGCTTGCAAATCTCTTGATCGTTGTTCCCGACCGGCTGTTTGAATGTCCAGTGCTACTTCACAATCCCTGCCTCTGCTATTTTTAATCTTTTCAGTAGTGACTGGGCAGGCGGCAGCCCACTCTTGCCCTTATGGGGTAGAACAAAAGGCTCTTCTAAAACTTTTCTCCTCTCCATCTTCTGGATAGCAGTACTAAACTCTGTTCCCTGCTCGGTTGTTGATTCCTTCCTAATTCCTCAACCTGGCCACTTTCTTGGTCTTCATATTAATTTGCCAAACACATTGCCCCCACTTTTACTTCTGTGGCATCTCTAGGGTTGGATTGGGGAAGGGGTAGATGGGAAGAGAGCTACCACCACAGTCTCTACTCTACCCCACAGACGTGAGCCTCCCTCAAGAACACCCAGACCCCAGTCCCTCCCACCCCAGACCCCTGTGCCAAGTTCGTCTGCTGCTTCTTGCCCAGGATCCCAGGGACTGTGGCTGCCTCTTCCTCAGTCTGGCTCCTTGCTACTCCTGTTGTAGTCAGCTTGTGCTGTCCCCTAGGATGGGGGGCATGGCCCTGGCTGCCAGATGCCCTCAGCTCCCTGGAATGACCTACCACCTCTGCTTCCACAATGGAGCCAGCTACCTCTCCTGCACCTGCCACTCAATAAACAGTGTCTGTGCCCCAAGTCCATTAAAAAACAGTGCTAGTTACATTTTCACTGAGGGGGTGCAGAATGTGCAACCCCAGAATATGACTGTAGTTGTTCAGGCCATGCTGCCTCCAAATATGCCACTTTGGTATATTGATTATTTGGCGCTGTAGGCAATTGAAAATCAGCAAATGCAAGGAGAGGCTTTCTGTGAGTTCTCCTTATCTACCTAAAGACAGAGCATCCAAAAAACCCTCAGTTGTCATAGATCCCCTCCCTGGAAGTTTCATCAACCAGGAAGAATTGACTCATCACAGAAGAGACTAAAAGTGGACACCACACCCAGACAAACTGTCTATTCTTCTAAAGGTCCATTCTTCTTCTCTAAAAATCATTTCTCTCCTCTGAGAAGTTTACATCCCTCCTCCTCTTTGTCTGTTTAAATGGTATTTAAGCCTGAGTTCTAGGCCACCTCGAGGAGTTACTCAGTTTTTCCTGGGTATCTCCCATGTATACATGATGTATGCTTGTTAATAAACTTGTTTATTTTTCTCTTACTATTCTGTCTTTTATTACAGGGATTTCAGCTAAGAACTCAGAAGGATAGAGGGAAAATTCTTTTTCCTCCCCTACATCATTATGTAGAAAGACATTTTTAATCTCTTCAAGAACTTTACATCATTTCTTTCAGGGTGCTTCTCATAATGACAAAACTTACCGTAGTGTTTCTCTTTTCACAGTTTTGCTGCAAATATGTAAATAGCCTAACACAGTTCCTGGCACAAGAATAGGTATGCAATTAAATTAGTCTGCTATGATTATTTTAATATTACTATTTCTTTAAAGCCACTCTAAGGTAGTAACTTTTAGATACTTATAAATAGCAACTGCAATATTTGCAATTGATTATATAATTTGGGAGATAAAAAATATATACACATATATATACATATATGTATATATACATTTGCTTCTGAATGCTGACATATGATTTGTCTTTGTATACAAAAACAAGTCAGCAGGGCATGCAGTTTGAATATTTTTGTAACAGTAATGATGGACTTGTATTATTGTTTCCATATATATTATTTTTATTTTTATTTTTTAAAATTTATTTTATTGAAGTATAGTGATTAACAATGTTGTGTTAATTTTTACTGTACAGCAAAGTGATTCAGTTATACATATATATATTCTTTTTCATATTCTTTTCCCTTATGGTTTATCACAGGATATTGACTATAGTTCCCTGTGCTATACAGTAGGACCTTGTTGTTTATCCATTCTATGTATAATAGTTTGCATCTGCTAACCCCAAACTCCCAATCCATCCCTCCCCCACACCCCTTCCCTCTTGGCAACCACAAGTCTGTTCTCTCTGTCTGTGAGTCTGTTTCTGTTTCATAGATAAGTTCATTTGTGTCATATTTTAGTTTCCACATATGAGTGCTATCATATGATATTTGTCTTTCTCTGTCTTACTTACTTCACTAAATATGATAACCTCTAAGTCCATCCATGGTGCTGCAAATGGCATTATGTCATTCTTTTTTATGGCTGAGTGGTATTCCATTGTTCCATATATATTTTAAAAACGTAACCTGGAGTTCATCGGTGATGGATGTGTAAGAACATGAGCTTCAGTCTGTGTTAACGGAATAAGTCAGACACTTGGCTCAGATGTGGGTTGAAGTCCTAACTTAGTTCTCAATAATATTGTAGGGTGACTTAAGAATTTCTACATGCATGGTTTCTTTATTTTTTATTATTTGAATTTTTTTCTTTCCTCTTAAAATGGGAAGAAGAGTAGAGGAAGTGTGTTAATATTCATGGAACACCTAGTTGATGCCTAGTATTCTGCTTGGTGTTCTCCATATATGCTCTGTTTTAATTATCACAACAAACGTATGAGCCAGCTATTATCACTTCCATTTTTAAAATGAGGAAATTGAAGCTTCGAGTGGTTACATAATTTGCTCATTCACAACCTTTAATGCCAGAGCTATGATTTCAATGTAGATCTGTCTGCCTTTTGTGTCCATGCTCTATACTAGTGCTTCTCAAACGTTAATGTGTATGTGAATTATCACCTAGGAATCTTGTTAAAATGAAGATCCTAATTTAGTAGTCTGAGGGGGGTCTGGGAGTCTATATTTCTAACATACTCCCAGGAAATGCAGTATGCTGGGCTATGGACCCCACCTTGATTAGCCAGAGTCTATACTACATAATGGCAAAGTACATAGTTTTTAAATGTTTATATGATTTCATACTAACTATTTGGATAGTTAGATAGGGCTGCAATACTAGTGTTGGAGATAACCAGGATTCCAGTTGTTCTAACTAGCTACAGATGAAGTTCTATCACAACTCCTATGAAGTGATTTTATCTTTTTATTACTCTTCCTAGTTCTAAGTAGCTTTTAATACAAATGATGTTCAAATGGCATTTTCCAGTAGGCTTTCTATCCCTGCCTCCTGTTCTACTCACCAGCCCCTAGTGTTTTGTTTAAAGAATATTTAGTCCATGTATGGGGCCAAAATATGATCATGTGTAGGTTTGGTTCTATTTTATGAATTCATACATTAACAGAAGCTGAAGCTTCTTTGACTATCTTATATACTTTTCTGTGGAACTTAGCTAGGAGAGGAGTGTTACTGGCCACTAACTTACAGTTTTTATTTTACCAGGTTCATGTCCAATGGGAAACTTCTTATGTTTTGTGTACATTATAAGCACATATCAAAAAAGAGCTATTTGTTTTTTGATTTAGTAGCCATTTAGTTCCTATCTATTCACATTTTCTTGGGATTGTAGGAAATGTCACTTCATAAAGAACAGAGCGAGTGTCTTGAAGATATGCTGCTTATGATTTGGTCCAGCTGCTCTGCTCTTCAATTAACATTTGAAAACATTTAAGGAATCAAAAAGCTTTCTAGGGCCACGTTCACAAATGAAAGTGAAAATGTAGAATTTTCAACAATGCTTTTTCTAAGAAGGAAACTTACCAGAGCAAGGCCAGCAATAACCAAATTTCAGAACTCTGTGATGTGCAAAAGAAAGCTACAATGGGCACACTGAAACCTCTAGAAGCATCTCCAGTTTGGATTCAAGCATTACTATCTTTCTAAGGAGATGTTGAGCTGGACTGCACATTACTCTAGGAAAAAATTTAAAAATAAACAAAAACCCTTTACCTAATGGGGAATAAAGGAAATTGATTCTTAAGGAAAAAAGAGGCATAGCCAGTTCAGCTTTTTTGAACACTTAGGAGCACAATTGTTTTGTGTTAATGACCAAAAAATATTGTTAGGAATTATGAAAGAAAATTTATCTTTTTAATCTTTGCTGGAGTTTTTTACATTAAAAAGTATACATGTTTATAAAAACAATTCAGAGATATATAAAGAAAATATCTTTTCCTACTCTTGGTCTATCTGCACCTCACCCAAGGTGAGGAAAGCAATTTTAAAACAAATTATTTATTTTTAGAAAAAATTTTGAATAGGAGATATAGTCACATGGTTAAAAATTCAAGAGGTACAAGGGAGAGTCTATTCCTCCAACCTCTTGAAGGGCAATGAATGTTGGCATTGTCTTGTGTATCTTTACAAATATATTTTATTCATATGTAAGTAGTACACACCTTTTCAATTTCTCCTCCAAACTTTTTATAGACATAGTAATATCCAGCCTTAACTGTCCTGCATGTTGCATATTCCTCTTAACAATAGATCTCAGCATCTGTTCCATCTCTATGTGAAAAGCTTCTCATTCTTTCTATGGTGTGTGGTGCTCCACTGCATGGTTGAACTATGATTTAGGACCAGCCCCATTCTGATGGACATTTATTCACATCTTTTGCAGATTAAAAACTATCTGCAATAAATAACTTTATAAATAGGTCATTTTGCATCTGTGTAAGTAAATCTGAAAGATAAATTCTTAGGAGCAGACTGCTGGGTCAAATGGTACATGAATTGTAAATTTGATAAATGTTGCAAAGTTGCCCTCCTGAAGGGTCCCACTGATGCATGAGAGTGACTTCTCCCTACAACTTCACCAAGTCTCCACGATTAAAATTGACTTTGTGTGTTTTAATTTGCTTTTCTCTGTGAATGAGGAGGAGCATTTATTCAGATATTTAAGAGCCACGTCTATTTCCTTTTTGGTGAATTGTTCATACATGAAAGATGTAAAGAGTATGAGTCTCCTCGTAGAGTAAGAGTCTTTGTTATAGAATAACAATTTCTATAATAATTTATAATTATTTTATAATAATTCTATAATTCTATAATTATAATGATAATTATAAAATATCATTTTATATTTTATATAAAATGCAGATTTTATATAGCTTTCCATGAAAGCAGATCAGGGGATAATTTCTATAATTTTCCAGGGTGAGAAAGGTTTCCTGGGTTCTTGCTATATGTATCTTTTATATTTTATCATTTTTTTTTTCCTTATCAAAAGTGATTTGGGGTTAGATCGAGAGCCTGTGAGATTATTTCATTCTTTTTTTATGGCAGGGTAATATTCCATTGTAGATATATACCACATCTTCTTTATCCATTCATCTATTATGGACATTTAGGTTGCTTCCATGTCTTGGTTATTGTGAATAGTGCTTCAGTGAACATTAGCAGCAACGTGGATGGACCTAGGTATTATCATACCAAGTGAAGTAACCCAGACAGAGGAAGACAAATATCATATGATATTGCTTATATGTGGAATCTAAAAAAAATGATACAAATGAACTTGTATACAAAACAGAAATAGACCCACAGACATAGAAAACAAACTTATGGTTACCAAAGGGGAAAAGGGGGGGAGGGATAAATTAGGAGTTTGGGATTAACATATACACACTACTATATATAAAATAGATAACCAACAATGACCTACTGTACAGCAAAGGGAACTCTACTCAATATTTTGTAATAAACTATAAGTGAAAAGAATCTGAAAAAGAATATATATACACATATACATATACACGTATATATGTGTGTATAGATAGATACAGCTGAATCACTTTGCTGTACACTTGAAATTAACACAACATTTTAAATCAACTATATTCAATTTTAAATAAAGGGGGCTGTAGGAAAGGGATGAATACCTTTATTCTAAGACTGCTGATGATTACACAAGTGTCTGCTGTTGTCACTTAGCATGGTGAGGTTTCTGCAGAGAGGTAGTTTGACACTCACAGGGAAAATGACTCAATAAACTCATGTTTCTCTTGTTTCTGTGACTTTGGGCCCGGGTTGTAGGCAGCTTGTCAAAATCACTAGGAGTTGGTTGTGAATAATCCATCAAATGGACAACTCCCACTAATATTATGTTTAGCCAAGTGTGATAATTTTTTGTTGCAGTTATTTTTACCGTCACGATGAGCTTCAGAATAAGACCAATTGGAGTTTGAATCTTGTCTCTGTTCCTAACTTACTGCGTGGCCTTGAATAATTAGTGTCTCCGAGCTCTTTGCCTCGCCTATAAAAATGAAGAGACTGATACACACTTGGCAGGTTTTCTGTGAAAAGGAAAGAAGATAATGCATTGTTCTAAGCACTTCCTGCAAGGTTGGATACCTAACGGCCGCTATTATGATTCTGTGCTGAGGTGCACAGACTTAAAGGTAGGCAGACCTGTGTTCACACCCAAGTTCTCTCCCTTACGAGCTGTGTGTCCTTGGGCAGCTTCCTCAGCCTTGCCCCGCCTCAGTTTCCTCCTCACAAAATGGGGATAATAACTGTACTTTATCAGGTTGATATGTAAAGTGGGCAGCCCAGTGCCAGACACGTAAGCGCTCAGTGAATGGTAGCTATTTGGTTTTATTATTGTCATTATCATCCTCTTCAGCAATTTTCTTAATCTTCCTTATCCTGAGCCCTTCTGTTGAAAATTAGCCGGCGAGCTTCCACTATTATTCTTTCTCTACAGTTATGCTGTGACATTTGAGTCACTGGATGATTGAATCTGCCAGGTTCTCCTCTCAGATCCACACGTGGAGATGCGGGGAGTCCTGCCGACACAAGCCCCTGGGGACACTTCCTGAGCCTGGGCCAGTGCCCCTTTCTTCCTGGAAGACTTGTAGGATTGGCCACCCACTCTCTTCTGATTGCCACCACTTGTTCTTCCCTTCACGTTCCTCTTCTTTTAGGCTCTGGAAGGGGACAAGAGAAACAAACATCTAGTGCTGTAGGGAAGAAGGAGAAAGAAAGCAGATCAGGGGATCAGGAGATCTGGGTTTTAGGCCTGGCTCTTGCCGTGTAGCTCTGCTTCAGAATTGACATGTGTGCAAATTGAGAGATTTCTACTCAGATTGGAAATTCCTACCAGCTCTAACATTCTTTGATGCTCTCTTGTGTTCAGATGCTGTGTTTGGCAGGCATCACAGGAATGCGCAAGGCATGGTGCTTGCCCCACACTGGTGAGAGGCAATATAGCCTAGTGGAAAGAACACAGGCTGAGGATAAATTTACCGGTGGTGTTGCCCTAGGCAAGTTATTTAAGTCTTCTGAGCTCCAGTGTCACAGTCTGTGAAATGGGCAATGGATTCAACATAGATTTCAGAGTCAAAGGGTCCTAGGTTAAAATTAAAATCCTGGCTCTACCACTTTCGGGCTGTATGACTTTGGCAAATTACATAACTTCATGGAGCTTCAGCTATCCCAACAAAGGCAACTAGCCCATAATAGGAGTTCAATGGGTATTAATAACAGCTATGTGGAGGTGCAAATGAGCATGATGTGCTGATGATTGGAACTTCCCTTTTTCTCTTATAGTCCTGTTTTCCTTTGAGTCAGTAGCAGTAAATATTGATATTTAGAAAGTCTGAAAAGACCCTGGTAATTACAGGACAGAATCTGAAACCTAAGACTCTCTGGTTTCAAAGGCGTGTTCTTAACCGCCCTGATACAGAGCCTAAGTCTTAGATTTAATGGGATATATATTTTATTAAAAAATATGAGTGTTCTACATGGAAGATTTTCCTCCTAATTGACCCTTCATCCGCCTGGGGTGAGAGTGGGCAGAGGGTGGGTGGGAACAAATGGGGAATAAGTTACAGGAACAATAAAAAGAGTTGAAATTCAGCTTCTGAAATTCAAAATTGGATTTTGCATCAAGATAATAGACTCGAAACTTGGGCTTTGTTGAAAAAACAAAAAGCAAAACAAAAAAGAAAGGACCTCCTTTGACTCTTGATTGAATATATTAAAAATCTAGGTCAAGTGGCCTGAATTTCAGCATTTTTACCAGAATTTAGGGAGGATAACCCTTTCACCATTAATGAGGAATAACGAAGATTGCTGTTATCTGATTGCAAACGGGTAAGACATAGGAAGTTAGAAAGAAAAGCCAATTGCTTCTGGTTTTAGAGGATCATGAGAACAGCAATAAAGAGAGAAGAAGTGGAAAGTATTCTGCCTATGTTTCCTCTAAGAGTTTTATAGTGTCTGGCCTTACATTTAGGTCTTTAATCCATTCTGAGTTTATTTTTGTGTATGGTGTTAGGGAGTGTTCTACTTTCATTCTTTTACATGTAGCTGTCCAGTTTTTCCAGCACCACTTATTAAAGAGGCTGTCTTTTCTCCATTGTATACTCTTGCCTCCTTTATCAAAAATAAGGTGACCATATGTGCATGGGTTTATCTCTGGGTTTTCTATCCTGTTCCATTGATTAGAAAGAGAAAAACAAATACCATATGCTAACACATATATATGGACTCTAAAAAAAATGGTTCTGAAGAACCTAGGGGCAGGACAGGAATAAAGACACAGACGTAGAGAATGGACTTGAGGACACAGGGAGTGGGAAGGGTAAGTTGGGACGAAGTGAGAGAGTGGCATGGACGTATATACACTACCAAATGTAAAATAGATAGCTAGTGGGAAGCAGCCGCATAGCACAGGGAGATCAGCTAGGTGCTTTGTGACCACCTAGAGGGGTGGGATAGGGAGGGTGGGAGGCAGACGCAAGAGGGAGGAGATATGGGGATATATGTATATGTATATGTATAGCTGATTCACTTTGTTATAAAGCAGAAACTAACACAATTGTAAAGCAATTATACTCCAATAAAGATGTTAAAATAAATAATTTTTTTTTAAAAAGTGAAAAGTAGACATAAATTTGAGTATCTCCTCCTAGCCCTTGGCTGAGAGGAAGAAATATATTAGATGAGTGGGAGGAGGTTTCAAGGACAGAAGCCATTTGACTCACTCCCAGATTCAGACTTTTCAGGAGATCACTGTGTGATACGGGGTGGACAACACTGTTAAGATGGCAGAGTAGCGGGATGCAATAGTAGCATCATGCAACAAGATGAGGATCTATCCAATTGAGCATCCTTTGATTCCCAGATGACACGGAACTGAGTCAACGTCCACTGGGCCTATGGGCTTGGGGGCTGACTAGTGAACCGGGATGGAGGACTTGGCAGAGACTCAGCCAGTTATGTAGCAGCAAGAGCTGAGAGGGTCCACTCAGTACTGATGAAGCCAATTAAGGATGATTTGTAAACTCATCGGCCATGGTTGTCAGCAGAACCACCATCCATATGATTTAGTCATTAAGACCCAGTGTCTGGGTTATGCCACATCAGCCCTCCACAAGTGGGACCAGGAAGAGACCAAAGGGACACCTTTGTAAATTCTTTCACTCAACTGACAGGAGATCACGTGAGCTCTTTCCTCCCCACAAACCCAAATGTCACCATGTACAGACAGTAAAAGAATGAGTGGAAATAAATTGTGCATTTATCCCCCAATATTGAGCCTACCTAAACGAACAGATTAAGTGGTTGGATCAGACTAGTTTTAAAGTAACCAGGACTAGAAGTAGGTTTTTTCTCACTTCCCACCAATTAGAGAACCATGAGTAAGACCATGTCAGTTGAATACAAAATTAGGAAGCTTATGTCTCCTATGCTTATCTGAGTTACAGTGTCAGTAAATTTTTGACCCCTCTAAAATGGTAGTACAGTCGTCTCTCAGTATGGGGGTGGGGTGGTTCCAGGACTCCAGAGAATACCAAAATCCGTGAATGCTCAAGTCCCTTTTATAAAATGATGTAGTAGAGTCAATTTATGGTTGGTTGAATCCATGCATGGGGAACCCTGGGATGTGGGGTTAAACTTGGTATTTCTTAGTTCTCTGTTTTGGTTCTTCTCTTAGTTCTAGAATACTGATCTGGTCACCGCCAATTCTTCTGTTTTCCTCTCCTCAGAGTGGGTGTTCCTGCCCTTCAAAAAATTTCTTCTGCCTCTTTCCTCAATATTTTGTGGAGAAGCCACTTTCAAACTTTCTATCAAGAAACTGACAGCAAAGGCAAATCAACAGGTGTTCTTGTAGATGTGACCTTTTGGCCCAAAGCAACACTAAATAGAGTCCAGATGTCAAGAGTATTCAGACTATTATATTTTCATAGTTCCTTAAGATGTTATTTATCAATAGCAGTATTTCCTGTTTTTTCCTTACTTTCTCTGTCCTCCCAGGGGTAAAAGGGAATCTGATTTAGTAACATAGCATGACCAGTACTGGTGTATATAGTCATCTTTAGTGACATCACATCTCTACAAATTTTACATATAAAATGAATTTACTTTGTCTTAATATTAAAGTATAACATAAATATAGAAAAGAATTTTACTAGAGCTCAATTTTTTAAACTTATGTATATGCATATGTAACTACCACCCAGATTAAGATACACATTTCCCCCACTGCAGGATATCACCTCATGCTCCTTCTCCATCTGTGCCCTATCTCCCAAGAGATGACCACTATTCTGGCACCCATCATCACAGGTTAGTTTCTTCTGTCCTAAGAATGCATATAAATTGACTCATACACCATGTTATTTAGAATCTTGAGTATTTTACAAAACATGAGTTTCATCCATATTGATGCATACACCATTAGTTCATTTGCTTCTTGCTGTGTAGTATTCCACTGGATAAGTATATCATAATTTATCCATTCTACTGTTGATGAATGTTTGGGTTGTTTCTAGTTTGGCAATGTTAAGAAGAGTTCTGCTATAAAATTTTTTTGTACATGGCTTTTTGTGGACATAACGACTAATTTCTTTTATGAATAAACCTAGGAGTAAAATTGCTGGGTCACATTTTAAGCATATATTTACCTTTAGTGAAAACTGCCAAATAGTTTTTCATAGTGGCTGTACCATTTTACACTCCCACCAGCAACACATGGAAGTGTCAGCTGTTCTCTAATAGGTAGTATTTCAATCTTTATCATTTTAGCTATTCTGATGTACGCATAGGCATTTTGGAAAAAAGTCATCCTTCATTTTCTGCAAAATGGCATGCTCAGTCACAAATCATCATAGCCTAAATATCACAGAAATAAAATAAATGTTATCAAAATCAATATACTTGTCTGAAATTTGTTAGAAATCACAAACAGGTAATCCCTAGCAGACAAGTTGAAATAGACTTCTACTTGCTCAAGGAGAAAGAGGAGATTGAAAATATTACTAGGCTATGTTTTAGAGTCATGTGAATTATTTAAATCATTAGAACTGTCTGTGTAGCACAGAGGTATATGGAAGAATACTTCCTAACACAAAGGGATAAATAGTTCTGTTTGAACTATATTGTTGACTTAGAGATATCAGATAAATCTTATGTATATAATGGGATTACAGCTTTTAGATGCGTAGAATCAGCTTCTACGACAGTATTTGCACACAACTGGCCATAATCTGTTGATTTTTAAAGGACTGCACCAAAATCATAATGTAAAATTAGTTTTAACCGAATCTAATCTGAGATGTGTATAAAATAAAACTTAGTTCACTGGCAGTTCATTTCCTACTGAGCATTGGGCTTGCTTTTTCCAATTGATTTTGGAAACAGGTGGGATATATGTTACAAAGATCAATAACTATGTAATCTGCTAAAAACTGTCTGCTAAACACTTCTACACACGTTTGATATATGTAACATGCACTCTAGTTAGCCTCAGTGGCTTGTTTTATACCACTGTGTTTAGGATATTTACTGAACAAAAGTGACTCTACTCTGTAAACCATAGTTTGTTTACTTGTTTGTTTAAACACTGCTTCCCCTACAGAATAAAAGTTGTTTTTACTTTGAGTCAGGAGTTCAGAAACTGAGTGTGGATAAGTGTTCCTCAAAAGTAAACCACTGGAAAAGTGTATATTGTTTTTACAATGCTTTTAATATTGTATACAGGGTGTCAGCTAATGGAAATAATGACCTCAGGGATGTGTTTATCTTGGTTTTTAGCCCAGTTAAAATACGTTTAGCCTTTAGCGTTTCCTTGGGCCCAAACCGAATCAAATGGGCCACACGCAGACTCCCGAGGTCATTATCACTTTATGGTGATTTTGAAGAAGAAAAGGAAATCAAACTGTCACTTTACATTACTTTTGAGGCTCGGAATTCCCACAGGAAGAGCAAATCTATTTGCTCATTTCTTTCTCTTCCCATACTAGGTTACCTGCTAGTCCCACTTTTCCTAAAGGTAGATTTTTAAGCCTACAAAATGAATCTTTAAAGCCAGTTTGAAGTGTGCTTCACTGTGAGTAAGAAAAGCTTCAGAATCCAGTATTATCTCACCAGAAAGCCACATCCTTAGAGAATCCTGAGGGATTCTATTGGCTGTCATTCTTTTAACGTAAGGTCTCAAGTTGACTCATGAACTTATTTATTTCTGAGAACCTTTTACAAGTCACAGTGTTGTGTAATCATCTCCAACTAAGTACTGTGTGTATGCATCACTTCATATTTCCAACCTGCAATGCTAAATATTGCAGTAGTACTTGTGATAGCCTATAGAGGCCCAAGAGTAGGAAATGAATTATACAGTGCTCAAACCAAGCAATGATGGATGAGACAGTAGGATAATTACCATTTGGACAGCTTAGGTAATCAAGGACTGTTTTCTGTTTTACCAAGAGGGTGCATGTGTATTCACAAACACCATATGCTGAACCATTCCGTTCTTACTTAGGGAAAGGTGTGCTCCCATTCTTCAAAGGCACCCAACAGCAACTTCTGGACCAACCTGCTCATTCTCCTGGATATCTCCCATTCAAAATGAATCTTTGTCTGCCTCTTTTCAAATTTAATGAATTCACAGCCTGAGATGATGTGCTGCAGGCCAGAATCATTTAAATACTGCCAATCTTACATTAGGCATCACAATAGAATCTTAAAAATACTAACACAGTTTCAGGATACACATAGCATAGAGGCTACATCACTGACTAATACAATTTAGACCTTGAAAATTAAATAATATAAAGTATATTAGAAAGGGCTTTAAAAATCATTAATAACTTCTACTATTTTGTTTTTAAAATCAAATAATTTTATTTTATTCCTTTTTTTCACTTTTGATTTTCCCTTTACATTGAAGTTGAAATAATTCTTTTCCTGAAGACACCTAACTTTTCTCTTTTATTTTTATTGGAGTAAAATTGCTATACAATGTTGTTTTAGTTTCTGCTGTATGATGGATTGAATCAGCTAAATGTATAACCATATACCCTCCCTCTTGGACCTCCCTCCCTCCCCCCACATCCCACCCCTCCAGGTCATCACAGAGCACCGAGCTGAGCTCCCTGTGCTATACAGCAGGTTCCCACTAGCAATTTTACACATGGTAGTGTATTTATGTCAAAACTAATCTCCCAATTCATCCCACCCTCCCCTTCCCCCCACTGTGTCCACATGTTTGTTCTCTACATCTACGTCTCTATTCCTGCCCTACAAATAGGTTCGTCTGTACCATATTCTAGATTCCACATATATGCGTTAATATACAATATTTGTTTTTCTTTTTCTGGCTTACTTCACTCTGTATGACAGACTCTAGGTCCATCCACATGTCTGCAAATAACCCAATTTTGTTCCTTTTTATGGCTGAGTAATATTCCATTGCATATATGTACCACATCTTATCCATTCATCTGTCATTAGACATTTAGGTTGTTTCCATGTCCTGGCTACTGTAAATGCTGCTGCAATGAACATTGGGGTACATGTGTCCTTTTGAATTACGGTTTTCTCAGGGCATATGCCCAGTAGTGGGATTGCTGGGTCATATGGTAGTTCTATTTTTAGTATTTTAAGGAACCTCCACACTGTTCTCCATAGTGGCTGTATCAATGTACGTTCCCACCAACAGTGAAAAGGGGTTCCTTTTCTCCACACCCTCTCCAGCATTCATTGTTTGTAGGTTTTTTGATGATGGCCATTTTGACTGGTGTGAGGTGATGCCTCATTGTAGTTTTGATTTGCATTTCTCTAATAATTAGTGATGCTGAGCATCCTTTCATGTGCCTCTTGGCCATCTGTATGTCTTCTTTGGTGAAATGTCTATTTAAGTCTTCTGCCCATTTTTAAATTGGGTTGTTTGTTTTTTTGATATTGAGCTCCATGAGCTATTTTTATATTTTGGAGATTAATCCTTTGTCCATTGCTTCATTTGCAAATATTTTCTCTCATTCTGAGTGTTGTCTTTTTGTCTTGTTTGTGGTTTCCTTTGCTGTGCAAAAGTTTTTAGTTTAATTAGATCCCATTTGTTTATTTTATTTATTTATTTATATAAGTTTATTTATTTATTTTTGTCTGCATTGGGTCTTTGTTGCTGCACGCAGGCTTTTCTCTAGTTGCGGCGAGTGGGGGCCGCTCCTCATTGAGGTGTGCGGGCTTCTCATTGTGGTGACCTCTCTCGTTGTGGAGCATGGGCTGTAGGTGCCTGGGCTTCAGTAGTTGTGGCTTGCGGGCTCTAGAGCACATGCTCAGTAGTTGTGGTGCACAGGCTTAGTTGCTCCGCGGCATGTGGGATCTTCCCGGACCAGGGCTCGAACCCATGTCTCCTGCATTGGCAGGTGGATTCTCAATCACTGAGCCACCCAGGAAGCCCCCTATTTTTGTTTTTATTTTAACATTTTAGCCTTCCTCCACCTCACCCTCAATTGTGTACCCTAAGGAAATTAGGGAAACATCTACACCAAAATGTATCTAAAGGGAAGGAAGGAGCTATTCATTGTCATTCTGCTAATAATTTTCTTCTGTCTGCATTTCAAAGAGAAGTTTAAATAGTTATGATGTAGAGCTACAGAACACCAAAGAAAGATAATGAAGAAGAGAACAAATTTCTTAATATCAAAACTT
Source organism: Eschrichtius robustus (assembly GCF_028021215.1). NCBI lineage: Eukaryota > Metazoa > Chordata > Mammalia > Artiodactyla > Eschrichtiidae > Eschrichtius > Eschrichtius robustus. The sequence continues at coordinate 19,255,259 of NC_090836.1, forward strand.
CATCACTAGTAAAAAATCTTTCCTATAGCTCAATATAGAGAATGCTAAAATTTGATATGCTCACACACACACACACACACAAAACACAAACAGTGCTGGAGAGGGATCCAATTATAACAATTACTAGTTCAAGGGTTTGGATGGATGGAGGTGGGGTGCACTCCAGTTGGTATTATCCACAGACATGAGTCTACCATGCTTAGAGAGGGCATTTTGAGGAGTACTAAGAATAACACTCACACAGACAGTACAAAACAGTGTTTTGAGTTCCAGCCGTCCCCACCACCTTCCACCTGCTAGCTCTGTACTTTTGTACAAATCACTGTTCTCTCACACCTCAGGTTTATAAAATAGAATTAATAATTCAACCCTTGTTTGGTGGTTGTGAAGATGAAATGAGTCAAAATAAGCAACATGGTCAGGCCCATAGTATGCGTGCAATAAATATTACCTGTTATGACAGTTATATGGAAGAGGGTGAGACAGGGGAAGCGTCGAAAAAGAGGTAATATGTGTTTTAGAGGGCAGAAAAATGTTGGACTTACTGCAGTAGTTAATAGAAAAGATGGAAGTTTTATGATGGGGGTAAGAGGAGGTGGCGTCTGTGCCTTTCTGGCTCTTTGTTATATCCCAAGTAGTTAGTACTAGGCCTGGTACTTAGTAGATGCTCAATAAATATTTGTTGAATGAATGAATAGAATAATTTCATTGTTGCTTATTAAACGAATTGTATTTTAAGCACTGTTCTGGTTTTAGGACATTTTGAAATGCCAATATGATTCGGTCCTCAAATAACCCAAATCTAGTGGGCAAGATAGAGATTTTTTCAAATAACTCTATTACTGTGTAAAATGTACCAAGTGCTGAGCTAGAGTTAGAAACAAAGTCCTGTGGTAACAGATGTGGCAAAGCGGGGAACAGGTGAATTAATTTCAATTGCGGTAATGAGAGAAGATTTGGTAGGTTAATTAGACCTTGAAACCCAGGAAGAATTTCAAAAGATCCAATCAGGTATAAGGGGCAGAGATGAGGAGAGTCTTACAAAGAAGACAGTTGAACAAAGCCACTAGGGTAGAAAAGAACTCTCTCTTCTAAGGAAGAGGAAGTGGTTGTAGATGAGCAAAAAGAAAGACCTGGATATACCCCACTCATATTCCTATTCCCTTACAGGTTTAGTTCCTAATTGTTGCCTTCCTACTGCCAGCTCCTATACCTCTTTTTTTTTTTTTAATTAGTTATCTATTTTATACATATTAGTGTATATATGTCAATCCCAATCTCCCAATTCATCCCACCACCACCACCACACCCCCTGCCATGTTCCCCCCTTGGTGTCCATACATTCATTCCCTACATCTGTGTCTCTATTTCTGCCCTGCAAACCGGTTCATCTGTACCATTTTTCTAAGTTCCACATATATGCGTTAATATACAATGTTTGTTTTTCTCTTTCTGACTTTCTTCACTCTGTATGACAGTCTCTAGATCCATCCACGTCTCTTCAAATGAACCAGTTTCATTCCTTTTTATGGCTGAGTAATATTCCATTGTATATATGTACCACATCTTCTTTATCCATTCGTCTGTCGATGGGCATTTAGGTTGCTTCCATTACCTGCCTATTGTAAATAGTGCTGCAATGAACATTGGGGTGCATGTGTCTTTTTGACTGTTCTCCATAGTGGCTGTATCAATTTACATTCCCACCAACAGTGCAAGAGGGTTCCCTTTTCTCCACACCCTCTCCAGCATTTGTTGTTTGTGGATTTTCTGATGATGCCCATTCTAACTGGTGTGATGTGTTACCTCATTGTAGTGTTGATTTGCAATTCTCTAATAATTAGTGATGTTGAGCAGCTTTTCATGTGTTTCTTCGCCATATGTATGTCTTCTTTGGAGAAATGTCTATTTAGGTATTCTGCCCATTTTTGGATTGGGTTGTATGTTTTTTTAATATTGAGCTGCATGAGCTGTTTATATATTTTGGAGATTAATCATTTGTCCATTGATTCGTTTGCAAATATTTTCTCTCACTCTGAGGGTTGTCTTTTCGTCCTGTTTGTAGTTTCCTTTGCTGTGCAAAAGCTTTTAAGTTTCATTATGTCCCATTTATTTATTTTTGTTTTTATTTCCATTACTCTAGGAGGTGGATCTACAAAGATCTTGCTGTGATTGTTGTCAAAGAGTGTTCTTCCTATGTTTTCTTCTAAGAGTTTTATAGTGTCCGGTCTTACATTTAGGTGTTTAATCCATTTTCAGTTTATTTTTGTGTATGGTGTTAGTTAGTGTTCCAATTTCATTCTTTTACATGTAGCTGTCCAGTTTTCCCAGCACCACTTATTGAAGAGACTGTCTTTTCTCCATTGTATATTCTTGCCTCCTTTATCAAAGATAAGGTGACCATATGTGCATGGGTTTATCTCTGGGCTTTCTATCCTGTTCCATTGATCTATATTTCTGTTTTTGTGCAGGCACCATATTGTCTTGATTACTGTATCTTTGTAGTATAGTCTGAAGTCAGGGAGTCTGATTCCTCCAGCTCCGTTTTTTTCCCTCAAGACAGCTTTGGCTATTTGGGGTCTTTTGTGTTTCCATACAAATTTTAAGATTTATTGTTCTAGTTCTGTAAGAAATGCCATTGGTAATTTGATAGGGATTGCATTGAATCTGTAGATTGCTTTGGGTAGTATAGTCATTTTCACAATATTGATTCTTCCAATCCAAGAACATGGTATATCTCTCCATCTGTTTGTATCATCTTTAATTTCTTTCATCAGTGTCTTATAGTTTTCTGCATATAGGTCTTTTGTCTCCCTAGGTAGGTTTATTCCTAGGTATTTTGTTCTTTTTGTTGCAATGGTAAATGGGAGTGTTTTCTTAATTTCTCTTTCTGATCTTTCATTGTTAGTGTATAGGAATGCAAGAGATTTCTGTGCATTAATTTTGTATCCTGCAACTTAACCAAATTCGTTGATTAGCTCTAGTAGTGTTCTGGTGGCATCTATAGGATTCTCTATGTATAATATCATGTCATCTGCAAACAGTGACAGTTTTACTTCTTCTTTTCCAATTTGTATTCCTTTTATTTCTTTTTCTTCTCTGATTGCCGTGGCTAGGACTTCCAAAACTATGTTGAATAAGAGCGGTGAGAGTGAACATCCTTGTCTTGTTCCTAATCTTAGAGGAAATGCTTTCAGTTTTTCACCATTGAGAATGATGTTTCTGTGGGTTTGTCATATATGGCCTTTATTATGTTGAGGTAGGTTCCCTCTATGCCCTCTTTCTGGAGAGTTTTTGTCATAAATGGGTGTTGAATTTTGTCAAAAACTTTTTCTGCATCTATTGAGATGATCATATGGTTTTTCTCCTTCAGTTTGTTAATATGGTGTATCACATTGATTGATTTGCGTATATTGAATAGTCCTTGCGTCACTGGTATAAATCCCACTTGATCATGGTGTATGATCCTTTTAATGTGTTGTTGGATTCTGTTTGCTAGTATTTTGTTGAGGATTTTTGCATCTATATTCATCAGTGATATTGGTCTGTAATTTTCTGTTTTTGTAGTATCTTTGTCTGGTTTTGATATCAGGGTGATGGTGGCCTCATAGAATGAGTTTGGGAGTGTTCCTTACTCTGCAATTTTGGGAAAAGTTTGAGAAGGATGGGTGTTAGCTGTTCTCTAAATGTTTGATAGAATTCACCTGTGAAGCCATCTGGTCCTGGACTTTTGTTTGTTGGAAGATTTTTAATCACAGTTTCAATTTCATTACTTGTGATTTGTCTGTTCATATTTTCTAGTTCTTCCTGGTTCAGTCTTGGAAGGTTATACCTTTCTAAGAATTTGTCCATTTCTTCCAGGTTGTCCATTTTATTGGCATAGAGTTGCTTGTAGTAGTCTCTTAGGATGCTTTGTATTTCTGCGGTGTCTGTTGTAACGTCTCTTTTTTGATTTCTAATTTTATTGATTTGAGTCCTCTTCCTCTTTTTCTTGATGAGTCTGGCTAAAGGTTTATCAATTTGTTTATCTTCTCAAAGAACCAGCTTTTAGTTGTATTGATCTTTGCTATTGTTTTCTTTATTTCTATTTCATTTATTTCTGCTCTGATCTTTATGATTTCTTTCCTTCTACTAACTTCGGGTTTTGTTTGTTCTTCTTTCTCTAGTTCCTTTAGATGTAAGATTAGATTATTTGAGATTTTTCTTGTTTCTTTAGGTAGGCTTGTATTGCTATAAACTTCCCTCTTAGAACTGCTTTGTTGCATCCCATAGGTTTTGGATCATCATGTTTTCATTGTCATTTGTCTCTAGGAATATTTTGATATCCTCTTTGATTTCTTCAGTGATCTCTTGGTTATTAAGTAGTGTATTGTTTAGGCTCCATGTGTTTGTTTTTTTTACAGATTTTTACCTGCAGTTGATATCTAGTCTCATAGGGTTGTGGTCGGAAAAGATGCTTGATATGATTTCCAGTTTCTTAAATTTACCAAGGCCTGATTTGTGACCCAAGATGTGATCTGTCCTGGAGAATGTTCCATGTGCACTTGAGAAGAAAGTGTATTCTGCTGTTTTTGGATGGAATGTCCTATAAATATCAATTAAATCTATCTGGTCTATTGTGTAATTTAAAGCGTCTGTTTCGTTATTAATTTTCTGTCTGGATGATTTGTCCATTGGTGTAAGTGAGATGTTAAAGTCCCCCACTATTATTATTATTATTATTATTTCCTCTTTTATAGCTGTTAGCAGTTGCCTTATATATTGTGGTGCTCCTATGTTGGGTGCATATATATTTCTAATTGTTATATCTCCTTCTTGGATTGATCCCTTGATCTTTATGTAGTGTCCTTCCTTGTCTCTTGTAACATTCTTTATTTTAAAGTCTATTTTATCTGATGTGAGTATTGCTAGTCCAGTTTTCTTTTGATTTCCATTTGCATGGAATATCGTTTTCCATCCCCTCACTTTCGGTCCGTATGTGTCCCTAGGTCTGAAGTGGGTCTCTTGTAGACAGCATATAGATGGGTCTTGTTTTTGTATCCATTCATCGAGCCTGTGTCTTTTGGTTGGAGCATTTAATCCATTCACGTTTAATGTAATTATCGATATGTATGTTCCTATTCCCATTTTCTTAATTGCTATGTGTTTGTTTTTGTAGGTCCTTTTCTTCTCTTGTGTTTCCCACTTAGAGAAGTTCCTTTAGCATTTGTTGTAGAGCTGGTTCGGTGGTGCTGAATTCTCTTAACTTTTGCTTGTCTGTAAAGCTTTTGATTTCTCCATCAAATCTGAATGAGATCCTTGCCAGGTAGAGTAATCTTGGTTGTAGGTTCTTCCCTTTCATCACTTTAAATATATCATGCCACTCCCTTCTGGCTTGTAGAGTTTCTGCTGAGAAATGAGCTGTTAACCTTATGGGAGTTCCCTTGTGTGTTATTTGTAGTTTTTCCCTTGTTACTTTCAATACTTTTTCTTTGTCTTTAATTTTTGTCAGTTTGATTACTATGTGTCTCAGAGTGTTTCTCCTTGGGTTTATCCTGCCTGAGACTCTCTGTGCTTCCTGGACTTGGGTGGCTATTTCCTTTCCCATGTTAGGGAAGTTTTCGACTATAATCTCTTCAAATATTTTCTCGGGTCCTTTCTGTCTCTCTTCTCCTTCTGGAACCCCTATAATGCGAATGTTGTTGCATTTGATGTCCCAGAGGTCTCTAAGGCTGTCTCCATTTCTTTCATTCTTTTTTCTTTATTCTCTTCATTGGCAGTGAATTCCACCATTCTGTCTTCCAGGTCACTTATCCGTTCTTCTGCCTCAGTTATTCTGCTATTGATTCCTTCTAGTGTATTTTTCATTTCAGTTATTATATTGTTCATCTCTGTTTGCTTGTTCTTTAATTCTTCTATGTCTTTGTTAAACATTTCTTTCATCTTCTCGATCTTTGCCTCCATTCTTTTCCGAGGTCCTGGATCATCTTCACTATCATTATTTTGAATTCTTTTTCTGGAAGGTTGCCTATATCCGTTCATTTAATAGTTTTTCTGGGTTTTTTTCTTTTTCCTTCATCTGGTACAAAGTCCTCTGCCTTTTCAGTTTGTCTATCTTTCTGTGAATGTGGTTTTCCTTCCACAGGCTGCAGAATTGTAGTTGTTCTTGCATCTGCTCTGCCCTCTGGTGCTCCTATACCTGTTTGCTTCAGGGTTTTCTCTGGTCACTGGAGATTTTTATGGGCAGGATGGCAATTCTGGGAAATTTATGCACTACCCTTCTCTTCATGGAGCCCTCAACTAAGGAATGGCAGAACCCTTGCTCCTCGGTTCGGAATACTCTAAGTCATGTATTCTATACCATTTATTGGAGGAATAAAGCTACAGTGGAATTAAGCTACAATTGCCCACAGTTGTAATTGTTTGATAATATACATTTTACTGGTTTCCTTTTCTTCCTTGACTCACATCCTTACTGTACTGGTATTTCCTAGGATCACCTCACAAATAAACTGTTCAGATACTTGCACTGAATCCTTCAATCAGTGTCTGCTTCTGAGGCACCACCAACCAAGACAGTTGATACAGGAGTAGGGTTCTAGAACTGAATAACTATTGACCAGATGGAAACAATAACTCACATTTCTGATGGAAGTGTGATGATGACAGTGCTTGGTATGCTGTAGCATCACTAGTAGTGAGACCTCTGGTTGATTTTCTCAGGAATAGCTGGAGAAGATGCACTGCTAATACAATTTCTCTAGTAGTTAAGAGGTAAGAGGGCAATAATAGTTATAAAAATTTTGAATTTGGTTGCTTGTTGTTAAATGCCAAGGAAAGAAAATAACTGGTTCAGGTCAGTCAACTATTAACTTGAGTTACAATGTGAAAGCCAGAAGGCCTCTAGGGTAGCATTTAAAGAGATCCTCACATTCTGAAGCAAGAGGGTAGATAATGCAGAAAATTAGGCCCAGGACCTAATTGTGAGATTTTTTTAAATTTTATTTATTTATTTATTTATTTTTGGCTGTGTTGGGCCTTCATTGCTGCATGTGGGCTTTCTCTAGTTGCAGTGAGTGGGGGCTACTCTTCATTGTGGCACACGGGCTTCTCATTGTGATGGCTTCTCTTGTTGTGGAGCATGAGCTCTAGGCACGTGGGCTTCTGTAGTTGTGGCATGTGGGTTCAGTAGTTGTGGCTTGTGGGCTCTAGAGTGCAGGCTCAGTAGTTGTGGCACAGGGGCTTAGTTGCTCAGTGGCATGTGGGATCTTCCCAGAGCAGGGCTCGAACCCATGTCCCCTGCATTGGCAGGTGGAGTCTTAACCACTGCACCACTAGGGAAGTCCTAACTGTGAGATTAATAGAGTTAGAAAGAGAGCTGTACCAGTAAAGTCTTCTAGAGTAAAGTCAAGACCCTTAGGGAAGGGCTGAGGCCCTAGAGAAGTAAGATAGGGATATTGGGTGGATGTACTTGAAAACCTCCAACTCCCAGATTCCATTTGCTAATATAATTGATCCACTCCCCTACTCCCCATTTCCATTGCCTGGATACCATGGAAAGTCCTCATCTGAGGCAGCAGCCTCATAAGATGACACTTGCCTTCCTTGGATCTGCCCTTGCATCCCATTATTCTAAACCAATAACTAAGATTAAGTCTTAGCACGGGCCACCTGGAAATTATTTTTCCTGTTGTAGGGGGAAAGGGCTTAGTCACCCAAAAACCTTCAGGACCTGGCTAGTATATACTGGCAGAAAGCAAGGTAAAATGTTTTGCAATGGACTTCAAAGTGCTGGAGCTGAGGGACAGAATATAAAGTGGGGTAAGTGAGAGTACATTGATTTGGTTTATCCTTCCATAACTCAGGACTTAATGTTCTGACAAGTGCACCTGGAACCAATCCTAATGCCCTGCTGGGATGGTTGCTTGAAGCTTGAGGGGGGAAGAAACAACCTACAATAAATGAAATTGAGATGCTGGAACTGCCTTTGGCTGGGAATTGAGAAAGAGGTTTAAAAGGCTAATAGAAGTGTGTATAGTGGTGTCAATTAATTATATAAAACCAGGGAACCCACCAGGTGGCTGTTTCCCAGGAGGGCCCAGAGGACATTCTCTCCACTAAAGGGAAAAGAAATGAACTAGTTATGGTGTTATACTGGCTTTCCTCTGTAGGGCTGGATTGATGCTGGATGCTGCTCTGGGGGTAGAGTTAAGAAATATATGTATATTTTAAGACAAAATATATCATGAACTCATTTTGACTCTTCCAACTCAACTATAGGACTAGGAGTCTTTACTCATATAGTTTACATCTGTATCTACTTCATTTCACATTAAGTTCTCAACAACATCAACTAATTACTTATTTGTTTTAACCCATAGCACACACAAAATAGTCTCTGGGTAACGACATGAACACTACCAGCAAGAATATGATAACTGGCGACAGCCTAATATGTTTTTGTAGTTCTTAATACCTTTGAATAATTTCCCACTAGCTTTATATTCCTGTTTTTTAAAATCACATGAAGTAGTTACTCTCTGTGTGGTTATGCCACAAGCTCAATATGCAGTTAAGTTCATTTGCTTCATTTAGCTTTCTATTTTTAGAGATTGCTTTCAAAAATTGTTTTATAATTATGTAAAATATGTGTACATTTACTAAGTCAAAACCAAAAAGCAGGGTATATTTAGAAAAATCTAACTTTTATCTCAGACCCCTCCACTCTGTTACCTTCCTGTGTCTATAGGGGAATATTAGAAATAATTTTATGGTTTCTCTTCCCAGGTTTTAAATATAAGAAAGATGCATTTATATTCATATTTTTTCCTTCTTTTGCTAATATGCTTTATACACTTTTTCTTCCCATCTTACTTACTTAACAACACATACTGAAGATCATTTCATAGGCTGATAAAAAGATATTGCTCACAATTGTTTACAGCTGCATATGACTCCTTTGGGTGGATGTACCATTTATCAATCCCCAGGGCATTGCAGCTAACTCTCAAGTGCACTGTAAGGTGTTCTAAATTCCTGAGAGAAACACAGTAATATTTGATATTTGTCAGACTGCACAAACAGCTAGCTTGAAGTAAAATGCTGTTTCAACTTTAGACTATGCCATATTCCTTTTGGTGATGTCACAGCTTTGCAAAGCTGGATTACTGGTGGTTGCTGTGATAGAAAGCAAATATCACATGAAAATCAATGTGGAGTAGAAAATGAGGGAGTTGGGGTTCAATCTGATTTTAAGGTTTGAGAAGTTATACAGTACCAAATAGGTTCACACATCTCCTTGCTAAGGTGATTTAAGAAAAAAATTGAATTGTGTGTTATTCTTTTTCACATGGCTGCTAAGATGTTAGGACATAAATATTTATTATGTAAGCTGGGCCTAACTACTTAATAAACAGAACTGTTAGATGTTTCTTTAGTTTCAGGCATTCAGTTAAAAAATTACTGACTCATTAAGGATGTTGTAATCAAGAAAGTTTGGGTTTCTGGTTCCACATGTAAGGAGCTTGGATGTTGATATTCCATTTAACAAGGGAAAAGCTGAACAGACTGAAAAGTCAGCAACTCTTCTTGGATCTGTAAGACAGGTGAGGACACAAGGTAAAGCACTGCCCCAAGATTGGAGAGACAGACAGGCAGAAACAGAGAATCACAGCTTACTGAACTAGAGACCCATGAGTGGAAACTGCCACAGGAACCAGTACTGGGATAAGAAAACTTGAGGAATTTCTGGAAGCTCAGTATGGACAAGTATGAGAGATAAAAAGTCCAGGGGAATCTGCCATCAGAATCCCTCCCAACCCTGAAACACACACACACACACACACACACACACACACACACACACTTTTGTGAGTTTTATCTCCAGGAGCTCAACCAGGGTGTCACAGTAAATATTGGATAAAAAACCCTCATGTTTCTGGTAGAGGGAGGGCAAATAAACCATTTTGAAATGTGCCTGAGCACTCTGTTCTTCTTAACAAACTCTGCTCTCAGAAAAATCTAGTTAACCAGAGCCTAACCTGCTTCAGTATTAGCAGAACCTAACTGACCTGGCAGAAGGGAAATACCCAACCGTAGTCAGCTATAACCATCCTATCCCACCTAATGGTGGAGGGGGCAGGACTGAGAAACACTGTGAAGTTCACCGTCCAGAGGTACAGGCTCACTATAAGACTGAAACCTAATCATAGGACTATAAAACACTTGCCCTCTTCCCACACTTCCCATCTCCCCAAATTTTACCACCACATTACTAAAAGCCTATTTACAGCAATTGCTTTTACCTGGTACATCATGTCCAGCTATCAAGAAAAAATTACTAAGCATACTAAAAGTAAAAAACACAATTTGAAGAGCAAGCATCAAAACCAGATATGGAAGGGATGTTGAAATGATCAGACTGAGAATTTAAAACAATTATGATTAATATACTGTTAATATGGGTAAAGATGTGCAGCATGCAAAAACAGATGAGCAATGTAGACAGAGAGGAAGAATTCCTAAGAAAGAACAGTAAAGAAATGCTGAAGATTGAAACACTGTAACAAAAATAAGGAATGACTTTGATGAGCTAGACTGGACATGGCTGAGGAAAGAATTTTTGAGCTTGAGGATATATCAATAGAAACCTCCCAAACCAAAAAAACAAAGAGAACAAAGACTAAAAAACAGAACAGAATATCCAAGAACTATGGGACAACTACAGAAGGTGTAACATATACATAATAAGAATACCAGAATGAGAAGAAAGAGGGAAAGGAACTGAAGAAATATTTAAAATGACAATGACTGAGAATTTTACCAAATTATTGTCAGACACCAAACCACAGATCTAGGAAACTCAGAGAACATCAAGCAGGATAAATGCCAAAAAAACTGCATATAGGCATATTATTTTCAAACTAAAGAAAATAAAAGATAAAGATAACATCCTGAAAGATGTCACAGGGAGAAAAAATACTGTAGCTATAGAAGAACAAATAATTACATCCAACTTCTCCTCAGAAACCATGCAAGCAAGAAGAGAATAGAGTAAAATAGTTTTAAATGTTGAGAGAAAAAACCACCAACCTAGAATTCTCTGCTGTGCAAAACTGTCCTTCAAAAGTGAAGGAGAGATAAAGAATTTCTTAAACAAAAATTGAGGGAATTTGTTTCCAGTACACTGCCTCGCAAAAATTATTAAAAGACGTTCTTTAGAGAGAAGGAAAATAATATAGGTCAGAAACTCAGATCTATATAAAGAAAGAATGAGCACTAAAGAAGGAATAAGTGAAGGTTAAAAGAAAAACTTTTAATTCTCTTATTCTTAATTGATCTAACACATAACAGTTTGTTCAAAATAACAATAGTAACAATGTATTCGATTATGTGTGATTATGTATATATCATATACATATGCTTATATATGCTTATGTATAAGTGAAATAAATGACAGCAAAGATACAAGGGATGGGAGGAGGGAATCAGAATTATTTTGCTATTATAAGGTACTCACGCTACCCAGGAAATGGCATAGTGTTATTTGAAAGTGGACTTGGATAAGTTGCAAAAGTATATTGGAAACTCTAGGGAACTGACTAAAAAATTTAAAAAGAAGTATAACTGATATGCTAAGAAAGGAGAGAAAGTGGAATCATATGAAATGCTAATTAAAACCACAAAGGCAGAAGAAGCGTGGAAGACAGAAATAGGAACAAAGACCAAGGGTGACAAATAGAAAACAGTTACAAATATGGTAGCTATTAATCCAACGATATCAGTAATCACTTGAATGTCCATGGTCTAAATGCACCAATTAAAAGACAAAGATTGTCAGAGTGCATCTTAAAATAAGACCCAACTATGTTGTCTACAAGAAACTCACTTTAAATATAAAGTCACAAGCATATTGAAAATAAATGGGTGGAGAAAAATATATCATGCTAAAGCTAAGCAAAAGAAAGCAGATGTGTATGTGTTAATTTCAGAAAGAGCAGTCTTCAAAGCTAGGAAAGTTATCAAGTATAAAGAAGTGCATACATAATGACAAAGGGTCAATTCTCTAAGAAGGCATAACAATCCTTAATATGTATGTGACTAACAACAGAGCCTTAATCTATGTGAGGCAAACACTGGTAGCCCTGCAAGGAGACGTAGATGAACCCACTATCATAGTTGTAGATTTCAATATCCCTTTATCAGAAATGGACTGATCCAGCAGGCAGAAAGTCAGTAAGGACATAGTTGAACTGAACAACACCATCAGTCAACTGGATACAATTGACGTCTATAGACTACTTCATCTAAAACAGGAGAATACACATTCTTCTCAAGCTCACATGGAACACTCACCAAGACAGACCACATCTGGGGCCATAAAACCCATCTTGACAAACTTAAAAGAATAGAAATTATACAATGTCTGCCCTCAGATCACAATGGAATTAAACCAGAAATCAATAACAGAAAGATAACTAAAAAATTCCAAAATATGTGGAGATTAAGCAACACACATCACATGAGACAAAGAAAAAATCTTAAGAGAAATTTAAAATTATTTTGAAAATGAAATGAAATGAAAACACAACTTGTCAAAATGCGTGGGATGTAATTGAAGCAGTGCTTGGAGGAAAATGTATGGCATTGAATGCATACATTAGAAAAGAAGAAAGATCTAAACTCAATCATCTACGTTTCCTCCTTAGGAGACTAGAAAAAGAAGAGTAAATTAAGTCCATAGTAAACTGAAGAAAAGGAATAATAAAAATTAGAGCAGAAATCGATGAAATTGAAAATAAGAAATCAATAGAAAAAAATCAATGAAGCCAAAAGCTGATTCTTTGAAAAGATCAATAAAACTGATAAACTTTTAGCCAGGCTAAATAAGAAAAACAGAGAGAGGGCACAAATTATTAATGTCAGAAATGAAAGAATAGATATCACTATAGATCCATGGACCTTAAAAGAATAATAAAGGAATACTACGACGGATTCAATGCTCACAACTTTGATAACCTAGATGAAATGGACCAATTCCTTGAAAGACACAATTTGCTGAAACTCACACATGGAGAAATAAACAATCTGAATAAGCTGATATCTAGGAAACAAATTGAATCAATAATTAATAACCTTCCAAAACAGCATCAGGCCCAGAGGGGTTCACCGATGAATTCTACTAAATATCTAAGGTAGAAATTATATCAATTGTCTACAATCTCTTTCAGAGAATGGAAGCAAAGGGAATGCAGTACTTCCTAACCCATTCTATGAGCCCATTATTATTATCCAAAGTTTAAAAACAGACAAAGATATTACAAGAAAAGAAAATTACAAACCAATATCTCTCATAAACATAGATGCAAAAATCTTCAACAAAATATTAGCAAATTGAATCCAACAATGTATAAAAAGAACAGTGTATCATGACCGAGTGGGATTTATCCCAGGTGTGCAAGGCTAGTTCAACATTGCTATATCAATTAATGTAATCCATCACATCAACAGCCTAAAAAAGAAAAATCACATGATCACATCATAGATGCACAAAAAGCATTTGACAAAATCCAACATTCATTCATGTTAAATACTCTCTGTAAACTAGGACTAGAGGAGAATTTTCCTCAACTTGTGACAAAGAGTATTTACCAAAAAACCTACAGCTAACATCATACTTAATGGTGAGAAATTTGAAGCCTTTCCAGTAAGATCAGGGACAAGGCAAGGATGACTCCTCTCACCACTTCTTTTCAACATTATACTGGAAGTCCTTGCTAATGCAACAAGACAGGAAAAGGAAATAAAAGGCATACAGACTGGTCAAGAAGAAATAAAACTATCTCCGTTGGCAGATGACATGATAATCTATGTGAAAATCCCAATGAATTGTCAAAAAGCAAAAACAAAAGCAAAACCAAATTCCTGGAACTAATAAGCGTTTTTAGCAAAATTGCAGGAAATGAAGTAAGTGTGCAAAAGTCAATTACGTTTTTGTATACCAGCAATGATCATGTTGAACTTAAAATTAAAAACACAATACAATTTATATTAGCACTGCTCCCCAAATGAAATACTTAGGTGTAAATCTAAATATGTACAAGATCTGTGTGAGAAACCTACAAAAATCTGATGAATGATATCAAAGAAAAACTAAATAAATGGGGAAATAGTCCATGTTCATAGACAGGAAGACACAACATTGTCAGGATTTCGGTTCATCCCAACTTGATCTATAGATTCAGTGTAATTCCAATAAAAATTCTAGCAAGTAATTTTGTGAATATCAACAAACTGATTCTAAAGTTTGTATGCAGAGGCAAAGGATTCAAAATAGCCAACTCAATATTGAAAGAGGAGAACAAAATTTGAGGACTCATACTACCCGAGTTCAAGACTTACTACAAATCTGCAGTAGTCTGTGGTATTGGTGAAAGAATAGACGAATAGATCAATGTAATAGAATAGAGAACCCAGAAATAGACCCACATGAGTCTAGTCAACTGGTCTTTGATAAAGAGACAAAGACAGTACTATAGAGCAAAGATAGTCTTTTCAAAAATGGTGATGAAACAACTGGACATCTGCATGCAAAAAATGAATCTAGACACAGACCTTATGCTCTTCACAAAAATGAATTCAAAATGGATCATAGACTTAAATGTAAAGTGCAAAACTATAAAACTCCTAGAATATAACATAGGATCAAAACTCCTAGAATATAACATAGGATCATAGGATGACTTTTTTTTTTTAATTTTTATTTATTCATTTATTTATCTATTCATTCATTTATGGCTGTGTTGGGTCTTCGTTTCTGTGCGAGGGCTTTCTCTAGTTGCGGCAAGTGGGGGCCACTCTTCATCGCGGTGCGTGGGCCTCTCACTGTAGCGGCCTCTCTTGTTGCGGAGCACAGGCTCCAGATGCGCAGGCTCAGCAATTGTGGCTCACGGGCCTAGTCGCTCCGCGGCATGTGGGATCCTCCCAGACCAGGGCTCGAACCCGTGTCCGCTGCATTGGCAGGCAGATTCTCAACCACTGCACCACCAGGGAAGCCCAGGATGACTTTTTTGATACATGAAATACATGATTCATAAAAGAAATAATTGATAAGCTAGACTTTATTAAAATTAAAAACTGCTTCACAAAGACAATATCAAGAGAATGAGAAGGCAAGCCATACACTGGGAGAAAACATCTGCAAAAGACACATATGATAAAGGACTGTTGCCCAAAATGTACAAAGAGCTCTTAAAACTCAACAGTAAGAAAAACAATCCAATTAAAACGTGGGTCAAAGACATTAACAGACACCTCATGAAAGAAAGTATACAGATGGCAAATAAACTTATGAAAAGAATCATATGTCATTAGGGAAATACATATTAAAACACTACACACCTATTAGAAAGGCCAGCATCTGGAACACTGACACACCAAATGCTACTGAGGATGTGGAGCAACAGGAACTCTCATACACTGCAGGTAGAAATGCAAAATGGTACAGCCACTTTCCAAGACAGTTTGGTGGTTTCTTACAAAACCAATGTGTGTGTGTGTATATATATATCTTTCAATTTTGCTGTGAACTTTAAACTGCTCTAAAAAACTAAGGGCTTAAAAAAATTGGGAACCTCTGAATCATCTCCATTCCCCTCGTTTCCAGCCTTTTGCTGTTATAAATAGTGCTGACATGAAACATCTTGGGCATGTGTCATTTTGTAATTTTGCAGTATCTTTAAGATAGATACCTAAAAGTGGAATTGCTGAGTTAAAAGGTAGAGGAGACATATGTAATTTTGCTAGATATTCCTAAATTCTCCTGCATAAGAATTGTACCTTTCTACATCCCTACCAGCATCGTGTAACTACCCGTTTCCATGTAGCCTCAAACAGTAATACAGCATCAAAATGTTCGATCTTTGCCTATCTAATAGGGAAGTATTTATCATAATGTAAGTAAAATTTCTATTGTGATAAAATATATATATAATATAAAATTTGCCATTTTAATCATTTTAAGTGTATATTCAGCAGCATTAATTACATTCACAGTGTTGTGTAACCATTACCACTATCTGTTTCTAAGTCTTTTCCATCACCCCAAACAAAAACTTTGCAACCATTCCCCAGTAACTCCCCAGTCTGCCCACCCTCCATGCCTGGTAACCTATAATATACTTTCTGTCCACAAAGTTGCTTATTTTAGATATTTCATATAAGTGGAATCATACGATATTTGTACTTTTATGACTGGCTTATTTTATTTAGTTTGATGTTTTCAAGGTTCCTTCATGTTGTAGCATCTATCAGACCTTCATTCATTTTATGGCTGACTAATATTCCATTGTATGTAGGTCACATTTTGTTAATCCATTCATCTGTTGATGGACACTTCGGTTGTTTCCACTTTTGGGCTATTGTGAATAAAGCTTCAGTGTACATTGGTACAAAAATATCTGTTTGAGTCCCCGTTTTCAATTTTTTTGGGTAAATACTTAAGAATGGAATAATTGAGTCATATGGTAATTTTATGTTTAACTTTTTGAGGAACTGCCAAACTATTTTCCATAGCAGCTCCATCACTTTACATTTCTACTAGTAGTATGATAGTTCCAATTTCTCCACATCCTTGTCAACACTTGTTATTTTCTGGGTTTTTTAGATATAGCCATCCTAGCAGGTATGAAGTATTCAATCGTATAATTTTAATGTACATTTCTGTTATTAATGAGGCTGAGTATGATTTCATGACGTTAAGAGCCATTTGCATTTTTTTCTTCTTTCTTCCTTCCTTCCTTCCTTCCTTCCTTCCTTCCTTCCTTCCTTCCTTCTTTCTTTCTTTCTTTCTTTCTTTCTTTCTTTCTTTCTTTCTTTCTTTCTTTCTTTCTTTCTTTCTTTCTTTCTTTCTTTCTTTCCTTCCTTCCTTCCTTCCTTCCTTCCTTCCTTCCTTCCTTCCTTCCTCCCTTCCTTTCTTTCGTTCCTTCTTTCATGATGTCCTCATATTTTAGTCCCCAAGGAGGATAGTTAGAGATGACTTTATGGAGGTAGACTTGACAGGACTTGGTGACCAGCTTACTATGAAGAATGAGGAAAGAGGAATGGATGCTTCTTCCTAGTTTTTAGGCCTGTATCACTGAGAATATGAACTGTTAATATGACATGATGAAAATGGTAGTTAAAAAAAGTTATTTTGACAATTGGATGGCTTAGAAGGGGGCCAAGCAGGGAGACTAGTTAGGAGTCAATAGAAATTAAGTAAGGCTAAAATGATAAGGAATTGAGTGAGATAAAGGGATGCATTTTAAAATAATGCAAAAGAATTTTTAAAAATTAGGACTTGACATTAGATTGACTGGAGAAGATGAAGAAGATGAAAGTGAAATGTTAGCGATTTCTAGCGAGAGACAGAGAACTCCCTGTTTTTATTTCCAGTAAAAATCCCTCTGAGTGTCCTTGCTATGTCATGCACCCAGTTTTGAACCAATCAGGCAAACAGGGTGGTACACTATAGTCACTCCTGAAGCAGAGGCTGGGAGCCTCACTCCAAGCCTGTGGACGGAAAATGAAAGCACTTCAAAGTTTCCACTTGGTATAACAATTTTTACAGTGAAAACTTCGTAATTGAAAGTGGAATGCAGAGTGTTCATTACTTACAAAGATCTAGCTTCTATGTGTAAATAGTATTATGGATATTTGTGTCCCTTTCCTGATCCTAGAAAAGACCTTAGAGACTGGCATACTTTTGTATCTTAAATTCAAAACCTTTCAGATTTTTAAAAGGACATTTGAGTTCACTGATAAAATAAGTTAGCTGAACTCTATATTAAAGAAATAAAATTTGTTTATTTCATGCAAGACATGTTGCCAACAGCTGTGGTGAGGTGTGATGTGATCTTCTCAATGAACAATCTGAGAGCCACTGAGTAAGCTAAAATAATAGAATCTGCTTGTCTGGAGTGAGTGTGTTGACAAGGAAACAAAAGGGAACTGTACAGTAAACACAGGGCAAGATTATACAAAGAGAGTAGTTAAAAATAATACAAACACTATGCAAGAAAAGAACTCCTGGAACATAGCAGACAACGTTAAGTGCTTTTCCAATTAAATCTTTGGTTTTCCAAAGAGTGGAGACACTAAACCTGGTTTTCATTGTTTAAAATCAACTCCAAAATACTGTCCTTAAATCACCTTGGAAGAGTCTCTAAAAGTTAATTCAAGATTTTTTTCAAGATAGCTCCCAAGTTGTGACCCCATGCATGGGCTTCCAAAGAGCAGTCTTAAAACCTTCGTGAAACAACTTTATGATCGGTATCACAGCATTTCCAGAGTAGTTTATCTCTTTTAGAAGTGTTTATCAAATAGAAAGTTTATCAAAACTTTCTATTTGATAAATCTCTTATAGAGAAGCTTTTTCAGTAAGACTGGCAACACAAATAGCTCCTAGGGTAAATCACTGTTGTGTGTGAGTTTTCCAACCACATTAGACAGTGGTGTAAGGAAAACACATGTGCTTCTCTTTGTTTTTTGTTTTTTGTTTTTTTAATCTGGAACCAGTGCTTGTTAACTTTCTGCTATTATTCAATTTAAATAGAGGTTTATTTTGTTATCACCATCTGTTTTAGGATCTGTAAGGTGTATATAAATACAGGAGATAGTCTATGTTCTTATAGGAAATAAATTTATCTCTAAAAGCAGTTAAGCCTTTGTCTTCTAATCTTCATTGCTTCTGTAATTGTATCATGGAAGTAAGATAGGCACACAATGGTGGATGATTTTTAATTTCCTGAGGGAATATTTCTCATGATGCCAAGGAGAATGAAGGCATGTTTTTTTTTTTAAAGCAAGACTTTTTGAATAGCTTTTTCTTTTTCATGTTTTATTATTGAAAACCAGACCTCTATTAACTTGATAATTTGTACAAACATCAATTTTAAGTCTGAATGATAATCCAACATAAATGAGTTAGCAAGTAAGGATAAGCACGTATTATTATAAGTGATCTCAATGATAAGCTATCCTGCTTTGCATGTATACATATACATATATATTTATATTAGCCCTTTGTCCATAGGACATTAGAATTTACTTTGCCTCTTATGTATCTCTCCCCACTCCTTTGATTTCCAACTAGGATCCTTATTTCTTTGTTATCCCACCTATTTCCTTTATTCTGGGTCTCCCGAAATGTGGTAGCATTCAGTTCTTAGCTTACATTTTGGTTTTTGGTGATAGGGACAGTAAAGAATACTGTTTTGGAGACAGAATAGCCAGTTACCAGTTATAGGTATGCTGCTAATTGACTCTGTGACCTTGGTCAAATTGCCTAATATCTTTTAACCTTAGTTTCCTAAGTTATAAAATGTGGATAATGCATTGTGCTACTTATATCATTGGGCTGGGGGTATTGCATGGAAAGAAAGCAGGAGTCAGCATTCAGAAGATTCTAAAGCATTTTGTAAATATAGGGTAGCTGCATTCTTATGATGGTGATTATGAGCTATCCCATAACCTATTAAAAAAAAACTATTGAAACCACTGCCTGCAACTTGGAAAACAGGAGAGAAGAAAGAATGGCAAGGATTAAGTCATTTGGTAGTAGGATTTTTCAAACTTTAGATTACTACCTGCTAGGGTTGTGAAATCAAATAATTAGTTGCTACCAGCTTTTAAAAAATAGAATAAAACTCTCAGTTCTGAGAGCCCTACAGGTAGTGTTCTTGATAGCAGGAAAGATGGGTTTTGCCACTGTCAATCTTTGTCCTCTTGGGAAAGGCATTTCCCCTCACAGGGATAACAAAATGATGGGGCTTAACAACTGATCCATCTAATAGCCGGGGGTTCACAGCACAGAATCCTACTGGCTGACTGCACTGGTTGCAAATATAGATTCCTGGGCTCACCTCCAGAGAGACTCAAATTAGTAGCCCCTACAGTGATTCCAATGTGTAGCCAGGACTGGGAACCACTGGAAGGCCCCCTCCAGCACTAAACATCATATCAGAAGTAATGGGAAAAATGATCCTTTAGATCAGGGTCGGGTCAGCAAACTTTTTCTGCAAAGGGCCAGATAGTTAATTCTTTGGACTTTTTGACTCCTGGACTGTACTGCTGTGGTTCGAACTCAGTCTTAGATAAACCAATGAATGGGCATAGCTGTATTCCAGTACAACTTCATTAAATTTGAATTTCTCATAAAAAATAGAATAAAATAGAAATAATAAAATATGTTAGGAAATATCCGAGTTTATGTCTCAAAAGTAAGGGTAAGTACCCATAAGTGAGGGTAAGTATTACTTCATGAAGCTTGTTTCTTGTGTGTGTGTGTGTGTGTGTGTGTGTGTGTGTGTGTGTAAATGCAATTACTTGCCCCTGTCCTGACCAGCAGCATCATTAATGAGGATCCTCCCCATTAATACACAAAACACTCATATCCCCCATGTTAAAACAAACCCCAAACCCCTGTGAACTCCACATTCTTTCCCAACAAACACACCATCTCTCTGCTCTGATTAATAGCAAAACTCCCACCTTTATTTACATGATTATTTCTTCCTTGACCAACAAGTAGTTTAGTAGGGCATTTTAAAAGATTTCTTAGCTAATATTGTTTTGATCATTGACTTTTTCATTTAATTACATTGAGGTAAATGGAATTGTTTGAGGCTTGCTGTAAGTATGGTCTGATACCTGGTCAATCTTTGTAAATATATCCTTTGTGCCTGAAAAGAAGGTGCACCTCCAATTGTTGGGTTGAATAGTCTATATCCATTAGATCAAGCTTATTAGTTTTACTGTTCAAATCTTATATAAACTTAGTGATTTTTTTCCCCTGTTTGATCTATCAATTCCTGGGAAAAGATGTGCTGAAATGTCCTACTATGAAGGTAGATTTTTATATTGTTCACTTCTAGTTTTCTCAATTTTAGCTTTACATTTGAGGCTACATTTAAAAATCTTTTTGTTATATTAAACATTTTATTATTGTAAAGTACAACTTTTACCTGTAATACTTTTTCCTTAAAGACTGTTTAGATTAAATATTAATGCAGCTACACTACTCTCTTTTATTATTTTCCTGTTATCTTTTTATATCACTTGACTTCAAACCTTTCTGTGTCCTTATGTTTTTTCCATTCTAACACTACTTTATTGAAGAAGAGTTACATGTAGTAAAATGAGGTATGACTTGTGAAGGTTTGATGACTTTTAACTTATATACGTACACATACAATCCTACCTAGATCAAGATATAGAACATTTGCACCACTACTCCCCTGGTTAAATAACTACTGTTTTCTGACTTTTATCACCGTAGTTTTGTTTAAAACAGTCAATTGTCATTTAGGAAAATTTCGGGAAGAAAATAAATAAGAAAATCTCTTATTTACACACTTATTTACCATTTTTGGTGTCCTTCATTCCTTTATATAGATTTGACTTTACATCCAGCATCATTTCCCTTCAGCTTGAAAAACTTCTTTTAATACAGGTTTCCTGGCAATGAATTCTCTCAGTTTTCTTTTATCTGAAAAAGTTTCTATTTTGTCCTCATTTTAAAAATATGTAATATGTTTATTGAAGGATTTAAAAAACATTCATAGTGTAAACACAAAATGTTCTATTTGTTTTTAAAACACTGCCTTTAACTGTGTTCTCTCAACCCTCTGTTTCCCCTTTGAATATTGAATCCTATTGATATCCCTTTGAATATCAGGACTAGATTCCAGGTTCCACAACTTGGTCATTAAAATTGTCTCACATTTGGTATTCAAGGCCAAGTCCTATTCATTTCTTGGGGTGATAAAATAATTATCTTATTAATTTTTTTCATCAAAAATCATTTTGACTTATTTCAAGAATTTGGGGGATACAACTAATTTTTCCATTTTACTATGGGACTGAGAATGAGAAGTATCTGCTGCTAATTCTTGGAAATGAATTAGGTAATCGCAACCTGGGGAAAAAAAAATTCCCTTGGTTAACTGCCAGCATTGACTGTTTTCTCATTAGATTAAAGCAGAATATTAAACTCTAAAAGGACTTCCTCAATACCAAAGAGCAGTCTTTAAAGCCTTTGCCAACTTTAAGACAGAACCATCCTATTGAACACAAACTCTTCGGCTGCTCAGTTCATTATGTCAATTTTTATTGCCTTTATTCAATAATCCAAAAGTACAATTCGGCTTCCTCTAAACTTCCTAAAACATAAATATGGATGATTATTGTGTGTTTGTGTATGAATGGGCTCTGAGTGGGCTCCAGATTCTGAGGAAATGACTCCTAAGGATATAGTACTCTGTTCTTCTTCTATTCTTCCTTGTTTTCATCCTCCTTTTTCCTCTTCTTCTTTGATATATTTTTGTAACGTTCAAGGGTTAGTGCAAAATTCGTATTTCAGCTGTGGTTAGTGTCAGTGTAAGTCTTTCTAGGTAACTGAAGATCCAAATATTGCCACATTACTAGGTTCTTGTTTCCTCTTTTTCTGAAAATTTTTTTTTTCTGAATTCTCAGAAACCATCCATAACTTTTAAAATTATGTCTTTCTGGTTCCTTCACAGATCTCATTCTCCTCCCAAAGATGGGTCTCAAAGTGGGTGACCACAACAAGTTTTGTTTTTTCTTCCTTTCTCTTTTCATTCTTTCCACACCATACAGCCCCCCGAAGAAAGGTACACTAAGTTTCTATGTCAACTGCCTTCTGAACAGTGGGATCCTTTGGAAGGGCTGCTACACTGGGAATGAGATGATCTGGTTTGAATTCCCAGTTCTGCCCCTAATGAACAGAGTGACCTTGAAGAAGCAGCTTACCCTCCAGGTCACTTCTTCCTCATCTACAACGGAGAATGCTCACTCTTGTCCCTGTTACCTAATGAGGGTCAGATAACATAATGGATGCAAATGCATTTTATAAAATGATTAGGATTGTAAAATCATAGCTGATTACAGGAGAGTCACATCAAGCCTGCATATGCATGTTTGGGGGTATGATTCGACTCTACTAACTTTGTTTAATACTCACCAAAAGAAATTCTATGAACGTGTGCGAAGGTTATAGAGGCTAAGTATTAACAGAGAATAGAACAAATCATGCAAGCAAATGAAAGATTTACAATCCTCTATCTTTTCCTATCTTTCCTATTTTAAACGCCTGGAGAGCTGCGTAGATTTCATAGACCTTTTATTCCTTCTGTTAATCCAGGGTTGAAGTTGCCACGACTTAGCATGAATAAAAACTACTGTATAATGTTGTATATACAGAAATATGTATACTCTACTTTATGGATAATTTGAGGGATTTTTAAGGGTAATTTTGATTATGTAATTTTCACCTTACATGCTGAATTGAGGATTTAACTCCCCAGAAGATTTGACTCCCCTGTGTTCCAATCATCCCTGTGCTCTAAAGGTGGCAAAAAAGGAGAATTTTTATATTATGCAGGAAAATTCTTTGAAGAGAGCAAATACATTTTTTAAAACCTAGGCTAGCAGTGGTTTTGTAAGGCTGATATATTCAAGGAATGTAACACATTATTATCACTTACATTTTTGTTTTCTGAGAATAGAGATGTAGTTTTAGGACCCCAGAGAGAATCGCTTTTGCATAAGTAGTGAATTTCTTTATCTAAGACCTGTATTTTAACCACACCTCCTAACTATGCTTTCCAGGATGGCTCTCAGAGCATAGGTCACAAAAGCCTAAACTGTGCCTCGAAAGGCCAAATCAATATTAGAAACAAAATCTCCACTTTTAATTCTTTCATTTTTTAACAGCGCAGCAGGCTTTCTTTGTTTTGTGAGAGTGGGTAATTCACTTTTCTCATGCTTGGAAATTCTGCCACCCATTTATGTGTTCTCAAAGCAGGTTTTGAAATGAGTAAGAAAAGATAAGCCATGGCTATTTTGGTAGAAAATTGAGAGTTGTCTGGAGGAGAGGAAGAAAGGATCAAAGCTGTTAAGTAGCTGGATGCGTCCCTTCCTTTGCTGAGCCTGCTTCTTGGTGACCCCATTTCTCTTGAACGAGGTGCAGTGTCTCACACAAGCCTAATTCATAGGTGATAAGACAAAGCATCCACCATCTACTGTTGGGATTCTCACTTTCTGCATGTGTGCCCCAATGTGGTGAATTTAGAAAACTAATTGTTAGAGTTAATCTTCAGAAAGAGAGAGACAGAGAGAGAGAAGTAAAGCATATACCTTATAAATGGTTAAGTATTTCCCTCTGAAGTTCCTAACTGCCCTTTTATGCCATTGTACCTTTTTACAGAAAAGGTATGAGTCTGGTTCTTGCTTCACTCAATATCATTGAAAATAGTTATTTCTGGTCACAGAGAAAACAATCCATTAACCTGAATCACAATGTTCATTTGAGGGAAAACTGCCCTAAGTAGAAGAATCATATGCTCCCTGAAGCAGCCCAGAGAGTGAAGTCTGTTGACTGCAGTGAGAGTTCCATATTGGGGGGATTTTGAATCCTGCACTCTGGACTTCTAAGGACAGAGATGATCAACTCTGAGGAAGAAAGGGAGCAGCTGTGCTGCCTTATGACCAACCTTGAGAGCCACAGTTTAACACTTTGCAAAATTTGGGAAGCAAATCCCCAGAGTGAGATTTGAGGATTGTAGATGGAAAGGGTTAAGCACAGATCATTTCCAGTTCCTTGCTGTGGTCTTTGTCATAGCCAGCCTGAACACACAGGAGCTTTCATTCTCTGCTAGTGGGATAAAAATAAACTGTTTAACCTTTTAAATGCCGGTGATTTGGAGGGGTTTGCCATTTTTAGTTCTCTCCAACACATGAGCTTCTGAAAAGCTCAGAGGATAGAAATGGCTAACTAACTAAATTTGGAACCTTAAAAAGGTCAGAGTAAATCTGGTGCTATCCTGTCTTTTTTTTTTTTTTTTTCTTCTGCCACAGAATGCATGTTACATTCTTTAAAATTGTGAAAAAGATTGTAAAAAGGACAAGTAAAGACAAAACTTGAACTGTGAAATATTGTTGTAGGAGGAGATAAAAAAAGAATAAAATGCTTCAGGCTGATGATTTTCAGTAGATCTTGAAATTGGACTTACTAACCCATTGTTTCTAGTTTGAGAGAGTTGTTGGAAGAGGTAGTAGGAATTTCAGCATTTTAAGATTTTCCCCATTTTCTAATAATCAGGTAATCATGAATGTTATAATCTTTCGGGCCTCCTTCTATTTAGCAAAAATTGGGTTCCTCCCCCTGCCCCCATCTTGGTCACTAGTTACTTCCTAAGGATGTTGACTTCTCCACTGGAGTCTCTGCTTGTGAAGAATATTGCCTGTAATACCACAGGCACTGGAAGAGTGTGCCCAGTGCAACACAGAATCACCAAGACTGCTTTTTGTGTACAATACTTGCTCTTTTTCTTTTTTTTTTAATTTTTATTTATTTATGACTGTGTTGGGTCTTCGTTTCTGTGCAAGGGCTTTCTCCAGTTGTGGCAAGTGGGAGCCACTCTTCATCGCGGTGCGCGGGCCTTTCACTATCGCGGCCTCTCTTGTTGCGGAGCACAGGCTCCAGATGCGCAGGCTCAGTAATTGTGGCTCACGGGCCCAGTTGCTCCGCGGCATGTGGGATCTTCCCAGACCAGGGCTCGAACCCGTGTCCCCTGCATTGGCAGGCAGATTCTCAACCACTGTGCCACCAGGGAAGCCCTCAATACTTGCTCTTGTTTGGTGTACATAAAAAAACATAGAAGGCATGATTTCTTTCCTTAAGCATTTATAATCTAGTTCAACAGATCAAACGTGAAGAGATGAACTAACTGAAAAATCTTCTCTGGCAACAGGAATAAGAGAAAGCGTGTGAAAAGAACACAGGGTAGAGGGAAGATCACAGTTGGTGATCTGTGCTGACAGACAGAGAACATATATGAGCTGTCCAGCCTCATCTTTGACCGAATTTCTCCATCTACTCCGTGTACAGGTCACTTTCATTTCCTTGAATATACTCACTAGTTTCTCATGCTTTGCTTGTGCTCATGTTGTCACAGTTGCTTCTAATGCTTTTCCTCACATTCTGCCTGTTGAAACTCTACTCCTCAGTCATTTCACTCTGCATGTCTCTGCTAGAACTGATCTTGGTCCAACTTGTGTTGTTGTCACTTGTGTATGTGTCTTTCTTTCACACCATACTCTGAGTCTCTTGAAGGTAGGATTGTTCTTTTATTTAGCCTTGTATCTCATGCACTTATTAGGGTCCAATACATATTTATTGCAATAAATGGAATGGAATTATTCATAAAGAAAAGGAGCAATATGTCCAAGATGATTCTGAGGGTAGATGCATAAGAATCTGGAGGTCTTTTTGTGCCATAAAGGGAAAACGAAAAGGTTGTGGATTCAATGTAAATTCCAGTGCTGAAGAGATACCTCAGTGACAAAATCCTCTGGGAACCTGTGCCCATGGGACTCCATAAAGCGTGAGACTGAGGCTGAGACACAACCTAGGTGCTAAGGATTAGAGAGTATAATTGTGGTTTTTGATGGAAACTTCAGAAGTTTGACTTTAAGAAAAATGCTTTTCTCGTATTTATGAGTCCATGATTCCAGAGGTAAATGAAATAGCATTATGCTATTTCCCTTACATCAGTGTATTTTTCCTAGTCTGTAGTGATGGTGGTAGGGAACTGTGGACCAAAACCACTCACCCCGGCCAGGCATGAAAATCTCCACTTGCATAAATTGTCTCACAACAGGAGGTCCCGATAAGGAACATGGAACTGATAAGCTGCCTCCAAAACCAACCAGAAGAATTTGGGAGGGCCAAAAAGAGGGAGCAGGCGCCAACCCATAATATGTCCTGCCAACCTCCCAGAAACCCTTGTGCTGGAATCCATCTTGACTGAGATATGTATGTGCCACCAGGGAGGGCCTTGAGTGGAACCAAATATGGGCACGAGCAAGATGATTGGCCAGAGACAACCTGGAAACTAACCCCACCTCCATAAAACCTGAGACTGTGAGCCACGTGGCAGAGCAGTTCTCTTGGGTTCCCTTACCTTGCTGCTCTCTGCCCTGGCACCCCTTTCCAATAAAGCCTTTTGCTTTGTCAGTACATGTGTCTCCTTGGACAATTCATTTCAGAGTGTTAGACAAGAGCCCACTCTAGGGCCCTTGAAGGGGTCCCTCTCTGGTAATTTTAAATAAAATTACTGAGCCAGATGAAAGGCAGCTTTTTTTCCTCATAAGACTTTGGCTGTGTCCTTTGGAAGAGGTAAACACAGAAGAACAAGAAAAAGATCTAGTTCACAATGAGTATTAAATTTAAGTATTGGCACACATCTGCTTGTTTCCCTTCCCAAAGAATTCCTTTCTTGTTTTCTCTGCTTTATCCCTTCTCATATTCAATGTGGCTGTTTTTATTAGTCACTAATTTTCCATTGAGGGAACTGAAGGAGCTACTAAAACTTAGCCATAAAAAACTTTCTTTTGTAGATCCTTTCTTGATATTATTACAAGATAAATGACATTAAATAACTGAAAACTCACCTCCTCTGGAACTGGTGAGTTCCCACAGTGTAATTCTTTTCCGTCTACTAAGAAAAACCTCAGTCCCTGCCATCACCTGCATCTTCCTCTACGAGTCAAGAAATTACTCTCAAAAGACCTTTCTTAGCTAAATAAAAATAAGACTAGGGAAACAGGCTATCTTTTTGGTAGAGGTGATATTCTCTAAGGGTGTGTGAGGGGGAGACAGGTACCTGATCAGTCTTTCTATACTGGTTGGTCTATTCCCTTACCCTGAACTTCAAGGAAGCTAAAAGAATTCTGACTGCCTTTGTGTACTTTACCTAATGAGCTGGCAAACTGTTTTCATGTTGGTGGGTTTTCTTTGGACTAACTAAAAAAGGATGATTTAATTACTTTTATTCTTCTTCAAATGAGAGATCCACATGCTGATTCTTCCACATGAGTGCTTTTTAATTTTCAACACAGGTCATTCAAATTGCTTCCATTTCTTATGCATTTAGTGAAGAATCCACTCAGATTCATCTTTTTTAAAAAATGAATCTTTGTCACTACTGAGTTTTTCCACATTTGAAGACAAAGTAAGAAAATGCCTTCAGGATTCCTGGCTTCAGTAAAGAACTAGGGCATATCCTTACTAGAGCCAACATTTCAGTAATGCTAATGAATTTCCCTGACTAGAAATTATTTTCATGACAGTAAATATAACTCTCCTATACCTTGTTCCAAGGCTGATACCTGTTATCAACTTTCAAGGATTATTATCAAAGAAAAAAATTTATTTTGCAACAAAACTGAGTAGGGATGCAATTGGTGTGATCAAATGACTCCTGGATTATACTCAGCCATTATCTGACTGTCTGTTATAATTGTCCACAGTACACACCATTGGAAACATTGTTTAACAGAACATTAACTACTGTCTTGCTACGCCAAGTGTTCTAGGTGCATCCAGGTAGTCTATAATTAATGCACCTGCAGAGCTGCACAAAGGACTTTATACACTGTCCATTTCAGTGGAGAGCAGCTGGAATGGCACCTGCACAACAGGTGCAGCTCAGGACAAGCACAAAAAAGCCAAGTTCTAACTAGAAATCTTCATCCCTTTCAGCATGGACTGACCAGCTTGGGATTTCTTTAGAAACAACACTATGTTATTCTATGAAAAATGCAGAGTTGGATGTGGTAAGGGTTAAAAAGAGGATAGGGAACATGGTGCCTAGGTATTGGTTATATTAGCTGGAGAATTAACAGTGATGTGTAAGGGGCACTGAGACAAGGGGATTAGAAAACAGGTAAAGAGCACCAGGTCTGGGATTCCAGAGGAGTTTCCAGAAATAATAAATGACTGATATCAGTCTTTATTCTGCCCAACCTATATTTAGATTGACCCCATATGTGAATTTTTGATGACCAGCAGAGAAATGTAAAAACAAAAAACTTAAAGATGATACTAATTTTGACTTTTGTCTAGTCTTTGGGTTAGTAGGTTACAAATACAGCCCTTTATGAATTATTTTAAGAGCATTCAGTTGGGAAACTCAAGGTAATTTTGTAACTCTAGCGTCTCCCATTTATATGGTATCTACCATGTGTAGGATGCTTCACACTCCTTTATCTTGTTTAATCCTTACATCAACCCTGAAAAATAGACACAGAAAGTGTAAATAACTTGCGCAGGCATACCGCTGGGATAAGGAGAGTCAGCATTGTAATGTGGGTCTATCCTACTTCAAAGCCAGTGATCACCAACCACAGCTGTACCGTTCTCCCCCTTGTTCACTAGGCTCTGGCCATATGACCTCTCTGTCCCTCAGTGTGCTGCCAAGCTCATCCACCCTCAGCCCTTTGTATTTGCTGCTCCCTCTGCTTCGAGCACTTTCTCCAGCCCTTCATATGCCTGGGTTTTTCATTCATTCAGATTTCAGCTTCCATGTCTTCTTTCTCTAGACTGACTTTCCTAAAACCCCCATCACTGACTACCAAATCTTTCTATTTTATATCCTTTATAGCACTTACCTCAATCTGAGATTGTAATATCTGTATGTTTATTGTCTGCTTAACTGCACAAGAATGTAAGTTCTCTGAAGACCAAGAATTTGCTTGTCTTGGTCAGTGCTGCCTAGCCCAGCTAAGAGTTTGCTATTATATAGTAGGCGCCGAACAATCATATTTGGAATTAATCAAATGTAGCTCTAATTCCTGGGAGGTAGTTTGACATTCAGAATAGTGATAATCTATTCATGGAAGAGTTAATTTACCATTAAAGATGGGATATAATTTGAGTTCTGACTTTGAAAGTAAAGATAAAATTGGATGACAGTGAAGAAGAGATGGGATAAGAGAGAATGACAAGATTCATAATGAGAAAGGAACAAAAATAAATATAAAAATAAATAGCATAAGTAATATTTGTAGTCAATAAATGTTTATTCAGTATCTACTAGGATAGGTCCATTTTACATCTGTTGGTCTATAGCATAATTATTAAAAATGTCCCCTTTCACTCTTGAGAGTGTTCCTACTTGGATGATAAAGCATATGGTCTTCTTAACTATAAGCTCAGCACTATTCTAGGCAATGAGGATGCTGCAGTGTCCAAGACAGTCCCTCATATCACAGAGCTTACAGCCTAGTAGAGGAGACGCACATCAACCAGTAATCCACCAATAGCAAGATCCAATAGTGAGGAGTGCTTTGCTTTTTAGTTTCCAAAGTACCCTCATGTGCATAATCTTATTTGATCCTTCCATCAATTCCATGATGGAGAACATTAATAAGCACTTTTAAAGGAAGAGGAAACATGCTGAGAAGTTAGTCAAGGCTAATTAGCAGCAGAGCTAGGACACAAACTCAATCAGGAAAATGCCTGCATTCTAGGGAGACTTTAAACTTAGTTCCAAAGAGGGAAGGAATAAGAAAAATGCTAATTTTTATCTTACTTAATGAGGCTTAGAATCTTTCCAGACATTTTTGGAATTCCTCTCACTGATATCATCTTGAGGCAACTCAGTGCCACCTCTGAAGATCTCTCTAGTAGAAAAAGACAATGATTTTGGAAAGGATTTCCTGTGTACTTATTTTCAGTAGTATTGTTGTGCCTTGTTCAAACTGGGCTCAAATCTTCAGCTCTGCAGTTTATAGTATAAGCAGCAAATAATGGTAGCTAAGAGCTATGGCACTGGTCTCCAACAATGGGCCCCCAGTGAATCATGCTTCCCAGTATTTACACTCTGTGTAATCCCCTCCCCGTGAATCTGGGTGGACCCTGTGACTTGCTTTTGACCAATAGAATGTGGAGAAGTGATGCTACATGACCTTCAAGATTAAGTAAAATAGAAACTTTCCAGCTTTTTCTAGGGTTTCTTGGATTTCTCACACAAGTGGAAGCCAGCTGCCATGTAAGAAATCCTACTGTCTTGAGAGCATGATGCTGTGAGAAAGCCCAAGCTACCCACATGGAAAGACTGGGTGGAGACAGAGAGAGGGAAGGACAGCCAGCCCCCAGCAATCCTAGCCGTCCCTGCAGAGGTGCCAAACTTGTGAGTGAAGAGACATTTCAGATGATTGGCCCAGTTATGTCTTCATTTGACTCCAGCCCCAGCTGCCATCTGATTATAACTGCTTGAGAGGCCCCAAGTGAGAACACTCATTGAGCTCCATTGTCCCACAGAACTGAGAGAAATAATAAATTGTTGGTTTTAGCCACTAATTTTTGAGGGCAGCAATAGATACCAGAACAACAGTAGAGATTCAAGAGCCAATTGGCTTGTATTCAGTCCTGTCTCAGCTACTTGAAGGCTTTGTGGTCTCGGGCAGGTTACCTAACACTTTGTGCCTAGTTTCCTCATTTGCAAATGGGTATCGTAATAACATCTACCTTACAGGTTTGCTGTAGGGATTGATTTAATTTATTATGTGAAAAGCAGAGCTTGGCAATAGAAAGTTCTCAATAAAGGTTAGCTATTACTACTATTACCTATATGTCAAGATAAGTTTTATTAATCTAGTCAAATCTATGTTTTTCTTAAATGCTTCATGGATAAGGAAAGAAACTAAATCACGTTTGCTTACTTCTGAGTCACTTGGGAACAAGAACAAGCACTGGATTTTGATAGAGCAGAACTTAAAAACCAATGTTAGGAAGAGAATTCTTATCTTAGTAACTGGTCCTGGGAGATTCCTCATCTGCAAATTATGGATAATAATAATACTTACCACACAAGGTTACTGTGGGGATTGAATGAATTAGTGAATGTTAAAACCTTACAACAGTGCCTGGCTCTGAGTAAGTAAGTCCTCTGTATATTTTATCTATTAGTACTATTATTATCCTCTATCTCATACATTTCCCCACAAGAACTGCCTGAGAATTTTCCCACCATTCATGAGAGACAAAATGGTCTTCTCAAACGCTCAGGCTACTGATTCCTAGTTTTATATGGACTGCAAAGCGGCTCCTCTTGCTGTTTTTAAGTTTCTTGACCTCCGTAAGCTCTTTTTAGTGTTGCTCAGAAACTGGAACGGTTGAGTTTCAGATATAGATTGGAGAGCTTCTTTACTAACTCCAATAAAATAGCTCAGAGTTTGGCTCTCACTTTTAAATACTATGCAGATGGCGCTGAACCCCAGCCAAACTGGCGGGAACTTGATTTCCTCTGGTGAGTGCTGGTGGGGTGTCTACAGGATGGCATTCATTCTCATCTCGTGTCCCCTTTCCCTTCTCTCTCCCTCTGTCTCATTCTTACACACACACACACACACACACACACACTCACACACTCACACACACATTCTGTATGTTGCCTTTTAGCCTGAGTATTTTTTATAATGACGCAACCAGCAATAATTAATAAAATCATTGGTTTCCTGCCTGAACTTGTACTTATGTGTGCTCTCTCATCGTGTGGAAATTTTCGCTTCAGCGCCAGATCAATAGCATATCCTTTGTGATTCCCCACTGCCAGGAGAGAAAATGTTCGCAAAAGGAGATCTAAGGAGCTTCCTACCGATTTAGAAGAGACAGGAGAAAGGACACTCTGTGCCAGCTGTGAAAGAAGCTCTTATATGCTGATAGGAATGTTATGAAATATCTGTAAATTTGGAGCTTGTTTTCCTGAGCTGTAAAACCTAACCGCATGGAGTGGATTTTTGAACACTCTTAAAATAAACATAAACAAAGCTTTGACAGAGAGACTCTTTTTTTGTTTGATTTACTGTTATACTATAACAGAGTAATATTTTTGTATGCAGAAATGTAGATTCAAGAAAATGTTAATTGAATAAAGTATATGAATGTGAGGCAGACCCACCAGGTGTTGGGCCTGCAAAGGAAAATTCCTGCACCTGTGCTAGATAACGAGCATTTTGGACCCTACACACAACCTCTGGGAAAGAATCTTGTCTAATGACCCACATTCTTTTGGGTGTCTGCATTGATTTTTAGATTGACATGGAAGAGTGAGTAGACTTTGCTGTCGTTCTGCTTGTGGAATTAGAGAATGTCAGATTTGAAATATACCTTGAGGGATGATCTGACATGACCTCTCTCATTTGGCTTTTTTAACATCTTCATTGGAATATAATTGCTTTACAATGGTGTGTTAGTTTCTGCTTTATAACAAAGTGAATCAGCTATACATATATATATATCCCCATATACCCTCCCTCTTGCATCTCCCTCCCACCCTCCCTATCCCACCCTTCTAGGTGGTCACAAAGCACCGAGCTGATCTCCCTGTGCTATGCAGCTGCTTCCCACTAGCTATCTATTTTACATTTGGTAGTGTATATATGTCCATGCCACTCTCTCACTTCGTCCCAGCTTACCCTTCCCACTCCCCGTGTCCTCAAGTCCATTCTCTACGTCTGCGTCTTTATTCCTGTCCTGCCCCTAGGTTCTTCAGAACCATTTTTTTTTAGATTCCATATATATGTGTTAGCATATGATATTAGTTTTTCTCTTTCTGACTTACTTCACTCTGTATGACAGTCTCTAGGTCCATCCACCTCACTATAAATAACTCAGTTTCATTTCTTTTTATGGCTGAGTAATATTCCATTGTATATCTATGCCACATCTTCTTTATCCATTCATCTATTATTATGGTTTTCTCAGGGTATATGCTCAGTAGTGGTATTACTGGATCATATGGTACTTCTATTTTTAGTTTTTTAAGGAACTTCCATACTGTTCTCCATAGTGGCTGTATCAATGTACATTCCTACCAACAGTGCAGGAGGGTTCCCTTTTCTCCATACTCTCTCCAGCATTTATTGTTTGTAGATTTTTTGATGATGGCCATTCTGACTGGTGTGAGGTGATACCTCATTGTAGTTTTGATTTGCATTTCTCTAACGATTAGTGATGTTGAGCATCTTTTCATGTGTTTGTTGGCCATCTGTATATCTTCTTTGCAGAAATGTCTATTTAGGTCTTCTGCCCATTTTTGGATTGGGTTGTTTGTCTTTTTGATGTTGAGCTGCATGAGCTGCTTGTATATTTTGGAGATTAATCCTTTGTCAGTTGCTTCGGTGGCAAATATTTTCTCCCATTCTGAGGTTGTCTTTTCATCTTGTTTCTGGTTTCCTTTGCTGTGCAAAAGCTTTTAAGTTTCATTAGGTCCCATTTGTTTATTTTTGTGTTTATTTCCATTTCTCTAGGAGGTGGATCAAAAAAGATCTTGCTGTGATTTATGTCAAAGAGTGTTCTTCCTATGTTTTCCTCTAAGAGTTTGATAGTGTCTGGCCTTACATTTAGGTCTTTAATCCATTTTCAGTTTATTTTTGTGTATGGTGTTAGTTAGTGTTCCAATTTCATTCTTTTACATGTAGCTGTCCAGTTTTCCCAGCACCACTTATTAAAGAGGCTGTCTTTTCTCCATTGTATATTCTCGCCTCCTTTACCAAAAATAAGGTGACCATATGTGCGTGGGTATATCTCTGGGCTTTCTATCCTGTTCCATTGATCTATATTTCTGTTTTTGTGCCAGTACCATGCTGTCTTGATTACTGTAGCTTTGTAGTATAGTCTGAAGTCCAGGAGCCAGATTCCTCCCACTCCGTTTTTCTTTCTCAAGAATGCTTTGGCTATTTGGGGTCTTCTGTGTTTCCATACAAATTGTGAAATTTTTTGTTCTAGTTCTGTGAAAAATACCATTGGTAGTTTGATAGGGATTGCATTGAATCTGTAGATTGTTTTTGGTAGTATAGTCATTTTCACAAAGTTGACTCTTCCAATCCAAGAAAATGGTGTATCTCTCCATCTCTTTGTATCATCTTTAATTTCTTTCATCAGTGTTGCAGAAAGCCATAAAACACTGATGAAAGTGTTTTACTTCTTCTTTTCTGATTTGGATTCCTTTTATTTCTTTTTCTTCTCTGATTGCTGTGGCTAAAACTTCCAAAACTAGGTTGAATAATAGTGGTGAGAGTGGGCAACCTTGTCTTGTTCCTGATATTCGTGGAAATGGTTTCAGTTTTTCACCACTGAGAATGATGTTGGCTGTGGGTTTGTCATATATGGCCTTTATTATGTTGAGGTAAGTTCCCTCTATGCTACTTTCTGGAGGGTTTTTATCATAAATAGGTGTTGAATTTTGTCGAAAGCTTTTTCTGCATCTATTGAGATGATCATATGGTTTTTCTCCTTCAATTTGTTAATATGGTGTATCACATTGATTGATTTGCGTATATTGAAGAATCCTTGCATTCCTGGGATAAACCCCACTTGATCATGGTGTATGATCCTTTTAATGTGCTGTTGGATTCTGTTTGCTAGTATTTTGTTGAGGATTTCTGCATTTTTGTTCATCAGTGATATTGGCCTGTGGTTTTCTTTCTTTGTGACATCTTTGTCTGGTTTTGGTATCAGGGTGATGGTGGCCTCATGGAATGAGTCTGGGAGTATTCCTCCCTCTGCTATATTTTGGAAGAGTTTGAGAAGGATAGGTGTTAGCTCTTCTGTAAATGTTTGTTCGTATTCACCTGTGAAGGCATCTGGTCCTGGGCTTTTAGTTTGTTGGAAGATTTTTAATCACAGTTTCAATTTCAGTGCTTGTGATTGGTCTGTTCATATTTTCTATTTCTTCCTGGTTCAGTCTCAGAAGGTTGTGCTTTTCTAAGAATTTGTCCATTTCTTCCAGGTTGTCCATTTTATTGGCATACAGTTGCTTGTAGTAGTCTCTTAGGATCTTTTGTATTTCTGTAGTGTCAGTTGTTACTTCTCTTTCATTTCTAATTCTATTGTGTCTTCTCCCTTTTCTTCTTAATGAGTCTGGCTAATGGTTTATCAATTTTGTTTATCTTCTCAAAGAAACAGCTTTTAGTTTTATTGATCTTTACTATTGTTTCTTCATTTCTTTTTCATTTATTTCTGATCTGATCTTTATGATTTCTTTCCTTCCGCTAACTATGGGGTTTTTAGTTCTTCTTTCTCTAATTGCTTTAGGTGTAAGGTTAGGTTGTTTACTTGAGATGTTTCTTGTTTCTTGAGGTAGGATTGTATGGCTATAAACTTGCCTCTTAGAAGTGCTTTTGCTGCATCCCATAGGTTTTGGGTTGTCGTGTTTTCATTGTCATTTGTTTCTAGGTATTTTTTGATTTCCTCTTTGATTTCTTCAGTGATTTCTTGGTTATTTAGTAGTGTATTGTTTAGCCTCCATGTGTTTGTATTTTTTACAGATTTTTTCCTGTAATTGATATCTAGTCTCATAGCATTGTGGTCGGAGGAGATACTTGATATGATTTCAATTTCCTTAAATTTAACAAGGCTTGATTTGTGACCCAAGATATGATCTATCTTGGAGAATGTTCCATGAGCACTTGAGAAGAAAGTGTATTCTGTTTTTTCTGGATGGAATGTCCTTTAAATATCAATTAGGTCCATCTTGTTTAATGTGTCGTTTAAAGCTTGTGTTTCCTTACTTATTTTCATTTTGGATGATCTGTCCATTGGTGAAAGTGGGGTGTTAAATTCCCCCACTATGACTGTGTTACTGTTGATTTCCCTTTTTATGGCTGTTAGCAATTGCCTTATGTATTGAGATGCTCCTATGTTGGGTGCATAAATATTTACAATTGTTATATCTTCTTCTTGGATTGATCCCTTGATTATTATGTAGTGTCCTTCTTTGTGTCTTGTAATAGTCTTTATTTTAAAGTCTATTTTGTCTGATATGAGAATTGCTACTCCAGCTTTCTTCTGATTTCCATTTGTATGGAATATCTTTTTCTATCCCCTCACTTTCAGTCTGTATGTGTCCGTAGGTCTGATGTGGGTCTCTTGTAGACAGCATATGTATGGGTCTTGTTTTTGTATCCATTCAGCCAGTCTGCATCTCTTGGTTGGAATATTTAATCCATTTACATTTAAGGTAGTTATAGATATGTATGTTCCTATTACCATTTTCTTAATTGTTTTGGGTTTGTTATTGTAGGTCTTTTGCTTCTCTTGTGTTACCTGCCTAGAGAAGTTCCTTTAACATTTGTTGTAGAGCTGCTTTGGTGGTGCTGAATTCTCTTAGCTTTGGCTTCTCTGTAAAGGTTTTAATTTCTCTGTCGAATCTGAATGAGATTCTTGCTGGGTAGAGTAATCTTGGTTGTAGGTTTTTCCCTTTCATCGCTTTAAATATGTCCTGCCACTCCCTCTGGCTTGCAGAGTTT
Organism: Eschrichtius robustus; assembly: GCF_028021215.1. Lineage (NCBI taxonomy): Eukaryota > Metazoa > Chordata > Mammalia > Artiodactyla > Eschrichtiidae > Eschrichtius > Eschrichtius robustus. The sequence continues at coordinate 19,292,393 of NC_090836.1, forward strand.
CTGCTGAAGGATCAGCTGCTAACTTTATGGGGATTCCCTTGTATGTTATTTGTTGCTTTTCCCTTGCTGCTTTCAATATTTTTTCTTTGTATGTAACTTTTGATAGTTTGATTAACATGTGTCTTGGCGTGTTTCTCCTTGGATTTATCCTGTATGGGACTCTCTGTGTTTCCTGGACTTGTTTGACTATTTGCTTTCCCATATTAGAGAAGTTTTCAACTATAATCTCTTCAAATATTTTCTCAGTCCCTTTCTTTTTCTCTTCTTCCTCTGGCACCCCTATAATTTGAATGTTGGTACGTTTAATGTTGTCCCAGAGGTCTCTGAGACTGTCCTCAATTCTTTTCATTCTTTTTTCTTTATTCTGCTCTGTGGTAGTTATTTCCACTATTTTATCTTCCAGGTCACTTATCCGTTCTTCTGCCTGAGTTATTCTGCTATTGATTCCTTCTAGAGAATTTTCAATTTCATTTATTGAGTTGTTCATCATTGTGTGTTTGCTCTTTAGTTCTTCTAGGTCCTTGTTAAACGTTTCTTGTATTTTCTCCATTCTATTTCCAAGGTTTTGGATCATCTTTACTATTATTACTCTTCATATTTTTTCAGGTAGCCTGCCTATTTTGTCTTCATTTGTTTTGTATGGTGGGTTTTTGCCTTGCTCCTTCATCTGCTGTGTGTTTTTCTGTCTTCTCATTTTGCTTATCTTACTGTGTTTGGGGTCTCCTTTTCACAGGCTGCAGGTTCATAGTTCCTGTTGTTTTTGGTGTCTGCCCCCAGTGGGTAAGGTTGATTCAGTGGGTTGTGTAGGCTTCCTGGTGGAGGGGACTGGTGTCTGTGTTCTAGTGGATGAAGCTGGGTCATGTCTTTCTGGTAGGCAGGACCATGTCTGGTGGTGTGTTTTGTGGTGTCTGTGACCTTATTATGATTTTAGGCAGCCTCTCTGCTAATGGGTGGTGTTGTGTTCCTGTCTTGCTAGTTGTTTGGCATATGGCGTCCAGCACTATAGCTTGCTGGTCGTTGAGTGGAGCTGGCTCTTATTGTTGGGATGGTGATCTCTGGGAGAGATTTGGCTGTTTGATATTATGTGGAGCCAGGAGGTCTCTGGTGGTCCAATAGCGTGAACTTGGCTCTCCCCCCTCAGAGGCTCAGGCCTTACACCCAGCCACATGGCTCAGAAGAAAGGGAGAAAGAAAAAGAAAGAAAGAATGAAAAATAAATAAATAAAAATAAATAAAATAAAGTTATTAAAAGTAAAAAATATTATTAAAAATAAAAAAATTAGGGCTTCCCTGGTGGCGCAGTGGTTGAGAATCTGCCTGCTAATGCAGGGGACACGGGTTCGAGCCCTGGTCTGGGAAGATCCTACATGCCACGGAGCAGCTAGGCCCGTGAGCCACAACTACTGAGCCTGCGCGTCTGGAGCCTGTGCTCCGCAACAAGAGAGGCCGCGATAGTGGGAGGCCCGCGCACCGCGATGAAGAGTGGCCCCTGCTTGCCACAACTAGAGAAAGCCCTCGCACAGAAACGAAGACCCAACACAGCCAAAAATAAAAATAAAATAAATAAATTTAAAAAAAAATTAAAAAGTAATAAAAAAGAAAGAAAGAACAGAGCAACCAAACCAAAAATCAAATCCACCAATGATAGCAAGTGCTAAAAAGTACTAAAAAAAAACCCCAAAAAACTGACAAACATAACCCTAGAGCAAATGGTAAAAGCAAAGCTATACAGACAAAAATCACACAAAGAAGCACACACATACATACTCACAAAAAGAGAAAAATAAGAAAATATATATATATATAAAAAAAAGAGGAAGAGAGCAATCAAATCAATAAACAAATCTACCAATGATAATAAGCTCTAAATGCTAAACTAAGATAAATATAAAACCAGAAACAAATTAGATGCAGAAAATAAACCCCAAGTCTACAGTTGCTCCCAAAGTCCACTGCCTCAATTTTGGGATGATTTGTTGTCTTTTCAGGTATTCCACAGATGCACGGTATGTCAAGTTGATTGTGCAGATTTAATCCACTGCTCCTTAGGCTGCTGGGAGAAATTTCCCTTTCTCGTCTTTGTTCGCGCAGCTCCTGGGGTTCAGCTTTGGATTTGGCCCCACCTCTGCATGTAGGTTGCCTGAGGGCATCTGTTCCCCGCCCAGACAGAATGGGGTTAAAGTAGCAGCTGATCAGGGGGCTCTGGCTCACTCTGGCTGTGGAGGGGAAGGTTACGGAATGTGGGGTGAGCCTGTGGTGGCAGAGGCTGGCCTGACATTGCAACAGCCTGAGGCACACCATGTGTTCTCCCAGGGAAGTTGTCCCTGGATCACGGGACCCTGGCAGTGGCAGGCTGCACAGGCTCCCGGGAGGGGAGATGTGGATAGTGATCTGTGCTTGCACAGAGGCTTCTTGGTGACTGCAGCAGCAGCCTTAGCATTTCATGCCCATCTCTGGTGTGCGCACTGATAGCTGCAGCTTGTGCCCATCTCTGGAGCTCGTTTAGGGGGTGCTGTGAACCCCCTCTCCTCTCACACCCTGAAACAATGGTCTCTTGCCTCTTAGGCAGGTCCAGACTTTTTCCCAGACTCCCTCCCAGCTAGCTGTGACACACTAGCCCCCTTTAGGCTGTGTTCATGCAGCCAACCCCAGTCCTCTCCCTGGGATCTGACCTCTGAAGCCCAAGCCTCAGCTCCCAGCCCCAGCCCGCCCCAGCAGGTGAGCAGACAAGCCTCTCAGGCTGGTGAGCGCTGGTCGGCACTGATCCTCTGTGCGGGAATCTCTCTGCTTTGCCCTCTGCACCCCTGTTGCTGCACTCTCCTCCATGGCTCCAAAGCTTCCCCCACGCACACTCCCCATCTCTGCCAGTGAAGGGGCTTCCTAGTGTGTGGAAACTTTTCCTCCTTTACAGCTCCCTCCCAGAGGTGCAGGTCCCATCCCTATTCTTTTGTCTCTGTTTTTTTTTTTTTTTCTTTTGCCCTACCTAGGTATGTGGGGGGTTTCTTGCCTTTTGGGAAGTCTGACGTCTTCTGCCAGCGTTCAGTAGGTGTTCTGTAGAAGTTGTTCCACATGTAGATGTATTTTTGATGTATTTGTGGGGAGGAAGGTGATCTCCACGTCTTACTCCTCTGCCATCTTGAAGGTCCCTGGCCTCTCATTTGGTTTTTAATTAATTAATTGTGTTTTTTTTTTTTTTGCCTTTGGAATAGGTTCTGCTCTACCACTTCACCACTTTGTTACTTCAAACTTGTGTTACTTAAATTCCTGAAGCTCAGTTTCCACATCTGTGAAATGAGCATTATAGCTTCTACCTTGTCTTGAACTTTAGCAACAAGGAAAATAAAATGCTTAGCATCCCATCTTATACAAAGTAGGTGCTCAGGAAATAGGAGCTACAATCATTTTCTCCAGTAGGAAGACCAGTCCAGAGTTATATTGTCTTGACTGTTTTTTATTTTTATGTCTAAGCAAAATCTTTATCATGTAAAATTATCTATCTAATTTTGAAAAAGTGTGTTTCATCAAAGTAACGTGAACTTTGGAACAAATAGGCTGGGGAAGGGGGCGGGGCATACTATTCAAACCAATAGTCACAGCCATCCCCAGGCCTACCCTAGGCCTACAGAGCCAAAGTCAATGGTTTTCATTTTTAGGTTTTCTATTGATTATCTTCATATCTCTGGTTAATATTTCTTTACATTTCTTGATTTCTCAACTCTGTGCCACATTGTTGAACACCTTCTTTTAAAGTCACGTATTTAGATCCCTGCATGTTGAGTTTTTCTGCTCCTATTCTCAATTTTTGTTAGTTATATTTTACTTATATATTATTATATATTTACATTATTTTATTGGTTATATTATATAACTTTAAAACTTCTATATCTTGTTTCACTAAACTTTGACAGTATTTCCTCGTTCCCCAATCTGAAAGATGAGGGTAATTTTGCTCCTACCTGCCACATTTCACATTCTGTCAGCTACATTTTTACATAGTCATGGTTGTTAACATTTACATTTTATCTTATAATCATAGCCAAGAATTCTAGGCTTTGTCTGTGTTGACCTAAAATTTGAGAACCAGTAATCATACATATACATGTGTATAATAATTATATGTATGTTATTGTGACTTTATAAATATTGTTCCTCCTGGGCCAATTTGCTAAGGTTACCTTACCAATAGGAGGACAATGTTGCTAGCATGAAGATAAAGTGGATTTTCTTTTCTTATATCCCATTAATAGCTGCAATTTGGTTTGTTTAATAATTAGTCTGAGATACATTCAATGTCTTGTAATAACCTATAATGGAAAAGAATCTGAAAAAGAATATATATATATATATATATATATCTGAACAACTTTGCTGTCACCTGAAACTAACACATTGTAAATTAGCTATACTTCAATTAAAAATTGGTTAAAAATAAAGTTATTATAAAAATAATTAGTTGAGAGTTTCTTGTAAAATTTTACTACATTCAATTAAATTTTTGATTTACCTCTTTGACATAATTTACTTTTATTGAATCCTAAAGGTTGGCCACACTCTTTAATTATTTTTATCCTGGAGCTACTCTTCACATTTTATGAAGCCTTCCCCTTCTCCTCCTCTACTCTACCTCATTCCTGTCTAAGGTCAGCTGTACTACTGTTCTTCAGAACTGCTCTACTCTTTTGGCTGGATCTATACTTCACTTCCTTAATTTACTGAATTGTATCTTTAGCTAGCTTTCTAAGAAATATGAGGGAAGTTATATTTTTCTGAGTCCTTGCATACATGCAAATATCTTTACTTTTTCCCCTCGTACTTGACTGATAGTTTAGCAGGGTATGGAATTCTCGGTTGGAAATAATTTTCCTTTAGAATTTTAAAGGCATTGCTCCACTTTCTTCTAGCTGCCAGTGTTGCTGATGAAAAGTCTAATACGTATCTGATTTTTCTTCCTTTGTAGTTACTTATTATTGTCTCTGAAAGTTTTTAGGATTTTCTCTTTTTCACTGAGGTATGCAAATTTCTCAAGGTTATGTCTATCTGTGGGCCTTTTATAATTTAATATGAAGGACACTTAGTAAACAAGTTCAAGCTGCAGACTTGTGACTATATTTCATCTGGCAATGTCTCTTCTGTTATTTGTTTGATAATTTTGTCCTTCTACTTCTTTACTTTCTTCATTCTTTCTCTCTAGGAATCTTACATATTCTTTTTCTTCCATGCTACCACTATTGATTCTCTTAATATGCCTTGTTTCACCCAATCATATTTTAAGAAAAGCTATATATAAATGGTGTGGGTTTTTTCTACTGTTGTTTATGTGAGACAGTTTTCCAATAGTGTCTCTCCCATAACTGGCAGTTCTACATGAAGTGGAGTAGAGTGGGTTGAGATGTGTCCTTTAGAAGGCTTCACTTTAGAATAAGTGGGCAAAATAATTTACTGGCTGGATAAGGGCTTTCCAGCTTCCAGAAGACGTACAATTACTCCAAGGGACAAATATTCCTACTTGAATCCTCAGGGTTTTTTTCCAACACCTTCTGCCACTCATCTACAGGAAACTCACCCACCCCCTTTTTTGGCCAGGGGGTAAATGTCAGCTGCCTGAAGCTTAAAGAAACCTTCAATTAATTCTCTGTTTTTTTCCTCATTTGTAATGCTTTCCCTCCATAGGACCTTTCAATTCTGAAAGCCTATCTTGATTTGTAAAGGGCAGATCGGCAACCTCCTCCTCTGCTGCTCTGAAGATAACATACTCTCCTTGGTAGTTTTTCTCCATTATTTTAGTAAATTTATTTCCTATGTTATATTACAATATTTTCTCAGGGAATATGTTTGGCCACAACTTGTGCCCAATTTACCTTCTTAAACTAGAACTAGACAGAGAGGTTTAAAGTTTTAACACTTATTCAGTTTTCTTAATGGATGAGTCAACAGTGACCTAAACAGTAAAATTTTCACCAGGTGAAATGACTCTAATTTCTTTACCTTTTATTCACAAGGCATATGATATAAACTTAAGTTTTTCTCTTTATTTTCTCCAGGTTTTTGAAGTATTATTTTAAAAGTATAGTGTACCAATATGGAGCTTTAAAACAAGTTAAAATCTTTCCAGAGAAAAAAAGATTAAATTTTCAACCCTATATAACAGTAATTAAGGACATATGTGCATTTACTCAAATCTATATCTATACAGTTTATTTTCATAAAAAGTCTCAAATAAGAATTGCATGTTTGACAGAATTACCACCAACCAGTAAAATAATAATGGTAGCTTGTACTGAATTTGAAATTGCATAAATACTAAAAGAAAAAAAAAAAGGACTCCATTGGCTAAACCCACATGTCTGAATCAGGTGAAATACCTATTAAATGAATGAATTAATATAAAAACCAGTATAAATTTGTCATCCCCCACTTATTGTTCTAAATATTGATAGAAGCAAATTTTAAATTTGACTTATGACATTATTAGGAGCTTTAAGTATCCTTTAGAAATCTCAGTATTACACGAGAGAAATTCTTATGATATCTGAGTTAATATTTTCTAACAGTAGAGGTTTTGAAAAATATTTGGCCAAACAATATACTTTTACATGATGATGGGATGTGAAAGTGAAAATAATGTAAGTGTTATCAAAAGTTTTTAATCAGCATGATGCTATTTTATCTTATTCTCCAGATTTTAGTCACTTAGGTAGTTAATTAAAACTCTCCAAACCTAAACTGTTCGGTGACTATTTTCCATGGAAAAATTTTCAAGGATTGAGTTTTCAGAAAATGGCACCTGAGATTACCTGGATCTAGTGCACAGTGTTCATTTTATAGACAGCCAAGGGAGAGATTCAGTGGAAGTTATTGGCCATCTGTTTCACAGTAATTCAGCAAGACTGGAAATCTGTTATTAAGAAATAATTTTAGTTTGCCGCTGAGGTTACAGGGCAATAAATGGCTCCTTTCTGGATCCTTAAAGTTTACCCAACACATTTATGTGGCCATTTTTTTGCCTTGTGTACTTATGTATGAGTTAAATCATCATGACTGTATCACATTTACATTAAATCTCTTTCTTATTTCCCTATCTTTTAAAAGTACTTTTTCTTTCTCTCTTTTATGATCTCTGTTTCTGTTTACTTCTCTGTCTCTGGTTCCCCTTTAGCTGCCACCTATGCTAGAGACAGTTCAAATATTTCTGTGTAAGATTTTTCAATATGAAAGGCCAAATATAATCCAGATTAAATATTTGCTTTTATTTTCAAAACAAAAAAAAAACAGGCTTCTTTTATAATTGGTACTTTGTAAGTGACAAAGTGCCATGAGAATTTCACATATTTTTATTCATTATCTAAGGCTTAAATGACATAGTCTGGTTCAAGTTTGTATCAGAAAATATTATATTTTATGTCACCATTGAAAGTCTTCAAAAATCTGTAGGTTTTAAGTAGTTTACTCAAGGAAAAAAATTGACAAGCACACTCTAATATCTTTAGCTTGATTTTATGACTTAAATATTACTATGAATTTCAAATATCTCCAAAGGATAAAAAAAACACTAAGTAAAAGGAATATACTTAATAGTTACATTAGATATAACGTACTGAATAGTTCTAACATGCATAACAATAGTATGTTAGATAAGAAATACATACTTTAATTCCATGTTAAGAATAAACAAAAGTGTTCTTAAAGGAAAAGAATATATTTTTTCTTTTTTAGTGTAGAAAGGTTGTTTCAATCTTTTAATTCAATTTCTTTGATAATTTAGACTATTAACTGTTTCCAGGCCATTTTTACTTAATATTTTGATGACCTAAAATACCCACTGGTTTTGTGGAAAGAATAATAATTTTAGAATTATATACAAAGATACTTCATAGTATTTTTTTCTTTTTCACATATTAATTTCTTTAAAAAATAGCACATTAAAAATGAATTATAGTATGTAGTCTCCAAATATATTTTTAGGTATCTTTTAAATTCCCATTTTGGAAATCTTTTCTATAGTTATAAAGATAAAAAACACATTCTCTTCACATAGTTATTTTAGCTACTAGAATTGCTGTTTTATTCAGGTTCCAGAAAAATTGTAAAATTCTAAAGTGAAAAGACATTATTCTATGATGGTATACGTTTTAAATTTGACACATCACAAATGTCTTTCTCTTACAAAGGTCCCCATACTTGACTATTCCAAATACAATTTATTTATAAAAGGGTGGAGAAACAGTTTGTAGTAAATACAAATGGATAGTAAACACAAACTAACTAACTAAAACAGAACCAAAGCAAATGAAAACATACCCTCCATAGACAACATCCATGGGTGAACGTGGTCTGGGTCTTTTACATGATGTGGTCCTATGCCTATGTTGGGGGAAAATACCAGAAAGCAGGGGAGAAGCTTGATGTAGGAGAAAGAGCAGGGATCTAGCCTGGATCTGAGCCCCACGGCCACCGCTTCCCCCTTGTGGGCATGGCGAAATCCTGAAATGGACCAAATCACAGTTTTTTCCTCTGAAAAAATGGCCCATCTAAAAGTTCTTTGTTTATCCAATGAGAAAATATTTCAGAAATTGTTTGGATAACTATAAAGAACAAAATGTATGCAAAGTATTATTAGAAAAACAAACGCTTAACTATAAAAATGGAGCTGGAGAGGAAGGTGAAAGAAAGAACTGCAAATAAAAAATGAAATTAGAGAAGGTAAAATATTCCAAAATTAATTTCAAAAGTAATTTGCATTTGTAGATAAATATATGTGGGGTTTGTTTTGTTGTTTTGGAATCAGCATAGTAGTATAGTTAATTGCAGATTTTGATTTATAGTTTGAGTCAATCAATTTCCTTGAATAAAATCTTGTTTTTTCTTGCATGAAAAAGAAACTGTCTGGGAATATTTTCATACGCATCTGCAAAGAGTTTAAAGAGTTAGACTAACACAGTCAATGGAGCTGTGATTACTGAAACACTGTGTTTTGAATTGTCACTTTTTATTTTTCATTTCACTTAAAACTGTCTAAACTCAATGTCCTTCATTTGCTGTGCTGAGACAGTTAGTCTATCCGTGCCCTGCACTGGTTTTCGGCTATTGTGGTTAACCTTGTCTGGACATACATATAGAGGTCCAACAAAATACAGTGACATGAAATGACTTTGTTGTCCTGTCTGAAATATGACAATGTCCCACTTCATCCTAAGTTATTGTGCTGTGATCCACAACCCAATGTAGATTCTGTTCCACCAAGAAACAGCACCTTCTTTGTGGTTACTAGGTAGATATGGTCAGTTAAGCGAAGAAGAAGGCATAATGTATAACAAAAAGGTTTAAATTCCCATCCTTATGATGAATAAAGCTGTCACACTGCATGATTCCAGATGATTCTGCCTAGAATTGTGTAACGTGGCGGCACTGACTAACAGAGTGGCGCGAGTTTGGGGGCAGCATCGACACTGGGAGAGAGGACTGGCTATTTCTCCTCTCCTTACCACATGGCCCATTCCTACCACACAACTCTGCCATGTGGACCACATTTGTTGACATGGCTGGCCAGACGCCTGCTGTTGAAGCATGTCCAGCCATGTGGCTCATCCTTACCCACCACTTTATTTTTGTTGCACTTTCAACCAGATTTTGTGGCTAATGATGATATAAACACTATGGTCGGGGAGATGCCAGGGGACTACTGTGCTTTTCCCTGTGAGACTTTCAGGAAAAAAGAATGTATTTGACAAAGTTTCTTTTTAAAAAATTTTTAAAAATGTTTTATGTAACATTTATTTCTAAAAGTTTACAAGATATGATTTTAAAATGGGTGTATTTTATGGTTTTTATATTAATTGATACAAACATAGCAAAATACCTAAGTGTATAAATTATTTGGCCAGTATCCACTCACTTCAGACCTTTAAGAAAGAGAATATGAGGTCATTTGCAATAATAATAATTAACTAGTTAATAACATAAAGCAAGCTAAAATAATTTTTAAAGAATGTTGACCTGAAAAAGTGTAACGATTCTCAGTGTAGGCGTTCCTATGTGGAACAAATTAATGTGTGAATTACAATAGTTTAAAAGTACACATGCGTATAATTATCCTCTAAAGAGCCTTATAATTTTTGAAGACAAATCTACCACATTTCAGAATAATGTTTTTCAGTCCATAAGAATCTTGAAAAAACGATTAAGGCTGCCTTCCACGTAAGGCGCCCTCTGCCGGACAATGTGGGGAGATGAAGAACTCCATCAAAATGACACTTTGCCATCTGCATTGTGAGATTATATTGCACATAAAAAAGTTCAATTCCTAAGTGATGTTACACTGTATTGAACAAATGTAGAGAATTCAACAGTCATAAAATTCCCTCAATTTATGCTTGTACGTCAACATTTTTAAAACTGTTACAAGACAGAGTAAGCCATTCAGAGCATAGTTTTCTATATATACTGAAGCGTCCTGATATTTAGAATTAGCCTAGAAAAGGAAAGGAGTATAAGAGGAGTATAATAAAATAAATAAATAAAAAAGTAAGGAATCATAAGAAAAGGAAGAAAGATGATTGGAGACATAAAGCAAAGGCATGAAATGTGCTTATATTGATTTCCACGACTCTTGTGCACATTTCTGATTTTCCTTCCATCCATCCTTCTCTCAGTCCCACCACCCAGAGTTATGCCTTCACGGACTCACCACACTTTCTAGGGTCCAACATTCACTTTCACATGAGGCTACTATTAAGCTCCCTTTATAGGCTGTAACTCACTCTTAAAAATCAACAGTGTTTTTCATATAACTTGACTCTGTAATGCTTGTATTGTTCAACATATAGTCACACAGAGAGGCTAGACCAGAAGAGAAGCCCATTTAATGAATGGGTGCCTGATAGCATCTTTAGTAATTTAATAGAAGGCTGAACAAAGAATAAGTGCTCAATAAATATTTGTTGAATTGAGTTGATAGCATCTCAGAGACTGAGGACAGGTACAATAGAGGATGGATAGAATAGTCTGGGAAGCTGAAGAAACTGGCAGGATTGGAAATATAAGTAAAGATATGGTCAAACCTTAAGAAAAGAAGGGGAGGCTGTGAGAGTTTGCTGCCATATCAGTTCTCTCTTCCCATATCACAATCACACCAAAATGCAGTGGCTTAAATAATAACCATTTTATGTGCTCACATGTCTATGGATCAGTAATTTCGGCTGAGTTGAGCTGAATAGTTCTTCTGCAACTCTTGCTGGGATCACTCATATGACTGCAATCATCTGGTAGCTCAGCTGGGGTTGGATGGTCTAAGATGGCGTCACTGCCTGTTCGCAAAACCATGTGTCTTTAGTAGACTAATTCAGAGTTTTTCATATGGCAGCTGAATTCCGAGAGAATAAGGCCCAATGCACAAGCGATTTTGAAGTCCTTTGGCCAGTGTTCCATTGAGCAAAGCAAGTCACTTGGCCAAGCTCAGAATCAGTGTGGGAGGGAATGATGCAAGGGCCTCAATAAAGGGGGCATGACTTATTAAGGCACCTTACTATACCAGTCGTCCACAGATCCTGTATTGTGTGATAATGGTAGTTTTGGTTGTTGCCCCTACTTCTCATAAAGAGAGTAGCTAAGACTTGGAATTACTATAGCTAGAATTCTAGTCCAACAAATTACCCCTTGCTTAGTAGCTTCTCTCAAACTGTCTTCCCAGTAGTACTTCTGAGAATTCAATTTTACCATCCCTAAATTTGCATGTGAACCTGGAATAACCGTGGCAGCTCTCCTATATGATATATATTTTATTAAATCGGGTTCACTACATTAAAGTGCATTCTAGACATGGGGAAAAAAAAAAAACAGTGGTGGCACTGCCTGAAAGATTTAAATTGGCTTCCCACACTTGTTGGTGTACATTGTTCCAAGCATATACTGGGATGATAGCTACAAACAAAAACTTGGGTACTGGCCTTTAAAATTTCCAATTTGGCCTTTTAATTGTTGATTGCATAATTATGGTACTTTATCACCTAATCTGTCCAAATGCCTACTACGCTTTTTGGCATTCTTTACATTTTTGCTTAGCAACCAATCAAGCATGGGTTGAAATCCAAGAGAAAACTGTTGAACAATGGGTCCATAAACCCAACAACTGAAAGGAGTAAAGAATCTTATAGAAACAAGTTCAGTTGCTTTTCATGACATGCCTCTGGGTGGCCAAACGCTTGGGCAGAAAATTAAGCATGCTTAAAACTAGCTACATTTACACTTCTGAGACTAAAGCCCAGTCTTTCAATTTGTGTTAAGCTACTATTGTAAAATAATTTTATTATTTGCCAAGTTTTTAAGTGACATGAAAGGGCCAATCTGCAAAGATAATTTATAGTTTAGTTCCTTGACTACTCCCAGTAGGTCACCTGGAAGCCTACTGATTCTACGATGGGCTGGGAACACAAAATGTTATAAATATATTATATATAAATTATCCATCATCTTCTAAAACTTACGTTAAAAATAACAGGACTATGGTTCTGCCAGTCATGGTTCATGTTGATTTCTCTCCTTCTATTTTTTCCCTTGCCAAATATTATTCACTGACAGCTCAATCTCAGGGGCTATGAATAGTCAGCTCCATATGCATTCAGGGTTCTTCCTAAACCAACTTATTAGTTGTGCCAGATGTTATTATGCTTCTTGAAATGTAAGCTTAAAAAGTGATCTTAGTGTAAGCTAATAGATAATTCAGTGAGCAGGTGTTTCCTTGATATGAGGGAGTGAGTGTATTTAACATATGGGAAGAATATGAATAATATTGTGGCCAGAGGGCAAACTGTGATAGATTGCAAAAATGGTTCCAATTCTTCACCCTTCCCTGTTTCTGCACATTTTGCGATGTGACTTTGCAATTCCTTTGTGAAAAGGTAGGGCTTTTTCCCCACCCTTCAGACCAGCCTTGTGACTTGCTTTGGCAACAGAATGCAGTGGCTGTGTCTGTGTGCCAGGACCAAGCCTGAATCTCAAAAGGTGTTGCATACGTTATCTTTGTGATGGACACTCCTTCTCCATGGGAACAAGTGTGAGATCACCTGAGTGATGATAGACCATGTGAGACAGAATAGGTAGCTTAGACCAGTCAGCCCTTAGCCGACCTGTCAACTCAGACTCACAAGCAAACCCAGGAAAATCACCCAGGCCTGGCCTGATGCTTATCAGAAGCACGTAGTTAACCCGTAGATGAGAACCCGTAGATGAGAAACAACAAACGGCTGTTGTTTTAGGCCACTCAGACTTGAGGTATTACACAGCAAGAGATAACTAACTCACCCTCCTTTTACTCTAGCCGGTCTGGAAAGCACTTTCTTTATGACCTTTTGTAAAACGTTGTAGAATGCAGGAAAGAAAGAGGAATGCAAGTTGCTTCCTGGTAGCCATGAGATGTTTCATTAGATCTCATCATTTTTGTTTTCTGTTGGTCGTATTCATAAATATGGAACAATAAACATTTAGGACAGATATAGCATTTTGACTCGTTTCTATTTTAAGACTTATCTTTCTAGGAAAATTAAGAATCAAATTATAATGGTTCTGTTGTCCTGTGGGTCTGTAATCACGGATGCCTGTGACGGATTGCCCACTCCCACAAACACACATCAGTCTTTTGGAATGTGGGAATTCCCTGGCGTTCCAGTGGTTAGGGCTCAGAGATTTCACTGCCAAGGGCCTGGGTTCAATCCCTGGTCAGGGAACTAAGATCCCGCAAGCCGTGAGGCATGGTCAAAAAACCAATCTTTTGGAACTCATTTAACCCTCTAACTTTATCTCTTGCCACCAGCTTCCATTGTCTTCATGACTCCTATACATACTTAATTCACTCAAGAAATATTTATTGGGCACCTATGATGTGCCAGGAATTCTCCTAGGTGCCAGGGATATAGGTAATAGCAGTGAACAGAATGAACAAAGCCCTTGCCCTCAGAGAGCTGGCATGGAAGGGCAAGTGGCAATCAATAGACAAGACATTACCATGTGAGACCATGCTGAATGCTATGCATAAAACTAAAGCAGGAACAGAGAATTATTGATATTCTGCTTTGTCTAGGAAGGCTTCCCTAATAATGAGAAATTTGAGCAGAGACCCAAATGCAGTGAGGAAACAAGCCATGCAGATACAAAGGGGGTGAGGGAAAGTGCTCCAAGCAGAGAGAAGAGACCAGGCAAAGGCACTGAGGAGGAAGTGTGTTTGAGGAATATTTAGCAGGCCAGTGTGCCTTGTGTAGAGCCAGCAAGGGGAGAGTGGTAGGAGATGAAGTTGGAAAGAGGTAGCAGGGCCCAGATCATGAAGATCTTTGGGGTTGTGAAAATTATGGACTTTATCTGTAGGGAGATGAAGAATCATTTGGAGCTCTAGTGATATTTGACTGCTGTAGTTTTCCTGTGTTGTTTCATGCTTACTGTGTGTGCACGCACGTGTGTGCAAGCGTTTTCTCTGATATGATGGTCTACTGCTTTCTCCACCTGGCCCACAGCTACTCATCAATTGAAACCTAGCTTAAATATCACCTGCCTTGGGGAAGTAAATCCCCAGGACTTTACTTTCTTCTCTATTCTCCCCAGGAAAATACACATACTTTTTCATCCAAATTGGGACACATTTGAGAGTAAAAGAAGACTCTCTCAAAAATACATCAACACAAATGGATTTGAACTGACATAACTTGGGAAAATAAGAATACATGGTTACTTAATTTTAACGTCAATCACATGACACTTCAATTATGGCTCATATGTCTGCTTTTCCCCCCTAGAATGTGACCTCCACAAGAGCAGTGTCATTTTGTCTCTGAGATTCATAGACCTGTGTAGAATCTGATCTATGATAGGGATTTAGCAAATGGTTTCCAAACAAAAAATTGTGTTGAGTTTTAAATACGCCTTTTTTGTTGTTGTTGTTATGGTCAATTGTATTATTTTTTCAATATTTTTTGCTATCCCTTTCTGGCAAAGGCTTATTTTTTCCAATCCCATTGACATCAGCAACAGTGTTGGCACTCTGACTCATAGTGGCCCTCTCTGTGGGATGAATAATTGACCACACCCTGTTAAACTCAGAATGGGCTGATGAGTTGCTTTGACCAATGAAATATAAGTGGAAATGAGTCCAGGTGACTAGTTGTCCCAGTTTATCAGGATCGCGAAGGTTCTCAGGATGTAAGGCTCTCAGTTTTAAAATCAGAACAGTGCAAGCACACCATCCTGGTTTACCTGGGATTCAGGGGACCCCTGGGATGTGGGACTTGCTAAAACACGGCAAGTACTGGACAAAGCACAACAATTTGGTTACTCCAGAAATGACACATGCCATTTACAAGCAGAAGCTTTAAAATCCATTCTATGGTTTCTTCGTTTTAGTTTTCTTCTGTCACAAGATCAACAACATCCCAAAGAAAGGAGATTCCATCAAGCTTGGACAAAAAGACGTGGAACAGGATCATAGCTGGTGACAATGAACAGGTAACAAGTTCAAGAAATCAACCTTTGTTTTTGTAATCCACTAAGATTTTGGGGTCATTTGTCGATGTAACATAGCTAAGCCTAAACTGACTGATGATTATCTTTCATTGGATATACATTTAAATCATGGTTTGCTCAACATATACTTTAAGTTTCTAAGGACAAGATAATATTTTCCTTTAAATCCCATCTGAAACTTAGCAGAATATCTCTAATGTGCTGGGGTTTTGATAAGTATTTGTTGATTTATTAATTATTAATTTTATTACAACAATTTCAACATCTCTAGATTTAGGAACATTATTGTTTAGCTCAGAGTAACAGGGTGTCTGTCTGTCATTTGAGTAAATTTTACTGATTTCAGACAAATCTGGCAAACCAGACTGCAGTGTCTCTGTGCCAGTTTCCTAGAGAAAATGTGGAATGGGTTTGATAAAACATTTTTTCCCCTCTGCCTCCAGACTTGTCCCAGCTGGGATCTTCTGGATTATACGGACAAACTGAAGTCAAGCAAAGTTTCCTTCTGGTCAAACAGAAGTGCCATCAATAATTTGCTGAGAAAATGAAGGGTCAATCTCTGGGTGGGTGCTGGTTCTTGCAGCATTTATGTGTCATAGTCAATCACAGTGAAGTCATTGCATCCTACACACTGCCAGCCTCCTCTGGTAACTGATGAGGCACTTTTGGTAACAGCATTCTCATTTCCAGACATTGACTATTTTATCATTTGCAATTGTAGGATATTTTTGACATCCTTGTTTCTTTATGTAAGATCACAGTGACTTTATGTCAGTAAATTTGTCAGTGCACACTGCTCAGCTGTGACAGGAAAAGCACTAAATGGATGTGATTCAATTTTAAATATAATTAATAAACTACTGGGAAATATTTCTATTATGAATACACATGTTTTGTCAAATCCTCTATTTACTCCGTGTGCTTAAAAAACAGCTAATGTCAAGTGAATTTTTTTATATGAAGAGAGAATAGGCATCAGAATTATTATGAAGCTGATTTAATGACAAGCATTTATTTTAAATACTATTGCCTTCTATCTGAATTATGAATATCAAATATACAAACACACACATTAGGTCTGTTTAATTACCTGCTATACTTCATTATTATAACGAAGCACAAAGGCTTAGGAAACTTGCTCCTTGCTTAAAGTAGCCCTGAAAGATAAATATTTTTAGTTTTCATTTTTAGAGGGAAAGCTGAGATCAGAAAAATGTATTAATTTTCTCTAAGTCACTCACTGAGTAAGAAGTAGATACAGGATTTGAATTATGTGTGTGTAGTGTCAAAGCTCTTTACCTTGTGTCTATGTTCTGCCTAATTCCAGAAGCCTAAGATGATACTTTCTGCCCCTTCTGGGACATCCATAGCCTGTCTGGATTTCCCACTGCAATCCTTTGACCATACCTGCCCACCTTGAGTTTCTCAGAGGCTTACTTCTGGAACCATCCAACCTCAATTTTCCGTCCCCAGGATATCTACTTTCTGTTCTTCAAGCCCTCTTTGGTTTGGACAATTCTGCTCTCAACCAAGTTTTAGACAACATAGGGTATAAGGATGGATTTTTCTGGGTTTCTGCAGGCTTTAAAGGAACCACTTTAAATGTATCCTAGTTCTTTTGTGCTAAGTACCAGCCAAGGGATTAGAAGTAGGATTTCTTCTTGCTGAGGAAACACACACACACACACACACACACACACACGAACACACATACACACACACACATTTCAACTTCTCGTTCAGAGAGTGCTATACAATAAAAGTCATTCCTTTCTAGTACCTGAGTGAATTAGGATGAACCCTCAGAGAAGCAAATTCAGAAGTGGGTTTTCTATTTCCTTTGAACTCCTTCCTAGGGCTGCTATGTATAGTTGTGCATTTCACACCCTAGGGATCACCATTTACATTTGTAATATCATATATTTGTGTATTGATTAACAGCAATTTAAAGGCAGATCATAGTCAAGTGTCTTGAGGGAGCTGCAGCATTCCTCAGCTCTCACAAAGGCATCGTTTAGGCCAGCACTCCCTGCTTGTTTCCAGAATGAAGACTCACAGCATAAAGGAAAGTCTTTAAACTTGCTTTTCCTGCCTCCTCCGACAAATTAGGTAACTTGGTGGGTATCAGTACCTTTTAAAAAATATATTGTGCAGTACAGCTTTGGGAAGTAAAATATTTTTGAGTCGACTGGGCCAAGTTAACTAGATTAATGCCTTCATATATTATGGGGACCTGGTAAGTTGAGTCATGGGTGTGTATATGGGTCTAGGTCTACCTAGAAGACAGCCAGAAAGATCTATCTTTGGGCAACTCTTGAGGTATCCAGATTCTTCTACAGGAGAAGAACTTTACATGGCAAACTAAAGAGCAAAGTTGCCCGCCAAATACCTGTTATTGTAATAACTGTTACAGTTTCTTAGTGTGTGTGTGTGTGTGTGTGTGTGTGTGTGTGAGATGCCAATTACTACTGATGTAAAAGATTTAACTTTAGACGAGACCAGTGAAAATGAGAGGATCCCATTCTAACTTTTTCCACTGTATTCACTGAAATAAAATCAGTGTTGCAAGCCAAAGCTTTATTTTAGGGATAACTTCCTTATGTTCCATGTTAAATAGATTAAACAAAATGATCAGAAAGCTTTAAACAGTTTTTTTTTCTTCCTTTGAGGTCAACACTAGGTTTGCCCAGTGGTCAGCTTTGCAAGCTATTTCACTCCTATTTTAATGGGCACATAAAGATCATTACATTAAAATTAATTCCCATCAGCGTTTCCAAGTATTCTACCCCCAGTTGAGATTTTAGGAAAGCTGTGCCATTCAGAGGTTGAGAAGAAACCCAAAGAAATCATTATATCAGGTTAGAGTTAAGAGATTTTCACACAGGAAAAGTAATTGAAAAGTATATATTTTGCATAATGAAACAGATGACAAACTGGGTGAGCTGTCCTATTAATGAGCCTCCTGTAAAGCCAAGAAGCCACCAAAGCAGGGAGTGAACGCGTGAAGAGAAATCTCTGATCTTAACTTTAACAACCAATTTTAATCAAACCATTTGAGGTGCTGAGTTCTTAGGGTCTTATGATGGTGAAGGCAATTTGAAAGAAGAAAAAAAGAAGATGTTTTAGATGAATTGAATTGCAAAATAACATCATCAATTTGGAGTTAGGATCAGGAAAACTTAGTTTTATTTTGGATTCCACAGAATTCCATATTTTCACAGGCCACATTTAAGGCCATGACCATATTCTCTATTAGACTTTCCTTAACAGTAGTTTTTAGAGGTCAGGTAATATGACCTTAGGTTTCTGAATCGTGTTTCAGTTAAAAGCCTGAAGAGAGCAGTTCTTTCTGGAAAGGTCCATCCTGTATGAACTGAAGTGAAAGGATATCAATTATTAAGGGAATGCAAGAGCCTACTGCATATATAGACAGTTAAGAAATATACTGGTACTAGGTCATCAATAATACTTCTTTGAGGTTGTCCTCCTGCAGAACAAATATTTATGTAAATACATTCCTTAGATGTTTAAGGACTGAAAAATCGGTATTTTTTCCTTTTTAAGGGGTTAGCAAAAGAAAATATCGTTGGTAGGTAGGTGATGTACTTTTATTCTGATTAATCCAGATTGGTTATACCATCATAGCAAATTCCTGGAGAGGTGCCGGTTCTCCACTTCAGTTGGTATTGCACAGTTTACCTTGTAGGAAAGAAGAGCTTACTAATGTGAAACGAAGTGTACCTTCAAGAAATGAGTGTATCCAAACCTAAGAGCCCAAAGACTGGTCATGTAGAACTATGGGATTATAGAATACAGTAGGCAAGGGTATGGGTCTCAATTTCCTCCTCTGTGAAACCGAGAATTTATAGTACAATTGGTGGTTCTCAATCCTGGTGATGCCCTTTAGAATCACTGGAGGCGCTTTAAAAATAAAACACTCTACCCTCAGAGACGCTGCTTTAGTTGGCCTGGAGTGGGGACCCGTGCTTGTGTTTCAAACTCCCTCAGTTTATCGTAATGAGTAACCCGTTATGAACGGCTGATTTTAATTTAAACTATCTCAGTTTCATGGATGAGTAGAGAGATCACACAGGAGAGGGGACAGAGCCAGGACTGACAAAGGACAACATTCCTTAACCAAGTTGAAGTTTTGGCAGCTGTAAATCTCATGCCCTTGAACTTGCATTGTAAATACATTAATGAGAGTGCCTAACTTCCTTTCAAGTGAAAACGAGAAATAAGTTCTTAATTTGACAACTATATTGCCCTTCGACTCGCTTTTTTTTTCAAAGGACGCAAAGTCTTATTTGATAGAATGATAGAATCCGTGAGGGCAGGGATTTTTGTTATATTCACTATTGTGTGCCCAGCACTTACCACAGTGCCTGGCATGTAGTGGCCACTCAATAAATATTACTTGAATAAATAAATGAATGATTGTGTTTGTAGTTGACCCATTACATTATATTTTGAATGAGTAATCTGAAATTCAAGTAGCTTAGTGATGGAGGAATACGGTTGCAAGAAAGGTGGTGATAAATCACAATACAATTGACAATCAACTGGTTTGCCTCTCCATATGACATCAAAAAAATTAGGCTTTTTGAATCTACTACTTTTAACGTCGACTAAAACTGACTCTGTTTTAGAGGAAAAGTCTCCTTTTCTGCCTAACTTCTCTTCTTTTTGCTATCTTTCTTCTCTTTCTGTTCTCCTCTCCTTTTCTCTTTACTCTTCTTCCTCTTTCTTTTTCTTCTATCTTCTCTTCCTCAATGTCCAAAACCAACCTAGGTATTTTCCCTTTGCCCAAACCTGCTCTTTCCTTTCAGTTTCCCTGGGTAATAGCACATCCAGGCTGCAATCTCTGTGTCACTCCAATCTTCACTTTCTCCTGTCCACAGCCAACTGATTGCTAAGATTTCTTAATTCCACCAGTGCATACCATACTGTTTAACCTCACTGCTAATCCCTTTTTCTAGCCCTTCACTCTTAAGATTCTCTAGTCTTCCAAGCTCTTGCCTCTCCAATCCAACTCTATGCTGAAGAGTTTTCTTTCAAAAATATTGATTTGTTTATGTGACTCTTCTACAAAATCTTGCATTACCTCCACCCTTTAGAAAATTCCTAGCTCCTTAGCATGACCGCCAGCACCCTCCCTTATTACTCTAATGACCTGCCTCATCTACTGTGGCACCTGTTTATTCGGGCTATGTTCTCATCCTTCCACATGACTTGCTGTTACTGATGTTCTAAGTCTTTGTGGAAGTCACTGTGCTCACTGTGGAAGTTCCTTTCTAGGCCTTTTAAAGTTCTACTCATTATCGAAGGCCCAGCTCACAATTCGCCTCTTCTGTGAAACCTTTCTTGAACTTCCTTTTATAATTCAGCATTTGACATCTTCTCTCTTAAGCCATGTTTATGCTGCCTTGTATAACGAATAGCAGTTTTTGTGTCTATGTCCATCAGTAGATTGTATAGTCCTTGAAGACAGGGAAGAACCATGGCATTTATTACTGAATCCCTGGTCTCTAGAACATATTAGCTGCCTAAGAAAACTTTTGTTGAGTAAATTAGTGGTTGTAATTGTGAGGACTTTAATCATTTTAGTAAAATTATAAGGGAGGGTTTTTGTTTGTGTGTTGTTTGTTTTTTTGATCAAGAGTTCAAAAATGACCCAGGTAGGCTCTTATCCCAAGCAGTAAATGACTCACTCAAGGTGATGTGTCATTATCAGGGGGTTATGTACCTGCTGTGATATCCTGTAATTGAGGTTTTAAGTCTTTGAAGTTGTATATAACAAAATTAATCTCCTAAGCACTAGTGGACAAAATGAAATCATAGGCAAGAATCACAACAGTGCCTGTTTATATGGAGAACTGCCTAAATGGAGGAATAAGGAAGACAGTCATGATGCTTTGTATTGAGAGAATCTACAATTAGTGTTCCCTTTTTAAACAGAAAGATTTTTTTTTAACATCTTTATTGGAGTATAATTGCTTCACAATGGTGTGTTAGCTTCTGCTTTATAACAAAGTGAATCAGCTATACATATACACATATCCCCATATCTCCTCCCTCCCACGTCTCCCTCCCGCCCTCCCTATCCCACCCCTCTAGGTGGTCACAAAGCACTGAGCTGATCTCCCTGTGCTAGGCGGCTGCTTCCCACTAGCTATCTATTTTACATTTGGTAGTGTATATATGTCCATGTCACTCTCTCACTTCGTCCCAGCTTACCCTTCCCCCTCCCCATGTCCTCAAGTCCATTCTCTACATCTGTGTCTTTATTCCTGTCCTGCCCCTAGGTTCTTCAGAACCATTTGTTTTTATATTGCATATATATGTGTTAGCATACGGTATTTTAAACAGAAAGATTTAAATCTACATCTATAATGACATGTTATTGAGTGTGTTTCACAACAACACTAGGAGATGTTATGTTTTCTCTTGTAGCTTTGGGAAACTGTGCCTTGACCAGAGTCATGTAGCTACAGTTTTAGGTGGGATATACTCCAAGGTCCATACCAAGTTGTTATACCAAATCCTTGTGTATGTTTGTTTCCTTTGTATTTAACAAAGGTCTCATCATTGTTAGATTATGTGTGCTTTAAAGGTATTTTTCTCCTTCATAGTAATGAGCCCATAGAAAAACTGAAAAGCATACAACTATTTAAAGTAAAATGTGGGGATAAATATTGTTGTGTTGATTCACCCACACTCTTCTACTGGTATTCTCATCTGATGAACAGTCCACATTTTGAGTCAGCTGGGCCAGGGCTGCTTCTAAGACATTGTAGCTGATGAAGCTGATTGACCTATGCAGACTTTAAGCTCATGACTTTTTTTTTTTTTTTTTAACATTTTTATTGGAGTATAATTGCTTTACAATGGTGTGTTAGTTTCTGCTTTATAACAAAGTGAATCAGTTATACACATACACACATCCCCATATCTCTTCCCTCTTGTGTAAGCTCATGACTTTTTAAAGCACCTTGTTTAAATGAATCCAAATAGCAGATCTTTTATATTTACTCTATATAAGTTCTTCATGGAGCAAAGAGATATTAAATAAGAACATTCTGCTTTTTCACTTTGTCTTTTTGATTCATGTCAAGCTCTCTGTATTACTAATTAGTTAGACACTTTAAAGTCTCTTCTGACTTTTATTCTGTCATTATATAAGTAAATTTATTAGCCGTCTTCATGAATCTGTATTTTGAAAGAGATTCTGTTTGGTTTGACATTTTCTGAGTTTAATGCCATCAAATTACTATTAACTCCAGACAAAGGGCACTAATTTTCCATTGTGCAGGGCATAAAGAAGCTTCATGAATAGGGTTTTTTTTTTTTAACCCTAAAAGACAGCAAACGTTTTCCCTGACATTGTACCACCTGAGGCAATTTTGATGCCAACTAGGTACCTCTTTTAGGGCACTCATCTTAGCCAGCATTTATACATGCAAACATGAATTTGTAGAAAATGTAGGAATGTGAGCAAATATGGAGATGTTGAAAGTAGAAGTGGGACTTTCGCTTGTCACAATATTCAAATTTAGTCTTCATTGAATTATCACTAAAATGAATCTTTATTTCATGACCAGGGGGTTCTTAGGTAAAGTTCCATAGCCTGAGCTGACTACAGAGGGAGAATAGAGAAGGCAGGATTCAATCTTTTGTGGGTTCACAAAAAGATTTTAAAACATATCAATTAGTAGTGAGATATGGAAATAAATAAGCAGTAGGAATTATTTCTTCAAGAGGGAGGAATGTGCCTCCTTTGCTAGTAGGGAAAGGTCCAACTCACAAGAAGACGAACAACTTTGGTTAAAATTGAACACAGAAAGGCAGAGCCAGTTTAAGGATTGGGTTGCCCAATCCGCTGGCCAGGGTGCAAATATTTAAGAGGCAGTAAAATCAGTGCACTAAATCAGACACAGAACATCCTTCTACTTGGGTTCCCACATACATAACCTTCTACTTGTGTTCCCACGTACATAACCTAATTGGAAATATATATATAAATTAATACCATAATAGGGAAGAACAAATCTGACTCCATATTAGATCCTTTTTTTTTTTTACTTTAAACTTTGTGCTCTGTTGCCTGTGCTTAGTCATGCTGGCTCTGCTCCTTTTGTAAAAGAATGTTGCCTAGAGCCTGAAATATACAGGATAGCCTATTCTCAGGGCTCTGACCTTTAAAAGTCCATTCATATAGAGATTAAAAGTTGCAGAACAGAGAATAACATTTGTTTTACTGGAAGTTTACAGGAACATGTGACCTGACCTACATGAACAGCTGCAAGAACAAAGGATTCCTACACCAAGAAATTTGCAGCAACTAACCACACCTCCCCCTCATCTTGCCTTTAAAGATGCTTTGCTAAAGCCCTTTGGGGAGTCTGGGGTTTTGGGCGGCATGAGCCACCCATCTCCATGCATGGCTCTTCAGTGAACCTTTCTCTACTCCAAATTCCAATGTTTTGGTTTGTTTGGCCTCACCATGTGTCAGGCACAGGAAATTGCATTTGGTAACAGTACTGTTTCTGCTACATACTCAATTAAGAGTTAATAAGTACCTTTTTCTAACTTTGACCTAACTTTGTTGCATATCTTTTGCAAGAGACATACACAAATTGCATAGACCTCACCACTAACCCTGAGCCCCCAAGCACCCATCATCTGAAGTCAGTGGAAAAACCTGAACTAGGTTCCATAGGAATTACCTATTATTATTTATTTTCTAAGTGCTTGAATATGTCTCCCAAGTATATAAATACATGGCTATTTAAGTTTGCTAATAAATGTATGTTTTCCGCTGTCCCATCAAATAAACGATGAACAAATATTTAAAGAACACCATTTTGTCGAGGTAAACGAGTATCTTGTGGGGCAAGGGAGAAGGTACCCATATATCAGCATCAGCATCCAGCCCTGGGTGTGGAGGGGTAAACAGTTCCCTAAATCAGTGGAAAGCGGTTGAAAAAAGAGTTTGTGCAGAGTTAATGGATCCCCTAAGGGCCACCAACTGAGGGAGCCTGGAGTCCATAGATGGTCTCTCCTGGACCCTGGTGCTTGGCAAAATGTTAACATGCTATACTAAATCATATGGTCACCTCTGAGCTTGTTCAACAAACACACTTAAAAAGGGTCACCAGATCTTTTCAGGGACCTGTAATTTGTTGGAGCCAGAAAGAGCTGAATTTGAAAAGTACGGCTTCCCTGCTGTAGAGATCAAATCCATTGTCCGAGCTGTGTTTTGTTAACTTTGTACATAGGATCTTCTTTAGCAACTCGGCAGACACAGCTGCTCTTTACATCTAGAAGTGAAAGAAGCGAGTCTGAATGGAATATGTGGACTCTGCTGAAAATGAAACATTTGCTTTACTGAAGGACTTGGGGCTCAACCCTGCATGTGAAACTTCTGCCAGAGCTCAAAGTGGAGGGGAGAAAAAGGGAGAAAGCTATATAATTTGTTTGAAGTTGTCCAGCACACAAAAACTGGCCAACAGATGTGAGAAAGAAGAAAAAAATGATATTTTAATTTCTCAATCTAGATGATTAGTTGACTCAAACAAAAGAATATGAAAAAGGGGATTGTCAATGCTTTCTGCATCGCCCACGTTTTTGTTAACTCTTTGGATAATATAGTTGCTTCTGTGTTACCCATCCAGGAGAGATTAGAAAATCTGAATGTTTGATCTGCATGTGCTTCTTTTTTGTCCATAGGGAATCTACTGTTCTAATAGATTTGGAACCTGTATTTGATATTTCCAAATCCTTTGGGGAAGCATAAACAAAAGGGCAGGAATCACAAAGCACCGCCTAAGGAAAGGATTCTCTTTGTGTTACATGTAGCGCCTCTTAATTCCATCCACACACGAGTCGAGCCTGTGAATTCTCTCTGAACGCATTCGCCTGGCTGTAAGAGCAAAAATAAGAAAGACCTGAAAATAAGGGGGTGATTTCATAAAAAATAATCAGCCAAATGAATCCGTTTGACTAATCAACTGACTGATTTGTTTCCTTCTTTGCCTCCCCCCGCATTTGCACTTTATTCTTACTTTGATGAAATGTTTCACTAGGTACTGAACAAATGTTAAATACTGGCTGTTCTACTCTCAAAGTCTAGTTGGAGCTATATTTTTTTTATCTAATTGCTGATATATTAGAATCAAAGGTAAATCATCATAAAATTCCATAAAAATAAACACGAGACTGATTCGCTGAGAAGTTATTTCCCAGACTTTATTTAAAAATCCTGTCTGAGTACAGGGGGTAATTTTAGTAAGGGCATCACATGAATAACTGGAAAACGTCACAGCTTCATGAGTGTTTCTTTATCTGTAAGTGAGCTGAAACCAATATTTAGAAATAATTCCTATCTTACAGAAAACTTATATACCCCCTTGAACCGTTACTTAAGTTACCGTCCTCCCATCATTCTCCCTCCCACTTCTAACATCAAGTCTTTACTTTTCTTCCTCCCCTGACACTACTTTTAAAATTTTTATTTATTTATGTGTTTAGGTATTTATTTTAAATTTTTATTTTATATTGGAGTACAGTTGGTTAACAATGTCACGTTAGTTTCAGGTGTACAGAAAAGTGACACCACTTTAAAAAAAAACATTCGTTTTATTTCAGGAGAAAATATTTCTTTTGCTTCGTTCATTATTTACAACGAAGTCGGGGATATACAGTAATATGTAGAACACAGAATAATTTTTTGTTGGGGGAGGGGTGCTTCCAGGTTTTCCTCCAATTAAGTGAAAAGCTATCAGCCCCACTCACTGCAGATATGAAATCTAATCATTTAGCACATTAAAAGAGCAAAAATAAGCTTTCCCATATTTCACAAATCGACTCACACTCTTCATATTTTATCCTCAATAATGTATGCATTTTCCAGCTGGCTGAGGCTGTAATCTTTCTGCATTTTGGACATTTGTCACTCTATTCAGCCAGGCAGGAGAAGCCCCTGTGTAGCAAGCTCCTTGCACTGCAGGCATAGCATCTGTGAAGGAGTCACTGACATCTGATGATTCAAATTGCAGAAATGATCCAGGACGAATTATGAACGTCTGGGTAGTGCCCAAAGATTTTGAGCTGAAATGACTTTGCCCTTGGAGCCTTGCAGATTTTGGTGAACTCTTGGGGCCACAAGCTTTCCTGTGCACAGCCTCCATAGGACATTGCCCCACAGGTTCTACTCTGTGTCAGTTATCCTTCCGGCCAGCAGAATGCCAATTTAGCTTTCCTGAGCTTGAAATGAAAAGGAAGTGGTTCAAGTTTTAGCTTACAAACCCTCAAGGCAATTGGAGCTTTCTTTGAAATGTAGAACAGTGTTCTATCAAGCACTGCTTAAGGTATCATCTATCATCCAACTATCAAAGTCAAAGATGATTTGATAGAACCTTACAAATCCCCATAATCTATGGTAAGTAGTAGTAGCTAAGGCTTTGGCTCTGTGTTTGCATGTAGGGCAGAAGCAGGGGGATCATTTATCCAACTTCAGGGTAATGAAGTGTTAACAAAAACCACATGAAGCTATTATTACAACCACAGGCCACAGACTGCTAAGAGGGTAACTCTCTGGAGACGCACCTATTTTCAAGGAATCTTTTGCATCTCAGCTTACCTGAAGGCATTTGCTCGACACAAGGTGACGGCAGCTGAAAGACCATGGTTCGTTAGCCCTAATGAATAATGCTGAGCATATTGTCTCTAAAATATAACCCGCTGACATTGATATATATGTACTTTAACTCATTCATCCCAACTTTATTAGGTACATATGTCTGCAGCAGACACAAATGAAACATTCTACAACTAGGCTCCAAGCCAAAAACTAATTTTTTCTTTAATGTGCTAGTGATTACTTGGTGGTTCCTTGAGCAGAGATGACAGGTCTGAGCTAATGGAGTTGTACTGTAAGTTAATATAAATCATGACAGAGCAATTAATTACAGAAACCACTGCAAATCCCTTTGTTAGTTTTCCCCATCACCAGAAGGATTTAATAATATTCATTTTGCTAAATTCCAGTGACATTTACAAGTCTTAAACCATTTTTAATCCAATCAATATCACTGGCTGCTAAATTTAGTTGTGCTTTGCTTGCAAGTCCTGGACTACATCGATACTAATGTTGCCTACCTTCTGTTCAAATGAATCACATTGAATACCCATAATTCCTCTTCATTTGTTTACATTGAGTAATTGGGATCTGAAAAAAAGTGAAGAACTCGAAAACCCTGACTATCAGCAGGAATGAATTAGCAGGTAAAGGAGGAAATCTATAAATCAGTGATTACCCAGGCATCATTGTATCTAATGTCCTTCATCAGTTTCCCCTAATTGGCCTCAAAAAAATACTTCATGATCATGAAAGCAGATTCACATTTGGGCAGACTTTTTCAAGTGTGCCGGGTTAAAAGAGAAAGATGGGATTGAGGCACTGGAGCGATAGGGTTTCATAACAAAAGAGCCTAACACCCGTTCAGACACCATCTCCGCTTAATCTCTGTGCATCCTTTGTTCTTTAAACACGTAGAGTCGACATCTCTTTTTAAAATTAAATGAGTGGAAATTAGTTGGTTTGTTTGGATGTAGAAACGCTAGATCATCTCTAAAGAATAATAAACAATTCTTAATCAGGAATTGATTGCATTATAGATTTTTGGAACAAAATAACCTGCTGTTCCTGGATGGCAGTGTTGCTAGATCAATATCAAAACCTTTTTTGTTTCCTTTTTTTCCCCTGTAAAAGCTCTATCTCTGGGAAGAGCACAGCTCCCATAGCAGTGTGCCTTGCACATATTCAGTAGATTTTCTGTATGTGTCCTACCTTTTTTCCATAATTGCAGATTTTTACTGACGTTTTATTGACCTGCTTTTGACGTGATCTGTGGTGTCCCTGAATCTGAGCCTTAAAATGTTAGGGAAGCTTTCTCTCCAGAAAAGTCACTGTGGACATGCTTTTATATTTGTCATGCTCCCGAGGTATACGGCACTTTGTTCTTTCTGCTGTGATCATTTCTGCTCCTCTTTGCTTCCTTACCAGATGATACATTCCTATAGGATAGAGAACTTGCTTTATCCATTCTTCCTCTACACTGTCGATACCTAGCAAGGATCTTTTCACATGATATTGCTCAATAAATGTTCAGTAGCCGGATGAACATATGCTACCCAGATGGGAGAGTGAGGAGGGTGTAAAACTCAAATTAGTTCATCAAATAACTTGCAAGAGCTGTAGAAGAATAGGTTGGCTGCAGGAAAATGTTAACCTGGGAGGGATGTTTTAGGGCTGAAGTTGGGAGTGAAAATCAACTTGATGAAGGCTAGCAAAGAGACCAGCCCTTGGGGGTAGCACCATAGTTAGGGCTTACAAGCTACTAGTATCTTTGTACTTTAGTAGAAGTCCAACCCTGCCTCATGCTCCTGTTACTGACCCTCGTGGATCGCGTGGACCCCAACTGGGTCCTTCCCTTGCCCAGTGCCACTCATGCCAGTTGAATGAGACCAGGTTTGGCAAAGCAGAGCAGAAAATTTATTCATTGATCAAGGAATGGAGAAGGGAGAGCTTGTGCTCTAAAGACCCCTTCTCTCCCAAGAGAGAAAAGTGGGGGACTTTTAAGGGGTAAGAGGCAGGTGCATGATCAGAAACTGAGGAAAAGGGTGAAGATTTCCAAGAACAGCTGGGACATGCGCAGTTCCTCAGGCTCCCTAGCACACAGCACTCATTGTGCCTAGCAAGGTAAACGGTCCCCCTTTGGGTGGAGATGTTAGCATGGTAATGAGGCAGAGGCAACCTTTGGACACTTCCAGGCTTCCTGTACACAGGCGCTGCCTTTGCAGTTAGGCTGGAACCGGTTCAGGGAGGTTGACTATCGCGTTTCCTTTGAGGTGTAACTGAAAAACAGCTTTGACAAACATCAGGTGTCTTGGAACAAGAATAGAAGTAGGTTAAAGCTGAGATCCTTCAGCTCCCTGGGATGTATATGGGGGACACTTGCGGCCCTGGAAACTGCAGTGTATTGCAAAGAGGCTTGCCAGTAGAGTCAGGGTTTGAACCCCCTGCCACTTTTGAGCTTTGTGACCTTAGAAGAACCCAGATATGGCTTTTGACCTTAGAGGAGGCACTAAGCTTTTCTGAGACCCAATTTCCTCAACTTTATAGTGGGGAAAAGCAACACCTAGGCTATGGAATTGTGAGGATTACAAGAGATGATGTATATGTAATGGGCCAGCACTGAGTAGACTGCCCCCTACTCCCCAAGGGCCTGTGAGTGGCACCCATGGCAGGAAGGAGATCATTTAAACCTTTAAATCTGCGGGACAGGTACGGGAAGAAATGGATGCGTAACAGCTTTCTCTTCGTGTCATTTACTGTTGTGAGAGTCTGGTCCCTTTTCAACATGGAATTTTAAAAAGACCGTTTTCTTTGTTCATTTGAGACTGTATTCTGATACAGTGGCTAAGGAGTTTACCTGTACCTGTAATTTTGGAAGGGAAATGAACTATTTTTAAAAATCATAATGTATCTCTAGTAAGCCTAAGTGGCGTGTAATATTCCCACGTATAAGGAACCAGAAGCCAGTCTGTAAACTTTTTTCAGCAAAATACAAGACCTGGGGCAAATGACTTCTACTAATATTGCTACCATCACTATTTCTACTTCCATTACTATTACTATTATTGTTATTAATGCTAGTACTGCTGTTATTACCTACATTTCTCCAGTGCTTACTATGACTATTGCAAAATTTTCTCATGTATTAATCAATTTATCTTCACAACCACCCTCTGAGGTGGGAACTATTGTTACCAGGTCCAAGCTCATGCTGCTTAGTGCAGGACAAGACCATAAATCCAGAGACAGGTTGTTGGGACAAGGAATAGCAACTTTATTCAGAAGCCAGCAGACAGAAAGATGATGGACTATTGTCCCCCCAAAACCGTCTTACCAAAGTTAGAATTCAGGCTTCTTTTATAATAAAAGGAGAGGGGGTGTGGTTGGTTGTTGCAGACTTCTTGGTGCCTGAATTCTTTGTTCTTGCAGCCTTCTACTAGGTCAGGTCGTGATGTTCCTGTAAACCTCCAATAAAACAAATGTTATTCTCTGTTCTGCAACTTTTTATCTCTACGTGAATGGAAAAGTGTTACACCTTTAAAGGTCAGAGCCTTGAGAATGGGCTATCCTGTATATTTCAGGCTCTAGGCAACATTCTTTTACAAAAGGTGCAGAGCCAGCCTGACTAAGCACAGGCAGCAGAGCACAAAGGTTAGAGATAAAGGAACAGTATGGAGTCAGGTTTGTTCTTCTCTGTTACACTATCATTAGGGAAATCGAGGCACAGTTAGTAAGTAGCAAGGCTGTGATTCCCATGAGAGCAGTTTGGCTTCAGAGTCTGCTCTGAGTAGAAAAGGTCCAAAGCCTTGAGTTTGGAGATCCAGGTTCCAGTCTGAAACTGCTGCCTGAATAGCTATGTAATCCCTTGAATCCCTCCATCTCCCTGTGCCTCAGCTATTTCAATCGGAAAATGAGAATAAGAACTATTAACTTGAAAATCTTTGGCCCTCACATGGCATGGCAAAAAGAAAAAAGGCATTAGGTGACTCCAGATATTATTTGCATCTCTTGAATAACATTATGAGGAATCTAAGTCATAACCCAGAGTGGTTTTTTAAAACCTCCCTTCCATTTTCTCATCCACACCTGTCCCATCCTGCCTGTGTCCCAGAGCATCTCTCTCTCATGCCCTCACTCTTGAATATGTCCCCCAGGTCATCCTTTAACTCTGGGGTGAGGCACTTATCTTTGTTCAAGTCACCTTCACCTTTTCCCTGACCACCTTCTGCCCCCGGTCACTTTCTACACATTCTCCCAATTCTTTTTCACCAAAATGCATGAACAAAAAAGCCAGACCTCTTCCTTTCGGTGGAGACGGGGAGAAGCAAGGTGCACCATGAGAAAATGAACAGATGGGAGTGGGAGGTGGGCAGTGGACACCAGACAGAGGCAGATGTGACCTCCCAGGCCAGAGGAGGATTAAGGAAGGAACTGATGAAAGAATAGCAGTAAGTCTTAAAATTAAGGGTCAGGCTTTCTTATGCATCCTTGATAAACGACTTCTTGTTGACCTGTGACACAGTAGATAGTTAGAGTGATAAGGGTGTGGTAGGCAGTTGTACCCAGACTGGGCTGTCATCTTCTTGAGGGTAGGGATCTGCTCTTCCTCACTTCTGTATCTGCAGGGCCAGTTTCAGTGTCGGCAGGTAACAGGCACTCTATAAGTATTTGACAGAATAAATGAAGGAAGGCACGCACTCGGAGACGGGCATGCTGAATTTGAATTTTCATCCTAACAACTGACCTTTCCATTCCATGAAGTGAGCTATTTCACAACATTCTCTAGCATATGGGTTATCTCTGTCTATGGCATCCATTCTTCCTCCATCTGTTGAAGAATTTCATCCCTTTCAAAGTCACATGAGGAGGCTTTGGTATATACTCTACACATGGTACAAATGGTATTTTATTGAAAAAGGATGCAACAAAATCACCTAGATTTGGCAAACATTATTAAAAAAAAAAAAAACACCTTAATTTGGAGATCATTTCCTGTTTTTTTTCCCCCTTTGATAGAATGGATTTAATAGACGATATTAGTTCAGTTCCCCGACACGCATAAAACCTAGCAGTATTCAGTATCTGGCTTGTTTGCTTTTATTCGTAAAGAATCTGAAGGGAGTTGACATTTTGTTTCATTCATTCACAGTCTCTTTTTTCATATCTAATGAACACAGTCCACAACAATGGTCCTCAGATCTGTACCATCTGCAGGGGACGGCACGCAGGTCATAGGCTAAGAACAACACCACATCAGTATTGAATAAAAAAGTGAAACTTCAAAGGCAGAACTGGCTATGAGGTCTATGCTTTCAAGACCTCATAGCTAGTTCCTCCTGTTTATTATTTTTTTTGTTTGATTGGATGATAATGTAGTATGTTATTCCATGGTCTGTGACCTGTGGTCAATTCCCCATGGAGGAGCCAGATTGGGGAATATTTTTGTGAGCATATTTGTCCTAGTAGGGAAGTAATAAAAACAAGAAGGGTGGGCACAAGAGATGGCTGAGGAGAAGGAACAAAGTCCTTTCTTATTGAGGAAGATGATCTTGGGGGCTCAGCCAAGAGTCTTTTTATCTGGATGGTGATAATGATAATGATTCTCTCTGTAAATAATGTAGGCAAGAGGGAGATTTTTGTTGGTTTGTTTCTCTCTCCCTAGTCAATTGCAGTCTGCATCCTGGCAGGCAGGTCAGACTCATCCCCAGGCTGCCATGATTAGACTATGTTTCTACCTCTGAGTAAACCAGGCGTCAGCTTTTTAAAGTGTTGAGCTAGTGAGTTAAGTCTTAATGGAAAAATTTTCTCCTAATATAGGACCTCTCTATGGGCTATGAATAATTAATGTCAATTTATAGCTCAAGGAATATCTCAGAGGAATCAATATGGTAAATTAACCCCACCCCCACACAAAATATTTTTTTAGGTATAATTAAGCCATGTGAAGGCCTATACACTCTTTTAAAAAAAAAACTTAGATATAATTAACATCAGTTTTTTTATTGTATTTTACATTTTATTAATTATTCTTAAAAGCTAGAAGCTGCGCAGGAGTCCATGTAATAATGGACCTAGAAATTGAGTGATTCGGAAGACGTGGCCCTTAGTACTATGAAAGGAGACACTGGTAAGGCAGAGAGAATAAAATCAAAGGATGCCAGGATAAATATGTTCTGAAGCAATTCTTCTCTTGCCCTCCCTTCACCCTGTTTGGAGGAAGGAGATGGAGAAGGTTGTTCTTGAAGGTATGTCTACACAGCAAACAAGGGTAATGGTGGTGACAAAGCTGTGGAACCAACTTTTATTTTTAGGAGAGTCTTATCTTTATATCTCAAATTTTAAGTCATGCCTGAACAGGGCTCTTGCCTCTTTCACAGCACGTTAGGCAGGGATAGGGATTACACTGACAATCTCTGTTCGGACATCCCTAAATTTCCCATTTGCCCTGGTCTCTTTGCATCAGCCCCAGCATTGCCAGCTCTGGCTGGCCTCTCCTTTATCAAGCAATCTCATCCATCATGGGAGCTGTCAGTTGGGTGCCTCTGAGGCCTGGGGCTTGCTGAGATGTTCTAAGGACAGTGTCCATCTGTCACACAGTATTACCAGTTTTCCTAAACCCTGTAGTGAGGGAGGAGCAATTCTGGCCTAGGGGAAGATACAGAAAAATCAGAAAAGAGTTTAGGATTTCTAGCAAGTCTGGCTTTCTTTGTTGAAGCTTGTACCAACTCCTCATTGCCATTCCTTCGTTCTAAAAATATATTATGTCCTGTGCTGAGCTAGAGGTGAATAATACAGGATTGCAGCCTCTGAAGAACTTTCCACCTTAGTGTGGGGAGATAGAGTTGAAAGCAAATGAATATGCTCCATTGTGACAGGCCCGTCAGGAAGCCATGGGCTGGGAGACAGTGGGCACCAAGGAGAGGGCTGGGAAGGCCTTTTGGGGGAGGCGCTTGATTGTGTTTCCAAGGGGGAGCTTTCCAGCAGGGCAGGCACAGGGGAGTAGACGCAGAGCTCCGTTCCTGGGTCTTGGCAGAGCTGAATTGCTTCCTTCCTCCTGAGCCTCAAGTCAGGACTTGAAGCTGGAAAAACTCCCAGGTCACAGGCAGACTTCTTTGCCTGTAGCCACCCAAACCTTCAGATCTCTCTGGGAGGTGGTGAGTCCTATGGTTAAAGAGATCCCTATCAGGAAAGGAGCTTTTGATGACTCCTACCCTGGCTTCAGTTCAGGCGTGCTCAGGTGGCTGCTTTCCTCTGTCAGCTGTGCTTCAACTTCCTTCCCAGGAACTGCTTCAGCCCGCGCTCCTTCTTGCTGCTAGTTGACCCGAGATGATCACACTTGCATGTCTGTTTTCTGGAGCATTCGTAATTGACCAGATTGAAACTTCCGCTACAAACAACCTCTTTTAAAATTGTAACATGGTTTCATGAAGTGCAACCCCTAATAGACACGGTTCTATGGTTAAGATTTTCTGCAGGAATTGACACTTGCCGGGTTTTTCTGGTACCCAGGCAGCTATGCTGGACAGCCCACATCTGCGTGATAGTATAACAGAGAAGAACAAACCTGACTCCATATATTCTTTTAGCTCTAACCTTTGGGCTCTTTTGCCTGCTGCGTAGTCATGCCGGCTCTGCACCTTTTGTAAAAGAATGTTGCCTAGAGCCTGAAATATACATGATAGCCCATTTTCAAGGCTCTGCCTCCCAGGCTTGACCTCAAAGGTATAATAAAAAGTTGCAGAACAGGAAATGGCAATTGTCTTGGTGGCGTTTTATAGGAACATTGTGACCAGACCTACTGGACAGCTGCAAGAACAAAGGATTCCATCACCAAGAGGTTTGCAAAAACCAGCCATACCCCTCCTCCCCCTTTCGTATAAAAGAAGCCTGAATTCTGACTCAGTTAAGGTGGTTCTCTGGGACAGTAGTCCACCATCTTCTTGGTCTGCTAGCTTTTCAAATAAAGTTGCTATTCCTTGTCCCAATACTTTGTCTCTCAATTTATTGGCCTGTTGTGCAGTGAGCAGTATGAGCCTGGACTCGGTAACTATAGCGAAGAGTCTCCTCTTTCTTAAGAGAACTCCCTACTTATTCCTGGGAATTTACAAAGGGGGCCTCACATGTTCTCTCACACAACACACAACAGCCTGCCAGCTTCAGTGCCACAGGCATCTAATCTCCTCCCACTCTAACCCCCTTCCCTGGGAGCAGGGGTTCTAGAAGCAGACTGACTGTGCCTAATTCTGGCTCCAACACATGCCAGCTGGGTGGCCTCACGAGTTACTTAATAACCTTCTTATGCTTTTATTTTCTCACCTATGAAACTCAGGACAGTGCATTTATCTTGCAGGTACAATGAAATAATTTTTGTGAGACATCTAGCACGATACCTAACACACAGCAGAGCTCAGTAAATGTTAGCTATGCTTTTTATCACTGTTATTGTTGTCACAACCTATATCCACTGCCTGCAAAGTTACTTGATAAAGTCCCTTTCTTGCTATGTAGGCCGATGGCCACGCCCAAGGAGCAGGCTCTGAACACTTCCCAAGTGTCCCATCCTCTGGTATTGTTTTCAATGCCTCACTGTGAGTCAACACATTTGTGCCCTGGACCTGAAGAAGGCTGACATACTCCAAATTCTACCACATCCCTCTTGAATAGCTTCTGGCCTTTCATTCCTCTAACCAAAGATGCGTAAACCGAATTCATAAGCTTTTACCTTCCATTTTCCTCTTCAACTTTCCTGATCCTTCTCCATACCAAAATCTCCTCTTTCCTCCTTTAGTTAGGAAACCGGAGCTCCCACGACCATGAGACAGAAAGAGAGAGAGAGAGAGAGAGAGAGTTGGGATTTGGGTGTGGGAGGGGGATGTAGAAGGAGAGGAGTGTGATTTACACTAACAGCTGGAAGCCAAAAATGCAGGAATATGGATGGTCCCATTATTAGAACATCCAGTTGACATCACTGGATCTGGGGCCTTTCATCTTGAAACAAGAGTCTCAGAGCAGAGATTTCTAACCTTTTGGAATTGAGGTGACCAATTATTTTGAACAACACAGTGTGCTTGTAGTTTAAATCTGTTTTGAGACTTATTTGACAATTCTTCCCCATCCCAGTTAACGTGAATAGGATTTTGGGCATAGGGATACGGCACCCTCAGAGGTGAAGGCTGCAAGTAACATCAAGAATAAGAATATGGAATGGGGTCCTCAACTAGGCACTATATCATGAGAGGGTGGTAGGGACCTGGGGGGGTGGGCTGGAAGGCCATGGGACAAGGTTGATTTGTGCAGCATATACTGGACTGTTCTTGCCAGGCCTCCACTACTGAAACTTGAAAGAGACAGTTTGAAGTTAAACAAATAAGTGCCTTACCCAATAGCCGTTATGATGCTTGCTTTTTATCATTTGATTCGTTTAATTTTATGGGTTTGCATTTTTAAAAAGTTTGTTCCGCCAAAGCAACAAAACAATTAGGTTGTTTCCCAGGGAGGTCAGCAGTTAGGGCCCATGGACCTAGCTAGCAATGTTAGATTCAGATAGAGACAAGAACCAAATCTGTTTCATACCTTTATACAAATAATTCAAAAGATAAGCCTTTGACTATTAAGTTTGTAAATAGTGCAACCATCTTGGAAAATATAGTTCAGCAGTTTCTTAAAAAGTTAAGCCTACATTTATCATATGATCTGGCCATTTTCATCCTAGATATTTACTCAAGAAAAATGAAAGTCAAGGTCCATACAGAGACTTGTCCATGGATGTTCACTGTTGCTTTATTTGTAATAGCTCCAAACTGTGGAAACACCCCAAATGTCCACGCGTAGATGAATGGATAAACAAATCATGCTGTATAATGGAATATTATTACTCAGCAATGAAAAGGAATGAGCTATTGACACAAACAACAATGTAGATTAATTTCAAAATTATCACAGGGAGTCAAAGATGACAGACCAAAATAAAAATTTTAAGATAGTATACTCTGTGATTCCATTTATATAAATTCTAGAAAAATATAAATTAATCTATAGTGACAGAAAGTAGATCAGTGGTTGCCTAAGGATGTTGGGGGGTGGGGTGGGGAGGAGTGGGAGGAAGCAATTATAAAAGGGCAGGAGAAAACTTTTGGGGGTGGTGGACGTGTTCATTATCTTGACTGTGGTGATGGCTCTACGGGTGTATGCATATGTCAAAACTCATCAAATTGTATACTTTAAACATGTAGTTTATTGCGTGCCAATTATGCCCCAATAAAGCTGTAAGAACAATTCTAAATAAAATAAACAAACTTTTAATGTTTTTCCATTTCAGAGCTACCTATCAGCAAATGCTATTCTTCTGACTCTTTCAATGTTTCTTTGGGGGATCCTAAAACCTTAACTTCTATTAGCATGACCCATGCTAGTCACACGAAATACTACTGTCTTCACTGTGATAATAATGACAACTAGTACTTATTGAGGGCCTTCTGCTGAACATGGTTATGCCATCACTTTACTTACATTATCTCATTCAATGCCCAGAAAAACTTCCTAGTATAGGTACTCTTATTAGTTCCATTTTACAAAAGAGGAAATCAAGGCAGAGAGGTTAGAATACAGGAACACAAGTGTGGAGAGTCTTGATTCAGAACCACAAACAGTCCTCCTCCTGGGCTTTCCTTCTCACTAATGGGACAGAACTATAGATTTATTTGACAGGAGCAAAGAATTCATGCAGAAGCAAGGGCTTGTTGCTGTAACCCTGTAGCTATTTCTCACGGTCTCTATTTGGCTTCCTGGCCTCTGTGACACTAATTCTTTGTTTCAGTTTTTAATTCCCTATAGCATGGTCTTCCTGCCTGTTTTCAAGATTTCCCATTGCCCTGGTTGTCTCCCTAGATTCTGCACTTGTTGCCTTTATGGTCTTCAATGCCTGTCCCATGCAGAGAGCTTTGTCAGATGACTTACTCTGCTTTGAAGAGATACATCTGCCAGATTCTTCAGGTAGAAGAAATCTGTGGGCAAGGAAGAGATGGATTCCATTCAAGATCAGGATATGTGTCAAAATCTCCACAAGGGATACAAAGTAAAAGGACTAGGTAGCCGGACAAAATAAGAGGGGGCAGGACATAATAGGGAAGAACAAATCTAACTCCACATTAGATCTGTTTCTTTTACTTAAAGCTTTGTGCTCTGTTGCCTGTGCTTAGTCATGCGGGCCCTGCACCTTTTGTAAAAGAATGTTTCCTATAGCCTGAAATATACAGGATGGCCTGTTCTCAGGGCTCTGACCTTTAGGAGTGCAATCATATAGAGATTAAAAGTTGCAGAACGGAGAATAACATTTGTTTTACTGGAAGTTTACAGGAACACTGTGACCTGACCTATGTGGACAGCTGCAAGAACAAAGGATTCCTACACCAAGAAATTTGCAGCAACTAACCACACCTCCCCCTCATCTTGCCTTTAAAAATGCTCTGCTGAAACCCTTTGGGGAGTTCGTGGTTTTTTGGGCACAAGCCACCCATCTCCTTGCATTGCCCTGCAATAAACCTTTCTCTGCTCTAAACTCCAATGTTTCAGTTTGTTTTGCCTCACTGTGCATCGGGCACACAGACTTGCATTCGGTAACAGGGATAGGAGCTTGGCAGCAACTTAGGCAGAATCCAGTGTAAGAGGCAGCAGACTGGTAATACTAGCTTTCTTTGCAAAGTCCACAGAGCAAGAAGGCATCAGTGCACTCTGCTGAGTGCCGGGCAGGTGGAACTAGCAGGAAGGGAGAGCAGGGTTGACAGAGCAGCCTCGGAGGAGGAGCCTCTGAAACATGGCCTTCAAGAGGCAAGGTGTCCATTGATGCATTTAGGAACCGAGGGCCCCGAACGCTGGGCTAGCTTTGCCTGGGTTGACAAGGATTGCCAGAAGGTCCTAAAAATAGGGCTTCACAGCCTTTTCACAGTTCTGCCAGTCTCCCAGATTAGTTTGGACTCTCTCTTTTTTATTTTTAATCAGTAGGAGAAAAAAGAAAGATGACAATAAAAACCATATGGAGGCCTCTTCTCCTGCTGTAACTCTTTGATCTTCTCTCCAAATAGAAGAAAGTAACCTTCCCACTATTCAAGGATTCCAAATGCTTTCCAGCCTCTAGATACACTATTATTTCAGTTAAACTTTATACCATGGTTCACTCCTTTATTTATTTGTTTAAACACTGATTGAGCACTCACTAAGTGCCAGTTTCTATGCCAGGAACTGAAGGTACCAAGAAAAATTCCCTGTCATTGCCTACACTGAGTCCACAGTCCAAGAAGGGAGTCAATTAAAAGACAGTTGAGACTGTGCACAAGAATTTAGGGAGCCTCAAGAAGGGACATTTAAGGCAGGAGTGGAAGTATGGGGGGAAGAGAGCTAGAGGTTAAAGAAGCTTCCTGGAGGAGGTGACACCAGAGTCCAAAAGAGTCATTCCTAGTTTTCTCAACAACTCAAAAGCTTCCTTTCGTAGAGCTTGTAGATTCTAATATCTCTAATTCTGCCAGGATTGTCTTTGGAAAGCCTAAATAGATAGGAAAGCCTAAATAGATAGGAAAGCCTATCGATTTTTTTTTAACCACAGAACAATATAACGTAAGCAGAAAGAAAACTCTGCAGGTTTTCAAACATAAATCTAAAGTGGTTTCCTAAGAGTAGTCAACATAGAGAACTTGTGATCCAAGGACCTGGAATGTCTTCAAGAATCAATATGCTCAAGGATGAGCAGATAAATTAACAGCCTTAGAGAAACAGGGGTGTTCATTCATTTATTCATTCTCTCATTCATTCAATAAATAAATATACTCCTTATAGACACTGGTGATTCAAAAATGAACTATTTGTTTACAGGTAGAAAATAAACATTTGTTAATCTACAGTTTGCCTTTACAGAAGATATTTATCCCTTACCAGAATGGTCCCTTCTCACTGTTGCCAAAGCCAGTGTACTGTTCTAGGTTGCTCTAACCCGGCGTGACTTTTCTCTTTGGTTATTACTAAAAAATGTAAACTGACAAAAGGACCATGGCACACAGACGTCTATTTTCTAAATGCTTCTGAAAAAGCACTAGAAATAAATAAGATCTAAGGGACAAAGGGCAAATTTGTAAATGTTGCTGCTGCTTGATAAATTTATGTAATAAAAATTACTGTATTTTTGTGCTTATAAAACAATAATCACTTTTAAAAACTAGTTTTAACTAATTTCTCTAAATCCTTAACTAAATCAGTCTTGTGGAAATTGATATCCTTTCTGAAAATCTATTTTACCTTTCAGTTTTAAAGGATCTATCCATTCTATTGTTCAACTTAGGAAGCTGGGCTGCCAGTTTGATAAGATTGTGAGTGTGGTCTTAATGCTCTATGCTAATCTACTATACATCAGGCTGGAAGCTTATCTTGACAGGAAAACTTGGAGCGGGCCTTGTGGAATGATTTTGGCATCACACATTGGAGTGGAAAATATTCACAGGCTGTAACAAAGTCTGGCTTGGGCTGCTGTAGGAAAGGCAGCCACTGGCTGGGAGACAATTCATGTAGGAAAGTCCTGGGCGTCTCTGCGAGAGGCCTGCAGGATGGTGCTATCCACTGAGAGGGGGCAGGATCACGGAATCATGTGTGTTTTCATGAGAATTGAGAGGAACGGCAGCTAAAGCAAGCCAAGTTAGAAAAAGAACACAACCACTGAGCGCTTCCATCACAGCCTTCCTGATCCAAAACACTTCATGTGCAAAAATAATGTGCCAACTGAAGAAAGAATACTTCAGGGGTTTTAAAAGATGAAGTCTAGAAGAACCCTTAGGCACAGGTGTACTTGTTTGTGCATATGTCAAACCAAAACAGGGCATAAAGCAACCTTCCATCTCTCTTGGAAAGGTTTTGAATCTATTCTCTGACAATTCTGGTAAAAATACAAGTGCTTTTTTTTCCCTAAGCTTGTCCCTATTTGGTGAGAAATTGCTTTTTTTTCCCCTTTGGTGGGAGGCTTGTTTTTGCTTTTAATATACTTGTAAGCTCTGAGCTTTGTCACTGAAAAATATTTAGGAATGCTGATTTCTAGGATGAGAGACAATGGTAGTATACATATTTTGACTCAAAATTTGAAAAACAAAAATGCCAGGGACTTTGTGATGACCTCTTGTGTTGCTGTCCCTGGGAATTGTATGGCATTCCTGGAAAAAGGAACTCGTGACTGTTTTCTCCACTGGACCCAGAAGTCTTGGGTAAAAATGAAATCTGACTACAGCAAAGTGGAAAATAAGATTTCACACTGCCTGCCTCCCCCCAATAGAGAAACTTCTATAAAAAAAGGATGTTCACACAATGAGACCTTCTAGACCCCGCAGAGGTTAATTGAATGGGTTGCGTCATGAGCACCATTCAGGAAGGCTGAAGCAAGGGAGGGTGAACTGTGTATACGCAGGGGTGTGGGGAGAGGAGCAGTAGTTGCCCTGCCCTCTGAGTTGTGCGAAAGGGGATGCATGAGCCAGAAAGAGCTGAAATGTCATTCAATTGTCAGTTCCTTAACAGCAAAGAGCATACTTTTGTCTTTGATTTCCTCATGCCTAACGCGGTGTCTGGCACATAGTAAGTCGTCATTGTTAGAACTGAAGTGGGTTAGCGTTCTGGGCTCCACTGGGAGTGTCAGATATTGAAATGAGCTC
Organism: Eschrichtius robustus; assembly: GCF_028021215.1. Classification (NCBI taxonomy): domain Eukaryota; kingdom Metazoa; phylum Chordata; class Mammalia; order Artiodactyla; family Eschrichtiidae; genus Eschrichtius; species Eschrichtius robustus. The sequence goes on from NC_090836.1 coordinate 19,334,209, forward strand.
CATACTCATGGAGAAACCAAGAAGAGGCAGAAACTGTGTAAGGAGGATTGACCATGTCCAAGGAGATAAAGAAGAGAGCCTGGTGGATGACAGTAGCCAGAGGACACTCCTAGATGTTGGAGGTACATCATGGCTGCAGGAACAGTGGTTTCCGGGAAGGATGTTTCCAAGACAGCATAAGTGGGAAGAGCTGCAGTTTGGAGGTTGCCTGAACAGATAGCTCAGGGATGCCCCCGAAGCCTGTGCTAAAAATGCATAGCAGTGCATTCATGCTGGGCAAAGGCTACCATTCAGAAGTAGCCCTGGCCACTTCTAAGCTCTGCCCTTAAGCCCTTAGAGTTTGCCTGCATGTAATACCACTGAAGTCTTATGAAACTGTATCAGCATAAGAATTACTTCAGGTTTTCCCTCCAATAGCCTTCTCAAATCCCCCCGCCCCCACCATTGTCCCAAGTTCAGTGACTCATACCTGCATGCTCCTTGTAAACCTAAGTAGACCACATCATGTGAATTGGATTCCTATCAAGAACTTTGTCATCTCATGCCCATGGGCAGCACAGAGAGTACACTCATGTGCACACCCCAGTATATCCTTCCTGGCCAGACCTCAGTTTCTACACCACCATACCAAAAGCCCCTTTTTCAGGGACAGAACAATCAGACAAGTGGGTTGGCGTCCCAGCCTGAACTGGTAACTAGGAAAAGCAGATAGTCAGGGGAACTGGGGGATCTGGACCTCTTTTCTACCATAGTACAGACACATCTGTTCCATTTATTTTCCTCTTGTAGGCTTGTCATTGATCGTGGAAAGTGGTTTTGTTTTGTTTAACTGTGAAAGCTTCAAGGGTGGTTTTTCTTTGTTTTTTTTTTTTTAAAGATTGATTGATTGATTGATTGATTGATTGATTGCTGTGTTGGGTCTTTGTTTCTGTGCTAGGGCTTTCTCTAGTTGCGGCAAGCGAGGGCCACTCTTCATCGCGGTGCGCGGGCCTCTCACTGTTGCGGCCTCTCTTGTTGCGGAGCACAGGCTCCAGACGCGCAGGCTCAGTAATTGTGGCTCACGGGCCTAGTTGCTCCGCGGCATGTGGGATCTTCCCAGACCAGGGCTCGAACCTGTGTCCCCTGCATTAGCATGCAGATTCCCAACCACTGAGCCACCAGGGAAGCCCCGGTTTTTCTTTTTTTACTGCTTAGGGAAACTCCCTCTCCTGTCTCCTCAACTCTCTCTCCCACTTTTCTGAAAGTGAGTGTACCTCTAACTGAGAAAGAACAAATATAAGAAGGAGAATTTATCTCAGCCCAGTGGTGCTTAAAGGCAACCTTAGAAATAGAAAGTGATACAAACACAAAAAATTACCAAGGGAAGTTTTCTATTGATGCTATGACAAATTATCACAAATGTAGTAGCCTAAAACAACACAAATTTATTTTCTTACATTTATGGAAGTCAGAAGTCCCAAATCAAGGTGTTGACAGGGCTGCATCCTTTCTGGATGGAGGCTGTAGGAGAGAACCCATTTTGTTGCATTTCCTAGCTTCTAGGCAAAATGAAGTAAAAAAGTAATTCAATCCATTCTAATCCAGTATTTATTGTGTTATTACATGCCAGGTATTATGGTAAACCATATGAAAATATAACCATGATTAGGGATTAATCCTTGATTTCAAGGGGATTATAAATTCTAGTTGGAGAAGTGGGCCCATGAACAACTAGCTGTAATAACCAACAGAATAAAAATATAATAAATAGACATATAAATCAAGTATTGTGGGAACAATGAGGAAGAAAAAATACATTGTGATTGGTGATACCAGAATATTAATTTTAATACTGACATTAGGATACTGACTTCAAATATAACTGAAATTAAGGAAGTAATATTTATACTGGGTTTTGAAAGATGAATAGAAATTCCATAAATGGAGAATGTGGAAAAGGGGCATTGCAGGTGGAGGAAATTCCTTGAGGAAAAGCATGAAAACATGGATGGGCAGAGCAAATAAGGAGGCATTGACTGGTCTGCTGTGGTAGAATCGTTTGATGTGGGGAAGAACATGAGAGATGTGGGGAAGAAAAGTAGAGATGGAGCCAGATTTATTTAACAAATATTTATTGAGTACTTATTGTACTCTGGGAATATAACAAGGGGCAGAATAAACAAACAACCCTGTCCTCATGAAGTTTATCTTCTAGTTTGGAGATGGGGGTGGTGGGACTGGTGCCAATAAATGAAAGAGCTATAAAGTATGTTATGGAGGAATATAAAGTGGGGAAGGGAGTGGGGGGCGCACTTTCAAATGGGGTTGGTCCAGAAAGGCCTGCTGAGAAGGTAACTGATGATCAATGACTTGAATAGGGTGAAAGAATGTTTCTGGGGAAGGATGTTCTTGCAGAGAGATCAGTGAATCCAGTAGTTTTTAATTTGGCTTCCTATCAGGAAACAATGGCTTCTCAATAAAATAAAATCCAGAGCCTCTAAGGTTTTGCACTGGAAGGAGTGTTTTCTGATCATTGACAGACCTTTGAAAAGGCAGGGCAGCATCTAGGCTGTCAACGATCAGAAGATCTTCCTTCTAGTGAGAAATCTTAGAGGCTACCCATCATCATTGCCCATTGGTTCTCTGAGACCATTAAAAGCTACTGGATTTTCCTAAAACACAACTTGAATTTTATCATTCTTACTCTCAAAAATATTTAATGGCTCTCCATTTTTAAGAGGGAAACAAAAAGTCATAGTGTAGCAGGAGTTAAGAGCCCTAAACACTCAGGGTAAGAGGCTCCTTTCCCATTATCCAGGTGCCTTTTTTTAAATAAACATTAAGAAGAATCCCAGAAGCTCTGACTGCTCCAGTTGTCAGGAAGATGCCACGGAGATCCCAGTGCTCTGGCTGAGAGCACCTTGTCATGGTCTCCAAACTGGCAGGGGTGAAGAAAAGCCCTAGACTCTACTGATCCTGGCAGACCCATATCTCCTCTTCTTGCACAGAACTCACAGCACCATCACCACTATCAGTCTTGAGAACATCAGGATGAATGCAGTTTCATCCTTTAAGCCTATTTATTTCAGTCCTCCAAGAAGCCCGATAGGACAGCCCCACACTTTACTGCCCATAGAGCTCTGTGCCTCTCATTTCATGATCTCGCCATTACCCATCTCTCTCCAGTACCACCAACACTTCCTCTCTGACTCTTGGAACTCATGATCAGCCATCAGCAAAAATCCTGTATATCCTCATCCTCTCATTCATTCTCTTTACTTCTGAATCCCCATCACTTCATTTCACCAGCTGAAAAACCTGGTTCTCCCCTAAAGTCACTGCTTCTCCTTCTGATTGATATGTTTTCTCTCTCTCATTGTTGTGTGGAGACAGGCTAGATGCCTTTCTTGTGCCTCATTGCTACTTCTAGCCCTTCTACCTTCTTCCTGATTATAAACCCTAGCTTTGCGTCTGAAGTCATCAAACCATCAAACTATTACTACCTACCTTCTGTTGAAATCTAAGGCACCCTGGGCCACTCCCCCTAATTCTGTGAGCATTTGAGTTCCTGGCTCACTGTCACTGATTCCAACATTGTCATAATTCTTGGTGATTTCATTCTTCTTGGGGACAACCCTTCCACTCCCCTTGCTTCTCTTGGCCTCCTTTGCTCCAGAGACTTTTTTCTTCACTCTGCTGCAGCCATTGGCTCCCTTGTCATAGCCGAACCTTCATTATTACAAATAATCACAACCTCTCTGTTACCTCAAATTCAAGTTCCCACTCTCTGATCACTCCCTCACTTTCCAGCTCACTCTCCAGTCTAAAATTCCTCCCACCCCATAGTCTCTGCCGGTCATTGATATTGTCGTCTGTTATTCACTGTGCTTTACCCCCATCATGTCCTCACATCCCTCCTTTCCTAGTTTATATTCTACGGTTTGATGTCAGAGTAGTATAAGAAAATGGGACCAGTAGGTGTTTATAAATATTTATTTAACATTAATTTAGATAAGACGTCTATCACTGTCTGGGGTTAGGGCAGAGGAGAAACGCTCTAGCCTGTTCCAATCTGTCCTCTATTTTTCCAAAAATCCCATTTTGGCTTTAAACTTGTACATCCCACAGAGGTGAACCTAAGCTTGCCAAGGAGATGGATCATTAGGAGGCAATTCAGTGTTCCCTGATACTCATATGTGCCACTTGGGGGAGGGGCTATTTTACCTCCTGCCCCAAGGGGCTCCAGTTTCTTTCTAACTCCATTCGGTTCTCTTTCTGTGGGAACTGTGGTAAAGACTCTTTTCCCCAGGGATTTAGTAAAATCCCAGGGATATTTCACTGCCCCTTATGGATTTAACTCTCTGGCTGTGGCTCAGTTGTCTACCCCTGAATTTGGCTTTGGGAGTTAGGGAAGGCTTCACACAAAGGAGGTGACATTTGAACTTGGCTTTGAAGGATTAGTAGGATTTTGCCAGAAGTGATGGAAGAATTCTCACTGGCAAGAAAGAATTACTGGCAGCGCTTTTTTTTCCTGCTTCATAATATTTAGGAAAATTTAGACCTCTACTCCTATATGTTCATACATCATATGTTTATGGCTGAAAGTAAATATGATTAACTAGATAAAACCCAACTTTACAAATCCTCTTTTTTATGTGCAAAGTAACTATTTTTAAAAAGGAGGTTTGATTTATTTACATTTTTAATTAAAAGAAAATTACAGATAAAAGATGCTATACCACTCATCTTCCTAGGAAAAGAAAATACTGCAATGTAATTAAAAGAACGCCTCAAATTATAATTAGATTCAAAATTTAATTATGACTAGAATACTTCATCCTTATGCACACTGACACCTTGTTGATACATAACCTTTAAAGTATTTTTATTATATTTACTCTAAGATCTTAATCTGTGGACTAAATAAAATCCTTAGATTCCTAAGAAGAGGTAGAATTCAACATAGAATACTATGTGCTGTTTTTTGTCTGGAAAAAAGTATTGTGTTTGAGAATTCCTGTTTTGACCATTGCTGGAATTTATTACAACTTATTGCTGAAAAAAATTCTAAAAATCTCTAGCAGATATGAGTTAGTATAATAACTTTCTTAGCTAGAGAGAGCATTCTTTGGTTCATACCTGATAGAGTTACTCTCTTCCAATTGAAAGGACGCCAGGAATTTATATATATATATATATATATTCAAGAATCACATTTTCCAGAAAGAAAACTCTTCCTGTGGAATGTCAACTGTATGTATAGAAATATATTACAGCTATTTGGTGGAATCTTTTCTGCAGTGAGCTCTGGTTAAATACATTTGCTATAATTAACTTTCTGTGGCACCATTTGACACTTCTTGCAGCTTAGAAAACAATAACTTTCACAGTAAAAATGATTTAGTTACAGCATAATGTGCTCTGACAGCAATGTTTTGAGATAAAGATCCTCAATATGCAATTATTATTAGCTTGATATGGAAAATATTGTGTGATAAAAACTATTTGAAGAATTGCCACTTTAACTTTCCTGGTGTTGAAGAATGCACTTACTATAAATTGAAGGTCTTTATTCATGAGTCAAAGTCTCAATTCATAGCCTTTGTGGAAATCTCTATTTAAAAATGCATGTTTATTACTTAAAGAATTGAATAAATATCTGTTGAAAATGTATCATGTGTTTGGCATTTCCTAAAGTTTGCATAGTATATGTTGGCTTTAACCACAGTTATTAATTTGATTAACCTTCATGGCCATAAAAAAAAGCTTGCTTTAATAAACTCATGAGGAAAAGTACAAAACAACATCTAATTATCTAAAATAGACTCATTTTCATTCTACTGAGTTTGAACTCACACGCTTCAGTTAGCCCCTCCTTTCTGAACCAATTTTCACCAGACAACTTCTGCTCCCAGGTGAACTGAATTTCTACAAATGGCCTGCCTCTGTGGTCCTCTGTATAGGCAAACCTCTCACTGAAGCCCTTATCTTTTGAAGGGACTTCAAAAGTCCATTGAAATCCAAAACTTTCCTTGAAGTTAAGTCAAGTTTTGCCTGTTTTAGGGCTGCAGGATTTCATCCAGAAAAGCCTAGGTGGTTAACAAGGAAAGAGCATGTTAACCTGGTTGGATTTCATCACAAGTGGAATTTGGTCTGACAATTTTGGCTCTGTTAGGGGGTTTAAAGCATATTCAGCTGTGGAAATGATAAAAGGATTCCCCTACCTGGTTTTATAGCACAATAGCTGAAAGACCAGCAGGTATTTCCAAGCATCTTTAATGCACATCCCAAACTGCTACACCAGCTGGATCTTCAGTGAATGAAACAACCCTGCTGTTAAATCATCTGAATCCCAGTCAAAGTTGCTGACAGTAAAAATCCAGGTGGCTATGCAAATTGGTCACTTCCTTAAATAGTAATTTGAGTTTCACCTGGCAAGTCCTGCTAATAACGACAACCAACATCTGTGTAGCCTGTTTCAATTCATAGAACAACTTTTATGTATCTCAATTAGTCTTCACTAAAACCCTGTGAGATGAAGACATGGAAGTTCAGAGAGATGAAGTGACTTGACCAAGGTTATGCAGGTAGTAAGTGGTGAGCCAGGATTTGAACCCAGACATTTGAAGCCAGACACAGTGGGCTTTCCCTTAGACTAAGAGTCACTGCTTGTGCGGATGATTATTGATCCGTAGTTCTTGGTTCAAAGAAACAAGAGCCTGCTTGGTCTTCTTTGGAGAGTCTATTTCTATAGGTCCCTTTTTGAAAGTAGGAAAGATTATATTTTGAGCTCTGGGCTCATATTACTAAATCTTCTGTTTTTTCGAGAAAAGCTGAAAATTCAGATTGAGCACCATCCCAATTTTTGAATGTTAACAACTGTGTTAGTTTGGGTCTTTGTCCCCAACTCTTCGTTCCTTTTTCATAGTAGACTTACACGTCCACACCCTTTGCCATGTAACTCTAGGGCTTCCCAATAGAACAGATAGAGTATACATCACTTACCTCATTGGTTTTGGATTTGGTCATGTGATTTGGATTGCCCAGTGAAATGTGGGAAAATGTGAGCTGTGGCTTTAAGAAGCACCTTCTATCTCCCACCCCTCTTGTGCCCTTGCATTTACTTTGAGAAAGACTCCTCCTGCAGTCCTAGATGGTCATGGAGTAGACTGGAACCTTACCTGCAGTTTGCAGCCAAGCTCAGTCAATCCCAGCATATGCCAGTGGGTTCCTGCTGAGCCCAGCAGAGCCCCAGCCAACAGGCAGACCTGTGAGTAAGAAATAAATGTCTGTGGTTGTAAAGTCATTGAGATTTGGGATTGCTCGTTATGCACCAAATCCTGACCAATTTAAACATCTCTAAACAGACATTACAGCCCAAATTAAATATATCTGTAGATTAGATGCAGCCTGTGGGCCACAGCCTGAGATTTGTGAGATGGATCCTTGGCAGTATCTTTGCCAATACTAGCATTTAGATCTCTGGGAAAAAATTATTTCAAATGTTTGGCGCATATAGTATTTAGAGCAAAGAGCATGTTAATTTAAGGCCTGACACCTAAACAACATCTATGCTCCTATTCAGGAGAGATATATGAACTAAGGCATATAACTAATTGAAGTTGTGGGAGTGAAATGAGAGATTTTCCTTGTCATTGACTTGGATTAACAGGATCAGCCTACATTGTCCTCTGTCAGCATTATTTTATAAATGTAGGTCTTATCCTTAGAGAATGAATTTGTTTTCTATCATCCATGTTTGTTACAGTCAAAATTTTTTAGAGTCCCCAGGAAAAGTTAGAAGATTTGGACCTATATTTCATGTTTCATCCTTCTTCAGTCTGAGAGGAATCTTAATTACTGAGAGAAATAGCCTATGCTTACTAGGTCTTAGGAAATGCAGTAATTCATTTTACAGAGCAAACATCACCTGGGGAATTAAACAAGATTTACTGTCTGCTGAATTCAGGAGGAAATCAGCGTAGGCAGACACACAGCAGAGAGAATGGCAATGATCTCCAATTGCAGAGACATTAGCTTTCAGATACCCTCGTTGTAGGTGAGAATCTGAGTGGGAGAGGGTCATGTCAGATCTTCTGGAATCATTTCCCTCCTTCCAAGCAAAGCCTTCTACACCTAAGACAGGAGCAATTGTGTGCACTGTCTAGTCTGAACATGACCAAGACCCTTCAACTGAGCCATCTAATTTTTATAAATGTTTGATACGATGGCAGGGGCCAGTACGGACAGCACGCATTCCTTATTGGCCACTTCCCCAGGCTAATGCAACCTAGGCTATGTATTTTCCTAATCTTATAGCAATGGAACTAGTGTAACAGTCAGTACCCTAAACTTCCATGTAAGTCAGGCTAACAGGTCCTTAGATCAGTTAGCTGGTCTATCCTGCTACCCAAATAATTATTTCATTTTGATTGTTAAGTGCCATGAAGGAGAAATGAAGAGTGCTATGAGGTTGTATTATTACAGGCCCCAACTAGACTGTGACATCAAGGAAAGGTCACTGAATAAATGACATTTAAATGGACACCTGAAGGAAGGGTGAGTGGTATTTAGCCTGAGAAAGGGATGGGGTTATGTAGAATGTTAGAGAAAAAGTGGGGGAGAAAGAAACAGAAACAGACAGAGAAAATATGTGAAGTTCTACGCTAGTATTTTTTAAGGGGCTATAAAGTTTGAAAAAACTTTATACGAGACGGTTCTGGTCTCTTCCCCATGCCCAATTTAGAGACAGTGTTCTATGCCATGAACAGAAAAGAACACTTGAAGAGGTTAAATATTGTTGGACAAAGTGAGAAGTAAAATCAATGAGCGTTATGGCTAAAAGCCTGGAAATGAATGTCAAACAGACCTGGTTTAAATCATAGTTTCTTACTTACTAGCTTTGTGACCTGGGGCGAGTTACTTGTTTAACCTTTCCAACCCTCATTTTTTTTTTAATCTGCAAAATAGGGAAAATAATGCATACCTTAGGGTGTCACTATGGAGACTAAGCGGAACAGTCGATGTATACTCTTTAGCATCCTGTCATATCGTGAGCATTAGACTTTTTTGGCAGGAAGATGAGCAGATTTTGTGGATGCTTGGACACCAGGGCACAGTGAATGGCAGCTTTAGTGGGTGAAAATATTATATTTGTAAAAGTCTATGTATACCTATATATATAATCAACTCAATTATTAAGAACTCAAAGCTGCCCTTCCAGTTATCTTATTTTCTCTTAAGCAGGTGTATTAGTTTTCTAAGACTACTGTAACGAAGTACCACAAACTGTGTAGCTTAAAACAGCAGAGATGTAGTCTTTCACAGTTCTGGAGGCTAGGAGTCCAAGATCAAGGTATTAGCAGGGCCATGATCTCTCTGAGACTCTGGGTAGTATCCTTCCTCGCCTCCTCTCAGCATCCGGTGGTGGCATCAGACCTTGGTGTTTCTTGGTTTGCAGCTCATCACTCCAATCTCTGCCTCTGTCCTACATGGCCTTCTCCTGATGTGTCCATCTCTGTCTCTTCACTACTTGTAAGGACACCTGCTTCATTAGATTAGGGTCTACAGCTTCATTAGATTAGGGTCTACATTAACGACTGCATGTTAACTTGATTAAATCTATGAAAACCTTATTTCCAAATTAGGTTACATTCAGAGGCACTGAATATTAGGACTCCAGCATACCTTTTGGGGGGACACAATTCAATCCACAGCAGTAGGTGAGTGAGGGATTACAGGGAAAGGCCCGTTCCCCAGTGACAGAGAGAACTCTTTCTATGGGAAGTTGAGGTGTCTAATCATAAATAATTGGGGTTCCTCATTCTTTTCATTCCTAGAGTTCTAGACAGGCTTGGATTATTAAATTAGGGTTTTGAATCCTTTAAATGTTTTTTTTTTTCTCAGTTCTAAAAGTCTTCTTGAGGATAATCTCAGGTCTTGTCAAAATTTTCTTATCTCTTAAGATAAAGAAAGGTGGTTGAGGAGATATATACACTAAAAGAAGTTAATCATTTTTTAAAAATTATGCTGGAGTCAGGATGATATAAAATAATCTATTAGCTTGACTGTAGACTCAGTGTAGTTCACTTTAATGGGTATTATTGGAAGGTTCATGATCTTTTGGTTGTTTTTAAGATTAAACCTAAATTATAACATTGAGTGTTCCTGCCTCGATGGGAGCTCCTGCCCTCCTGCATCCTTTACTCCATCAGTGTGTTGGGGTTCATATGCAGAGTTTATAGTGATGAGGTCATATATACTTTCAAAAGGGATGAAAATTGATTTAGGATTTTTAAAATTAAGGAATTTTCCTTCTCTGAGCTAGATAATATTTAGAATGTTTTAATCAGAGTAGAAAAAAAATTTTTCAGACTCACAGTGAAAAAAACCATCGAAGGGTTTACATAAGTCTTCTATTCTTGGTTGTAGGAATTGCCTATGTAATATTTAGATACCCCATCAGTGCACTCAAGCCCTGCTGTCTGATGATGGGAACCTCCCTGTCTGCTTGGCATGTAAGTAAGGGTGGATGAGGATAGGGTGGTGCTTTCAGTCTGTCACCAAGTCCCACCAGGGACATTTGGGGCCACCATTCATCAAGCAAAAAGGGTGACTGTATCTCAGTCCTCCCCACTCCTGCCTCCTTGATCTATTAAAAATAAAATGTCTCCTTCAAGTCCCACTCTCAGGCAACGTCTCATTTGACCTCAGACAAAAGGGCCAAGTCCTTTCTTAATAGATTAGAGAGACATATTTAAGCTGGAGATTTTCCCATGTTATTTATTTTCCCTCCGTGCAAATATTTTAATGGAATGGACAGAGTGACTTCAGTTGAAAAAATGGCTACAATCTGTGTTCCTTAGGAAGGAAAAATCATTGCATGTCTGGAGCTTGGAGATTTAGTCCCTGGACAGAGATTTTTCCAAGGATTCCCCTATAAACATAATACAAGAAGACAGTACCATTCCAGCTGGTCAGCTGCATTGCCACTGGGGGAAGATTTGTTATCCTGGAGACTTAACCTCTGGGTCCACTAGTTTACTTAGCTTGCAAGTTTTAAAGTCAGAAGTTGAACTCTGGAAGGAATGGTAATAAGGGGCTTAAAAATATCACTGTTGGTTCAACTAGAAAAAAGAAGAAATCCAGCCTCTCTTGACCTAGGGCTTGGCTTGTCTTCATGGTTGTCCCTTTATCTCAGTCACACAACTTGCCATTTTTTTAAAGGGCCAGGTAAATAAAAACAATGCAAAAAAAGATAATCCCATATTTGGGGAAAAAATTATAGATTAAAATTAAGGAGATAAGGCAATATAAAGAAACAAAAATAAAAAAGAACTAAAACTGAAAAGTTTTGGGTTTAAAGAAATAATGGAATGCATAAGAAATTAAAAGAACCATATTAACAATGGAATGAATAATGATTAATATGGCTAAGTTGTTTAAATTATGAATAAAAGTATTAATTTTATTTTTAGTAAAAATTATATTAAACCACTAAGCTAGGGGAAAAAATTAGAGGAAAGGAACAGAGGGCAAGTAAGAGAAATACTTGAATGTTGACAGATCTAGGAGCATCTTTAATAGTTTTAAAAATACTAACAAGAAGGCCTAAGGGATGCACGGGGTGGTTAAATTCCAAGAGCCAACATCACCATATAGAGGCAAATTGAGACTTTAAAATAAGGCAACAGTAGATATCCCACTCATCACCTTCCCATGGGTGGAAATTCCTGAGGGGTTCTTTGCTGGGCTTTGGGTCAGTATATTTAGGAAACAAAGCCTTGGGCATTGACCTTTTCCTTTATATTTACTAGAAAATTTTTGAATTCAGTTCCAGGATTTCTTACCTGCTATTTACAGGCAAGAGTGTTATTATTGTATCACTGGTGTTATTAATGATACAATATATGTTATGGTTATTGTTATTTGTTATTTTTGTTAGTAGTAGTAGTAGCAGTAGCAGTGTTGGCATTCCTGTTTTATAGATGAGAAACTGAAGTAGGAAGGGGTTAAGTGGCTGACTGCAGATAATACAGCGAATTAGTGCCAGGGCAGAGCCTGTGTCCCAGCAACTCCCGACACTCAGGCTAGAAATCAGGTCGCTGGTTGTTAACCCAGGGCTCTCCTAACAACAGCATCTTCTCCATAAATGTTGAAATTAAAGACCCCAGAAGAGTAATGAAAATGTTATAAATGTTATAAAACTTAGGAAATGGGACTTATTTTGGGGGACAGTTGGAGAATTTGTGATTTAGGAAGCTCACTCTCAAATACACAAGGAAGTTTGATTAAAAAATCCCAACAACACTGCAAAGCAAACAATTGGGTGACATTGAGCATCATGTATTGATAATTCAGTCTCCTTCTGCCCCATCCTTGAGTCCTCAGCTGTTTCTATTTTTCACCACCATGTTGAGAGGATACAGAAGACACCTGGGGAAAAGCTCCTGCTGGATGTAATGGTCCAAGACCATGGATGATTGTTGTTGAGCATGTCATTCCCTGCTTTCTTCTCTCCTCCATTCTGTGATTTCCTTGGCCTGATGGAATTTTTGTCCTCCTCCATTCAGTGATTCTCTGGGTCAACATTCCATTTGGCACCTGTAGCTCTAAGGAGCCAGACAGGAGGGAGTCTTTCTCTTTGGGCCCAAGGAACAAATATAAGTCAGGCATGTGTTCTCTGCTCACCACACCTCTTGGCCAAAGGAGAAGAATCAGAGAGCAAGAGCATCCCTCCCCTAAATACACACACACTCATTCTTACTCTCTCCTCATTCTCACATTTCCTTTCTCTTCTTTTCTCTTCTCTTCTCTCCTTTAGAGTTTCCTGACACTATATCCCTTGCTTTTTCAATCACACAACAGCCAGCAAAATCCAAGGACTTTGGTTTCTCTGTTTTTTCAAAAAGTTGTACCTTTGGGAAAAAGCCAGTTTAGACATTTTTTCCAATTTACCATTTTTCTCCTGGGTACTAGCATCTTTTAGAAAAGTGTTAGCATCAGATCTGGCCTATGCTCCAAAGGGGGCATTTTCAAAGTCTATGTACCTCACCCTGCCTCCCTGGGATTCTGAAACCTTTCCCCAGGGACATGCAGGCCCCTGGTTGAGGATCACTGTATGTAAGGAGAGGTTTTGATGATGTATGTGTGTAGGCCATGGGAATGGTTTGAAGGCACAAGAAAAAATGGTTGTGATTCCCTGATTAGCAATGAAAGATACAGTTTGTGTAGACAAGCCAGAAAGTATTTATATTTTAAAGAGTGAAGGCTAAGCATGGAATGCTCGGACTGTATTTCAAGTCTAAGAAAGTGACCACACTAATGTGTATCACTCTGGCCTGCATGGGATGTGGAACCAGAACCACAACACAACAGTCAGAGAATCAGTTTAATTAGGATGGGAAAATAAGGAAAGGATCTGACCCAGGAGAAGGATGGATGTCACCCCCTACTCTTGTCTTCATTAGTCAGCAATGATGCTGACTCTTAAGGAATAAGAAAACCAATTAAAATTAGCTTATTTAAAAATAATACCGAATTCCTACTATGTGTTCATAAGTTACTGAATAAGGCATTGGGGCTACAGAGAATAAAGTGAGTTCAGCCTGGGTGTATGTGTGACAGATAAGCAGATTTATAACTCTAAGAATTTTTCATGGGTTGTCATAAGGGCATGCAAGAGGATGGAGAGAGAGGCAGAAGGCATTCTGGAAGATATGTCATTTGAGCAGTGTCTTTAAGGATGACTAGGAATTATTCAGGTAGGAAAAGGGGGAGAAGGGCATGGGAAGCAAACATTCCAATAGTTTAGCAGCTCAGTTGGATGAGGGACTACAGAGAAGAGGGGATGTGTATCACTGACGTCGCTTCTGTGTACAGTACATAGAGTGGCGTGGCTATGGCCCAGCTTTGTAGGGCTGTTCTGAGAGTTAACCCTACCTTGTGAGCCACAGGAGCCACTGGATGCCTACAGCAGACGGGCCGTGATGTGATTGGCTTAAGGAAAGAGCAGTGTAGACGGTAGGTCAAAGGAGAGCGGCGCTAGACTCTTCTGGCTTCTCAGTTGGTGGGGTAACATCAAAGTCGTGGCACCATCTTGCAGCCTTCCTTTGTCCTCTTTCCTTCTCTATTTTGATGCTCTCTCTCTAGCTCTTGTTTCCTTTCCGAGCTTCATCTTCTTTTTCTTCTCTCTTTTGACCTTCCTTTTTTCTTTCCCTCCTTTCACCTTTCCACTTTCTTTTCCAGTCTTTCAAATCCGCTTTATCCATTATTAGACTGATGTATTTTTTAAATTTCTCATAAAATACCTTGCCTGGTGGCCTATTTACTGCTTCAAGAAAAAACAAGATACCACCTAGAACTAAGTGGACACAAATTGATCTTGATCTTTTTCTAAATTGATTTTGTTTTGACTCAACTATCTCGAAAGGAAACCGCCAACAAGAAAAAGGAATTTCCTAAACTCTAGAAGGACTTCTTTTTAAATATGGTGAACCAAAGTCTAAGGACTGACCCCGAAATCAATAACAGAGTAAGGAAGAACTTGGGTTCTACTTAATGGGGACACCCTTTCACTCAGACACCCTTTCTACTAGGGGAAGGAAAAAGACAAGAAGACAGGAGATGAGACCCTAGGCAAGTGACTAAAATACCTTTAGTTGTCCAACTTAAGGACCCTGCCATTTCCATTTCACCCCACCATTAGCAGGAGTGGGGATTCTAGAGCAAGAAGAGGTAAGTTCAAGAAAATGTAGACAATTATGATCCTCCCACTCCATCTCTACACTTATTTCCATCACATCATTTTTATTTTAAGAGGTAATAAATGTGATTCTAGAGTACGTTTCATACTACAGATTGTATTATTAAATTCATCTGAAACAAGGACCATACAAGAGTTCTTATTTCTTTTTCAAAAGTATTAATCAACATTAATTAGATCTTGTTTTTATCTATTTTTCATTTGTGTGGACCCTAATTTATTTTGGTTTTGTATAGCAGTGGCTTAATGCATTTGCTGGTATACAGCCTCATTGCCTTATATGTTATGTTATTTTGGTTATGATATTAGGTGAAGGGCTTCCATTTTTATTCACTCCCTCGAGCAGCAGGTGTTGAGAAGAGGGAATAGATCTTTTGGCTTTCTCATGGCCTTAGGCAATTCATTTGCATCTGGCTGCTGAGTCTTGCTTTCATTCCAGATATTATTTTTTTTTTTAGTACCAGGTCAAATTGAAGGACTAAAAAAGAGAGAAAGGAAAGAAGGGAAATAAGTAAAATTCAAGATCTGGATGAAGCTTAGAAATCATTTATACTCAGAATAAATCATTTATTCTTTGCTTCTTACCTGAGACTCAGTCAGTCATACAGCACCCTTTCCTTTCTGTTGTAATTTTGCATACTTGCCCTCTTGCCCCTTTATACCTTGTTCATATGAGAAGCTTGCCCTAACCATGGTGAATCTATCTTTCCTTAAGATTTTTATTTCAATGGATGATCCATATTTCAAACAGGAAATACATGACCCCTATACTAATTCTCAGTTTTCCAAATATTCATTTCAAACATATTTAATGAGCAACTAAAGTACATTATATACCATTGGAAGGGATTATGGAGAACAGAAAGCTGCCGAAGACCCAGTTCTTGCCCTCAAGGAGGGACAAAACATCTACACAAGTTCGTTTTCAGGTACATGAACTCAGAGGAGGTGGAGATGGTAAAGATAAAGGGGATCAGGGACTCTAAGTTGACAGCAAGTGGTTTGTGGAGTATGCCTGTACTTCCTAGAACCATGGACTCTCCTAAACTACTACTAAAGGATAGATTTTCTGTTTTTACAGCTTCTGTGCATAATCCTGAAAGTGGTCCCATGGGAAGACCCAGAAAAAGCTGGCAAAAATATCTAGAGATTGGGTTTCCTGGAAATCCTGTTTGAGCTACCCTGTGTTTACTTAAACATATTTTTATCTTGTTGAGGACAAATCACACAGAGGAGATAAAGAAACTTTGGGGAAAGTATATTTCCAAGCAATAGCCTATTCTGAGCTGGAACAATCTGTGGATGGGCACTCTATACCCACACTGTTCATTTTGTAGCTGAGAGTACAGTTACTGACATTATGGGCTGAGAAGGCTTTGGTGCAAATTTGAGCATCTGGGTATAAGCTTAGGAGGATATTGATATATGATAGGCTGGGGATGTGGGTGAGTGCAACCCCCCAATCTTCTCTCCAATCTGCTTGGGATAACTAGAATGTTGAGGAGGGGGAATTTTCCTACCCTTCTAGAGTTTTTTTTTTTTTTTTTTTTTTGACTAGTTTAATAATTAAATTGAGATAAGACAGATTAATAGGAGAAAAAAATTAATTCATATGCATGGAAGTATCATAGAAATTGGACCCTCAATGTGACCAAAGCAGGCTACCAATACATTGTTTACAGACAGAGACAATTATTTGTGAAGAATTAACAAAACAAAGGGGCTTTGCTTAGGGTAGCAGGCTAATAAAGAAATAACAAAGTTTGTTTATAGAACTTTCTTAGCCTTGAATTCCCTAACTAACTCTGGTGATAAGAATGTTTTCTATCCTCTTGGTCTAGGGAGTTCTCTCCTGACTTCAGGGAGAAGGTGGGGGTCATAGTGACTTTTTAATATCATCCCCCCAGACCGGCTGTTTCTCAAGTAACTTTAATTCAAAATAATCAATATGCCCTCGAAAAATATTTAGGGGCAGCTTGCCCTGGACCCCAATAGTTCCTTCCTCTGATTCTTCCTTGGAAGGTTCACATATTAAAAGTTGAGCTGGTAGATTGTTCCATCTCATTGAACCATCCTCTTAGTCTTGACAGCAGGTCAGTTCAGTTAATCTCATTTCAGGAGGTGGTGATTTCAAATAGGTTCAAAATTAGGCCTATGATGCAAGCAATCAGTTGTTTACTAAGAGGCATTTCTATGGAGAAAAAAGAAATGCAATGGCTGATAACTGGAGCAAATTATAAATCAGGTTTTGAGTTCTGAGTGTAGAATTGAGATTTCTAGATGTCTGGGTTGAAGCATCTTTTGCAGTCTGAATGTCTCAGATGATGTCATCAGATCAGGTAGATTTTCTGAGAGGTCCATACAGCAACAGGCATGAAGAATTTGTCTGAACATAAGCTATTGTGGTGATTTCCCTAAAGCTTATATTAAGACATCTAGCTTGAATTTGTAGGACTTCAGGAAAAAAGGGCAGTTTTAGTTCTCAATGATTCCAGGTCCACAGGGTGAGAGAAAATTGGAAATGTCAGCTTGGAGAGTTGTAGCCAGATATTGGAGGAAATTAGAAAATTTCAATATTCAGTTTGGTTTTCAGGTAAACAATGAAACCTCAAGCAAAATTAATAACACTAGAATCTAATATCCACAAGTGTGTATTATAGTTTCTACTGAAACATACTTTTTCTCTCTAAAATCACCCTCATTTCTACCAAAGATTGCCAAATTAAGACTAATTAGTTTGAAAATAAGTCTATATTCAATATACTTGGCCTTGTTATTTACTTAAGTATAGAAAGAATAGCAATTGACCATTTAGGCTCTTTTAGATCTGCTTCGCTGGAACTTTTTATAAGGAATCTCCAGATTGAACTCTCAATAGCCTCCTGAGGCTAAGAAGCCAAGCCAAATATTTGCCATTAGACTTCACCTGCAGTACCTATGGATTTATAGATTGGGGTGAAATCTTTTTCCTCTTGAGGTCCCCACAAATATCCTGAGGTTCCTGGGACTGCCAAGAAGTGACCTTTCTCCCTCACCTGGTAAGGCAGCTGAAAATCCTGTAAGCAAGATAGCAGGCTCTTTTTTCCAGGGGGCTTTATTGGCTCCATAAAGTCAACCTTAGTTCCTTAAAGCTGTCTGGTCATAATCTGAGTCTATGTATTTCTCTCTCAAATATGACATTCCAGTCAGAGCTTTGGTAATATAATCGATGTTTCAAACTGTGTCCTGTTATAAGGAGAAAAGATTCTTATTGAACTTATGCAAATGCCAAACTTTACATTGCCAAGAGAATAAGAATACTCACTGAGAGTTTCTGAATTCTGGAGGCATCAGGTAGGGCCGAAAGGTAAATGTTTCAGTTCTGTTTACAAAGGTATAATTTACCGAATTACTCTAAGTCATAGCTTAAGAGAAAAGAGAAGAACGTTTTCTTAAATCTAGAGAAGCAAAACATTTAAAAAATCAGCAATGTTTCAAATTAAAAAAAACTTAACAAATTATAATCATCCTTTTCCAGTTCACTTAGTCTCATATAATTAACTCTTGTTTTGCTTAATCTCTCGTTAGAAGTTTTATGAAGCTATCAATTTCTCCATTAGGGTTCTGTAAATTCTTACCCAGTTCAGCGGTATGATTTGAAAGTTATCAGAAACTTGTATTCCAGAGTACTTGTTAGATTCCTTTCCATGAATTTCTCTGAAGATGGCACACATTTGCAGAAAACTTTTGTAAAAGCATCTGAGTAAAATTATAACTGTCTGTAAATGATGGAAGACTTTTAAAATGTCCGTTATTAAAGATCTGATTCATTATAATGGAATTGACAAGGAAATTTGGTTATTGTTGTGGCACACATTTTAAGA
Organism: Eschrichtius robustus; assembly: GCF_028021215.1. Taxonomy (NCBI): domain Eukaryota; kingdom Metazoa; phylum Chordata; class Mammalia; order Artiodactyla; family Eschrichtiidae; genus Eschrichtius; species Eschrichtius robustus. Next base: position 19,352,815 of record NC_090836.1, read on the forward strand.
TAAACAGAATTAGGACAGTTAATGTTATATTAGGACATATCCACATTTCAGGATTTTCATATAATGTTTAGAACATTTATATTAATAACATTTACCCACCTAATATAATTTAAGAAGGTTTATCATCATTTACTTGACAATGTTTCCCATGTAATTCAATGTACCAAATAAGCCTAATTAGTTTGATATCCCTCTTTTATAGGAAGAGAAAACAAATCTTTTGAGGTATTTCAGGGGCCCTCTGGAAGACCCCAGCATTACTTCTAGGTCATTTAGAATTTGACTTTTGGGAGTTTTGTCAAAAATATCAAAAAGCTTTTAAAACACTTGGTCAAATAGGATCATAGGTCAAACAGGATCATAAGTCATTTAAAGAATCCATTGTCTGGCCATTGATGAGTAGGAGCTTATATTAATTTCAAATAGTGACTCAAACCAGTAAGTCTTTTTTATGGCTTAAACAAAGACACAAAAGATGTCTCATAGGAGAGTATTTAGCCCTCACAAGACCCAGAAAGTTCATTCCCAGAGTCAGTCTAAGAAAGTAAGAGCCTTTCATTGCCACAGGTGGTAAAATGGTGTAGTGAAACATTGTCTCTGGTTCCCCATGAGAATGTGGGATACCTCTGGTCATAGACCCGCTAATCTGTGACACCGGGCAGGTACTACTGGAGTGGGACTTTTCCAGCACTAACAAGCAACAAAAGTTGAGATGACAAAGGTCCCTTATGGACTGGGACCCCTTATGACAAATTCCCCCGAGAGCTGGCACAGTCAGACTAAGAAAGTGCTGCTTATGACTTCATGTCTTGGAACCCCAGTTAATTTGACTGGCCACCAGATGCACTCCAGTAAGTGCACCTTCTGGATGGTGGAGTTAAGAGAGAATATTCTTATTGGTCACAAAGCTAAGTTCTCAGGACATGGAACAAGACAGAAGGAAGAGCCTCATTCAGTTTTTACATAGGGGACCCACAGCAAAGTTTGTCTAAACAGTTGCTGGTCTGGTGAGAACTGTCAACTCACTAGTCTGTGAGGCTGGTTCAAACAGTAGGCATATAAAGGGCCCGTGCCTGTTGTTCTGTCTATGGTTCTTCCTCCTTATGACAAAAAACACAACAGACAAAGAAAAATAGTGACCGTCTCTGGAAGGAAAGAATCAATAAAACGTGAGAGTACTCATTTACCAAATACCAGATTTGCTATGTCCCAAGAAACCAGCTCCACAAATATTTTCTCCTGCTAATCTAAGTTTAGAAAAAAGAAAAAGGACTCTTGCTACTTTTCCCTTCCACCAGACCCTGCAGGCAGATTCGGGAGGATGAGGTGGTTAGAACACTTACCTTCTGCAGGCCTTTGTCAGAGGTCCCAGGATCTCATGGGAGGTGTGTTTGTGTCTGGGGGCGGGGCTGGAAGGGGGTGGTGGCGTGGGGAGCAGGGTCCAGCTGGCATCCTGCTGTCCTGGTATGCCAACTGTCAGGGAGGGGAAAAGTTCTCCCCTACCCTTCTTGAGTTCTTTCGACTGGTCTAATAATTAAATTGACACAAGGTTGATTAACAAGAGAAAAAAACCAATTTAATTCGCATGCACCAAGGTCTCCTAGAAATGGGACCCCCCCCCCCATGTGACCAAAGTAGGCTGTTTACATATTATTTTTAGACAAAGAAACAATTATTTGTGAAGATTTAACAAAAACAAAGGGGCTCATGCTTGGGGTAACAGACTCCTGAAGAAGTAACAAAATTTGTTTATATAGCTTTCTTAGCCTTGAATTCCCTAACTCTGGTCATAAAGATATTTTCTATCCTCCTAGTAGAGGGAGGATACCGTCACATGGGAGATTTATTTCCCACTTTCAGGGGGAAAGCTGGGGATCAGAGTGGGGTTTTTGTGTTTTTTTCTTTTAGTATCATTATTTTTCCACCAGCTGTTTCTCAAGTAACTTTAATTTAAAATAATCAATATGCCATTGAGGTATATTTTGGGACAGCCTGCCCTGGGCCTCAACCAGAACCTCGACCAGCACTGTAGACAGCCAGGCTGGCATTATAGAAAGTCATTTGAGCACGAGAAACTCAGAAATCTTAAATATACTAAGATGGACTTGGTCTTTGCCTACTGAAATTTCAATATAAATGGATAAAATACTGGTGAATTAGATACAATGAAGAAGATTGGTGACATTTACTAGATAAAGGGGCTTATAGTGTAGAATTTATATTTAGATTTAAATTGTGATGAATGTCTTCCAGAAAGACAGCAATTTTTTTTTTTGTAGAGCTATGTTAAATTGCATTATATTCTTTTTTTTTAAATTAATTAAATTAATTAATTAATTAATTTTCGGCTGCGTTGGGTCTTCATTTCTGTGCAAGGGCTTTCTCTAGTTGTGGCGAGTGGGGGCCGCTCTACATCGCGGTGCGCGGGCCTCTCACTGTCATGGCCTCTCTTGTTGCGGAGCACAGGCTCCAGACGCGCAGGCTCAGTAGTTGTGGCTCACGGGCCTAGTTGCTCCGCGGCATGTGGGATCTTCCCAGACCAGGGCTCGAACCCGTGTCCCCTGCATTAGCAGGCAGATTCTCAACGAGTGCGCCACCAGGGAAGCCCAAGACAGCAATTTTAAGCAAGTCTTAGTTGGAAACCTTGGCAGAAAGTCAAGTGATGAAAACAAAGAGTGTTACGGGTAGAGAAGATGGCATGGAAGAATATACTAGAAGGCAGAAACAATGGGAGAAATGGAGATGACAGACCTACACATACTTCCTTTGGGCTGAAGGCTTTTGATTTTAAATGAAAAGTGGAGAAAAGGGAGAAGACATTTTAATACATATGAAATCCACTCAAATTTGACCCTCGAAGTAGGTCATTTCAGTATATTGAATGAGGACTTAAGTCATGAGGTTAGAGCAGCAGTAGATTGAGAGCAAGGCCTTCAGGAAGAATGTGGAGTTTTACTTACAGATACCTGGTAAAGGGGACTTATTAAAATGCTATTTCTTTTCCGCTAACTTGCTTCTAAACTTTCTTTTTTCACTATCATGTTCTTACATCTCTGTCCATCTTCCACTGCCACTAAACCTAACAATTTTTCTGGTTTTGGTTGATTGGCTCTATTTTTCAAATAGGAAAAATGCAGAGGAAGGTGGCCAGGATATATTTATAACCATTTCATCAGATTTTATGTGTTTGCTTGAGGCATGGATGCAGCTTATGAAGAACCCCTTTTAATCTCAATAAAGCAATTGAAGTACTGAAGTCTTGAAAACTTCAATTTTATTCTTGTCAATCAGAATTAGAATTTTAGTGAGACTCACTACCAAACTAAAACTGTTGATAGTTTAGATATGTATTAATTACTTACATCTCCAACTGACCTGACTATAAAATTGGAAAATCATAAGGTAGCAGACTAGATGAATTTGATCGGCTGACTGGATATCAGCCACTGAAGTGGTACCTCACTGTGTTAATGATTGAGCAATAATTTGTAGGTTTTTTCCTTCTTTTTCAATTTCAAAACAGAAAAATATATTATGCAAATTTTAAGTGGACCTTCAAGTACATTTTGATTATGATTTTGAAGGAGATAGCAGGAATTTTTGGAAGCCTGTCTTTGTTTTTTTTTTTTTGGCTTTTTTTTTTTTAAATTTGCCTATACTGCAAAAAGCATAAGCCAAAATTAGAAAGTCATTTGTTTACTTTATTCAGAGATAAGCTAAATATAAAGGTCAGAAGTCATATAAATGTCTCCACAATTACATTTGGCTAGTGAAAAATGAAAACTTTTTAACCTTCTTTTTATTTTGGTCCTTCTTGACATGAGAACAAGGAATCATTTTTAAAAGTCAAGCTGGATGAGGCCTCAACAACCATGAACTCTACCCTTTCATTTGTGTCATATGTGAAAACCAAAACCCCAAATGGTTAAGTGAATAAATCAAAGTTCTACAGTTAATGGTGGCAGAACTCTGTCATGTAGAAGTCTTTTAAATAACTCTCTGTGGCACTTGCAATAAAATTTGAACTCCTTACTTAAGCACCTAACAACTTGTCATAATCTGCCTCTTCATCCCTTTCTGGCCTCATCTCTGTCAGACTTCCACTTGTAACCTTTGCTGCAACCATAACTAAACTACTGTAGTCACCCAAATGTGTGCTGTATCATGCTTTGCATACATAATTGCCTCACTAGAAGGCCACGCCTCCTTCTCAATTTGTCTAGCTAATCACTACTCTTCCTTTGCTGGGAAGCTTGCCCTGACTCCCCAAATGGACTTCCATGGCCCACCTTGTTGTTTCCGTGGCAATGCTACATATCAAAACTTCCATCATAATCTTACCACACTCCATTTTTTAAATCCCTCCCTAGATCACAGCTCCTGCGTGCAAGAATGATGGCCCACTTGAATTTGTATAACCATGAAGGCAATAATAATAACAATAGTTAACATCTATTATGTGCTTACGATGAGTAGGCACTGTTATAATTGTTTTATTGGTATTAACTTATTCCTAAACACAATATCTGCCACAGAAACACTCACTAAGTAGTTTCTCTTTGATTGTTTGGAATAATGCATTCATATAGGAGCGAGTGCCAGAATGCTGGTCTTAATAATTCCCAGTCCAGAGATTTGGGTAGATGCTACTGCTGGTTATCTAATATCCAGACGGATAGAAGCGGATGTGGAAGCTCTTTGGCTGCCCTTCTGCAGATGTTTGAATCTTAGAAAGACTAGAACATACCCACTTTACTGACGTAGTTGCAACTATTATAACTTGGCTTAGAGAAGCCAGATACCCAGAAAGCAGGTTTTCCTTGCACTCACATCATGGTTCATTGCAGGAGTTTTCCAGATAAATGGCAACCACTTCATGCCTAACAAGACTAATATAGATGGGTAACAATTTTACACCCCAAATTTACGCCAGTTTCTTCGTGTCTGCAAGGCCTTCTGTATTGAGTGAAATTACCAAAATTCTACTTCCCTTCTGCCCTTGATTCTCCATATTTCAGAGAGATTATGTATTTACAGTGCTAGAGAAGGTGTACAGGGAAGGGTTACATTTATAGAATGGTGCTTATGTATCATTGTACATAGACCAAAACATCTGGTGTTATTATTTATTTACGTATTTAGCAAATAAGGTAGAACAAAGGCAATTCTATTGATGAAAACCGGCAACACATTTAAAACATCATTCAGATGCCATGGTAGTTAAAATAATGTGCTAATTTTTGGTTGAAAAAGAGTGTTTTCAAATTTTTCTGGCTTAGCCTGGAGCAGGATCAGTGCACAGGCTTTAGCCGGGTGGTCCATGACCCCTGCAATAGTGTGCAAAAATTTGTGTAAGAGGCCTGAGGCTTTTATCAGGTAGTTAAAGGTACCTGTGTCTCTCAAGTGATTAAGAACTTCTGCTGGCAAGTATCTTCAGCCACCCAGCTTGCACAGCTCTGCAATATGGTTTAGGGAGTCCACATTTTAAAGTATTACTTTCAAAGGCAAGATTCAGCAAGTTAAATAAACTGTATGCTCAGGTGGTCCCACTCAGGTCAAAGGTCAGTCACTCATGTGCCAGAACAATGTCTTTGTTTTCCTATGCCGTAGCAAAATTACCTATTTCTGTTCCTGCCTTTGCATCCTATTTGAATTTTGGAGGTTAAAATTACGTAGTCTAATGGAAGAGTTTTCTTTCTAAATTGGGCTCTACTGAAAACAATCAATAATTCAGAAGCTATCAGGTGGCCTTGGGAACTGTCTGTAGTGACATAAAAGGTAAGTTTATAATCGCAAATTCTGTGACAATGAATAAAATCATGCCATAAACTGGAGTTGTATGAACCACTTAACTATGGTCATCATTTGGATAGGTTATTCAGATTCACAGCATTCTTAAAACTTTGCTTGTGACTCCTTAGGTAAATAACCACATCTATTCTTGCTGTGAAGCTCTGTACAATTTTTTGGTTTGTTTAGAGCTGGTTAGGGGTATGAATTCCCCCAAACTATACCAATGTGGACATCGTGCTGAGATTCCAATATAAAACAGTTGAGAAATTCATGTTTGTATGTGTGTTAAACAAAATGATGATTTCTAAAGACTAAATATTACTCTAAGAGCACAAAATCAAAGCAACCTATAAATCATTTTATTAGATAAGAAATTATTGTTTACCCTGTGTTGCAAAATTACAAAGCAAATTATTGACATTTCTTATTCTAAATAAAAAAGATAATCTCACAACTGAGAAGATATGTCTTAACCTGCCCATGGTCCTTCCCTAAGAGTTTAACATTCAGATTCCTGATCAACCTTAAATTCAACCTTTACTTTTCTCTAAATGAGGCTTACCTGCTTTATGATTTAATTGTTTTACATACAGTGATTTTGTGGTTTAGAAAAATGTTTAAATATTAGGCGAAATTTGCAGATATTATTACTGTTAAAATGTTTAAAACCCACTTAGAGGAACTCCCTCATGGAACAATCAATACAAAAAGTATTTTAATTCTGTAATACCTTGAGAAAAGAGTGTTCTGCAGGAAGGAAGTGACTGATGGGGGTGCTGGAGTAACCCATCTTAAAGGCAGCTTCCAGCTGTATGACTTTGTAACCAAGCAGGACCCTCTGGGACCTTCTCAGAACAGGACTCCCCATCACGTCCTTCACCTGCCTTTTGTCTACAGAAAAGCTTTAGTCAAAGAATAAATTTAATCAGAGAAGTGAGAAAATGCAGGAAGAAAGGAAAACAGTCAAGCTAGACAAAATAATAATAGTTTAGCCATTAAACACAGTCAAGGACCTTTAGTTCCTCCACAAGGATGGATAATATTCTGAGCCATATCCTTTGAGCTGTTTTGCAGATACTGAAGCCCCCACCAGGTGGAAGAAGTTAACTGCATGCTCCCCGCAAGTACGTAGACCCCAGACCTGTTAGAAACAGAAGGTTGATGAGGTTGACTCCCAATTACCTCACCACCAACCAACCAGGAGAATGTCCACTAGCTGATCACACACCCCAGGACCCCCCTCCGTCAACCGGTCTTTAAAAACCTTTCCCTGAAAGCCTTCGGGGAGTTCGAGTCTTTTAAGCACTAGCTGCCCTGGACTCCTTGCTCGGCGCCCTGCAATACATGCTGCACTTTCCTTCACCACAACCCGGTGTTGGTAGATTGGCTTTACTGCACACAGGGCAAGGAGACCCAAGTTTGATTGAGTAACAATTTTATACTTCTATCATTGGAAAAAAATATGATGATCGTTTCCCACCAACTGTCTGAAGTGCTCATTTAAGTTTACATCAGTGTAATACATTTTATCCGAATAAGCAATGAGTTGCTTATTGATAATTTGTTATCACATTCTTTATGTTAACAAATCATTCAAAGAGCCACTTGAGTAATTCATGTAAATGTTATAATGTCCTCCAGGGATTGGGCTTTGTTTAAAGTTAAATAACCAAACAGTTAAAACAAGGAGAGAATTAAATCATTTCACATCTTTTCCGTCATCTGTCATTTGACTAATATGCTGCTTCTTTACTTCAAGACTTTTAAAATAAATATGGATTGACTCACTGATTTGGTGTACTGGTTTTCTCTTCTTTAACTCCTCATTTGAGGCTGATATATTGACCCTCTTTTTAGTGATGTTTTTAAACCGCTTCTTTGCTCTTCTCAAGGTAACCTTGGTGATATTGTTACATTTGTTCATTATCACTTTTTATGCAGCAACTATCTCTATTGATTTGTCTGTGGCCTTTGATTCAGTGAATCACAACATATTGCTATTTGAGTGTCCCTCAATTTGGCAAAGTTTAACTATAGTGGAATGGTTCTCAGGCTACATTAGCGAATAAATCCCAGTCATTTTGTTTAATGGTGTTGAATCTGAGGTGAAAGTGTTACATTCAAAGTTACCTCAGGAGCTAATTATGGGGCTTTTTACTTTTTCAGTTTTTATTAATGACCTGCCGACATCATATAGTTCATGAAATGCTCTGAACGTGTACATGCTGATGATACGACCTCAGACCCAGAAAGAACTCGGGCAGTATGAAGGCATTGTGTGTCTAAATTAGACACATTAGATTTATTAGGTGATGTTCACAACGTAGATACAGATTTTACATAGAATATACAGGCTCACATTTTGTAAAACTACACACAGCAATCCTGGGGAGTTTTATATTCAGCTACTTTATAAGTGGAAATAAGAGCACAAGTGGCTGAAACAGATGAGGAAATACATATCTGGGCCTTTATATACAATCCTATCCCATATTAAAGACAGTATTTTTTTTTAGTAAAAGCTTCACATTTCAGAAGTATGCTATTTCCCACTAAGGAAGTCAAAAGCAATGTTTAGCTTCTTTATACCCATCTCTTTGAATGTAAATGTGAAAGTATACTTTCTCCAGAATTTTCTTTAAGTTCAGTCAATTATCAAGTGGCAAAATTTCTCCACAGTAACAAAATATTTCATATTCACCCACTTGCTAAACATATATGAAGCTGGAATGGACACTGGGTATAGTCCGTATGTTTTGGAGTAACTTCTCAACTCACAGAAATCTCTTTTTCCTGCATCCCTTGTAGAGGAGGGCAGGGTACTGGATCACATTTAGAATAATAAGATTTCCCACACTTCTCTTGGACCAAAGCAGAGAAATTGATTTTTCAGGGAGCAAGAGAAGAAGTCTGGACAGATGGCTTTTGTGCCTGGGTTTTCAAGACATCCCTGGGTTCAGCAGCACAGACCTTGGGTTCCAGAAGTCTCTTCAGAAGCTCATAATAAACCTTCTTTGTTTGTAGAAGCTGTGCATATACTAATGACATACAGATGAGAGCAATATGATTTCTGTACTCAAGGAACTTATATTTCAATGGGCTATACAGTGGTTAAGAGAATGCATTCTGAACAAAGTTACCTGGTTTTAATTAACTCCTTCTGCTACTGTTACCGAGTCCAAATTCATACTGCTCACCTAATGACAGTCCAATACATCGAGAGATGAGTTGTTGGGGCAAGGAATAGTGACTTTATTCAGAAAACCAGCAGACTGAGAAGACGGTGGACCAGTCTCCCAAAGAACCATCTTACCCGAGTTAGAATTCAGGCTTCTTTTATACTAAAAGAGGAGGGGACGTGGTTAGTTGTTGCAAACTTCTTGGTGCCGGAATCCTTTGTTCTTGCATCTGTCCATATAGGTCAGGTCGTGATGTTCCTGTAAATCTCCAACAAGACAAGTGTTATTCTCTGTTCTGCAACTTATTATCTCTATATGAATGGAAAAGTGTTATACCTTTGAAGGTCAGAGCCTTGAGAATGGTTTATCCTGTTTATATCAGGCTACAGGCAACATATTTAACTTGCAGCAAAAGCAACAGAATACAGAGGTTAAAGTAAGAGAAACAGATCTAATATGGAGTCAGATTTGTTCTTCCCTATTACACTACAATCAGCTGAGTGACTCTGGGCAAATCACTTATCCTGTCTGGCTTCAGTTTCCTCATCACTAATATGGGGATCATAATTATACCCACCTCATGGAGTTGCCAAGGGTTAAATTAGATAATACATGTTAAAGGTTTACATAAGTGACGTACATAGAAAGTGATGAATGAACAGTTGACTCTGATTATTATTAAAGAAATGAGCATCCAACAATAAGGTAAGTGCTATAGAAGTATAAACAAAACATTCCAAGAGCACAGGAGGCAAATTGATCAGTTTTGACTTAAGGAAGTGGTGATTGGATTAAAGAGAACCTCATAGAAAAGATGACATTTAAAAATAGTAGTCACTACTACACAGTTATTACGTTGCAGGCACTGAACTGAGCACTTCAGAGGCTTGATCTCATTCAATCCTCACAGTGCCCTGTAAAAGGCTTCTTCTTTTACCGAGGACACTGAAGCTCAGGAGGGCTGAGTCATTTGCCCCAAGTCCCAGAACCAGGAGCTGGTAGAGCCAGGAAGCAGTGCCAGATTCCCATCAAGGTTTAAGCACACTAACCTCCATGTTCTAACCACTAAATTCCATCTCCTTTCCCCTTGAGCTCATTTTGAAAGGAAGTATGTGAATTTGCTGGTTGAAGAAGGGAGCTAGGCAGAGAAGAATTTCAGGTAGAGGAAAAAATATGTACAAAAGTACAGAGGTGTAAAAATACGTGAAAGGAACCTGGCACCAAATGTACAGGGCCATTTGGGCCATGCCGAAGAGTTTGGATTTGGGTTTGTGAACAGTGAGGAACCACTGAAGATTTCAAAGCCACTGAGAGAAGTCACATAATCAGATTTGTATTTGACAGTAGAAATACCATGGACAGTGGTTCCAGATGGATTGGAGGGTGATGACCTTAGAGGTGGGAGACCTTTGCGAAGATCTGGGCAAGAAGTAGTGAGAGCTTGAAGTTAGAGAATGACGGAGGAGTAGAGTGGAAACAACAGATTTGAGAGGCGTTTTAGTGCTGGATTGAAAAGGGTTTGATAACTGATTGCCTGAATGAGGGAGAGAGAAGCTGAGGCTGACTCAGATCTCTTATCTCGGTGCTGGGTAATTGAAATTAATGGAGATGGTGAATACAAGTTTACTTAACTTCCATGTAAGGATTTGTTAGGTAAAGGCAGGGTTAAGAAATAGCAAAACTCCTAAAGGATATTTTAGGATATGAGGGGACATTTTCAGAGATTTAAACTTGACAATGCAAACTTCTATTGTCTGTAAGAAGAGTAAAGGAGAAATTAAAGGTAGCAGCACCTTGGAAATTTTCCAATTGCCATTACAGGCTCTTAGAGGGTCAGTGGAAGTGGCAAGTATGCACAACTTTCAATTACAGTAAAAGCTCACTGATTTGGATTAATTGGGGTAAAGGGCAGCCTGACTAAATAAAAGTCTGATTTATAGAAAAAAATAAACTCAGTTTGATTACTTTTAAATATTTTCAGCTAAATTAACTCTATTTTTTATTAAAAGTGATAAATTACTAAGGATGATTTGTAAATAATATGAAAAGGACCCAATTTGAAGGGCAATTATATTTATTAATTTATTCATTCATTTAATAAATATTTAGCACCCACCCTATGCCAGGCAATACTGAACATGAATGATGCTTCTAAGTGTCACAATCACTTTATACTTTTAAATTAACCATTCTCCTTCTTTTCTTAGAAGTGCAAATCTTGAAATGTCTTAGGTATCTGGCCTCAAGATGAGTTGCCTTGTAAGCCTTTCTGTGTTTTGCAGAAAGTAAAAAGATCTCCATTTAAATGGTCACAATTAATGAGGCAGAAACTTAAAGAAGTTTTTCTGTAGCTGAGGCCTCCTATAGGTCTCCGTGCTTCTGTTCTTACAGCACTCCCATCCATCTTCCTCTCTGCCCTGGGCACAGTTTCTAAAATGTAAATTTGACCCTGTGGGTTCCAAGTTTCATCTCCTTCCATCTTGGATACCATCTACAGGATAACATTGAATCAGGATCTCTGGCGTGAAATTCAAGACTCTGGTCGTATCTGAATCCTTATCTATCTCTATGTAACTCACTGAAAATTTGCCCCTTGCTTGTTTCACATAACCTGCTGCTCCCTGGCTCTGTATTTTTGCATATGTTGTTCCATCTGCTTAGAAGTCCCTTCAAATTTTATCCTTGAACTTTTATTCATCTTTCAAGACTTTGGTCAAGAGATATTTCCCCTTTTCTCTCTCTTCTGGACTCATCCCTTCCTCTGCTTTACTTCTATGCTTCTGATCTTGAATGTATCACATGAACCTTTGTTTATTTGTTTAAATGTTTCTCTCCCCAACTAGACAATAAATTTCTTGAGGTCAGGGGCCTTGTTGGATTCATCTTTGTCCCTGTGGTACCAAGTACAGCAGGAGGCACCATATAGACACTAAGAAGTATTTACTGAATTGAGTTGAGTGAAATGTTCTTCGCTAGTGTGTATTCTATCAAAGCTTCTTGCTTTACCTTTTTATCCTGACCCCTAATCATTCAATGTACTCTCACGTATCATATGAGAAGGAGAAAGTACCTGGTAAAATTTTTTTAAATCAGGTAATGTTATTTATATTTTAAAATTTGAGTTGAGAGTGTGTTTTCCAAGGATATATATATGTTTTCGTACTCTTAGATTTAATTTTTCCATACATTCCCCTCTCATTCCCTCAGCCTACTCTCACCACATCTTCTCTCTATCACTGTCTGTATAGGTTCAAAGTCAACTCTATAATTAAACTAGAACTTTCTCCTTAAATCTCTGTTCAGTGATGTGTCATCCAAAGCTCAGAAGATTTCACATTTGGCGGTTAGGCCTATTTAAGTGCTGTAGTTCACTGCCATAAATTCCTGGTACATTTGATCCTCTGACTATTAGCTTGCTCCGCTGTCCAACTCTCCCAGCAGTTATGTCTTAGGCACCTAACAGTAAATGATCACTGTGACAAGAAGAAAAGCAATTAATTAGATTAATGTTCAAAGAGTCTCCTTCAAGTTGTCAATACCCATATTTATATCATAATGCTGCAATTTTGGCAGAATTATTTGCTTTTTATGAAAATCTGATGAAGCAATTTTCAGATTTCCTAACATGAATCAAAAATTTGAAAAACACACAGATAAATATCCATCTTCCTGTTAATTTTTCTCCATTTTAAGTTATTTTACATTTTGGGATTTGGGCTGTGAAAGATGATTAACCAAATATTTTAAGAAGGGGTTTTCAAGCAGACTTTCCAGTCCAGTTGTGAAAAGTCAAAGCATTCTGATATGACTTCATCATTAAAACAGTTAAGTAATAGAGTCAGCTTAAGCATTTTTGGTCTTTGCTGACTGAGAGCAAAGCACAAAGAGAATGGTGAAAAGATTTTTCTTAATATCTGTAGGAAAGTCATTTAGTAATTTGAGAACTTTCTAAAGTGCTATAGGATGTAGTATGTATGAGGCTTTAACACAAACACAAACCCACACATACACAGAGCATTATAAGAGAGAATAAACACAGAATATTCTCTAAAACTCACCAAAGAGAAAAGTAGTAGAACTCAAAGTAGGTGATTGTTCTGATAATACCCGATGAACTAAAGTCCATCCCATTTTTAGTTTTTTAAGGAACCTCCACACTGTTCTCCATAGTGGCTGTATCAATGTACATTCCCACCAACAGTGCAAGAGGGTTCCCTTTTCTCCACACCCTCTCCAGCATTTATTGTTTGTAGATTTTTTGATGACAGCCATTCTGACTGGTGTGAGGTGATACCTCATTGTAGTTTTGATTTGCATTTCTCTAATGATTGGTGATGTTGAGCATCTTTTCATGTACCTCTTGGCCATCTGTATGTCTTCTTTGGTGAAATGTCTATTTAGGTCTTCTGCCCATTTTTTAATTGGGTTGTTTGTTTTTTTGATATTGAGCTCCATGAGTCTTTGTATATTTTGGAGATTAATCCTTTGTCCGTTGCTTCATTTGCAAATATTTTCTCCCATTCTGAGGGTTGTCTTTTCGTCTTGTTTATGGTTTCCTTTGTTGTGCAAAAGCTTTTAAGTTTCATTAGGTCCCATTTGTTTCTTTTTATTTTCATTACTCTAGGAGGTAGGTCAAAAAAGATCTTGCTGTGGTTTATGTCAAAGAGTGTTTTTCCTATGTTTTCCTCTAAGAGTTTTATAGTGTCTGGTCTTACATTTAGGTCTTTATTCCATTTGAAGTTTATTTTTGTGTATGGTGTTAGTGTTCTATGACCCAGCAATCCCACTACTGGGCATATACCCTGAGAAAACCATAATTCAAAAGGACACATGTACCCCAGTGTTCACTGCAGCACTATTTACAATAGCCAGGGCATGGAAACAACCTAAATGTCCAATGATAGATGAATGGATAAAGAAGTTGTGGTATGTATATACAATGGAATATTACTCGACCATAAAAAGGAACGAAATTGGGTCATTTGTAGAGATGTGGATGGGCCTAGAGTCTGTCATACAGAGTGAAGTAAGCCAGAAAGAGAAAAACAAATATCATATATTAATGCCTATGTGTGGAATGTAGAAAAATGGTACAGATGAACCTATTCGTAGGGCAGGAATAGAGATGTAGATGTAGAGAATGGACATGTGGCCATGGGGGGAGAGGAGAGGGTGAGATGAATTGGGAGATTAGTCTTGACATAAATACACTACCATGTGTAAAATATATAGCTAGTGGGAACCTGCTGTATGGCACATGGAGTTCAGCTTGGTGCTCTGTGATGACCTAGATGGTGGGGGGGGGGGGAAGGAGAGGAGAGAGGTCCAAGAGGGAGGGGATATAGGTATACATAGAGCTGATTCACTTTATTGTACAACAGAAACTAACACAACATTGTAAAGCAATTTTACTCCAATAAAAAAATAAAGTCCATCCCATATTTCTATATACCCAAGTGTTCTAGATGTAGATGTTTAAGATAGTGCATGTAATTAGAGGTTTAGATGTCTATGGAGACCTGGTAATGTTTTGCCTGGATGGGCTCCTTTTGTTACCTATAGTGAGTTAGCAGAAAAGAAGACATAGTGATAGATGTCTTATCGGCATCCTTATGCTCTGTTCAGAAATGCTGATTATTTTACTTGCAGCCTACATTTTTAAAACTTTGACTCCATTTTATTTCACTGAAAAAGACACATTTAATGCTAGTGAAAAGCTTTTGTGAAAGCCTTCCCTTCATCCTTGACTGCTACATGAAAGCAGTTAATCAATTAAGGAAGCCCATCACGAAGGATCATAAATTCTACAACTGATGTCACCAGAACTATAACTGGCCTTACTGTTTGTATTATTACTTATCAAATTTGCATTATTACTAGCACCACATGACAGCATAAGGAGAGAACCCCTCACTGGTGTTTGTTTAAAGGAACCTCCAGCAGGGGTGTCTCTTCATTATAGTCTGTGAACTCCCAATCAATGCACAGATTCAATTCTACATTTCAACTGTGTTGATACACAGTAGTTTAGCCTCTTGAAAGTACAAAATGCATGAAATAACCTATGTCTAGGATCCGAGGAAAGGCATTCTGTGTCACCTCATAAATATCCATTTAAAAACAGACAACAAGGTCAGTTCTGTTGGCCTCCACTCCTGGAGATAGGCCTTTTGATAATCTTGGGGGTTACTTTTGGGAGTTGGGCTTTGATAAAGGCAAACAAGAAGGGAGCCTGTGAGTCGCTTCCTTGGGCTATCTGTTCTGATTTTATGCCCAGATCCCAGTGCAACAGCACATGAATGCATTAAATACCAAGAAACTGCACTTGCTTGGGGAAGGTGATGGGGGTGGAGAGAGTTTTGGATAATTCCCAATTGGTCATGATATCTAAAATAAATGAAGAGAGCATCCTTTACTCTATTATGCCCTTTAGTGCAATTCAACAAATATTAAATGCCTGTTATGTGAAAGATCCAGGGATCCAAAGTCAGGTTTATGAAATAAACAGTCATAAAAATTCTAATCATGAAAATTCATGATCCAAAAAGCTCTGCCTTAATAATTGTCCTTGTGAATCAGCCCTTTCCCCAGTGTCTGTTAATGCCAAACTTGGCTGACCTGGCTTTAGGTCAGATGTTTACTGCAGGTACTCATTCATTCATTCTTTCATTCATTTGTTCATTCAGTCAGCACATTTGTTGAGCATTTAATATGTGTTGGTACTGTACTATGCTAGTTGCTAAGACTGAATACAAGGGCTAGGGGGAAAACACATCTTTTGTTCTTATGGAGAATGCAGTCTAGTATAATAAAGTAATATGTTCAATTGGTCAATATAATTCTAATTCATAATCAGGCAGCATTCAGATATCTTTATAGGAAGAGGCAGAAACTCAGCTACCTGCCTTATTATATCTGTTTTCTCCTGGGGTTCTTTCCTATTCTAACTGGCTTCCCTAGCTGATGATTTTTTCTGACTTATAACACAGGTTTTCACTCTGACTCTTTCTCTATTGATTCCAGCTGTTATAGAATTCTTGACTGGGTTAGTTAATTTGTTCAGTCTTCCTGGACTTCGATTTATGGCTCTTGCCTTCAACTCTGGGCCTTAGACCCTGATATCTGGCCTTTGCTCCTGTCTTCGTGATATCCAGGACCTCAGGATGAGTTTTTAGGCTCATCTCTGGTCTCTATGAGGGTATTGCTACTGGGGTTCTGCCATCGCGCTCAGACAATTTAGGGTTTATGCCAATGTGAGCACATCGCTATGGATAGCTCTAGTTTGGCCTATTCTCCAAGTAAATGAGTGTATCTGCTGTCTCTGGCCACAATATGCAGTGCAACAACCAACCACATCCATGACCCAGCAGTGTAGAACAATAAACATTGACTTCGCTTATGGGTCTCTGAGTGGACAGGGCAGTTCTGTTCTTGCCTGGCTAGTTATTGGCAAAACAGGCTTATTGCTTTTTGCTGGACCCTAGGCCTGGACAACTGGGCTGACGTGGTCCTACTCTCCCACCTTCCAGCAGGCCAGCCTGGGCCTATTTTCACGGCAGAGGCAGGGTTCTGAGAAAGAGAGAAAGCAGATAAGACCACTTGAAGCCTCAGCTCGGAATTGAGACAGTGTCAGTTTCGCTGACTTTTTTTGTGGTCAAAGTAGGTTACAAGGGCAGCTCAGAATTCAGGGGTGAGAAAGTAAACCCTGCCCCTCTTGAAGGGAGTAGCTGCAAAGTCATGATTGCAAGGAGAATGGAAAACTGGGACTATTTTTTTTTTTTTTTTTTGCAATCAGTCTTCCACAATGAGTTGGTTTCCAACTATTAAACCAGTGTATTTCTCTGCAGTTTTAGGCTTGAACTTGGCTAGGACTGGGCATGTGGGCCTGAAGTGTGGCAGAGAGAAAAGGAGATGAACATGGTGTTTTTCCCATCACTCAATAAAGCAGCCTTGAGAGCTGCACACAGCAGCCCAGGAGGGAATGGGGATGGGGGTGGTCGGTACGCAAGGGAGGAGAGGAAATGTTCGTGACCAGGAGTACAAGGTCTCCTCCTTCTGGATGTTCAGCTGATTGCTCCCACTTGCATCTTGGCTTCTAAGAGCAAGAGGAAATAAGGAATCTTCTGGGTGGCTTCTCTCCAGGAGTTCTGTGGGACCTCACCATCTGGATGGTAGACCCAACCAGGAAAAGAATATTGGTTACTGGAAGTAGTTTCTCGTTGTAGGTCTCTGTAAGTGGACACCTATTTCCAGACTTACACAAAGACACATAGGATGGGGTGAGTCGGGGGCGTTTGGGATACAGACTATTTCATACTTGCTTCTTATTTACCAAGCACACCTATATGGTTTGTCTTCAGAAATCAAATGCTCTTTTATTTCTGTTTTTAATCCTTTTAGTTATTCATATTACTGACTTGAAAACATAGTGGGCCAAATAATATTTCCTATTTTTCTCATATTTTTTAGAGACATGATTCATCTCTAGGGACACATTAATACAGAAGGGTTTTGCTGAGAAGGCAAGTATACTTACTCAGAGTCTTGAAGCATTATTGTTGAGTGATATGCATTTGTACCATATGATTTCTAGGATAAATGGTTTTGGACTGTCTTGGCTAAGCAGTATCCTGTGGGATCAGTTGACAGTGGGTATACTATATTTATTTAATTCACTCTACTTAACTACAGTTCATTTGTGTTGCTTTGTAGTTTATTTACATCTGGACACTGACTTTAGCATTGGGTTAGTGTTTTATTTACTCATAAGAATACATTGACTACAAAGAACAATCTCTCACTTATCATCAGACAAATATATTTGATTATCTCTCTATGAGTAAAATGTGTAGAATGATGGCATCTCAGAGTCAGCAGAGACCATACTAATTATTTTGCAGCTATACTGATGCAAAGAGATGACAGTTTATTTTCCAGTGGTATGTATCTTTCTCCCCTATGCTGGATTAACCTTCAGAAACACCGGTGAACTTTACTCAACTTCCCTGACTAACGGTTGTCGCGGTGTCTACGATTTTCAGGCATTGTTTGATAAAGCAATTCCTGGCAATGAGCTGGCAAGAGGTGTTTTTTCACTCTGTTGGCTCATCCTCCCACCTCCAGCACAGCGCTGCCACCAGAGGCGGATGGAAGGGGAAGTTTAGAAAAAGATACCACCTTATGTGACCCCACAGAACTTGTCATATTTTTGGCTAAGGAAGCCTAAGATGAAAGATGCAATGGCATGAAAGTGCATGCCATAGTCCAGGGGAAAAGCAAACGATTCTGTTTGGCTGAAATACAGAATGATGGAAATAAACCAGCACAGATAAGTTGGGTCTGTGCTAATCCTCTAGGAAGCGGGGGGACTTTCAAGCTTTTTCTAGCAGGGTATTTCAATATCTGGTGGCACTGAGGAAGAAAAAGTTAAAAGAGAAGAGCTTTAAAGATGGGGAGAATAGTTATTGAAAAAGTCTCTTGCGATAGACTAGACAAGACAGGACTCACACAATTGCAAAGGTGGATTTGGTTTGCTGGTTTGGTTGTTCCTGTGGGACATTTTAGAGGCTGCGTTGGTAAAATTGGATGTAAAGGAAAGAGAGAGAGAGAATTAGATAATGAATTTAGAGCTTCTCACTTGGGATGATAATATTATTAATAGAGCTGGCAGAAATAGGAAAAGGAACATGTTTGGGTGGAAAATGAGTTCAGTTTTCGATATGCTAAATATGAAGTAGAAACCCAAGTGGAGATGGCATATTAACAGATAGAAGTTGTGTCTGGAGTGCAGGACAAAAGTTGGGGCTGAGAGCTATAGATTTGGGAGTCACTGGCAGATGTGAGGGCAGCCAAAGCCATTAAATGAGCCAGATTGCCCAGGAAGGAGTTGTGTACTGAGAACATAAAGGTGCAAAGAATGGAAACAAACACCAAAAAGGGTGGGAGTAATGGAAGAAACATCAAATGAAAGAGGTGGAGAAGGCAAAACAAGATCTTGTCTTTAGACTGTTCAGTTTCTGATTGAAACTTCTTTTGCAACTTTCATTGATTCAATCTAAGCTAGTTAAAGTGATACTTATTTGGATATACTTTCTTACATGGACAGAAGGATGGAAGCGCCATTTATTGATCTCCTATTTTAAAGAGACATATTTTTCTTACTGTATTGGCAAAATCATTTCATCTCTCCAAAGCTCTGATTAAAGCTAATTTCAAGCCCAAAGGTATACTTTCTTGTGTTACTTGTCTCAATTTTTTTCATCTTAAGCCACACAATCCCAGTCAACTCTTGTAATTATTAGTTTCAAAAGGTATAAAACAACATAAGTGTCCATCAACAGATGAATGAGTCAAGAAAATGTGATATATCTCTATATCTATCTATCGATTGATCTATGTTATGGACTATTATTCAGCCTTAAAAAAAGAAGGAAATTCTGTCATTTTAGACTACATAGATGAAGCTGGAGGGTATTATGCTAAGTGAAATAAGCCAGACAGAGAAAGACAAGTACTTCACAGTACCACTTACATGTGGAATTCGAACTCAGAGAAACAGGGGGTAGAATGGTAGTTGCCAGGGACAGGAGTTAGGGGAGATAGGGAGATGTTGGTAAAAGGGTGCAAACTTTGAGTTTATAAGATGAATAAGGTCTGAGGATCTAATGTGTGACATGATGACTGTGATTGATAACACTGTGTTGTATAACTGAAATTTGCTAAGACAGTAGAACTTGAAGTGCTCTCACACACACAAAAAAAGAAATAGTTGAGGTGATGGATGCATTAATTAACTCAATGGTGGGAAATCTTTTCACAATATATACTTATATTAAATCATTGCATTGTACACTATAATACCTTAAAATTTTATTGCTCAGTTATATCTCAATCAAGCTGAAAAATATGTATAAATATAATATGCTTATCAAAAATCCAAATAGGGCAGAATGTTTTACTCCCTCCAACACAATTGCTTATTTTCACTTCCTGGGGTCTCACTGTTTACATTTCTTGTATGTGTTTCTAGAAATTTACAATTTATAGAATTTATAATTTTAGACACATGCACAGATATACATGTACATACAAGAAGTCCTCAAAGATCTACACTAAACTTCAATAACCTTAAGGTTGGATTCTTTCCAGGTCTGTGCAAACCTTATTGTGCAAACCTGATCCTAAATATGAAAGAGCTGGAAAGTTCCTTCACATGATCTATAGCTGTGAGAATGACCTCTCTGTAGATCATCTTTGGCAGAAGACTAATGTTTCTGTGCCCAATCTACTTATTTCTAAATTACACTAAGCCCCACACTTTAATTTTTTTAACACCTCTTTTTTGCATATCCAAAGCTATATGGATGTGTTCTACATGTCAACAGGTAGTCCATCCACTTGATGCTTCACTTATCGGGACAAAAGAGCCACAGATACTTTGACAGTTCAATCTTCTTCCTTTCCTTACCTATCACTTTCTAGGAAGGTAAATGTAGAGCATACAGAATTTTTTCAATAATGATATGAAATATGATGCCCTCATCAGCAAGCAGAGGCATGGGTCAATGTTTTAGCTTTAAGAATACATTTTTTTCTCTCTTGAAGGATCCTCAAGATAGCTGCCAATGACGCCTAAGACTTTTGACACGACCATGAAGTGATTTTTCCTTTTTATAGAAGCAGATGCAACTAATAATACAGTGTGATTGTGCTATCATCACTGCCTTTTCCACATATATTCTGGGGAGAATAAATAATATCTACTAATACCTTTAAATAAGTTGTGTTTATTTGCTTGTTCTTTTTGATATGCATAGATTATAGAATGGCTTGTCCTTTTATATCCCAAATAAGGCAAAAGGACTTTGTATTTGGATTCTACCATGGACCTAAAATTTCTGTTCATGATAATCAAGAACCAAATTGCTCACTTGCTTTTTCTAAAACTTAATGTACTGTGGTTATGAACAAGAGTCCTCCCTTAACGGTGGGTGGGCAGCACCAGCTCAGGGTTAGAACCATTCACATCTGGACCGAAGATTCTTACGTTCAGGAAAAGTGCTTGAGGCAGTATAGGTAACACTTGGGTAATCCTTCGGTATAGCGTTTGGTAGAAAACACAGAACAGAAAGCCTGAGGAAAAAAATGCTTCCTTGTTGCACATCTTATTAGAGTCTCCAAATCTTATTAACATGCAGATGTCCAGAGTAATTTCTTTGTGAGCTTCTTAAAATAGACAATTTATTCACCTTTGTGTCTGACTCCATATCTAGCATAAAGTCTTATGCTAAGAGGGCTCACTAGGTGTTTGCAACAGGGAATTAAAGTTCAATTAGGCATTATGATTGCTTTCTTAGTCAATTTAAGATCCATATGACAACAGATGAGTTGCATGGCTATTTTGGCCTCAGTTTTCTCATCTGTGATATACGATGAATAATATCTCCTTTTACATGATTGATGTAGTATAACAGCCATGACTGATATTAGAATAATTTGTGTGAAATGTTGCTAAACCCAAGCAACAAGTAATTCTTAGTTTCATTTTGGTGTTTTTCAGAGAAAAAGTGATTGCCTACTGTTAGTTTTGAAAGTGATTTGAAAATAATAGTGACTATCCTAAAGCAATTTTCCCTTTGATTTCTTCGTAACAGAAATGTTTACTTGCTATGCTTCCACTTTCCACTATAGTAAGTGTGTTACCTTCCAGAAACAGTCCTGGAAATTTAAGTGACACAATGAATTATTTTTCTTATGGTAATTTCAGTCACTAGCATCATTACTTTTCATTTACTTCATGCTTTTGGACACCATCGGAAGGGGGGGAAGAGTACATTACTGTAATGTGGGTGTCATACAATATAGAATAACCGTATTCATAACTCTTCCACCTACTTGGCAGAAAAATCAATGGGCTGCGTTTTAGCATTGCACATAGGGACAGTTATGTAGTGTTCCATCGATTATAAACATTTGATAGGGCCCTAGGAAAAGCTAGATAAAGAGGAAAATCTAGATAAAAGTTAAATTAGAAAATTAATGATAAATATACCTAGGATATCCTGGAAGAATAAGGAATTAAAATTTATTTTATGTCAGTGGCCTAACATCAATTTTCATGTCACGTATTTGCACTCGTTTTACTTAGTGCTGACAGTGGCTCTGACAGCCTTACTCAAATCACATTTTTCCACATTGTAAATGCTATTGTTTACAGTTTCCTTTGTATTAAGAACAAATGGGACAACCTTAAAAATTATACACTCATAGGTGTTTAATTTCGTTTCTTAATTTTGCTGTTGACGTATTTTTCTATTATCTCCATCATTGCTCTTATGGAATTGCTTTATGGCACTTAGCTTATATACCTGTCTTCTCTTGAGGAAAGGACTGTGTATTATTCATCTTTGTATCTAAGTCCCCCATACCATGCCTTGCTCATTATAGATGTTCAGTGTTTGCTGAATAAATGCCTGAATGAACCAGTATACCAAATTATTGGTATACAATGTAGTGTCTTGAAATAATTCATCCACAAAGAATACTTGAGTTTGTTCTCACTCCTTCCATCTCACATTATGTTTATATTGCAGATAGGTAAATTGAGACTCACTAGTAACTTGCCAAAGTATTCATAATTATGCCAGGAATCAATGTTTCTAGCCATAATGAACAATTTGTACATTTAAAGAGGAAATACTACACATACTACACACACACATATATGGGTCGTAACAAAAAGAGAGTGGAACGCCATCATCTCTTTCTGATCTTAACGGAGAGGTTAAGTGTCACTCTCAGGACAACTTCATTTTCCCAGTTATTTATCATTCATTGAAAGAAGTTACTTCTGAGTTATGATAGTGTTGGGTTGTGAAAAATTTAATCCATGAGCTTATTAATTCTCTCTGAAAAAATAAGCTTTCCCTTTCTTTACATTTGTGATGCACGCATTCATAAGGCATAAAGATTTTCCTAGGTGCCAGCCCACCAAAGCGCATTTTACTGAGCTGACTTTGACTTATGACGTGGTCTGGTCTCAGAGATTACTGCAGCAAATGAAGGCATAAGTAGAACGGAAGAGCTCTGTACTGTGCATGGTCCATCAACATTAATGAGAGTTGTAAATGCTCTACGAGTAGGAAGTACAAAATGGACCAGCGAAGTTGTTTTATTGATATTTATTCATGGCTGATCAGTGTCTGTGGCACCTGTAAACACATAACAGATAAGATTCCTGCCCTGAGAAGCTTACAGTCTAACTCAAAGAGATGACAGCTGTCGGGGTATGTTTTAGTGAGTCAGGCTTCTCTCCTAAGCATCATGACACCCATAGGAGAGTGGAATATGGTCCTGGTCATTGCTTTAAGTCAAGAATATTTCAGAACGATCTCAGCCCAAACACTACAGCTGCTCTCACCAGTGGGGGTGATTATGTAGGCTCTGATCACTCACATTAAAGGAGAAGATAAAGAACTAAGACAGAATTTTGGAAAATGGAAGCAAGCAAATAAAAAAGCGTAGAGAGAACTTCCAGTTGCCATACTGACTGTAGGAAAGCATCCAATCTGGAATTAATCATTTCAGTCATTTATAAGTAGGTTTGTGTCTCCCTTTTCATACGTCTTGCCCTACTATAAATGACATTCTGTTTTATGAAAGCATAATGTGAAAATCTACTGATAAGCCAAATAATAAAAACTTTATAGCATGTCAGGCCTTTATTATTATTATTATTTAACCTCAATCAAGTTATAATACTGAACACATGTATCCTTGGCCTAAATCACCTTGTCAAGTTGAACTGTATATTCAACTTCATTTACATGACATATGATCTAATGCTGGAGAACAACAATACCATTGTAGTGTTAATTGAAAACTCCAAACTGAGAGCTAGAAGAAACCACTGGTCTGATTGCTGAGGGTCCCAGGGAAGGGGATCTATTCCCACACCTGCAGTTGGTCCATAACACTAACATTGTTACCGACATCTGGGTTTAATCAGTCCAGAGGCCTTGATATGCTGCTCCTGGGGCACATAAATTCAACATTACATTCATTTTAAAAGCCCACTCTTTCAGTTTTTTAAGGACAAGATAGATTCATGGCTCCACAGAGTCTAACAAAGTAGAAACCACAAACAGAGTAAGTTACTGCCACAGGCCTCGTGGACTCAACTTACCAACTCTTTGCCACTTAAATAATGGGATTTTATGTTCAACCCCGGCTATCAAAAATGTGTTTCCACCGAAAGTGAAGTTTGACTGAAAAACTGTATTTAAAATAAAAGCAAATGCTCAGAAAGTGAGCCAATTTGTATAAATCAGACTTTATGTAAGGTTATGAGATAATATCTAACGGAGAAATATAAGCTTCAGGGTCATAATTTGCCTCATTCACCTCGTAACTGGAAGGCCTTTTAGAATTGGCCCTTCATAGTGGGCTTTAAGGAGGTTTGCATCCAAACGGGACTTTTTAGAAGAAAGGTTAAAGATTTGTAGATCTTTCAGTGGGACTTTGGATAGATGGCTACTGAGGATAAAGGGTCCGCTTGACCTGGTAATTATTTTCTGCAATCGTTCTGCAGAGTGTAGCTTTTACAAAAAGTTCAGCTGCCACTCAACATGAGTGAAAACGAGATACTCTCCTGTATTTTGTGCCAATGCCCTGGGTAACCAAAGACTTCTGAAGTAGAAAACAGCCTGCACAATTTTTGCAGGGATATTTATTAAAGATATAAATACAAAATGAAACAAAAATAATAACAAAACCATGGGTAGTTCTGTGAACGATTCACTTCTGTGCTTGAGGCCAATTTGCTGTAGAGCAGAGTTTTTAATTTGTTATGTTGTTTGTTGTTTTCTGTCTTTTTCTGTCTTTCCTCTTTCGTGTCACTAAAAAAGAATTGCCTGTGTCGCTTGAGGGGCTGGGGAGTTGGTAAAAAAAATTCTGTAGGTTGATAAAGTTTGGTGTTTGCTGGCTATACTGTTTTGTTTATTTATTGGCTCAAGTATGGCGCCAGGCCTTCAAGGACTTCCTATGAACTGGATAAATTTTCTTTCTAATGAACATTCCTAAATGATCAAACATTGGAAATTAGTAAATGAATGAGATTATTAATAACCAAATAGAAGTGGGTAGAGGAAAGATATTGTTCCTTGGGTATATACTCAATAATAAGACAGGCATTTTTCTCCTCTAATGTTGTAGACAGCATTTGGTGATGTGGTATCTCATCTTAGCCAATGCTTCACCATCAACTCAATTTTTTTCCTTCTAGCCACATTTTGTATATGAATAGGCATAAATGTAGTCTTCTGAGTAAAAAAATATGAAAACCAAACTGGCATGTTTACATATAAAAATATACTGGTTGATTAAGAAATAAACATTTTGCATTAAAAGGAGATTTCCAGAGTTCTTGGGTAGAGTACAGATGAGAAAAATCAATGGTCTCCAAGAAGTGTCGTGCAGTTCAGGGCATGATGTTCATAAAAATGGCCTTGATTCATGAAGAAAGTTTCAAATAATGTTCAAGCTACTATATTTAAGGAAAAATAGGATACGCTTCTACATTTAAAAAATCCTTCCTTCAAAAACAAATCCATTTCAAAGAGAATGTTTTATTTATCTGGAAAATCCAGGGATATAAAGATGGATACTTCAACAAAGCTATCTACATATGTAAAGTCAGTATAGACATTTGGATCTGTGATCAGAGTATCAGAAATAATGGAGTGCCATGAAAAGATTACCTACTGCATGCCAGGAACTGTACTGGTAGTATTTATGCCTAAGGCCATGCTCTTCTTCTAAACTAGCTAGTTAGCTGGCTTGATTCTCACATAAAACTGTTCTGTGGCAATGTTTGTGCCCTCAGTCTTTGATTTGGTTTCTAGAAACTGGATGTATTTTCACATCCAACGTGTTGTGATTAATACATTATACTCACATTCTACTTTTTGTGATTTATACTTTGAAGAGAACTTTACAGCTAGGTCAGTGCAACTGTATCTGTTTAAAGTATGATGCACATTTATTCAGGTATAGAGTTTATTTCATTTGTTTAATGAAAAGAGACAGGCATGATAGGGTGTCGGAGGAGTTCCCATAAGACAGACAAAAAAGTGTCGACAATTTCCCATAATGTATGTGGTAAAACCTCATATTATATCTGCTTAAAAGCTCTTCAGTATTCAGTTTAAATATTTTTTAATGCCTTGTTCCAGTAAGCTTAGTTTTGTAACTGCAAATACTTTCAGGAAGTGTGTATGTGATTCGCTAAGGGGCCATTTGTTGGAGACACAACCATTATCAAATTTTAATTTGTTACCTTGAGAAACTATGAAATACCTTGAGTTGTCCGCAGATCCAGATGTGCACCCATTTCCCAGTTCTCAGTGGTAGGGGAACAGTGGAGGTATGTAAAAGGAAATTTGAGACAGTCACTGAATCCCTTAATACCTATGCAATCTATATTTCCTACCTGGAAAAATGACTAGGAGTCAAAATAGGACCAAAGTAACAGGGAACAAAAGAGCATTTCTCTAGATCAGCCACAACCTGAATAATTGCAGACTTACATTTTTCCCAAATATTATTAATAGGTTCCATTGATTTGGCCTATTACGGACAAAGTACATGTCAGGTGGTTTACATACATTAACTTATTCAATCACTACAAGAGAACAACAAAATGAACAAAGAAATTGTGGTTCATAGAAATACATGCCCAAGGCCACAACTAATAGGACTGTCTGACATCTTATATAGTTCTTTTATAGCCCTTATCATAGTTTATATCTATGGATTGGCAAAATTATTGATCAATGACTCTCATCTGCTTTGTGAGGGCAGAGGCTGTGTGTGTTTTGCACCCAGAGCCTGAAACAGTGCCTCACACATTATGGGTGCTTATCAATCTCCTGTTGTTATCATTCACTTGTAGTTGCCTCTAATCTGAATGGCTATGATGATATACCACCCTCTGTTTTGTGCTCCAATGACCTTCAGTGGCAAAGAAGGATGGGGGCCTTTACCTTTCCTGTGACTCTCATTCATATCTTAAATTGATTTTTTACTCCAGGCCTTTTATTTTAACCATCTCCCCTCCCAGGCCTCTCCCCAGGCATAGTCTCCAATGGAAACAGATTGGAGGACAATGTTAGTATCACCTGCTTTGCTATACTTTGAATTGCCCTTCCCTTCTGACATCTATGGGCGGAACTCCTCAACCCTCTCTACCATGAGCAGGGAAGGTCATTCTCAAGGGCCTGAGTCTCTCATGCAGATTAGACCCCTAATAGTGGAACTACAGGTCAACCCAGATTTTGTGTGCCTGCAGGATATTCAAGGTTAGGCTGTCAAACCAGGGTCCTTGCTATGCTTGAGTTTGCCTTGTTCCAGGAGAGAGGGGTAGGCTTTGCATTCTGGGGCAAGACAGAATTTGTGGACCTATGCCCTGACTCACAAAACACCTTGCTTCCAACTGCTTCCAAGTTAAGAGCAACCTGTAATCAAGGAATTAACAGAAAGAAGTTGGAAGAGTTGGCGTTAAAATGGAAGAGTGTAAATACTTTACATTACGGCTCAGCCAAAAACACATTTTTAGTGCTACTTTTGGACTAACTCAATAGAAACTGAAGTCATTCTGCTCTTCTTTCAGGATTTTTTTTTTTTTTTGAGGTTTTTGCAACTTGAGGACCTTTGTGCAGGCTGTTTCCTCTGCCTGAACTGCCCACCCCATGCCCCTGTTTCCATATTGTCACACCCATTTCATCCATCAGGTCTCAGCTTCAGTATCACTGTTTCAGAGAGGTGACCAGGAATCTTAATTTAAAAACCTTTATTTGTTTTTGTCATTCTTTCCTAGCACCCTGCTTATTTCCTGCATGGCACTTTTCACAATTTATAACTTTACATTGTTTTACTAACTTATTTGTTAAATGTCTGGCTCCTCTACTCCAAGCTCCTTGAGGGCAGGGCCATGTCAGCTTTAATCAAACCCTCTTTTGGCACCAAGAAGTCTTAGTAAGAATTAGAAAAGGTATCCACTCATGTTCCTTTGACCGGGCATATTTTTCAAGGTACAATCTAGTTCCCCAGGTCTTAGACCAGATCTTGACACCTAAGGATTCAAGTTTTTATTTATTGAGTGAACTTATAAAATATAATTTCCTTCTCTTGGGAAATATTCAACTCTCTAGCAGTCCAGATTCTATAGTTCCTTCAAGACTCAAGGCATTGGTGGTCTTTTTTCCTTAGGAAACTCTTAGAAATGACAATTGATAATTACTTGAATACTACCTACCTATGTTACCTAAAAAACTAACAGCTTTTAGTCTTTTTCCCCAAATTGCATGATTATTTGTATGCCTCAAAAAAAATTAAGTTGAGCTTAGAACAATCTTGGTGGGAAATAGTAACTCATAGCCATGTTAGTACTAAAAGACTTGAAGAAATACCAAAAGAATAGTGAAGACAAGAGAAACACTTGACCCTTTATAGCGTTTTCTGCCCAGCCATTAGTTTAAGAGATAACAGATACTGTATAAGAAAAAGTGGAATAAGACCAGGATCATAAATGACCAAGCCCCCAATAAATCCTAGTAGCATAATCATTCAATAAAGACACATCTACAAACATTAATCTATTTTAAGATAAGAATAAGTATAAGTAAAAGAGATACTGTGAAAGGCAGAATCATTGAGCTAGTGGAGTTTTTAGATGTGTAAAAATTTGTTTTAGGAGAATTATACAATACAGGGTGGTGAAGAATTAAAGTGCATGAAAATGTATCCACAGATAATCAAATGAAAGCACAATAGACACAGTGCCAGAGAACAGTTTGGATTAGATTATTTTTCTTCCAGTGAAATTTGTTCTTTTAGGTATTAACCAATTTAACCTTTGGAAATGAAATATCTGCCTTGTAATGGGAAAGCTGCATTTCATTGTAAATCTACAACTTGTCCTTGGCTTCTTTATTCTTCACTAAAGCATTCTCTTTCTAAGTTTTGTATGTTTAATATTTAACATATAAAAAGAAACAGTATCAAAAAAGTCTAGAATAGAGGCATATTTATGTACAGGTTCCAATCCAATGAAAGAAACTTTCCAGGTTAATTCTAAAATAATAGCCACCATTGCTGATCTAATATCAATCAATCATTTTTGTTATTGTTCCAATGAAACATGTTTGTCATCAATTTACATAGAAGACAGTATGCTTTATTAACTTCTCTGCTTATTTAAAAGTCAGGTCACCAGGTAGAATTCATTATTTTTCTTTACTACAATCATATGCTTGTGAAAATTATAATTCATGCAGTACTTAAGTGAAATAGAAATTATTTTTATTCTGCTGATGGTGATTTTTTTCCCTGTGCCTCGGTTTCCTTATATGTAAAATGGAGATCACAATATTTGATGTGTCACCTTATTACCATAATTGTTAAGGTAATGCTAGGGCTATAACTGATAAACCCCAAATTCTCAGTGGTTTAACAACATAAAATGTATTACTTGTCCACTGTGAGTGTTCCTGGTTGGGTAGATCTCTTCTAAAAGTGGTTCAAGGACCGAGATTTTCTCCATATTGTGAATTCACCATCTCCACATGTGGTTTCCAAGTTTTCAAAGGAAGAGGAAAGTGACTGTGGAGAGGAAGAGCTGACACATGACAACTTCAGCCTGTAAATGACAAACATCACTTCCACTCACACCTCACTGGTGAGGACTAGTGACACACTCCACTCCTAGATATAAGGGGGCAAGGAAATGAGTCCTGCTGGACAGCTGTTTCCCAGGAGTAACAGCACTTTACTGTTACTTTAGTGTTATTCTTCACTCAGGAAGGGAAGCAGGATTTTCTGGTGGTCAGCTAGCCTCTTTGTCAAAGCCTAATTTGTAGGTCCATAGTGAGGACTAAATAAGTGAATTCATGTGGGACTTACAACAGCAGTTATCATATGCAAACTAAAGACAGTGAAGCCAGTCTCCTCCCCTTCCTCCCCCTCCTTCTCCTTCATTTCTTCATCCTCCTCCTTTTATTCCCCTGTGAAATTCAAATAGTTATCCCTCTATTACTACTTGGAACTGAGCAATTTTTCTTTGTAATCACCATTTACCCTTCTTAAAATATGCTTCTGACCGGAAAAACTATTGGTATCCTATTTTTCTCTTATTTCCCTTCACTTTATCTTTTTCATATATTTGAACCCCTAATGTATACTTATAGTCAAATATCATGAGTGTCTAGCTTTCACTATACTTCTGGGAAAGTGTTTTGTTATATGATACTTTGTCCTTTATCTTTTCATGAAGAAAATATTCTGAAATTTCAGCTGGAGAGAACATGTAAAGTTTTCTGACTCTCTCAAAAGCCTAGTCATCAATTATACTACACAAAACACTTTCCTTGTTTGGAGGATTGTTTACTATTCCTCTGATTAACTTTAAGCTCACATATGCCAGGACAGTGTTCTTGTATCTGTTCAGAAATATACTGAGCTATGTCCTAAAATTCAGTCTTGGTTTCACTACGTGTGAGAATAGAGTTGCTGCCTGGGCCAACTCCTCCAATCTTTCCTTCCTGCCATGAATCTCTAGGTTTGAGAGATAAAAGTATACATATATAAATATATATATATATATAACATATATAAATATACACATATATAAACACACATATTTATATATGTTATATGTAAAATATACATATATTTATATATGTTATATGCATGTTTTTCTCCAATTTTTGAACTTTACATTTGTGTGAATTGAAGCATACTGTTGTTAAGTTAACAAGATGCCTCTGCATACCATCTGTAATTTTAGTTATCAGTTTACTATATGTTTCTGAAACACTGATAAGTAGAAATGTGCAGCTAATAGACTCATACATAACACAGGGTTAATCATAGATATTTTAAAGGATTATGCCTTGACACCTTCTACTTCTAGTCTTGACAGAAGCTGGTACTGAAATTGCCCCTCCACGAAAAAAATTATGACAGTAGGTAAAATAAATATGGGAAATATTTTCAGGAATTGAACAAAAGGTAATTCAAGATTGTGATTCTTGAGAGAAGGAAAACACACAAAGTGAGTGCATGACTGCTTATGAATGCTCCTACTTTTTTTTTATAGGCACTTCCCTGCACAGAACAGGCATGTGGAACTTAAGTAGAACAGCAGTCTCATATTGCTGAAGAGCAGAATGGAGTTTCAGGGCTGCTCTAGTCCCTGGAATTTGCTGGGCATAATATCGAAGAAGTAAAAGCTTTACAGAGGTTGGTGTCTAAAGTCTGTGTAGGGGGCTACTGTATGTCCTTGAAAAATCATTGATATGCACATGCTCAAGACAAGATACCAAGAGGTGTAGCAGAGATTTCTGATACAGTGATGGGAAATGGAGTTTCAGCCCCATCAGAGTAGAGAGACCACGCTAACAGACCTAGGTATTCAGTTGAGACTCCATTCCATTAAGTAAGGAGCCTGAGACAGGACTAAGCTTAAAACTGAAATAGAATCACCTTAACAAAAAAATAAAACCAAGCCTTACGGGTTCAAATGTACCTACTAGTAACGTAATTGCCTACAAGAAGAAATTCAGCATCCATGAAGGGAAGACCATGCAATCCGAACTCCCTGCTGCATATGATTTACAATGATAAAATAATTACTAGACATTGAAAGAAACATGAAATAGTAGTCCACAGTCAAAAGCCAGTCATTATAATAAACTCCAAGATGACCTAGAAATTTGAATTAGCAGACAAGGCCTTTAAAACAGCTATTATAAATATGTTCAAGGACTAAAGGGAAATATGTTCATAATGAAAGAACAGAAGGAAAATCTCAGCAGAGAATTGGAAACTATAAGAAGTAACCAAATGAAAATTCTAGAATTGAAAATTTTTAAAATTAAAAAACTTTAAAAAAATCACAGGATAGTCCTAATAGCACATTCAAAATGTCAGAGAAGAACAGTGAATTTGAAAGTAGAGTGCTATAAATTATTTAATATAAAGAACAGAGAGAAAAAAAGACTGAAAAAAAGGAATGGAACCTTAATGGCATGGCAGACATTCTGTAACGATTAAATGATCAATTTTAATTCATCAGGGAGATGCAGCAATCATAAATGTATATGTTCCTAATAACAGAGAATGCAACCATGTGAAGCTTAAACTTATAGAACCAAAGGTAGAAATAAATAGACAAATTCACAAATATAGTTGAAAATTTCAACATTCTGTTCTCAATAATGGATAGTACAAGTAGACTAAAAAAGTTAGTGGGAATAGAGAAAAGCTGAACAACACTATCAATCACCTAACCTAACTGACATTTATATAATACCAAACCCATCAACAATTGAATCACATTCCTCTTTAGTGTACAACAATACATTCAACAGGTTAGAGTATAGACTGGGCCAGAAAACAGAAACAACAGAATTAAATTATACATCAATAATATTGAGGTGTCAAGAAAAGTCCCAAAGACTTGAAAATTAAACAACATACTACTAAATAACCCCTAGGTCAAAGAAGAAATCACAAGGAAAATTAGAAAATGTTAAAAATGAATGATCATGAAAGCACAACATGTCACAATTTGTGATATAGAGCTAAAACAGTGTAAAGGAATATTTATAGCTTTAAATGCTTATACTGGAAAAGAATAGAGTTTCTAAAACAGTAAAAGATTTCTACCTTAAGAAGTTTTTTTAAAAAGTAAGGAAAAAATAAGATAATAGTTCGAACAAAAATCAATTGAAGAACCAAACTTGGCTCCTTGAAAAGATTGATAAATATCTCAGAAGACAGATCAAGAAAAAAGAAAAAAATCCACAAACTACCAATATAAGTAATGAAGGAGGGAATCTCACTACAGATCCTTAAGGTATTATAAAAATATAAGAATATGAGAACTTATGCCAACAAATTTGATGACATAGGTGAAATGGACAGATAGTCTCACTGATGAGTTCTATCAAGCATTTAAAGAAGAAATAATACGGATGTTACACGAACTTTTTATTTGATGAGATCAGCATAATCTTTATAATAGAACCTGACAAAGATGTAATCAGAAAGGAAAATCACAGACCCATACTATTCAAGAACATAAAAGCAAAAATCTTTGTCAAAGATTTTTCTATATAGCAAATAGAATCAAGCAATGTATAAAGAAATATTACATGAAGGCCAAGTGGGGCTTATTCCAGCAATGCAAGGTTTAAGATTGGAAAAACAATGAATGTGGTTTACCACATTAACAGAATAAATGACAAATTAATCATCTGAGTTTTTATTAAAAATTTGACAAAATTAATTCATGATAAAGTATTCAGTAAACTAGAAATAGATCTTCCTCAACCTGAAAAAGGGCATCTATGTAAAATCTAGAGCTAATATATTTAATCATGCTTTTCACCTAAGATGAGTAACAATGCAATAATTTCTGCTTTGACAATTTCTATTCAGCAATGTACTGGAATTTACAGCTGGTCTTATAAGGCAAGAGAAAGAAAGAATATCATAAATATTGAAAAGGAAGAAGTAAAACTATTCCTCTTTATAGAATATATAATTATCTACATAGAAAAGTCTAAAGACTTTGTAAAGCAATTACTATAAATATCAAGTAAATTTCCCAAGACTGCAAAACATAAGGACAACATTCAAAATTCAATTGTACTTCTTAAATAGTAACAGCAAACAATAAGAACATAAACTTAAATTTTTTTCCATTTACTATATTGTTGAAAACATTAATATTTAGGAATAAATTAAACAAAAATGTGTATGATTTCTATAGTAAAATCTACTAAAATTTCTAATATAAATTAAAGAAAACCTAAATAAATGGAGAGTTATACCATGTTCATTAATTGGAACACTTAATACTGTTAAGTTGTTCATTCTCCCCCAATTAATGTATAGAAATAACACAATACCAGTAGACTTTTTAAAAAATTGATAAGATGATCCTAAAATATATATAGAAATCAAAACATCTTAGAAAAGATGTAATCAGAAAAGAAAATCATAGACCTACAATCTTGTAAAAAAAACAATGCATTTGGAGTACTAACATTGCCTGGCTTAAAGGATTACTATAAGGCTACATTAATCAAGATAGTGTGGCATTGGCACAAGGATATTAAAACAGATTCATAGAATGGAATAGAGAGGCCAGAAGAAGACCTAATTCATTTTTGACAAAGGTGCAAAGAAATGTAGTGGAAAAGAAAAGTCATTTAAACCAATAAAAAACCGAAAAATGTATAGGAAAAATTAACTTTGGTTCTTATCTCATGATACACAAAAGTTAATTCAACACGTCTCATAGAACTAAATGTTAAAAGTAAAATTTTAAAGGTTTTGGAAGAAAACACAGAAGAATTTTTTTTTGACAATGGGCTTTACTGTTTTTTGTCACTGAAGAATAAGGTAGCTTTATAAATGGACATTTCTATTTTTTGTTTTTATAGCAAAATTGAGGGGAGGGTACAGAGAATTCCCATATACTCCCTGCTTCCACACGTGCATAGCCTCCCATATTATCAACATCCCCCACCTAAAAAAATGAAACTAGAACATTTTTATCACCATATACGAAAATAAAATAAAAATGGATTAAAAACCTAAATGTAAGACTGGATACTTTAAAACTCTTAGAGGAAAACATAGGCAGAACACACTTTGACATAAATCACAGCAATATCTTTTTCGAGCTGTCTCTTAGAGTAATGAAAATGAAAACAAAAATAAGTAAATGGGACCTAATTAAACTCAAAAGCTTGTGCACAGCAAAGGAAACCACAGACAAACAGAAAAGACAACCCAGACAGAATGGGAGAAAATATTCACAAACGATATGACTGACAAGGGATTAGTCTCCAAAATTTATACACAGCCCATGCAGCTCAATATCCAAAAAACAAACAACCCAATCAAAAAATGGGTGGAAGACCTAAATAGACATTTCTCCAAAGAAGACATACAGATGGCCAAGAGGCACATGAAAAGCTTCTCAACATCGCTAATTATTAGAGAAATGCAAGTCAAAACTACAATGAGATATCACCTCTCACCAGTCAGTATGGCCACCATCAAAAAATCTACAAACAATACATGCTGGAGGGGTGTGGAGAAAAGGGAACCCTCCTACACTGCTGGTGGGAATGTAAATTGGTACAACCACTATGGAGAACAGTATGGAGGTTCCTTAGAAAACGAAAAATAGAGCCACATTTGATCCAGCGATCCCACTCCTGGGCATTTATCTGGAGAAAAACGTGGTACAAAAGGCTACATGCACCCCAGTGTTCACTGAAGCGCTGTTTACAATAGCCAAGACATGGAAGCAACCTAAATGTCCATCAACAGAGAAATGGATAAAGAAGATGTGGTACATATATACAATGGAATATTAGCCATTAAAAAGAATGAAATAATGCCATTTGCAGCAACACGGATGGACCTGGAGACTATCATACTAAGTGAAGTAAGTCAGACAGAGAAAGAGAAATATATGATATTGCTTATATGCGGAATCTAAAAAAAAAAATGATACAAATGAACTTATTTACAAAACAAACAGACTCACAGACTTAGAGCATGAACTTATGGTTACCGGGGGAAGGGTGGGGAAGAGGGATAGATTGTGAGTTTGGGATTGACATGTACACACGGCGTATTTAAAATAGAAAACCAACAAGGACCCACTGTAAAAAAAAAAAAAAAATCTCCACCAGAGTGGTACATTTGTTACAATTCATGAACCTACATTGACACATGATAATCACCCAAACTCCATAGTTTATGTTATGGTTCACACTTGGTGTTGTACGTTTTATGGGTTTGTTCGAATGTATAATAACATTTTCCATTATTATGGTAGCATACAGACAATTTTCATGGCCCTAAAAATTCTCTGTGCCTCACCTAGTCATCTCTCTCCCTAAAAGAATATTTTTGACACCTGGTAATGCACAAAAATTCTTAGACAAGACGCATAAAGCAATAATCATTGACAAACCTAAAAACTAGACTTAAAATTAAAATCTGCTCAAAAGTCTCCATTAAAAAACAAGATTAGGCAAGCCACAAAACATTTATAAAACATACATCTGACAAAGACCTGTATCCAGGGCATATAAAGAACTCCTATAATTCAATAATAAAAAGATAAACTACCCTATTCTAGAAAGGGGAAAAACTTGTTCAGACACTTCACAAAAGAATATATACAAATAGCCAATAAGCATATGAAAAAGTATTCAGCATCTCTATCATCAAGGAAATGCAAACTAAAACCTCAGTGAGATACCACTATTCACCCTAGAATAGTTAAAATTGAAAATAATGTCATCAAGAAATATTGGTTAGAATATGGATCAACTAGAATTCTCATACATTTCTGGTAGGCATGAAAAATGGTACAACCACTTTGGAAGAAATTTTGTCAATTTATTATAAAGTTAAACATACACCTACCATATAACCCAGAATTCTACTCCTAGGCATTATGCCTAAAGATATGAAAAGCATATGTCCACAGAAATACTTGTTCAAAATGATTCATAACAGCTTTATTCTTAATATCCCCAAACCAGAAATAACCCAAATGTCAGTCAAAAGGAGAACTGATAAAATATGTTGTGGTATATTCATGTAATGGAATAGTACTCATCTATAATAAAAAGGAATAAGTGACTGATAAATATAGCAATATGATATATCTTAACGACATTAGGCTGAGGAAAAGAAACCAGACATGAAAGAGTATATACTATGACTCCACTCATACAAAGTTCTAGAACAGGCAAAACTAATCTATGATGAAAGAAATTTAAAAAAATTGTTGCCTCTAGGGTGAGTGAAGTTGACTGGGTAGAGGCATGAAGGAACTTTCTACGTGATGGAAATATTCTTTATCTTGACAGTGGTGTGGGTTACACAGCTGCACTCATTTGTCAAGCTCATCTTATTGAACACTTAAGATTTTTACATATTTCTGAAGGCAAATTTTACCAAAAAGTGAACTGTAAAAACTCTTCCTGATATATGCTTAATATTATTAGCTACCTTTACAGGATAAAAAGAATATGTCTTAGATCACACAGCCTATAGAGAAGCTATCTTTTTAGATAGATTACAGATGTATAGACAGTAGATAGATTATGATAAGATGGATAGATAGATAGATAGATAGATAGACAGAAATATAGAGTTGTTGACCCAATCACAATGGAGCATAAGCATGGCATCATTATGTGTTACTGATACCACCTCTATCTCTATTCTTTCACACTCTCTTAACACTGCCCCCTTTCACTATCCAGCAGTTAACAAAGACACACATTTGTAAAAGAGTTCAACAAGTTTAAGCACATATTTTTATGACAAGGAATTGGGAATCCATATAGCACCTGGAAAGAGCTGTCTTTGAATTCAGGTAGTCCTGGTTCCCAATCCTTGTTATGCAATTTATTAGTTATGTGACCTGATGCAACTAACTTAACCTCTCTGAGAGTCTGCTTCTTTAGTCATAAACTGGGGTAATTATGCTCCAAAGGGTTTATTCATTCATGTTTTCAACAAGGAACGCTGACTTCCTATTTTTTGCCAGGGACTGGCTGTACATTTTGAAAAAGACACTTATATCCAGAACATCAAAGAACCACTAAAATTCAATAATAAGAAGACAGATCCAAGGACCTTCAAGATGGCGGAGGAGTAAGACGTGGAGATCACCTTCCTCCCCACAAATACATCAGAAATATATCTACATGTGCAACAGTTCCCACAGAACACCTACTGAATGCTGGCAGAAGACCTCAGACTTCCCAAAAGGCAAGAAATTCCCCACATACCTGGCCATGTGGCTGACAGGGTCTTGGTGTTCCGGCCGCGTGTCAGGCCTGAGACTCTGAGGTGGAAGAGCCGAGTTCAGGACATTGGACCACCAGAGACATCCCGGCACCACATACTATCAATCGGCGAGAGCTCTCCCAGAGATCACGGTCTCAACATTAAGATCGAGCTCCACTCAATGACCAGCAAGCTCCAGTGCTGGACACCCCATGCCAAATGACTAGAAAGACAGGAACACAACCCCACCTATTAGCAGAGAGGCTGCCTAAAATCATAATAAGTTCACAGACACCCTAAATCTTACCACCAGATGTGGTGCTGCCCAACAGAAAGGCAAGATCCAGCCTCAACCACCAGAACACAGGCACCAGTCCCCTCCACCAGGAAGCCTACACAACCCACTGAATCAACCTTACCCACTGGGGGCAGACACCAAAAACAATGGAAACTGCGAACCTGCAGGCTGCAAAAAGGAGACCCCAAACACAGTAAGTTAAGCAAAATGAGAAGGCAGAGAAATACACAGCAGATGAAGGAGCAAGGCATAAACCCACCAGACCAAATAAATGAAGAGGAAATAGGCAGCCTATCTGAAAAAGAATTCAGAGTAATGATAGTAAAGATGATCCAAAATCTTGGAAATAGAATGGAGAAAATACAAGAAATGTTTAACAAGGACCTAGAGGAACTAAAGAGCAAACAAACCATGATGAACAAAACAATATATGATATTAAAAATTCTCTAGAAGGAATCAATGGCAGAATAACTCAGGCAGAAGAACGGATAAGTGACCTAGAAGATAAAATAGTGGAAGTAACTATTGCAGAGCAGAATAAAGAAAAAAGAATGAAAAGAATGGAGGACAGTCTCAGAGACCTCTGGGACAACATTAAATGCACCAACATTCAAATTATAGGGGTCCCAGAAGAAGAAGAGAAAAAGAAAGGGACTGAGAAAATATTTGAAGAGATTATACTTGAAAACTTCCCAAATATGGAAAGGAAATAGTTAATCAAGTCCAGGAAGCACAGAGAGTCCCATACAGGATAACTCCAAGGAGAAACACGCCAAGACACATATTAACCAAACCATCAAAAATTAAATACAAAGAAAAAATATTGAAAGCAGCAAGGGAAAAGCAACAAATAACATACACGGGAATCCCCATAAGGTTAACAGCTGATCGTTCAGCAGAAACTCTGCAAGCCAGAAGGGAGTGGCAGGACGTATTTAAAGTGATGAAAGGGAAAAACCTACAACCAAGATTACTCTACCCAGCAAGGATCTAATTCAGAATTGATGGAGAAATTAAAACTTTTACAGACAAGCAAAAGCTAAGATAATTCAGCACCATAAAAGCAGCTCTACAACAAATGCTAAAGGAACTTCTCAAGGCAGGAAACACAAGAGAAGGAAAAGACCTACAATAACAAACCCAAAACAATTAAGAAAATGGTAATAAGAACATACATATCGATAATTACCTTAAATGTAAATGGATTAAATGCTCCAACCAAAAGACATAGACTGGCTGAATGGACACAAAAACAAAACCCGTATCTATGCTGTCTACAAGAGACCCACTTCAGACCTAAGGACACATACAGACTGAAAGTGAGGGGATGAAAAAAGATATTCCATACAAATAGAAATTAAGGAAACACTCCCATTTACCATCGCAACAAAAAGAATAAAATACCTAGGAATGAACCTACCTAAGGAGACAAAAGACCTGTATGCAGAAAACTATAAGACACTGATGAAACAAATTAAAGATGATACAAACAGATGGAGAGACATACCATGTTCCTGGATTGGAAGAATCAACATTGTGAAAATGACTATACTACGCAAAACAGTCTACTGATTAAATGCAATCCTTATCAAACTACTAATGGCATTTTTCACAGAACTAGAACAAAGCATTTCTCACTTTGTATGGAAATAAAAAAGATCCTGAACAACGAAAGTAATCTTGAGAAAGAATAATGGAGCTGGAGGAATCAGGCTCCCTGACTTCAGACTATACTACAAAGCTACAGTAGTCAAGACAGTATGGTACTGGCACAAAAACAGAAATATAGATCAATGGAACAGGATAGAAAGCCCAGAGGTAAACCCACATACATATGGTCATCTTATCTTTGATAAAGGAGGCAAGAATATACAATGGAGAAAAGACAGCCTCTTCAATAAGTAGTGCTGGGAAAACTGGACACGTACACGTAAAAGAATGAAATTAGAACATTCCCTACCACCATACACAAAAAATAAATTCAAAATGGATTAAAGCCCTAAATGTAAGACCAGACACTATAAAACTCTTAGAGGAAAACATAGGCAGAACACTCTATGATATAAATCACAGCAAGTCACTTTTTGACCCACATCCTAGAGAAATGGAAATAAACACAAAAATAAACAAATGGGACCTAATGAAACTTAAAAGCTTTTGCATAGCAAAGGAAACCATAAACAAGACGAAAAGACAACCCTCAGAATGGGAGAAAGTATTTGCAAATGAAGCAACTGACAAAGGATTACTCTCCAAAATTTACAATCAGCTCATGCAGCTCAATATTAAAAAAACAAACAACCCAATCCAAAAATGGGCAGAAGACC
Organism: Eschrichtius robustus; assembly: GCF_028021215.1. Classification (NCBI taxonomy): domain Eukaryota; kingdom Metazoa; phylum Chordata; class Mammalia; order Artiodactyla; family Eschrichtiidae; genus Eschrichtius; species Eschrichtius robustus. Next base: position 19,393,306 of record NC_090836.1, read on the forward strand.
TAAACAGACTTTTCTCCAAAGAAGATATACAGATTGCCAACAAACACATGAAAGAATGCTCAACATCACTAATCATTAGAGAAATGCAAATCAAAACTACAATGAGGTGTCACCTCACACCAGTCAGAACGGCCATCATCAAAAAGTCTACATGCAATAAATGTTGGAGAGGGCGTGGAGAAAAGGGAACCCTCTTGCACCGTTGGTGGGAATGTACATCGATACAGCTACTATGATGAACAGTATGGAGGTTCCTTAAAAAACTAAAAATAGAACTCACATATGACCCAGCAATCCCACTCCTGGGCATATACCCTGAGAAAACCATAATTCAAAGAGTCATCTACCACAATGTTTATTTCAGCTCTATTTACAAGGGCCAGGACATGGAAGCAACCTAAGTGTCCATCGACAGATGAATGGATAAAGAAGATATGGCACATACATACAGTGGAATATTACTCAGCCATAAAAAGAAACGAAATTGAGTTTTTTGTAGTGAGGTGGATGGACCTAGAGTCTGTCATACAGAGTGAAGTAAGTCAGAAAGAGAAAAGCAAATACCATATGCCAACATATATATATAGAATCTAAAAAAAAAAAAGGTTCTGAAGAACCTAGGGGCAGGACAGGAATAAAGACACAGATGTAGAGAATGGACTTGAGGACACGGGGAGGGGGAAGGGTAAGCTGGGACTAAGTGAGAGAGTGGCATGGACATATATACAGTGCCAAATGTAAAGTAGACAGCTAGTGGGAAACAGCCGCATAGCACAGGGAGATCAGCTTGGTGCTTTGTGTCCACCTAGAGGGCTGGGATAGAGAGCGTGGGAGGAAGACACAAGAGGGAGGGGATATGGGGATATATGTATATGTATAGCTGATTCACTTTGTTATACAGCAGAAACTAAGACAACAATGTAAAGCAATTATACTCCAATAAAGATGTTAAAAAAATAAATGAAAGAAAAAAGAAAAAATAAATAAGAAGACAAAGTACTCTGCTTAAAAATAGGCAAAACTTAGACACCAGGGTGGATAGTGGGGAAGGGGAACCCCAGAGTTAATGCAAGAAAACTAGTTAGGGGGCTTCCCTGGTGGTGCAGTGGTTAAGAATCCGCCTGCCAATGCAGGGGACACAGGTTCAAGCCCTTGTCCAAGAAGATCCCACATGCCGTGGAGCAACTAGGCCAGTGCACCACAACTACTGAGCCTGCGCTCTAGAGCCCACAAGCCACAACTACTGAAGCCCGCGTGCCTAGAGCCTGTGCTCTGCAACAAGAGAAGCCACCACAACGAGAAGCCCGCACACTGCAACGAAAAGTAGCCCCCGGTCTCCGCAACTAGAGAAAGCCCACGCTCAGGAACGAAGACCCAACGCAGCCAAAGATAAACAAATAAAATAAATAAATCTATATAAAAAAAAAAAACTAGTTAGCCTTCTTTCGGTGATTTGGGTTGGAGATGATTTCAGTTGAAATAGAGGAATGGTGGTGAAGCAAAAGAGACATGGGACTCTAGATATACTTAGAAAATAAAATTCATAGAACTTGGTGTGAATCAGGAATAAAGGTTGTGAGAGAGGGAGCAAAAATTATGTATCTTGCTTGCCAACGGGACAGAGAGTGGTACCTTTCACAGAAAGAAGAAGTATAGCTAGGGGACCAGATTTAGTAGTTTTTGAGATGAGTGTGGAAAGAGCGTGTCATGATGAGTGGCCCAGAGTAGGCACTTAATAAATGGAAGCTAATGTAGAATGGGACAAAACTAATTAATTCATATGGGATCAGGTCTGTAAACTTGATTTCAGTCACTATTGTAAAGTTAAAAACTAGAAAAGCAAGCATCACCAAAGCACACCATTATGTGCCCAAAGATGTATGCACAACTTTTGTTCAGATACTGTTGCTTAGATGTAGTAGTTAATTACCCGAATTATAATATATCTATTTTGAGAATACTATAAGACTGAATTTCTTTCTCCTCTCATCTTTGCACACATAAAGGTTTCAGAATCTCTAAGATATATGTAGCAATTTGGCTGGAAAAAAAGAGAACATCTTTACTAAAGAAGTTAGTGAGTTGCTCAAAAAGGAAAGAGGCCAATCTTGCACTGAAGCAAAAAGGTGTAAAACAATATATATAGCATTTGATATTTCTGTGCAAGGAGTTGTTTTAAAAAGATTATTACAATAGGACTTCCCTGGTGGTTCAGTGGTTAAGACGCTGCGCTTCCACAGCAGAGAGCACGGGATCATCCCTGGATGGGGAACTAAAATCCCATATGCTGTGTGGTATGGCCAAAAAAAAAAAAAAAAAAAGAATCTGTGACCATAATAAAATTTGTTTAAAAAAAAAACACAACATTATAACAAGATGCATGGTAATACTACCTGGTTTAGAAATGAATTTTGATACTGTCATGTAATTAGGTTACATATGAAAGAAATTTGTAGACCTCAATAATAAAACCAGGCTTTGGAAAAGATGACTAAAGCACACTTATTTTTATTTTATGATTTGAAGCCTCAATTAAGATATTTCACTACGTAAGACAAGATGAAATCATGGAAGACATCATAGCAAGAGATAAAACCCTAGGGAGGCTATTAACAATTTTCCCTTTACACTTCCTACATGATTGTGGAAATGTGGGTTCTGCTTCCCCATGAGGCTCTTATTGCTGGATCTGGTACAACAGCTGCTATATCAACAGAAACGATTAGGCATTACAGTGGGCCCTTCGCAGATCTTGCCTTAGAAAGTTAAATGTCGGTGTCAGATTTGCTAAAGGCATACCTTAAGTTAGAGGAAAATTATCTTGCTGGAGGAAGAGGGGGCATCCTACAACAAAAAAAATGAATAATCCTACAAAACAGACAGTAATTTTTATTCATGATGAAATGAGTGATCCGATTTGGTCAGGGAAAATCAACTAAAATCAATTACTGTAGTGTAATTGAAACGTTAGTAGGCAGAGATGGTGAGAAAAGACATTTTATTAAAGGAATAGCATGAGCCCAAGCACAAAAATTGCCTAGACACGAGGTTCATGCAAGTGGGAGCAAAGAGAATAAAAAGAAGAAACCAACTGCCAAGATGTGAAGAAGGTAGGATCTAAATGCTTTGGCAATGTGTAATATGAGTGGAGGGAAATGACCACGAATGGTGATGCTATAGCATCCCCCCTGAAGCCATAAAAACAAGAGAACATAGCAATGATGAATTAGTGCAGCCTAAGTTCAGAACCTTACTTATGTTGGAGCCTCAGAATTCAGTATATTGTCATGGCATGAGAATTAGTTTCAGATTATGTGTAGGAGATGGTTTGTTGCCTGATACTGGATTTAGGTTTGACTGGGAAAATTCTGAATTACATAAAAGGTGCTTGATGTAGAGATAAAATACTAGAATGCTGCTTTACAAGTAAGCCACAAAGGAATGTTAGAGTTTTTTGAGTCATGAAAACATAAACATCAGAATAATTATTAGCTTAAAGAAATGCAGCCAAGTTGAGTATAGTCCAGATTCCAGGACAAATTGTAATATAAGATTCTGGAGTCAGGGACTCAGGTTCTTCTTGCACATGCTCTGGCTTAAGTCAATTTGGTCCATGGGGTAAAGCAAGGCAGAAAACTTTATTTTTATAACCTATTAAACTGTGAATAGGAGATTGCACTTAATACAGGGCTGTATCCTTACCAAAAGCCATTTTATCAGTGTGGGGAAGATAATTCTACTGTTTTTCCAACAGCAAGGCAAGAGAGAATCGAAAGGAAGGTTTTAGCTTGAACATTCTCATAAGTCCCTATGGATTTTGAAGTGACTAGTAGGGATGTTGCCCATAACTGTGGCAGCTGGTAAGTAACTTGTAGCCTGTAGTCATCTCATTCTAAGTTTGTTTACAGCAAGTCTTTGGCTCAAATGTTTGAGTGAGAGTCATTTCTCACTGGGCCTATTGTCACTGGGCCACTCCACATTCATGGCATGTGACCAAGTGATACAGATGTTTGGAGAAGTTTTAGGCTGAAGATATACTAAATTAGGAATTAAGATTCTAAGCATATAATAAGACGGACTTTTTGGATATAAGAAGGAGTTTACGGGATCTTGGTGGATAATAAATATTTCCCACCCTAAGTGTGCCTTTACTAGAATTGGAGACTTTGAGGTGGAGGTTACCTGACTGAGATTTGTCTGTAGAAGACAGACTTCACAGCTGTGTTAGGAAACCCTGAAGGCCCTATATGGACATTCTAAGCGGTCAGAAAAACCATAACTTCCTAGTTATACACACAGTTAGTAAGTAACTCCAGGGCTGTGCTACCTAGCAAGAATGATTTGGGTGAGTCGATCCCTGCCCCTACGTTTTATTTTCTTCCTTTATAAACAAAGGAAGTGGAACAAGTCCCACTAGAATCTTAACTCTTAGCTTCTTATATTCATAGTCTCATGATTTGCAAAAATGGCACAATTCTCCACCCCTACCTGTACCCATGCCATTTGCATTGTGACTTTGCAGCTCCTCCATCAAGGAGGTGAGTCTATTCTCCCATCATTGAATGTGGATTGACCTTGTGACTTATTTTGGCCAATAAAATAGAACAGAAGTAAAAACTGTGCCAATTCTGAGCGTAGGCCTCAAAAGGCCTGTGCACTTTTCCTTGTTTTCTTGGAATTCTGCCACCACTTTGTGAACAAGCCTAGGCTAGCTTGATGGATGATAAGAGACGTGGCCCAATCACCCCTGTCACTCCAGCTGGCAGCCAGCAAAACACCAGATGTACATGAGGCCATCATAGACCAACCAGCCCCCTAACTAACCTGCCAGCTGATGACAGGTGCATGAACAAGCCAAGCTGAGAACAGCTAGACCTGGCTCAGATCAGCAGAACCATCCCTCTAACCTATAGTATTGTGAGCAATAGTGCATGCTTTTTTTTTTTTTTAAAGAGAGGTTGACAAACTATGGCCATGGGCCAGCTGCCAGTTTTTGTAAAGTTTTATTGGAGCACAGCCATGCACATTTGTTTATGTATTGTCTATGGCTTCTTTCACGCTACAATGGCAGAGCTGAATAGTTTGGATGGAGACTGTCTGGTCCACAAAGATTAAAACATTTATTACTTGGCCCTTTAAGAAAAAGTTGGATGATACCCTGTTTTAAGTCACTTAATTTTGGGGGTAACTTGTTACACAGTAATATCTAACTGGTATGCTATCACATTAAGAAATTGATCAATCATTTTGGTTATTTAATCTTGCTAAATAAACTGTTTAAAAAAACTTAATGGCTTAAACAACAACCAATTTATTATCTTTCACAATTCTGTGGGTTGACTAGGCTCTGCTGAGCTGTTCTTCTGACCCACAGGATGTTGCATGTTGACGTTGTCTAGGAATAAGACTGGACTGAAATTTCTGAGCTGACTCATTCAAGGGCCTGGCAGTTGATGGTGGCTGTCACCTGGGAAATCAGCAGGTACTGGTGATTGGGGCACTTACTTGTGGGATAGGCACATGGCCTGATGGCTGGGCTATGAGATGAAGCATCTCAAAGGTGAGAGTTTGAGAAACCCAAGCCAAAGCTACAAGACTTCTTAAGACAGCATTAGATGCTAATCTGTGCCATATTCTAATCGTCAAAAGTGAGTCACAGAGGCTGCCCAGATTCAAGAGGAGGGACTACACAAAGGAGTAAATATTGGTTTGGGATGGGGGCAGAAACTGTGGAAGACTAGCCATCTCAACTATAATGTATGGCCTTTTCCCTCCCCCTCCCTTCCTTCCTCTCCTGCGGCATCTTTCTTTTTGCCTCTATTTTATGGCATAGGAATTGTTCAACTCACCAGCATGCTTGATGTACATAAATACCTATGTACGTGTGTGTGTGTGTGTGTGTGTGTGTGTGTGTGTGTATTTAAGAACTTAGAGTTCTTGGATTGGAATCTCAGTCTGGCTTCGTTGGATAACAGAGTGATGTTTATACATGGATCTTTTACCTTTGGAAATGGCCACTTCACATCTGCTTCAATTAAAATGTTTAATGACTCTTTAACCTTAGTCGTTTTAAAGCTTTTAATCACATAATATCATTTTATCCATCTTTGGCAAGTTGATAACTTAGATTGGAAGGTAACCAAAAATATGTGAAATAATGTAACAATTTCTCATGATACTTCACTCTCCCTTGGCAACTATTGTCTCCCATTCACCAGTGGGCTCAGCATGACCTGCTAAACACAAAGTTTACAAGAAGTCAGAGTGCAGGTTATCTAAGTGCTACAATACTGCTCATTTTGGGGAATCTTCTCTCAGTGATCATCTAAAATTCCAGTGCTATGTGCTTTGAGGTCTTGGTTCATTTTGTCTCAACTGACAGGTCAGTTGCTCTGAACCACAAAATCCAAGGCATCTGTTTTATACTCCTGATTTTTAGAACATTGACTTGCTCTCTAGCAGTCCTGAGATCTTTCCTTTAACTTTCAAAGTGGCTATCTCCAGTCCATATCACCTTCTTTCTCTTTCAAATTCCATGGCAACCATGCCTATCTGGACACCCCCCAACACAGACAGACACACACACACACAGAGACACACACACACAGACCTGTATAGTAAAAACAAGGCTGGAAGACACAAAAATTGTTTCTCTTCATTTGATCCTGGAAGTTAAATTGGGTGGGTTTGAAATGAGGTGCAAACTCCTTTTTCTGCCCACTCCTTCCCTATGGATTTATAGAAAAAGTTATACTAACGCCTCTTCCCAAACATTCTCTTTTCCCTACTCATGACATGCACAGGTTAAAACAAAAATCCTTCACTTAATTCTGCTTTCTCTATAAATATTTCCAAAATTCATGACTTTCTTACATGATTATGTTGAATATTTGCACCTACTCACCATCCTCTTTCACCATAATCTCTTCCAATTCGTTCTTTTGTGTTTTTGCTTTCTCTTAGGTTACTGTGATCCCTTGAAGCAAATCTAGTGACCCATGCTAGCATTTGACCCATTCAAATGCTCTTGCTTCTTTACTCCCAGCCATTCAGCTGTTTCTTATTCTGTCTGTTCAGTCATGTCTGTCCTCCCTCTTACCTATTCCTCTTCCCTCTGTTATCCTACACAATGATCAGATAGTGGCAGGTAAGAAATCACACCTACCCCATCTAGAGCATGTATTATAGGAGTATGGCAGGACATGTGAAAGAGGTAGCTCCTCACCTATGGTTTTCTGAATAAACACAGAAGACAAAGACCAGAATCGTGTTCCAGAGGGATAGATTCTATGCCAAAGAACAAAGCCAAGAGAAAATTTAAAGCCTAGTGTTTGATGCAATAGGACTAGATACAATAAGAGAAGAGGATTCAAAAATAAGAAAGCATGACAACAGAGAGTGAGAGACAAGACAAACAAAATGTGTCCTGCAGCAATTCCATTAATAAAGTATGGACCATCGTGCCAGCTTTTTCATCGGGTCATGATGGGTTTGTAGAGGAGCAAAATTTGTCACCCCAAAATGTACCTCTTTGACAAGAGGATTAATTTGGGATGAATATGTTTAAGAAATAGCAGAAAGTTTTTCTTGTTACCACACCCCCATCCCTTAACTGACTAAAAGAATTTAGATAAAGGGCCTGTTCCAAGAATAGAGCTGTCACCAGAAATATCTGCAAAGAACGTGGACTATGTGTGGCCGGAGAAACTCAGTAGGGCCTAGAGGTCAGAGACCACTCTGTGTCCCATTGTCTCCGCATGGCCCAGCAAACATGTGATTACCAGACATTTGCTTTTTAATCTCTGTGTGAATTGCCTTCTTTTGAAGTCCCCAACCACTATTCCCAACATCCCCTTCACCTTGAGCTGAAGATGATATTTAAGGTGAGAGTTTCAATCATTTTGGTGAATTACTCAGTTTTCCTAGGTGTCTCCCATGTATATATCTTATTAAACTTTCAATTTTCTCCTGTTAATTTGTCTCTTGTTAATTTGAGTCTTAGATTTCCAGATGTACTTAGAAGGGAAGAGAAAATTTTCTTTCTCCATGACAGGTTCATTTAAATTTCCAGGGTAAAAGTCACCTACCATTGCCTAGGAGTGTTCTTCCTATGTTTGCAGTATTGTTTTATATTCTGCTTTGTCATTTCTTCTTCTGTTCTTTATTTATGGATGTCTTGTGAAAGTCAGCTATGGTTCTAGACTTTCTACTCCATACTCATTACTTTAAGTCCTTCGACTACTTTTTTTGTAAAATTTATTTTTATGAAGTTGGAACTTAAATCAGTGAAATGTACAAGTCCAAACTATACAGCTTTTTTTTTTTTTTTGCCATTTTTTGGTATACATACCCATATCGAGCTGTAGAAAACTCACACCAGAATTCTCCCTCATGTCCCTTCTTAGGAACTACTACACCAAAGATTAATTGTGTTCATGTAAAAAAGGTATAGCTTTTTAAAGATATCATCAATAGACAATAAATGTAATCTTTCAAAGTGTATAATTTGATAAGTTTTGACATATGTACATCTGTGAAAACATCAATCAAGATAATAAGCATATCCATCACTCCCAGAAGTTTCTTTATGTCTCTTTGTAATCCCTTCCTCCCATGCTTCCTTACTTTCCAATCCTCCAACAACTGTTAATAGCATTTACTGAATTTTATATGAATGGAATCATACAGTACGTAATTTTTTGTCTTGCTTCTTTCATTCAGGATAATTATTTTGTGATCTATCTATGATAGAGCATGTATCAAAACTTTATTTCTGTTTTATTGCTGAGTAGCCTTCCAGTGTATGGATATACCACACCTTTTAAAATCCATTTACCAGTTGACAGATATTTGAGTTGTTTCCAGTTTTTGGCTATTACAAATAAAGTTGTAGTGAACATGATATACATGCCTTTTAATTATTTTGGGGAATATCAAGAAGAATGTCTTGATCATATAGTGTGTTTATGTTCAAGGTTTTTAAGAGACTGCCGAAGTCTTTTCCAAAGTGGTTGTACCATTCCATTCCCACTGGCAGTGTATGAAAATTTCAGTTTCTCCACATCCCCATCAACACTTAGTATGGTCAGTCTTTTAAATTTTAGCCATTTTAATAAGGGTGAAGTGGTAACTCATTGTGGTTTTATTTGCATTGCTTTTCCTTAGAACAATGATGACAAGCATCTCTTCATGTGCTTGTCACTCCTATAACTTCTTTAGAAAGGCAGCTGTTCAACTCTTTACCCATTTAAAAAAAAATTAAATTGTTTGTTTTCTTATTGTGTTTTGAAAGTTCTTTATGTGCTCCAGATACATGATCTGCAAATATTTTCCTTCAACAGATATATGATCTGCAAATATTTTCCTCCAGTCTGTGGCTTGCTTTTTATTCTCTTAACAATGTCTACTGAAGAGCAGAACCTTTTGTGGATTGTGATTTTGGTGTCATATCTAAGAAATATTTTCCTAATCTGAGATCACAAAGAATTTCTTATACATTTTCTTCTAAAAGTCTTAGAATTTTCATTTTACATCTAGGTCTATTATTCATTTTGAGTTAATTTTAATGAGGTGTGAGGAGAAGTAGTGACCAAGATGGTGGAGCAGGAGATCCTGAGCTCCCCTACTCCCATGCATACCAAAATTACAACTATATACAGTGCAACTGTTGATGAGAAAGACCAGAAGACTATCGGAAAAGATCTTCTACAACTAAAGACATAACGAAGAAACCACAACAAGATGGGTAGGAGGGGAGGAGACATGGTATAGTCAACGCACACCCTCAGGTGGGTGATCCACAACTGGGAAGATAATTACAATTGCAGAGGTTTTCCCCAAGGAGCAAGGGGAAAACACACACAAGAATCCTGTGTGGTTTTCCCCACATCAGGATTCCTAGCCCAGGGGTCCTGCACCAGGAAGATGAGCCTCAGAATGTTTGGTATTGAAAGGCAACAATTGGCTCTTCCTTTTGGGAGAGCTACAGGGCTGTGGGAAATAGGCTCTACTCTCAAAGGGCACTCACAAAATATCACATACTCCAAGACCTAGGGCAGAAGCAGTAACTTGAAAGGAACCTGAGTCTGACCCACTTGCTGATATTGGAGAGCCTCCCAGAGAGGCAGGAAGCAACTGGAGCTCACCCTGGAGACACAGGCACTGGTGAAGGCCATTTTTGGGAGCTCGTTCTACCATGAAGACTCTGGTGCTGGCAAGAGTCATTTTGGAATCCTCCCTCTAGCTTATTAGAGCCAAGACCTGGCCACACCCACCAGCCTGTTGGTACCAGTTCTAGGACACCTCAGGCCGAGCAACCAGCTGTGTGGGGACACAACCTACCTACCAGCAAACCAGCTGTCTTAAGACCCCCTGAGCCCACAGCTGTCCTGGACACAGTCCTATCCACCAGAGGGCTCAGGACCCAGTCCCACACACCAGTGCACCAGTTTTAGCCCTAGAATCCCCTGGGCCTTGGCCCCACCCATCAAAAGGCCTACATCAGCTCTGGGACCACAGGACTTAAAGCCAGAGATCCAGGACCCAGCTCCACCCAGCAGTATGCCAGCACTAGCACCAGGACAATGTCTTACCCACCAGTGGGTGGGCAATAGCCCCACAATCCCCTGAGCCTTGGCGTCACATACCAGCAAGGGGACACCAGCCTCAGGACCATGCAGTCCCACAGCCTGCCATGTCAGGAACCAGCCCCACCCACCAGCAGACCAACACTAGATCCAGGATCCTTGGCCCCATGACCACCTACCCCAGAATGTATCTTCTTCCACTAGTGGGCCAACCCTAGCCTGGGACCCCACCCCCACCCCAGGGCACTGAGCCAGCCACCTTGTAACCCAGCGCCACCCGCCAGCAACCAACAGCCTAGGGACAAAGCAGGACCAGCTAACCAACTAAATCAGGGGCCATCCACACCTACCAGACACGGTAGTCAGCCAACCAAAACAGAAGGAGCCACATAGCCCACACAGGGGGTACTCTTAGACCATATAGCTCTGGTGACCGGAGAGGAGTGTGCTGCTGGGACATATAGGACATCTCCTACAAAAGGCCACTCTCCAAGGTCAGGAAACTTAACTAATCTACCAAATACATAGAAGTAAAAATAACAAATTTGGTAAAATGAGGCAACAGAGGAATATATTCCAAATGAAGGAACAAGATAAAACCCCAGAAGAAGAACTAAAAGAACTGGAGATAGGCAGCCCACCCAATAAAGAGTTCAAGGTAATGATCATAAAGATGATCAAGGAACTCAGGAGAAGATTAGATGAACAGAATAAGAAGTTAGAAGTTTTTAACAAAGAGTTAGAAAGTATACAGGGGAACCACACAGAGATGAAGAATACAATAACTTAAATAAAGAATACACTAGAAGGAATCAGCAGTAGACTCGATGATACAGAGGAAAGAATCAGCGAGCTGGAAGAAAGATTAGTGGAAATTACTGAAGTTGAAATGAAAAATAAAAAGAAATGAGGACAGTTTAAGAGACCTCTGGGAAAACATCAAGCATACTAACATTTGCATTATAGGCGTCTCAGAAAAAGAAGAGAGAGAACATATTTGCAGATAATAATGGCTGAAAACTTCCCTAACCTGGGAAAGAAAACAGACATCCAGGTCCAAGAAATACAGAGAGTCCTAAACAGGATCAACCCAAAGAGGACCACACCAAGACACATTGTAATTAAAATGGCAAATATTAAAGACAAAGAGAGAATATTAAAAACATGAAGGAAAGAGCAACAAATTACATACAAGGGAACTCCCATAAGACTATTAGCTGATTTTTCTGCAGAAATTCTGCAAGCCAGAAGGGAGTGGCATGATATATTTAAAGTGATGGAAGCGAAAAACCTACAACCAAGAATTCTACCTGGCAAGGCTTTCATTCAGATTTGATGGAGATATCAAAAGTTCTCACAGACAAGCAAAAGCTAAAAGAGTTTAGCACCACCAGACAGGTTTTATAAGAAATGTTAAAGGGAATTCTCTAATTGAAAAAGAAAAGGTCACAATTAGAAACATGAAAATTATGAAAGGAAAAATCTCATTGAATCAACTATGTATGAAGCTAGTAGGAAGGTTAAAAGACAAAAGTAGTAAGATCATCTATATCCACAATAAGTAATTAAGGGATACACAAAACAAAAATATGTAAAATGTGATGTCAAAAATCGTAATACAAGGGATCATAAGGGAATACTATGAACAACTATATGCCAATAAGATGGGCAATCTAGAAGAAATGGACAAATTCCTAGAAGTGTGCAATCTCCCAAGACTGACCAGGAAGAAATAGAAAATATGAACAGACCAATTACCAGTAATGAAATTGAATCAGTAAAAAAAAAAAAAAAAAATTCCCAATGAACAAAAATCCAGGACCAGGTGGCTTCATCTGTGAATTCTACCAAACATTTACAGAAGAGTTAACACTTATCCTTAAACTGTCCCAAAATTTCAGAGGAAGGAACACTTCCAAACTCATCCTATGAGGCCAGCATCACTCTGATACAAAACCAGACAAAGATATCACACAAAAAAAGAAAATTACAGGCCAATATCACTGATGAACATAGATGTAAATTTCCTCAACAAAATATTAACAAACCCAACTCAACAGTACATTAAAAGCATCACACACCATGATCAAGTGAGATTGATCCCAGCGTTGCAAGATGGTCCAATATCCACAAATCAATCCAATATCCACAAATTGAAGAATAAAAATCATATGATCATCTCAATAGATACAGAAAACTTTTGGCAACATTCAACATCCATTTATGATAAAAACTCTCCACAAAGTCAATATCGAGGGAACATACCTCAACGTAATAACAACCATATATAAGCCCACAGCTAACATCATACTCAATGATGAAAAGCTGAAAGCATTTCCTCTAAGATCAGGAACAAGACAAAGATGCCCACTCTCACCATTTTTATTCGACATAGTATGTCCTAGCCACAGCAATTAGACAAGAAAAAGAAATATAAGGAATTCAAATTGGAAAGGAAGAAGTAAAACTGTCACTGTTTGCAGAAGACATGGTACTATACATAGAAAATCCTCAAGATGCCACCAAAAAACTACTAGAGCTCATCAATTAATTCAGTAATGTTGCAGGATACAAAATTAGTATACAGAAATCTGTCCCATTTCTATACACTAACAATGAACTATCAGAAAGAGATATTAAGAAAACAATACTCTTTACAATCACAAAATCGTACAATCAAAAACAATAAAATACCTAGGAATAAATCTAACTAAGGAGGTAAAAGACCTGTACTTGGAAAACTATAAGACTCTGATGAAAGAAATTGAAGATGACACAAACAGATGGAAAGATATACCATGTTTATATTGTTCTAGAGCTATTTGTTGGAAGATTAGTTTTACGTACTTTGAACTTAACATAAATGGAATCATGAAATGTGTTTTTATTTAATCTGGTTTCTTTTGCTCAAAATCATGTCTTTGAAATTCATTGATTTTGTTGTGTATACCTGTAGTTTATTCTATTCCCTTGCTGCATAGTATTTCACTGTATGAGGGTACCACCGTGTGTTCATCTATTCTATTGATAATGGACATTTCCATTCTATTATTGATGAACATTTTGATTGTTTCCAGTTCCTTCCTCTTATGAAAAATACTGATATGAACATTCTTGTCTTCTGGTGACATAAGTAATAATTTCAGTTGGGCATATACTTAGGTGTGGAATTTCTGGGTCATAGGGTATGCAAATGTGTAGCTTACTAGATACTGCCAAAAAGTTTTTAAAGTGAGTATACCAATTTTAGTCTCTTAACAACAATGTATGAGAGTTCCACTTACTCACCAATACTTGACACTTACTGTCAATCTTTCTTAATTTTCGTAACTCTAGAGGGTGTGTAGTGGCATCTAATTTTAGTTTAATTTGCATTTTCCTTAGAAATGGCAATGACAAACACACTGATGTTTATAGGTCATTTGGAATTTTTCTTTTTCGAAAAGAAGTGCCTGTTCAAGTCTTTTTTCATTTAAAAAATGTTTGTTTGTTTGTACAAGTTCTTTAAATGTTTGCATGTTTTGGATATGAGTTCTTTGTTGGATATATGGACGTTCTTAATTTGAGAACTTAATTTTAGAACACCAAACTTTTCAATCTTTTCATAAAAGGCTTGTATTCTGATGCTTCATTTAAGAAATCTTAAAAATAACATCATAAAAATTATCTCCTAAAATAAAAAATTATCTCCTATAATAAAATTATCTCCTATAATGATTTTGTTTTAGAACCATTTCTTTAACATTTGTTGCATCTTGAATTAATTTTTGTGTATGGTATAAAAGACATTTTTTTAATGTTGATATCTAATTAGTGCAATACCTTTTATTGAAAAGACCATCCCTTCCCTCACTGAATTGCAATGGTACTTTTACCATATATCATTAGATTGTGTATGTGTGGGTCTGTTCCTTCCTGGACTTTCTATTCTATTGTTCTAGTTTTGTACATTGTCCTAATTACTTTAAATTTATAAAAGTCTTGAGATCTGGTAGGGCAAGACTTGTTTTTCTTCAAGATTACTGTGATTTTCTAGGTCTTTTGTATTTTCATGTAACTGTAGAAGCAGTTTAGCAATTTCTACAAAAATCCACAGGGATTTGATTTTGATTACATTAAATGTACAGATAAATTTGAGAAGAATTGTCTTTCTACTAAGACATGGATTCCTTCAACCTATGAGCATGATATATTTCTTAATTTTTTATGTCTTTAATTTGTCTCAACATTGTTTTATTGTTTTATAGCTTTCAATATAAAAGTCTTACATAGCTTATATTTTTTCTTAAGTATTTGATGCATTTTGTTTCAATATGAAATAATATTGTTTAAAAATTTTTTACTTTCCAATTTTTGCCAGAAGCATAAATACATACATTAATTCTGAGCATTGACGTTTAATATAGTAACCTTGGTAAATTGACTTACTAATTTTAAAATACTGTATATAGAGTCTTCTGGTTTAGTCTGCATGCAAAATAACCTGTAAATAATGACAGTTTTCTTTTTCTTTCCATTCTGTGTCTTTCATTTCTTTTAGTTCCACAGAACAGGACCTCATACAATGTTGAATTGAAGTGATGATAGTAAAATCCCTTGAATTCTTTCTACTGTTTTTAAATTTTATCCCAGTACTAGTTATGCTTAAACTGTAATCTCTAGATTTTTCTCCCCCTGCTCCAAGGAGGTATCCCAAATTCTTCCTCAAAGTCACGTAGTAATCTGGGCTGTGATATCTCCTTTTGATTTATATTTAATAATGTTTATTATATATTCTATAGTTGATTACAAGATGCTTAACTAAGTAATTTTCTGTCTTTTACACCAGACAAAATTTCTGGAGTGCAGGGATTATGCCTGTTATCTCTTTATTCCTGGTATCAAGAACAGTGCCTGACTCATGAAAGATATTTGATGAATATTTGATAAATGTTTGCTGAATGAAAGTATGATGCTCCAACTCTGAACTTTCACCAGTCTTCTACATCTATTTATTAACTAAATGTTTTTATTTAGTTGTGCTTCCAGTGGGACACTTAGGCCCTGAACTCAATGAAATAAACATTCTCAAACATTCTCTCTCCTTCTGTGTTCCTGTCCCAATAACTCAACTATCCAATTAATTCTCTGGGGCATTCATCTGGTAGTAAATATTTACTACTTCCTTTAAAAAAGCTTATTCGTCTTCACATATCAAGTCAGCATTGTGTTAATTCTTCTCGCTGGTTTTTTGGATTTGAGCCTTCTTTTCCATTTCCATAGTCATTATCCTAGTCCAGAGTTTTATAACTTTTTTCCTTGATTATGTTAACTTTCTCTTGGTTGTATTATTTGTTTCTAATCCTTCTATTCTTCAGCCTACTCACCACATAGCCAACAACAGAGTCTTCCTTTGATATTACTTTAATCACACATTTCCCCCCAAAAGCAAAGTAAACTCCTTTTATCTATGCTAATGGCATTCCAGCCCTCACTTATTACACACTGTGTGCGTACAAACCCAATCTATCTCCAACATAGTCATTTACTCCACCTCACAAAATTCAGTGTCCTTGTTATGCCCACTGCTTTGTCGTTGCTCTTATAGTCCCATGGAATGACCACCTCTTCTTTTTCATTAAGCTATGCCCATAACTTTCTTAAGACTTGGCTTCAGATTTACCTCTTTCAAAAAGATTTCAATGAATTGTATCATCCCAAATGAAATATCCCCGTTACTTTATATTTTCCTAATATTTTTAGTCTATAAATATTACTCAAAGGCCAGTTATCAAGGAAGCACAATTTGGTGGTTCAGAAATGATATTTCAACACAAAAGTCTTCATGTTAACGTGTGCTTTTTTCTTTGATTACAAACGTTTTCCTGATAAAGAGTTAACGGACTTGGGCCATCTTGTGAGGAATACAAGAATTGTGACATTTAGAAGTGTGAAAGATGTGTTGTGCATAAGCAAGGTAAAATGTTCTTTTGAATTATAAACAGAGACACATTTACTGTTTTAGGTGTTAGCTGGAATACAGTCATAAATTGTGGCATATGAATGCAGGCAAGAAATTGTGTGATATATGAATAATGATTATGGTATTTGTGAGGACTAAAAGAGACCTAGGTGTTATCCAACGACTTTCTCTAGTTTACAACTGAGGGAAATAGAGTCCTAGGAAAATTGTGACTTATCCTCCAATTAATAACATGATTATGATTATACCCTAGGTCTCCTAATATGAAGTGCAGTTTTTATATACATATACATATATATATATATACACATATATATATATTTATTTATTTATTTATCAAATAGGGTCACCCATGCTGTCTGTACACCCAACCAAAGTAGACTGCATTATGAGCTCCCAGAGGTCAGGACCCATGCCTTTGTTTACTTTTACTTTCTCCAGATCTGTCCTTCCTGGAGCAGAACTCAGTTTCAGCATTTATTAGACATTATTTCCCTCAAGTTTTACTCTCTACCTGGAAGACCCTTAATAATGTTTTCAGAATCAGAATAGAGAGGAGACTTTCTTTCCTAAATTGCTTTGGAGCATTTATTTTAAGAATATAAGGTTCAAGACTTATGAATGATGGACTCCTAAAATTTGTCTTCCTGGTGAGTTAAGAAGACGGACTTCCCAAACAGGATCACCTACTACATTTCTTTATTTCCTAAATATTTTTTTATTTCTGAGTGCCTTTCAGGATCTGGTCAGAACTGAAAAACATTGATAGGAGAAGCTCAAGCTCACATCATTTGCTGTCTCCTACCTCTGAAACTCACAAGTTTCAGCATCCTTGCTTACGCTCAGGCTACTGATCTAGGACAAGCCACAGCTCCATGAGTTTCCACGGGGATGTCGCACCCATAGCTGTTCTTCCCACTGGGACCCACGCCAAATGCTGGGCCTAGGATGTTTCCTCTATTAGGGCTTTGACAGAAGAGCCAAGATAGTAAACTCTTGACCTCCAATAGGTGCCAACAATCTCAAATACAGATTTCAATAAAGAAACAACCATTTTCCTCAAGATGTAGGCAGGCTGTTGCTCAGCTCATCATGTTAGAGTCTTGCTGTTAAGTTACTCCCCAGAGGGTACATTATTCCTTTTTTATTTTTTATCCCTAGATCAGAGTTCCCTAAACCAGGGGAATGTGAAATAAAGTCAGCTGTTTACAAGATAGGAAACTCTTCCTTATCTATATTTAGGGGCCCGAGAAAACAGCCTGATTAAAAACTGATGGGCAGTTAAAAGTATGATCCACTGAATGGTGTGGGGTAGGCATTTAATACTGAAATGTGAAGTATTATGATATCCATTTGAATTGAGAAAGCAAGACTGGTTTCATGCAGCAGTATTCTTGAAATGTTATGCATAAGCTCAGAATGTTCATTCATCATGGGAGTCTGAACACTGCTAATTGTTTTAAGCATCTTCTATTATATCATTGAAGTCTTCCTGTTTCACAACAGCAGCCTTTGAATAATCTGTTTACTTAGTTACTGTATTTAATTATGGGTCTAACTTTCAAACTTTACAACTTTTTCCATTTCTCTCTTACTAAAAGAAAATCAACGAACAGGAATCATTCCCGTAGTTTTCCTTTGTAAGGAAGGTGCCATCTGAGCAACATTATTCCAGACACTGCAGTTCAGTTTTTATCCTTGACAAGAACACAGAAGTGGTCTTTTTTCCCCTTGAATGTGCATATTCGATGGAGCCTAAAAACTTCCATAAATCAATAAAGTAATTGCTACATAATGACCTATTGTTAGTGTTTGTGCCCAGAATGATGTCACAAGGGGGAAATGGAGCTACTGAATCAAAAAATGGCAGCTGTTTCCAATTTATTTGAGAGTCAGTTGGACAGAAAATTAAATAAACACATAGACAAGAAGGACAAGGGCAAGTCCTTGTATTATTCTTATGATAGTTTTAATTCAATTGCAGAAGTCAGCAGGCAGCTGATACTGTGGCCCAGAGTTTCATTAATTGCCTGTCTCACATGTCAGTGAGACGGCACATGCTCACTTCATCATTTTCAGCTTTTGTTATTTGCATTTTAAAACACACACATCAGTGAAGCATGAATCAAACTTTTCGTGTGTGTGTGTGTGTGTGTGTGTGGTTAGTACGGCCTTCTAAGTCTCAGAAATGTATGATTGGGAGATATGGTTTTATCCGCTACCTGCAATGATGGTGTCTCTCTCCTCCCTCAGGGAAGGTAGCCAAGAATTTTTAAAAATTACTTTCTCTTCCTTGGGGGAAAGCTGGAAGACTTGTATTTGTTGCGGAGCTTGAAGAAAAAGGCATCACCTGGTTTACAGTCACTCCTCTCCACTGTGACCAGGAGCTTTGATGTGCCCTTTTGATGTTCCTGCCTTGGGGCGGCTGGAGAGGATTATCAAAAGTAGCCTTAACTGTCCAGGTTGGAGTTGGGGGTGCAGTAGCATTGCATGCCGGACTGCATATCCCTAATGTAAACAATTCTTCTGAGGTGGAGTTGCCAGAGTGTTTATGAAATTTCCAAGGTACTGCCAACACGGCCTGTATCTATGGAGCTTTAATTTTTGGAATGTCCTTTTGGCAGGATTCCATTGTCAGGTAATTTGCTATTTAGTGTGGTAGTCACTATTAATTTTTTTAAAAATCAAGGGGTCTAATTGTAACTAGAAAATGACTTCAATTCACCATCCAAAAGTATTGTAGTTTTCTCCTAAGAACCATACAGCCCAATTTTTAAAAGATTCGCATATGCCAAAAGGATCTTTGGCAGGTAAACAACTCCCTTTTACGTCAGGGATAAGAAAACAGAAATCTGGTGTGCCGGTTAAAAATTCTTAGTATAAGGTAATCTTGGTTAGACTGTAACTAACTGAGGAAGAATGAAATTTTCTAGAGGAGATCCTGGGCTCCCAGAGACTTGGAGGCCAGCTTTGCAACTAGGTTTTGTAAGAGTTAGAAGTAAAGGTGCTCTGGAGGGCAAAGAAGCAGGAAGCAGGAAGGACAGTGTGGGATAGGGCTGGAGGGTTTAAAAAGACAATAAACCAATAAACAAGTAAATGTAGAACTTTAGAGAGTGATAAGTAGCATGAAGAACAATGAAGTGAGGTAAGGGGGATGAGAAGCATCAGTATTAGGAGTCTTCTTTGATATAATGGATCAAAAATCTTCCATGATAAAATGTTAAGAGCAGACATCTGCTAGAATGGAGAGAATATGCCCAGCAGGTAGATACCAGGGGGAAGAAAGAGTTACTCCAGGTACAAGGAATAGTAAGGGGAAAGATCTTTTTTCAGGATGAGCTTTCCGTGCTCAGTGAGGAGGCCAGTATGGCCGTAGAAGAACAAGAGAGAAGGGTACTTTGAAATGAGGTCAGAAAGCTGGGGAGGGGTGGGTGGTGGTGGAAGGGGGCAGACCATATAGTGATTTGCAGGCCATTTAAGAGCTTTGGATTTTACTTTAATTGCGTTAATGGTTCCCAGGGATAAGGAGAGAATATGACAGGCATGACAAAATGCTGATGCTGGAAGGTTGGCAAGACTCAGTTATGAGTTAGGCAAACCAGCGCCCAGTGATTGAAATGCATGCCTCAACAAAAATCACAAAGCACAAATGATTACATATTCTGAGACCTGCAGGAATACTCATGGATTCTCACCATCACGAATGGTAAATCTCCACATGCACGGGTCTTCTGCATTTAAATTTTTTTACTTATGGGGGATGTCAGTGGAAAGTTATGCTCCTGAAGATCTATGTTTGCCTTCACATATGTTTTTTTCTGCCTGAATTCAATGTCAGATTCCTAAAAGCAAATTTCACATCTTGGAAACTTACTTTCATGGTAGTTCTTTTGAGAGGAATTAATAACTTTCACCAGCACTAAAAATTTAGGCTATTGAAAGTGTGTAGACTTTGTGCCTCTTTAGAGTCTTATTGGATGGTCTTCTGGAGAAAAGTTAAGTTCTACAAATATGAAACCAGTTAAAAACATGTTGAATTTCAGTTCAAAGTTTTAATTTTACTTCTTTTAAAATGCCTTCAAATAGTAACCTAAGGCACCTCTAAAAAAAAAAAAGTCATGTGTATTAGTAATTTCGGAGGAAAGCAGATTATTTTACTCCATTCCTAGAGAGTAAAGGAATAAACCTCCCAAACTGGGCAGATATAGTAGAAGGAGATGGTAGCTGGAATGAAGGAACATTCACACGACGAGACAGTGCCTTGGGAAGCAAAAGACTCATTTCTTTTCCTTCTGTCTTCCTCATGAAGAACTGAGTGTCTCTAGCAGGGAGATGGGAGGAAAGACAGGCCATTATTACCACAGAAAGCCAGACAGGTAAACAAACACTTTCTCCTTGATCAGTTTAGAAGCTTTCAGGGACCAGATTATTGCCAAAGAGGCATCTGCTTTTGAGAATTGAGGACATGCTGCTGGGAGG
The DNA here is from genome assembly GCF_028021215.1 of Eschrichtius robustus. NCBI lineage: Eukaryota > Metazoa > Chordata > Mammalia > Artiodactyla > Eschrichtiidae > Eschrichtius > Eschrichtius robustus. Next base: position 19,414,333 of record NC_090836.1, read on the forward strand.
TTTCTGACATGAAGTTAAGACTCAGTTTGCATTATATCAATAAGATAAGCACATAGCCTCTAGGAAAGTGAATGAGGGTGTTCTTTTTAATTTAGTCTTTTCTTCATGTATTTGTCTTTGTTTTTGTTGTCATATAGTTTAGTTGTGGTAAACATAAATCATGCTTACTTTAGTAAAAAAAATTTAATTGCTCGAATTTAGAATAGTGGTTAAAATGTATATTTTAGAATAAAATATATGTGGGTTGAAATTTCAGCTCACCCATTATAAAAGTTATGACCTTAGTCATCTAACCTCTTAGTTTTTGGCTCCTCATCTGTAAAACGGAAAATGTAGTGGTGCCTACCTAATTTTAAATGCCTGATAAATCTTGGCCATTACTATTACTATTAAGAAAAACTTGGATAGATGTGGATTTTAATGACCTATGATAGTGCAGTGGTAAATCTACTGTAGTTGCTGGCAGTTTATATAACCTGCCAAGACAATTAAGAGATGAACTGCTTCCATAAATGGCAAAATGGAACAGTTTTTGGTCACAGATGATCACTGCGAGAATCTGTAAAGTACAATATAGGGGAGGAATTTCTCACTAGGAAAACTGCCTGGGAGTTCTGGGGGAGCCATCCAGTCTGCATCATTCTATCATGAATGTTTCCACTGGGTCAGTCTTGGCCATTGGCTTGGGTGTAGAATGGTGATAGTGGCAATTCTATAACAGTGGATGCATGGAAAGGACTGATAAATTTATAAATGACCATTTCTTTGTCAAACTGGCCTGCACTCTTGAGGCTTCTAGGTTACAACCATGTGGTTCTCTTACTAACTAAACAGATCCCCAAATGCCTCTCATTTTGTGATTTCTCACTCTATAAAATATGGAATTTTGAAACATGGTTTGTAAGAAAATATGTACTGTATTTTTATTTTATTTTTTTATATTTTATTCACTTAATAGAAATGAAACACATGTGAAAAAGGACCTAACCCCTTTTCTTTCATTCGAGGGCCTTTAGAGGGCTGCATTGCAATATATATATCATAATGTGTTTTGCAGCTGTTGACCCAAGTAAAGAGAGAAACTCAGAAGAGCTCACAAAAATTAATATATTTTGGGATAAGCAAGGAATTCCAATTCAGGACAAGCAAACAGTAGCAAGCTACAGGTGAGTCTGTTGAGGGTTTGGGGTATGTTGGATTTATGGGCTGGGAATGTAAAGAGGGAAGAGTTCAGTCAGAGTTGGCTAAAATAAACAACAAGGGGATACCAACCTTGAAAACTTCCCAAGCACACAACATCAGTCCAGTAACACAAAGCTCAATTCAGGCCACTCTGTGAGGCCAGCCTGACCTGGGTGATCTTCCATTCATGCCTCTGGCAAAACTTCCCAAGGTTGATATGAGACAAGCTCTGATCAACCCCCTGTCATCTGAGAAAATTCTGACAAACAATATCAGTTTTCTGTAAGTCACGCATTTGCAGGAAATCAAACTCCAAGTCCTTAAGTTTTGTCTTCCTGTAGGCACATGTGTGAGCTTCTCCATTTTGTACCCTCCAGTTCTATTTCAGATGGAATTTTTTTCACATTTCCCCCTTTTGATCAAGATCTTTTGCAGAAAGTATAGCTGATCAATAATGCCATTTAGGTCTTGTTTGTTATTTTTTTTGGGGGGGGGTATAGTTCTTTATAGATGGATTGTATTGTATGCCATACAAAGCTGAGGAGGGTTGTCCTCAGGCGTCTTTTTTTCATGAAGTTGAGATGGATCATCCTCAAGTATTTTGTTCCACAGAGCTGAGGAGGACCATCTGCAGGTGTCTTGTCCCATGGAAGAGGGAAATTATATGGAATTTCACTGTCCTCATTTAAACAACAAGCAGATTGAAAAGTGAAGAATCTCAGTTATGTCCCTCTAAGGTGGATAGTTTAGTTTACACACATTTGAGAAGGAATCATCTCTATGGAAACAAAAGAAAAACAAAGGCTAACAGTTCCAGCAAATTATAAATTTAGTTTCTGAGGTTTGGAGAGCAGACAATTGAGAAAATTTCTAGATGTTGGGTTCTAAGCATCCTCAGATGGAATGAGGGCAAGCAATAGCAACCTGACAGATTTTCCTGGATTGAAGTATGAACGTCTCTGGTGACCTTTCTCAGTGACCATATATCAACAGGCACAAAGATTGTCCACACGTGAGATGTTGTGGTGATTTCTCTGAAGTTTATACAGTTGTTCCTTGGTATCCATGGGGGATTGGTTCCAGCACCTCCTCAAATACCAAAATCCATGGCTGCTCAAGTTCCTTTATAAAATGGAGTAGTATTTGCATATAACCTATGCACATCATCCTGAATACTTTAAATCATCTCTAGATTACTTATAATACCTAATACAATGTAAATAGTTATAAATACAATGTAAATGCCATATAAATATTTGTTGGCACACAGCAAGTTCAAGTTTTGCTTTTTGGAACTTTCTGGAATTTTTTTTTAACATTTTCAACCTGCAGTTCGTTGAATCTGCAGGTGTGGAATGCACAGATACAAAAGGCCAACTGTATCAAGTTGTCCAGCTTTAGCTTTCATGGTCTAGGAAAAGAGCAGTTTTAGTTTCATAGTGAGTTCAAGTCAAAAGAGTGGGAGAAAATTGGAAATGTTAGTTTGGAGAGTTCTAGCCACAAATGGAAGGAAATTAGAGTTCAGGACTCAGTCCAGTTACAGGTAGAAAACAAAGTTCAAAGACAATTAAAAATACTAGAATCTGGTATCCATAAAGGTGTATTATTGAAATATAATTCTTCTTTCTATAATCATCCCCATTTTTATCAAAGATAACCACAGTAAGACTAAGTTAATTGTAAATTAAATGCAGTTTTAATAAACTTGGTCTGATTATTTACATAATTACAGCAAGAATATAGGCTCTTTTAAATCTGCTTTGCTGAAACTTTTCATAAGGAATCTTAGATTAGACTTTTAAAGTCTTTTTAAGCTAAGAAGCCAAGCCAAGGACTTGTCCAATTGTGTCCTGTTACAAGGAGAACTGGTTCCTGCTGAACTTATGCAAATACATATATTGTCATGAAAAATAAGACTAATAAGAGCTTCTGAATTCTGGAGAGATGAGGTAGGGAGAAAAAAAATAAATGTTTCAACCTTTGTTGCAAAGATACACTTTACGAAATTGCTGTAAGCTGTAGATAGTTTTAAAGAGAGGAGAAAAGGGGGTCTTTTAATTCTGGAAAATAACATTAAAGAATTAGCAACGTTTTAAGTGAAGTCCTAAAAAATATAGCTATCTTTATCAGTTTTGCATAATTTTTGTTTTGCTTCATCTTTTTTTTATTGGAGTATAGTTGCTTTATAGTGTTTTGTTAGTTTCTGCTGTACAGCAAAGGGCATCAGCCACATGTATACATATATCCTCTCTTCCTTGGATTTCCTTCCCATTTAGCTCACCACAGAGCATCGAGTAGAGTTCTCTGTGTTATACAGTCTGTTCTCATTAGTTATCTATTTTATATATAGTAGAGTATATATGTCAAACCCCAATTTCCCAATCCATCCCACCCCTTTTTCCCCCCTTGGTATCCATACATTTGGCCTCTACATCTGTGTCTCTATTTCTGCTTTGCAAATAAGTTCACCTATACCATTTTTCTAGATTCCACATATATGCATTAAAATAAGATATTTGTTTTTCTCTTTCTGACTTGCTCTACTCTGTATGATGGTCTCTTGGTTCATCCATGTTTCTACAAATGACCCAATTTTATTCCTTTTAATGGCTGAATAATAGTCCATTGTATATATGTACCACATCTTCTTTATCCATTCCTCTGTTGATGGGCATTTAGGTTGCTTCCATGTCCTGGCTATTATAAATAGTGCTGCAATGAATATTGGGGTGCATGTATCTTTTTGAATTATGGTTTTCTCTGGGTATATGCCCAGGAGTGTGATTGTTGGGTCATAAGGTAGTTCTATTGTTAGGTTTTTAAGGAACCTCCATAGTGGCTGTATCAATTTACATTCCCACCAACAGTGTAAGAGGGTTCCCTTTTCTCCACACCCACTCCAACATTTGCTGTTTGTAGGTTTTTTGATGATGGCCGTTCTGACCGGTGAGAGGTGATACCTCATTGTAGTTTTGATTTGCATTTCTCTAATAATTAGTGATGTTGAGCATATTTTCATGTGCCTCTTGGCCATCTGTATGCCGTCTTTGGAGAAATGTCTGTTTAGGTCTTCTGCCCATTTTTGGATTAGGTTGTTTTTTTGTTATTAAGCTGCATGAGCTGTTTGTATATTTTGGAGATTAATTCCTTGTCAGTTGCTTCATTTGCACATATCTTCTCCCATTTTGAAGGTTGCCTTTTCATCTTGTTTATGGTTTCCTTTGCTGTGCAAAGGCTTTTAAGTTTTATTAGGTCCCATTTGTTCCTTTTTGTTTTTATTTTCATTACTCTAGGAGGTGGGTCATAAAAGATCTTGCCGTGATTTATGTCAAAGAGTGTTCTGCCTATGTTTTCCTTTAAGAGTTTTATAGTGTCCGGCCTTACATTTAGGGCTTTAATCCATTTTGACTTTATTTTTGTGATGGTGTTAGGGAGTGTTCTAATTTCATTCTTTTACATGTAGCTGTCCAGTTTTCCCAGCACCACTTATTTAAGACACTGTCTTTTCTCCATTGTATATTCTTGCCTCCTTTGTCAAAGTTTAGGTGACCATATGTGCATGGGTTTATCTCTGAGCTATCTACCCTGTTCCAATTATCTATATTTCTGTTTTTGTGCCAGTACCATACTGTCTTGATTGCTGTAGCTTTGTAGTATAGTCTGAAGTTCAGGGAGCCTGATTCCTCTAGCTCCATTTTTTTTTTCTCAAGATTGCTTTGGCTATTTAAGGTCTTTTATGTTTCCATACAAATTGTAAAATTTTTTGTTCTAATTCTGTGAAAAATTCCATTGGCAATTTGAAAGGGATTGCATTGAATCTGTAGATTGCTTTGGGTAGTATAGCCATTTTCACAATATTGATTCTTCCAATCCAAGAACATAGTATATCTCTCCAACTGTTTGTTTTGTCTCTGATTTCTTTCATCAGCATATTATAGTTTTCTGAGTACAGGTCTTTTACCTCTTTAGGTAGGCTTATTCCTAGGTATTTTATTCTTTTTGTTGCAATGGTAAATGGGATTGTTTCCTTAATCTCTCTTTCTGATCTTTCATTGTTAGTGTATGGGAATGCAACAGATTTCTGTGCATTAATTTTGCATCCTGCAACTTTACCAAATTCATTGATTAAATCTAGTAGTTTTCTGGTGGCATCTTTAGGATTTTCTATGTACAGTATCATGTCATCTGCCAACAGTGACAGTTTTACTTCTTCTTTTCCAATTTGGATTCCTTTTATTTCTTTTTCTTTGATTGCTATGGCTAGGACTTCCAAAACTATGTTGAATAATAGTGGTGAGAGTGGACATACTTGTCTTCTTCCTGATCTTAGAGGAAATGCTTTTAGTTTTTTACCATTGAGAAATACGTTGCTGTGGGTTTATCATATATGGCCTTTACTATGTTGAGGTAGGTTCCCTCTACGCCCACTTTCTGGAGAGTTTTTATCATCAATCAGTGTTGAATTTTGTCAAAAGCTTTTTCTGCATCTATTGAGATGATCGTATGGTTTTTATTCTTCAGTTTGTTAATATGGTGTATCATATTGATTGATATGGGTATATTGAAGAATCCTTGCATCCCTGGGATAAATCCCACTTGATCATGGTGTATGATCCTTTTAATGTGTTGCTGGAGTCTGTTTGCTAGTATTTGTTGTTGCTTCATCTTTTGTTAGCAGTTTTATGAATTCATCAGTTTTAACATCAGGGTTTTAGAAATTCTCACCTTGTTCACACCAAATAAGCCTAATTAATGTAATATCCCCTTTTTATATGGAGAGAGAATTACCAATTAACTCAAATGGCAATAAAACAGTTCAAAGGCAAATATAGAAAGTTACAAAGATCTGAGCAAAACTTAGCTCTTAATATTGAGAAAACTAGGTTTACTTAATTAATCAAAGACCTGATAAATACAAAACACAGAATCTTTGTTTTCTAGGCAGGTTATATTAAAGGTAAAGAAAAACATCTGTTTACAATTACTTATTAAAAGAAGGCAATAATCTAAAAAAAAATTATCCTTTTAAAAAGAGAAAACCAAATTTTAATTTTGCACCAGAGTACTTTTGATATTAAAATTCTTCCTTTAAAAAAAAAAAACTTAAATAAATCCATCCCAATCTTAGTCAGTTTGACCACACATAAAATTCCTTTCTCAAGATTCCTTTCCACAAAGCTTATTATATCTATTTAGATTTTGTCCTTTTTCTTTTTTTATTTTGGAACAATCATTTTACTTTAGGACAAAGTTACTTTCTTTTCCCTCAATAAAAATGCATCTCCATTCCTCATGCTTTCTCTTACTGGCAATATATATGCTACTTATCATATACAGTCATTTTCAATTACCATAAAATCCTCCTTTTCATTCTCATTATTTTCCCAGAGATTTCATCGCCTAGCATCCTAATTAAACTTTGTCACAAGTGCATGGATCTTAATCCGTGGCATTTTGTGCCCTCCTACTTTTGCAAAACGGCATGCTAAGGTCTCCAATTTATTATTCTTTCCCACCTTCTCTGCCAGCCCTGAAGCTAGCAGAGTGGTAGTAGACAACACATGTCCTTCTCTAATCTCAGCTCTTCTTCCTCATAGTAAAATTTTTAAAATGTGGCACAAAACACGTTTATTAATAGATCCAAATACCTTTTGTCTCTGCAAAAAAATTAAAAAGCCAGAAGGAGATAAACTTATGTTTAGCAATCAACGTCTCAGTACATTATCTTATTTGGAAATGAGCTAGATATTCAAAAAACATCCATCATTTACTTTACTTAGTAGAAACTTTGATCACATATTTAAAATACTTATTTTTAACAATTATGTTTGGATTAGACATTAAACAGCTAACCATCATCTTAAATTATTTTCTTGCTGAGAAATTTTGTAACAGAATTGGATGAGTTTATTTGATTTTCAGTTAACCTGGGTAGAATAAAAGTATTATACTAAATGTTGATAACTCTAAAGTTATATCCTACTTAATTAAACCAAAAACTTAAGCTAGCTTTTATTTATCAAAGATTATCCCAGATTATGTGAACTTGAAAAACGTTTGGGTTAGTTTCTATGTTTCTGAAAGTATCATATTTATATAAATGCTTTATTTTCTTTAAGCCAATTAAATAGAGCACATTACAAATTAATTTTGGCAAGGAAACTTCTATAGAGGTCTATATTTTAAAAGGCTCTTTTTTCCTTCTAGTCTCTGTGGGCAATGTTTTAGTTATCTCCCAGGTGTTTACATTCCAAAGACGTAATAAGATTTAAAATGCCGAGGGACAGAGAAAGAATGCAAGGGTCTTTTTTGGGGGGGATGGAGAATTTGGGGGTATATTTGTCTATTATCAAAAGTCTAGAGTAATTACTATTTACATTTTTTTCTTTCTTTTTTTCTTAAGTGCAGGACAATTGTATTTCCAATGTCCTGATATTTTTTTTACAGTATCTGCAAATGTCTGAAGGGAAATTGGAAAAGGTCTGAGTGGATTTTGGGTTCAAATCAAGAAATTTTTTCCTTTCTCTTTTTTTGAAAAGGCAATGTTGGTGAGAGTTTAGCACTAGAGAAATTAGGGGAGTTCAGATAGAAAAGGGGATTACGGGAAACCTCAGATGTTGCTGCCAACGAAGAAGCCTCAGATGCTTTTTTTTTTTTTTAAATCTCCTTTTAGTTGTTTATTTGCTTCAGTTAACTTTGAAACGGTATTTCATAAAGAGACAAATTTTAGAATGCTGAATATGTTTGGAAGCCTCTAGGTATCAATTAAAATAATTCTTTTGCTCTAGTCTTTTAATTTAGTCTAGAGAAAAATGAATTTAGAGAGATTGTAACATAAAATTGGCTTGGGTCCCTGAAAGAGGGTTACTCTTAGAGCATTTAGATGATTGCGATCCCATTTCTCAGAGGTTTTCTTGAGAGCAGAAGAAAAATCTCTAGATAGTCTGGTGGTGTTTAAATGCTTAACTGTGCCCCCAGTATTATTATTATTTTTATTATCATTATTTTGTTTTGCTGTCAAGAATTCCACAGGAATTATATGGAAATTCTAGAGTGTTATCAACAAGAAAACAATCAAATACTGACCAAAAAAAGATGAAGCCTTTAAATAGGTCCCAAATAAATTTGTAGAGCTCAACCAAAAGGGAGGGAGCTCAAACTCTGAGACTTACCCTCAAACACCAAGGTTGGCGGGAAGACAGTGAGCTCAGTGGGCTCTGTGAGTACTGGCACCTGTTTGTTCACTGGCCTAAGAGTTGTTGACGGTATTCTTTGAATCTCACTTCTGACACCATAAATGTTGACTTAAACTCAGGTAAACTGAGGCAAGCTCAAAAAGATGAGTTTATTTGGGAATAGCAGAGGAATTGCAATGTGGGGCAAGAAAATTTAGCAAGCTACAGGAGAGTCCATTGAGAGTTTGGGGTAGTTTGTGTTTATGGGCAGGGAATGTAAAGGGAGAAGAGTTCAGTTAGTGACAGTTAAAATGAAGAGAAACAGAGACCAACATTGAAAACTTCCTGAGCAGACACCGTTAGTTCATTCACACAAAGCTCAATTCAGCCCACTTTGAGGCCAGACCAACCTGTCAGTCATCTTCCATTCATGCCTCTGGCAAAAGTTCCCTAGGTTGATATAAGACAACCTCTGATCAACCACCTATCACCTGAGAAAATTCTGACACTATCAGTTTTCTGTAAATCAGGTATTTATGGGGAGTCAGTCTCTTAGTCCTTAAGGTTTGTTTTCCTGAGGACACAGGCATGAGAGTCCCATTTTATAACCTCTAGTTCTATTTTAGATTGAAATTCTTTCACACAACCTATCTTTTGGATATAGATTCAGGAACTGCCACCGTTAGTGATTTCAATTATGTATCCATGGAATTATGTGGAAACCTTTATTACAGTGTATTTTTTAAAGAGAAAAAAATGACTAGACTTAATGAAATAGTAATAGAGAAAATAATGGAGGATGTAAAGTTGCATATAATCACCAAGTTTTCACTTGATATTACTACGAAAATAAACTTCCTCTCCCCCCACATGCTTAAAATACTTATATATAAAGTGTTTGTTTTTCTTCTTTTTTTTCAGTATCCCATCAATATAGCATCAAAACATAACATGAATTGCTTTGGCGATGTTAAAAAAGGAGTAACGTTTGTGTCTAAGCAACCCCGTTGTCTTTCCATCTGAGCTTCATTTTTAAAGCTGCTTAGTTTTGTATGAGATTTGCTTGTAAGTCAGGTTTTATGAATCAAGAAAACTCTGTATGGTCTTGCTAAAGCAGCATGAGCTGCTAATTTCTTTTTACACTACCCGTCTCTGAGACACATGCACACACTTGTGGGTTTAAGCACATACCCTATTAGTTTTTTATACTTAATAGGGCCCTTGGCATTTTTGAGTCTTAGACTAATTTGTTTTATGCTGCCTCCCTTCTGTTGTAGTCAGGAAAGCGAGTTGCCTTAAAAAAAAGTGCCCTGTGATCGTCCTGCATGAAGGGCACTACATAAGCCCTATCGTCTGATTGATTAGATACTCTCCTCCCTCATCTGTTTTCCTAGCCACTGGAATTTAAACAAGAATGAAGCTCAACTTGCCATACACAAGATATTGTGATTGTCTTTACCCTCCCCAGCTCATTAAGCCCATAAATCTTATATTCTTCATAAAAATATTTAAGGCCAAGGAGGAAGTAGTTCATTCGCCAAAGGGATCTTGTCAAGGTGGTGTGTTGTATATTTTTCATAACATTATCACATAACCAAACATTAAGAATCTATCTAAATTAATCCCTACCTCAAGAGTCTTACATCAATGCTAAAGAAAGATGGTTCTACTACACCAATTTCTTGGAACTTTAGATATGACTAGATTGTGTTTTTCTTAATAGAATGTGAATTGGGGTTACATTTTGTCGACAAGAGTCAATAGTATTTAGTAATCTCCCCACCCATCAGGTGTTATTTAGAAACTCTACCTCAGTTCTCTATGTCATCATTTAGTGCCTTGAAAAAGCTAATTTAGTGCATAACAAAAGGAAAAGTCATGATGTAATCATCAAAATAAATTAGCAGTATAGTTAAAACAGTATGAGATGTGCCTACATTTCTGTCAATGTTGAGCTCAATGAATTGGGCTTGATAAAAAATTCAATGTACAAATGGATTACAACATGAGAATGCTATTGTGTGCATTTTAAGGTTTTATTTTTAAAGCACTTATGATTCATCATTTTACATATTTGTAACATATTTTAATAATATAATTCAGATCATGTAATTAAAAATTTGTAATAGCATATAACATTTATTATCATTGGGATTCATTATTCTATTACTAAAATTCAGTTCATTCTAAGCAAAAGTAAGTTTTTTACACCTGTACATAATTTTGTTATTATTTTTTATGGAGAAATATGCTTTATTAGCTTAATTATAATGCACTTTAAAATCTATAACTGAACACCGAAAACTTCATTTGCACACCAGGGCCATTTTTACAATTTTAAAGTAAAGTATGTGTGTGGTTTGGCTATGAGCATCTCAGATCGAAGCCTATTAATTCATTCTGAAAGCACTTGAGTTTCTGTCATTACAATACTCTCTTTTAAAAACCACCACTGACTTTCATCACTCTTTGCCTCATATTCCACATTTTTGGCTATGAGGTTTTCCATTCTGTTTCCTCTTTCCCTCTTTTTATTTAAGTTAGCAATAATTTTGTCTGGCCCCGTTCTTTAAGTAAAATATGAGGTTGTATGTTAATTATACCAACTCATTTCTTCACTGTCTTCTTATGCACAAATTAGGCATTCCATGTAAACATGCCACTCTATTAGATAGTATAAAAGATATTTTTCAATAAAGGAATTATCGATTTCAAGGGGTTCCATGTGTAAATATTACTCTTCCTTCTCAGCAATTTTTCGGAATCTAGGGCTCTCAAATAATCTGGCATTGTAACAAGGTAGGGCCCTTTTTGATTATCTCCCCTCCTGTCTGAACTGATTTAGACACTTACTAAAGAGTAAAGAAACTCAAGCATGAAGATACATCTATCTCTGAGTCTTTACCATCTCTGATAGGACCACCAATAGGACAGATTGCTGTTCTCTGATGCAAAAAAGTTAAACTTTCTTCTGTGGGGGTTTAGAGGACCTCTCACGTGTTCAGATTGATCTGCAATGTCCAGACTAGATTTTTCATAATTTCTGGACTATAACAAAGGAACCAGAGATAAAGTCAATGAGATTTTGTGAAGTTATTTGTGAGAACCTGGCTGACTATTGAGATCAGGCCTCTCAGGAAGCCAGCTCCTAGGAGGAGTCACCATGCTTCTAGAATCTAGACTCAACTTTGCAGGTCGGGAAATGTACAATTATTTGAACACCTGGAGATTATGAGACTCTGAGGGACTGAGCCACATAAACTAAATTTCACAAGCTATTAAACCAAAATAAAAATGTCTAGATTTGTTTAATCTTCTAGAAAAACATTGTAGAATAACAATCTTTATTTAAATCATGAGTTTAAATATCAACATACATTCACAAGCAAACTTCAAAACTCCTAACTATTTTGGTATTTTCTTTAAAATGGATTATATGTATAAACTTAATAATATCTCCCCTGTAGGGTTGTGTGAGGATAGTATATTATGTATATATCTGTGTGTGTGTGTATATATATATATATATATATATATATATATATATATATATATAAAAATAAATATATATATAATACTATATTTACCTGTCATATACTATTTTATATTAAATATATGATATACAAATGTATGCTCTCTCTATATAAAGAGAGAGCATATATATATCATATATATTATATATATATAATATACTAGCCTCACACAACCCAACAGGGGATATGTTATTAAGTATGTATTTATATATATATCTGTTTTAAAAAGGACAGCAAATATACACAGAAAACATATTTGTATATCATATATTTAATACATATAATTTATTTTTAATATATATAATTCCAGATAGTTAAGTAATTTAAAAGATTTACTAAGGTTTTATGCTACATGTCAGATTCTATTCCAGGAGACAGAGATACTACTGTGGACAAGACAGAAAAGGACCTTACTTTCTTGGAGCAAATGATAGAGGGAGATGGAAAATAAACAAATCAATGGACAAGATTTCAGATTGTGATAAATATTGCACAGACAACAAAACATAGTAATGTGATAAGAGAAACTCAGGTGAGGTAAAGACTACTTCAAACTAGGTGGTCAGGAAAGACAACTTAGGAGAAATGACATTAGAGATCTAAATATTATAGAGAACTTGAACATATGAGCATCTGGGGACAGACTGCTACTGGGAGAGGAGACAGCAGGTGCAAAATTCAAAAAGCAGGCCTGAGTTAAGTGTGTTTGAAAACAGGAAAGGCCAGTACGACTGAAGTCTAGTGAGTGAGGGGGAGAATAATGCAAGATATAACCTTGGAATCTCACTGGGGCTACCGCCCAAAGTCCTGGGTTTTCATTCTTACTGTAATGGGAAGGCAGTGAAGAGTTAACTAGGGAAGAGATGATATCTGTTAAATATCTCAAGAAAGAATTGGAGGGATGAAGAAGGCAAGGAGGAATCAATTATGAGGTCAATTCAGTAGCCTCGATGACTTGGACTAGGCAATTTTTGAGTTGAGGGAAGTGGACAAATTAAAGGTATTCTTTGGAATTAGATTAACAGACTGTACCTGTGTCAGACAGGGAGGAAAATCATGGATATGCTTTAGTTTATGATTGATCACCTGGACAAATGAGGATTCCATTTGCTGAGATGGAGCAGATTGAAGCATGAAAAGTTTATCAGTCAAGTTCATTTTGAGATACATATTACCCATCTAAGCAGAAATGACGAATAGACAGTTGGAAGTATAAATCTTTAACTCAGGACTAAAGATGCAATATTGAGTGTCATCTGAGTATAGATGGTATTTAAAACCATGGGCCTGAATGAGATCACATAGAAAGAATATGTAGATGTAGATATAGAAAAAAAAAAAAAAAAAAGAGGACCAAGTATCAAGCCTCAAGGAATCCTGATATTTAGAGATTAAGCAGTAAAAGAAGTCAGCAAAGGAAAAGAAAATTAAACAGCCAGTGAGATGGAAAAAAACCTGGAGAGGATTGTGTCACAGTGTCAGAAAAGAGACTGCCTCAGGAGAGAGGAAGCTGAATATGGTTGAGAATCCAAGCTAGGTTAAGACTTAACGATTGATTTGGCAAGGTGGAGCTCACTGGTGACTGGAACAAAAGAACTGTCATTGGAGTGGTGAGGATAGAAGTCTACTCGGAATTATTTTTCTCATTTCTAAAATATTTCTGCTTAAAGAACCAGAATTGATCAGGTAAATGTCAAGAGCCCCCTTCCCCCTAAAAACAGAGGAAAAATTCTTACTATCAAACTAGCCATTTTATTTGTCATCCAAAGCAGTGTTCATGCATGCCAAAGGTGTTATATAATTGTTATGCAGATTGTGGCTTTCTTTAGTTTAACATTTTAATCATGTCTTTCTAACATGCTCACCTTGATGAGTTATGGATGATACCCAAGAACCTTAACAATTGGAAATGGGGAATCCCATGTTTCTCAACAGCAATATATTCAAGATGAGTTACTTCTGCAGATGGTCAAGTTTATCCATTTTACGTTCATTCTTACTTGCCTCGATTTCAGATGGTGACATTTGCTGAATGGATTCCCAAATGCTGATGAGCTCTCTATTTGTAGCATGTAGCCTGATTACAATGAAAATAAAGAATTCCTGATTTTGGGGGGCCCGATTCTGAACAGAAGAGACATCAAGTATTTTTTGACACTTGCTTGGTATCACCTCTATTCCTGTCACCTTTCTCTCATGCCGTCTTTATATATGAAACGACAACCATAAGTCACCTCCCTCTCTGTAGCCCACATGTTCCTCAAAGCTGTTCCCGTGAGCTGTGCATTTTTTCTTTGCCAAGTTTTCTGTCCCTTCCCGTGCTCCTTACATCATTCCTTTCTTCAGGATATATATTTTTTAAGACATTAGAGGGAACAATAAATACTAGGTGTTACGAAGTAAGTCTTTGGCCTTCGATGAAGATAACTTCGGGTTAAATTCTCCAGAAATTGTCTCTGCCTTTTCTTTTACAAAGGAACTTCAAAAAACATTCACTTTTTAAATTGACCTATTTGTGCTTCTAACTACTGCATGCATTAAATTTAAAATACAAGCAGTTATCAGAAATGCAGATTTAAATATTCTTTATATAATAAATTTTCAACTTCTGCCTATTTCTCATAAAAGGGAACTAACAGCAAGGAAGTTGATTAGTTTGGATGTTACAGAAAAGAAATCTTTAGAAACATCATATTATAATAATCAAGTTACTTTAGTTTTAATTCAATAACATTTTTAAGTAACACATACACATTTTCACTGAAAGTCATACGTGTTTTAAAAATTTACTTGGAAATACTGCATAAAAGACAATAAAAATATTTAAAGCCAGCAATGCACATTTATGCTTAGAACATAAATTTGGGACAGCATTCTATATGCTATACTCAATAATGGTAGATTCTATTAAAGTTGTTTTGCAGATATTCAGTGGCAAAATAGAAATGAGTTATGAGTAAGCAAACTAATTCATCCAAATTAAGTGTTTTTAATATTTATTTTAAACTAGAGAAGGGAGTGTATATGACTTAAGTTACCCTACATTGAAAGCCCCTTGAGGGCAGAGTCAGTTTCTGTCTACATCACTCTATACATTCCCTGACATAGCAGCATATCTATATAAACTATTATTAAATTCATAAGGACAGTGAGGCTGTGTGAGTAGTAGACCGAGTCAACGTGAAATAGGTCAGAGCATCCTCCAAAGCTTTGCTATGAGGATTTTTCTGTGTCCTGTGTTTATCTTCCCTCCACATCAGAGTTGCAATGCCTCGCTCACTGTGGAGGTCCTATAAATATATCCTGAATTAATTGAATAAAGAATGTGTTTAAGGAAACCATTTGCAGTATTCTGTAGGTGGTAGGGGACCTCTCATGCTTCGTTAAATTGGCCAACCATTTAATTTTGCATGTGTTTCAATAAATTAGGTCACACAGAGAGGTTGAGATTTCTTGCCCAATGCTCTAAAATGCCAGACATTAGAAACTCAGCAGCTCAGATCCTGAGGTTATGAATTTTGCTGGGTTTATTAATACTTTTGCTTTTGTTTCCTCATTGGTTAAATAAGGGTAAGGATTCTTTCCACACAGATGCTACAAAGCGAATGAAATCCCCAACAGAACAGGGAAGAATAGGGCTTATAGGGCTCTCTCTGGTCGTGCAAGTGACCTCAAGCTCTCCTTTATGCCTGGAAGATTTTTTTTCAACTTTAGGCTAAATTCCTCCTATGGAGTGGTGACACCAGGCCCACAGTGTCAAAAAACTTTTAGTTTTGCTGGGTTTCAGAGCAGATCCCTTATTCATGGTGGAAAACATAAACTATATTTCTGTTTTCACCAAGTTCTACTCTCTTTAAAATGTGTTCTCACGGAGAAATAGTAGAACCTAGTGGTTAAGAGTTCAGTCTCTGGACCCAGACTCATATCTCTGTCATTTTTCTGGATGTTTGGCTTTTGGCATGTCTTCAAACCTCTCTGGGCCTCATCCTTGAAATGAGGGGAAACATATCTACTACAAAGCCCTGCTCTCAGGATTAAATGAGATAATGCATGGAAAACACTTTGTGTGATTCCTGGCAGGTGAATAATACTCATTAAGTATTAGCTGTTGGCATTATTGTATATTTACTTGATAATATAAAATATGCTCTTGAGCAATTTTAGCCACCAGATTTAAGGAGAAAAATAAGCAGTGAGTTTCCTTTGTTGACACTACCTCGTTCTCAGAAACTTTTAACAAAGTGTACCATGGAGAATTTCTGGGTCATGGTGTTAAGGGCAGGAAGGCGGTAGCTTTCTATAACAAAGAAAATAAATGATGGGACATATGATATCACTTATATGTGGAATCTAAAAAAAAAATGATAGAAATGAACTTATTTACAAAACAGAAACAGACTCACAGACTTCGAAAACAAATCTATGGTTACCAAAGGGAAAAGGTTGAAGGGAGGGATAAATTAGGAGTTTGGGATCAACACATACACACTACTATATATAAAATAGATAATTAACAAAGACCTACTGTGTAGCACAGGGAACTCTACTCAAAATTCTGTCATAACCTAAATGGGAAAAGAAATTGAAAAAGAATAGATATATGTATATGTATAACTGAATCACTTTGCTGTGCACCTGAAACTAACACAACATTGTAAATCAACTCTACTCCAATATAAAATAAAAATTAAATAAAAGAAAATAAATGGTGGGACACCCACAGCGTGACTGCTCAGCCGCAGTTCCTCCTTACCCTGCAGTCGTTGGTGAAACATCGTGCTGTCCTTAGGGAAGATGCTGTGGGAAGCGAGGAATAAGCGCTCACAAGAAGCATGTGATCTAGTTTAAAGGTAAAATGGGGAGGAAACGCAGAGTCACAGAAAGATCCAAAATAAAAGAGGATGAATGGCCATGTGAAGGCCCAGCCGCAGGGGCAGAGCAAGACTGAAATGGGACAGTGTGATCTAAACATGTCATTGAAAAACCTTGAGTGTATAGGCGGCAAAAAGGAAAAAAAAATTTTTTTTTATATCCTACTGTCCTTTCAGACCCTATGCTGTAGACTTTCCCCCCGACTTTTTGTCAAAATTTTGAGCATCTCCAGCAGCTTTACTGTCCCTGTTTAGCCATAAAAGCCCATTTCGGTAATTAAAATTCTTCATCCAGTGAACACTTCCATCTTTTATCCAACTTAAACGTTCTTCCTCCCACTGCTCTTGTCTCAGGCAAGAAAAACTGCAGTGGGGGACATGGTGGGTTTCTTTCCTTCTCTTTTTCTCACTCTCTCCGCTACCACTTGCTAGTTGTTGTTTGATCACATCTAAAGTTGTACTAAAAAAAGAGGTGAAAGGAGATTTTACTAGATGGATAGAATCGTAACTATTTCTTCAGACTGTCAAGTTACTGGACTGTATTTTATGCTTAAACAACCTGGGGTTTTTTCTGGTGGATTTAAACATACACACACACACACACACACACACACACACACATCACTGTTTACTTCCCATTAGGGTGATTCAGGTACATATACTTTGTAAAGACATGGTTTTATTCAGGGTGGAGCCCATGCTTTCCTTAAAATTAATTTTAGTTTTTTAATCAGCTTTTTCTGTGCTAAGCTACAACTTAGAGTCCTATACTTCTTTAAACTAGGAAGAAAGGAAACATTGCATTTTATCTCTTTATGGCCTTTAACTATGTAACTTTGATTTTGGAGACTGACACAGCTTTCCCTGAAAGGGTTCATTTTGAAAATACTGATGTGAAATAGCTGTTCTTAGGAAGGCAACAAAAAAGTACAGTTGTGTATCAGGAACTGTAGTGCATGCTTTGAAAATTCAGTCTTCGAGGAAAGCAATTACGTCATTTTGAGAATGGAAATGCCTCAATTTACAGTGGGCATAATTTTTTATTTCCCAGCAAACAGGCAGAAATGCAGCTGTTAGCAAAGAACCTATTTTCTCACTAAACATTTTTCTAATTCTTGAAAAAGAATTACTAACTGAGAATTGCCTGACTATACAGTAGTAATCATAGACCACCCAAGCATAGTTTTTACAAGGCCGAATTTGCAAAGGCATGCTATTGCCCGAGGTTATCAGAAGAAAAATAAGTGGCTATTTATTAAGTTATAATGATGAAAAATAAAAGTGGTCAGTCATGCAGGATTTCATTAGAATAACTCATGATCATTTTACCAAAATATTTAACAAAATTTTCAGTGCTATGAATTAAGATGTAGATGGCTGAAAACAAACAGCTCTGCCTTTACTCTAACCCCATATGGTATAGGCAGAGAGCATTATCCATTTCCACCGAAATGCACTGAAGCTCAACAATAAATCTGACAAACATTGCATGTCTTTGTAGGTGCAAATTGAGGATTGAACATCGAAACAATGAAGTTATTCCATTGCTGAGGTGCAAATTAGCAGTCAGATGGCAGATACTAGCAAGGAAGAAGACAAAGGGAAGGGAGTACATAATAATAGAAACATATTGTTACTACCCACCCAAAAGCCTATATTTCAAAAATAGAGAAATATCGTAGAAAAGAACAGAAGGCATTATAGGGATTATGTTCTCTCTGACTGCTCTCTATGGAAAGCATTTTTGAAAAATTCCTGTTTGCACTATATGAATTGAAACTATATCTCAACTTTCCATTAAATGTCCCCAAAGAAGGACAGAAAAATTTTAAATGAAAAGGATAACATAGTGATAATATTGTGCAAGCACTTGTACTCAACTTTTCACAATGAATGAGATTTATGTATTAGCTTTGATAATTGCCACAAGTGTGGGTGCCTGTTTTGGAACTAAGTTTTAAAAGTTGTGATGCCCCCATGAAGTGTTTCTGTTACGAGGATGCAGACTTCAAGAGTGCTTTGGTAGCTGTAGAGGGATGTGATAAATATTCCACCTGAAACTTAGAAAACGTATTCCAATCTCATTATGACAGAACTGGTTTTTTATTAAGTTATATACACAAGTAAAACATGAAGATATGAAAAAAAGGAAAAATATATCAGACCCATCTAGAAAAAAAAGGACTAACCCTTATACCAACAGGAAGAGGCTGAGCATTACCAGAACTATAAAGACACCATAAATCAAACAGCATAGAGTTTAGAACATCAAAAACTCAGAAATTTTCATCTATTATTAATTATGATAAAAAATTCTATCTCAGAATATTTTACACAGCAACTGTTGCCAAGAAAATCTACATCTTCCTGAGCTGAGGAAAGTTAGAAGTAAGAACTAAGACTCTAAACTTCCAATGAAATTGGATGGCCATTAATAAAATATTTCAATGTCTTTGTACATTTTTCTTTCAATTAAAAAGCCATATTTTAAAAAGAAGACAATCTATTATTTCAATGGCATTTAAATATTTAACGGAAGTACAATTAGAATAGCCACAAATAATGTGTCAATTTACTGTTTCTTAAAAAATTATTTTTTGCTGTTAAATTTTATTTTTTCCACCTATATGTAAGTGTACCTGTGATAGAAATTCTTTAAAAACTTTAGAAAAAATTAATATTATAGGCTTTATTCTGACTTTAAAATGAAAGACTTTTATTAACCTCTCTATTACCCTTTTTATTAACCTTTTGAGTAAGTTTCTTATTAGCCAACATAGGCAATAGCAGAGTAGGTTTCCTTACACTACCTCCAATGGTCTTGGAGGAGCTAAAATTAGTAGATAGAATGCAGTACAACTAAACTTTTTAAAAAAATCTGTATCCATTCCATATAAACAGTCTTTCTATCCACTGAACACCTATATTCTAATTAACATCATAACTTCATCTTTCTTGTATCTACATCTGTAGCTGAGATTTTTCTGGTAATGGAATGATGTGGGAGTGTGGATCAGAGCTAACCTCAAAAAATCCAGGAAGATCCTTCAAACTTTGCTTTGGTTACAAAGCCCTAGATGGAGTTGAATTTTCTTATGTGATGTGGATTTGAGATTAGAAGTGTGTGTGTGTGTGTTTTCTTTTTCCTATAGGAGTATAGATCTGTTACGACATAAGTAGTTTTGCCATGAATTCAATGAATGCAATTCTTCTGAAAACAAAATCTGTATACTAGGGATTCTAGATGCAGCAAGTTCATAATAAATGGTTGCTGAGAGATAAAATCTTAGTACCCCTGCTTAGAGCATAGACGACTAGGAGCCCTGTGAAACTAGAGCGAGCGTGAACTTCCCTCACTGTCTTGGGAAAATCACTAACCTTCCTGAATCCTTTCTTTCTTCAACTATAAAGAATGATATTAATAATATTAATAACTACTTAGCTCAAATTTTCAGTCCCAAGGACTTACATGTAAAACTGGGATAAGAAGATTTACTTATATGGTTGTTGAAAGAATTAATAAACAGTGTCTAATATAGTGTAGAAAAGTATTAGACATTTAATAAATTGTAATTTTATTAAAGTTCCTACAGATAGTTTAAAAGTACTTAAATTGTTAACACCACATTTATAATATGTATTACCCGTATTTGGCAAGATCATTACACTTTTTCAAACTGCTGTCTACAAATTTTATCATGGAAAAATAATGATGTCAGAGAGAATTACTGTTTCCTAATAAATTAGTGGAGTTAAATTTAAACCCAAATTTTACAAAGCAAAAAATAATTGTAGAATAGAGGTGGAACTGTTTACCCATTTAATAATAACAGAGCATATTCATTTAACAGTATCTTCTTATCAATCCTAATAAATATCCATATCAGTACATAAACAATTTATCCATGTTGTGGAACTTATAATAAAAAGCTAGGGAAACCTATTCTAATATTACCAGATTGACTATGTAAACTGTTCAACAGCAAGTTTGATATTACTGGTAAAATGTGAAACAAACATGATATGAAATAATTCGTTAAAACTGAAAGGGGGAAATAAGTACAATAGTGATAATGTACAAAAAAAGCAAAGATGTTCTGGAAACATTTTTTCAGTTATGCCACCATCTAATATTCAAGCCTCATAAAAATATAGGGACACATACACAGGTGTATTGGATTCAGGTTTTGGATTCGTGTGATCTCAATGGACATGATAAAAAGGAACAGAGATAAAGAGGTGCTTTTGTAAAAGTCTGGATAAATAGCGTTTCATCCTAGCATTTGATGAGTAGTACAATGTGTGTGTGTGTGTGTGTGTGTATTCTACAATTAGAATAGCCACATACAATGTGAATAATTAGAATTATATATTCCATATATTATATAATAATAATTATAGTTATATATTATATGAAATTCTAATTCTAATTATATAAATATAAGTAATCTGTGGTTGGAAGAAATTTTAAATTTACTTCAATACAATTTATAGAAAAAAATTTAGCCTGTTTGGGGAAATGTATTTCTTTCACGTGTTGTCACAGCTCAGGGCTGAGCAATGAATAGAATCTCCTAAAATTTGGTTTAATGTGACCCTTAAAGCAGCAGAAATTACTCTCTTGAACTGGTTTTAGGTATTAACTGACTCAAACGTTATGAGCAGCCACACCTGGCAATGCACTGGTCTACAGTTTGAGGAATTTCAATTTTTTACGTGATTTTCTGAAGGATGATATACTCTCATATGTAACAATAATGCCTTTTCACATATAACATGATAAACAATGTTTAGAGCATATGTATGTCCGTTATCTTATTTAACCCTGCAACAATCCTTTGAGATGTGTAGGGAGCGTATCATCAGCTCCACTTAGCAGGTGAGGAAATCAATGTGTCCACAGATGAAGGGATGAACTAATAATGAGAGACACAGAATTTTAGTTAGAGCTGAGTCTCCTTCCAGGCAACTCATATTTTTACATACAGACATTTACCAAACTTGCTTTAATCTCAGCATTTTTAGTTACATTAGATGTAGATTTCCACTCCTGTAAATTGGTGTGATTCAGTTTAATGAATGACTAAAAATACAAGATTTGTGATTTATTCATTTGGCTCCTTCCT
Organism: Eschrichtius robustus; assembly: GCF_028021215.1. Lineage (NCBI taxonomy): Eukaryota > Metazoa > Chordata > Mammalia > Artiodactyla > Eschrichtiidae > Eschrichtius > Eschrichtius robustus. Next base: position 19,436,220 of record NC_090836.1, read on the forward strand.
TATTTGTCTGTTTTAGGAAATATAAATACTCTGAGGGGCTATGAAAAAAAAATTTCAAAACTAAACACTTTGCTTCAACTTATCCTTCACTGTATTTACTCCTCAGTGATCAATTTCACCCAATTCTTTCTTTTGTAGTTAGAACATTTATTTCACCCTGTTGTTAACACACGTATCTCTCCGCTGACATGGCCTCTTCGATCAGGCAGGGGTTATAGTTAAGCCTCTTTGTAGGTGCAGTTCATGCATATTAAACAAATGTGTGTTTAATAACAAGACAGTAGCTAGTGCTCACTATGGCCCATTCATTGTTCTTAGACTTCTAAATATATTATATTACCTGATCACCAAACAATGTTTAAATCCATTTATAGCTGAGGCAACCAAGACATAGAAAGGACTATGTAGTCCTTGCTCAAGGTCAGTTATAGACAAAGCTGTAAAACAAATCCAGGCAATCTGATTCTAGAACCCGGGTCCTTCTATGGCTGAATCAAGGGTAATGGTAATCAAAATAGCTAATGTTTTTCCAGTGCCACTAAACCAGGTGCTTCTAAGCATTTTACACGTGTTTCCTTGTTTTCTCCAAATATTTTCATATGGTAAGTACTACTCTCTTCCGTTATACACACGAGTAAATTAAGGCAAAGGCAGGTAAGAAATTTACCTAAGGTCACACAGCTAATGAATACAGAAGCTGGGATTCTAATCCAGGCAATCTGGATGCGGAACCCCCACCATTAACAACCAGACTCACATAAGAAGAAACTGAATTTCTTTCACTGACTCATGTTAACCAAATTCAAAAAAGAATGACAAATTCAAATTCGAAAAAGAATGATAAATCAGGGTGACAATTTATTAAATGTGAACTGTGACCTTGAAGTCCCCTCGTGAGTTGGTCAGCACAATTTCTTCGTTGTATGAAAATCTGGAAAACCAAATTCAGATAATAAAAGGGCTTGCCTGGTGAACATAGAATAATAGTAAGTTGAGGCTGAGTGTCTAGAAGATGGCTGATCCACCATAGCTCCTGTAGGAAACCTGCTAAACAGGCCAGCCTTTGGTTGTGGGTTAGTGCCCTGACTCCCTTGGACCAGAGGTCTGTATCACATGTCTCTATTACTGTCAATAGAACTTGAATATTTTTTAAATGTTATTTGTTTTACTGAAAGTCTAGGAAAGTTATTTCAGCTTCAGAACCAGTATTTGGTATTGTCTTATACGTTTTAAAGGTTGAGGTCATGTTTCAAAATCTCTATCAAGTTTCTTTCCCATGTTAGCATTAAGGTTTCAGGGTTTCTTGAACAGTAACTAATCTCAAATACTCGGAATTGAAGGCATTTATTTACCAGCTTGTCTTTGGTATCTTTGTTTACTGGACATATTATAATGCTTATGATAAGTTTAGACCAGAATTTCATATCAAAGTGGCAAAAAATTTCAGTCTTTTTCTGTGTTCATACGATTCACACCACTCCATTAAATGGATTAGCAAACATCCAAGGTTCTAGTCATTATTTCTGTTCAACATTTATCTTTCTCTTATGGAGTTAGTGCCCTGGAAATGTTTTGAAATGTTTGTGTTAAAATTTAACCCTTTTATGTTATAATAATTTCTTTTTGATTGTAATATCCATCTCTATCCCTTTTACTTCATATGCCATTAGTTTTTTTTTCTGAATTTTCCCTCAACTCAGGAATAAGAAGGTACATTTTATATACATCAAATCAGGAGTCTATACTTTCTCACTTATTTTACTGAAAAGTTGCAAGATGCCTTTTTAAATTAAACAACAGTTAAAATGTTATCATCAAACTTTATAAACTTTTAAAATAAACATTTCGCAAATTATTTGTGTATGGAATTCTCTTTCAAAGCTTCTCAATATATTTTAGTGCCCCTAAAATGTCATTTTACCCATTGCTGCAAAGCTTGTACAGCTTTATCATGGGCAGCCCACCTCTTTATACTTAAGAACCTGAGTGTAAGAGCAACTCAAATTGGCATGTGTGTTTAAAATTATTACACTATGAGGGAACCCAAAAGAAAACATAACTGCTACAAAGTACCAAAGTGGTCAGCATTTTCAAGTATTGTTGAGGCATCATTTTTTCCAATGAGATTAATTTGCTTGCAAATTCTGCAACATCTTCATCCACAATAGTAGGTGAGCAGCGCTGTCAGTGTGGTCTAGAGTATTCCTGGACAATCCTACATCAGGAAGGTTAGCAGGGACTTATGTACACATGGAAGGGCTTGGGAACCATGCAAACGTAATCTACTATCTCCAGCTCAACTTCCCCTTAGTCAGAGCTCCCAAATTTCCGAAACCACTCCAAAGTCATTCAAAGCATCAAAAAATGTATGAGGGATGTGGTCGGAATAGAAAAAGAGAGCAGTCAATCAATTGCTGCTAAAAAATCGTAACTTTGCGAATTTTACATAGGATGAAGTGAACACATTTCTAGGTCTCTCTCGAGGCCCTGGGTGGTCCAATGCAAGTGGAAGGTCTTAAAGCTGAACCTTCATTAGCTTCATGGTAATTCTGCATCTATACTTCTTGTAGGTGGACTTTTCTCTGTCTCTCATGTTCCTTTCTTATGTTCTCTTATGCAACTTCTAAAACAAATAATATTTTTTAAGCGTCCTTTATTTATTTACCTGTGCTTAAAACTATACTTAAACATCCTGTGTTCTGTTTTTATCTTATAATGCTTAACAGATATTTTAATGATTGAGGGATAGGTAGATAGATAATCAGAACTGGGACTCTTCATATTTTCCTTGCTTGCTATGCAGACTTATAAATGCAATCTTTGGGTTGCCTTAGCCTTCGTGGTGGAGAAAGGATATTAGAAGGTCATGAAGTCGTCTAATATAACATATCTAATGGCTGGTGGCAGGACTACACACTGCCAGATGAAAAGTTGTCCTTGCTGATAGTTTGGTGCTGTAAAACACAAGATGCCAAGAGACACATCAGTACTGTTTCATGGATTATAGGTTGTTAGCATAGTCTAGGGATGGGCCTTATTGCAAATGTCTCCAAAACTTACTACTTGGAGCTGCAGGAGTTGCTCATGCTGTGGATGAATATCTGGCAATCAATGTTTTACCTTAAACATTTATAAGCTATATTGGTCTTTGTTGTTACTATGTTTATCCTGTTAACCTGAGAGGACCAAAATCAGTGGAGGGTGTCCTAGGCCTGGAATACATATCCCATTACAGCACTTATACACTTCTCTGCACCTCAAACTAAGCTGTGAACTCCCTGAGGTTAGGGAATATGTCTTGTTGATCTTTAAATTCCCACCCACCCATACCACCACCTCTTCACTCTACACTATCCCAATGCTTAAAATTTTGGCTTATACAGTTGATCTGCCTCAAAATTTATGTTTAATAAGTGAACGAATGAATGAAGGAATGAATATCTTAGTTCTTCCTAATAAAATTTTTACATATGGTTAATCTCATCCATTCTATTCTTATTATTTTGGCTAGGAAATTATATTGGAAAATTATAGCCTTATAATAAATAATAAAAAATTCATTATCTGTTTCTATATGTCAAAGTTTTAGAACCCCTTTTGCCTCCTCTCATTTATAATTCCTATAAATTAGGTAGGAAAGAAAAAGGGAAATTACACTGAAGCAATGAGTCAAATACTAGCTGCTACTTGTCAAGTAGAGAGGTGACGGCACTGCCTATTGCCTGAGGGTATTTTGTTCTTCAGTAGTTTTGTGAGTTGAGGCTAATCTATGTACTTTTTTAACTTCCTTCTTCCAGTGCCTATGGGTGCACAAGGTAGATGACTTGTCAGGAGGTACCATCTGTGGCCATGGAACAGAGCCAAGTTGTTAAGGGGACTAGGATGGAAATAAGCCAAATGTATCCAAACCAATGGAGTTTACCAGGCAAAAAGTCATAACCAAAATGCTACCTGAGGGCTAAAATAAATTTGATCTCTATTTACATAGTATCTCTAACTCACCGAGGATCCATGAAGACAGGGATTCTTTTGTTCTGTTCCACGTTTTGGAGCTGTAGGTGAAAGCAAACATCTCTTAAGTGTGGTACAAGCACAAAGCAAGTTTCATAGAGAAAATTGAAAGGCAGACGCTTGGCTGAATGATATGTGAAAACCCTATGCTCTCAGCACTACACCAAAAGGGGTGCAAGCACTAGATCCCTGCTGGATGTACTGCAGAAAGTGTTCTAAGAGAGAGAACCTTGTCACACTACTATTACAGAAGGTCTGGGAGAGTGGGGACTTTTGTGAATATGAGGGCAGCCTTATGGGGGTTATGGGGGCACAGGCTAAGCCAGCCACCCAGTAAAGGTGCATATCAGTGTTTCAGTGTCCATATCCCCAAATCCTTCACTCACATGAGGCAGGAGCACTGGGTCATACAACTGGTGGGCAAGATGGTCTTAGGACAGTGACTGACACACGATAAGCACTAATATTAATTGAATACCATAAATACATAATTGGGAATTACTATTGTTAAACTTCACTAGATAGTGTTCATAATCATGAAATTGATGAGATACTGACCAATCATAAAACACAAAATACGTGGTAGAATAATGCTAGAGCAGTGAACAGAAAAACCAGGAGCTGCATTGAGATGTAAAACACAAAGCACAGGGGGCAAATGGAGAGAAAACATGAGAGTAGAAAAAGAAAGTCAAAGTTAGGCCTGAAGCAGAAAGAGTCTCAAAAAGTTAGCTTCAAAGTACCACTTGAATGAAAAAGAAATTACAGCAGACAACATACATGTTAATGAAGCTGTAACAATATTGAAAAACAACCCATTATCATTAACTAGATTAAAAGAAAAGACAAGATTAACACCTCAGACTTCAGAGGACAGAATAACAATCAGGTTTATCAACAAGCTCTCACCTTCCTCCCACTTTCTTCATCTTTCCTAGGAAGACTGAGAAAAGGACCTCGAAGAAAATTAGCCCTGAAAAACTGTAGCTGTAGTTATAGACTTTGGTAATTGCAATGAAATGAATAAGCACAATAGCTCAGGGTAAGGGATAAAATGTGCGAAAAACACTTTTAAAAAACCAGAAGGCAGTCTTGGAGATGGGTAAATGGTGGGGAGGAGGGAAGAAATTGGGGGAGAAAAAGAAAATTATACTTATTCCTCTTTGAGAGTAGAGAGGAAAGAACGAAGTATCTAACATTCTTTTACAGAAATTAGAATGATTTATCTTCACTCCTTTTCCTGCCTTTTCTGCAAACCTCTCAAATATTTTAATAACTCTAAAGAACAGAGATTACATTTTCTTCAAACAACTATATCCAGCCAACTCAAATTGCTATTTGCTTATGATGTAGTCAGACTTAAATCTTACCTCACTACAGATCTCACTGGACAAAGATAAATTCCAGTAGGAAAGATAACACTCCAGAAAGAGGAGAGCCAATAGAACTGGAGCCCAGCCAGCTGAACAGTTCCAGCCAAGCCCAGCCCAGACCAACTGTTTCCTAACTGATCTGCAGACAGGGATTGAGCCCTGGTCCGTCACAACGACCCAGCAGAGAGGCCAGTCTGGATCAGCTGAGCCCAACTACCATGTAGATGTGTGAGCTGTGTTAGTGCTCTTTGGTATGTTTCATTGAGGTTTTTTTTTTTTTTTAAACATCTTTATTGGAGTATAATTGCTTTACAATGGTGTGTTAGTTTCTGCTTTATAACAAAGTGAATCAGTTATACATATGTTCCCATATCTCTTCCCTCTTCTGTCTCCCTCCTTCCCACCCTCCCTATCCCACCCCTCTATGTGGTCACAAAGCACAGAGCTGATCTCCCTGTGCTATGCGGTTGCTTCCCACTAGCTATCTATTTTATGTTTGGTAGTGTATATATGTCCATGCCACTCTCTCACTTTGTCACATCTTACCCTTCCCCCTCCCCATGTCCTCAAGTCCATTCTCTACTAGGTCTGTGCCTTTATTCTCATCTTGCCCATAGGTTCCTCATGACTATTTTTTTTTTTTTTTTTTAGATTCCATATATATGTGTTACCGTACGGTGTTTGTTTTTCTCATTCTGACTTACTTCACTCTGTATGACAGACTCTCGGTCCATACACCTCACTACAAATAACTCAATTTCGTTTCTTTTAATGGCTGAGTGATATTCCATTGTATATATGTGCCACATCTTCTTTATCCATTCATCTGTCGATGGACACTTAGGTTGCTTCCATGTCCTGGCTATTGTAAATAGAGCTGCAATGAACAATGTGATACATGACTCTTTTTGAGTTATGGTTTTCTCAGGGTATATGCCCAGTAGTGGGATTGCTGGGTCGTATGGTAGTTCTATTTTTAGTTTCTTAAGGAACCTCCATATTGTTCTCCATAGCGGCTGGATCAATTTACATTCCCACCAACAGTGCAAGAGGGTTCCCTTTTCTCCACACCTTCTCCAGCATTTATTGTTGGTAGATTTTTTGATGATGGCCATTCTGATCGGTGTGAGATGATATCGCATTGTAGTTTTGATTTCCATTTCTCTAATGATTAATGATGTTGAGTGTTCTTTCATGTGTTTGTTGGCAATCTGTATATCTTCTTTGGAGAAATGTCTATTTAGGTTTTCTGCCCATTTTTGGATAGGGTTGTTTGTTTTTTTGATACTGAGCTGCATGAGCTGCTTGTAAATTTTGGAGATTAATCCTTTGTAAGTTGCTTCATTTGCAAATATTTTCTCCAATTTTGAGCATTGTCTTTTCGTCTTGTTTATGGTTTCCTTTGTTGTGGAAAAGCTTTTACGTTTAATTAGGTCCCATTTGTTTATTTTTGTTTTTATTTCCATTTCTCTAAGAGGTGGGTCAAAACGGATCTTGCTGTGATTTATGACATAGAGTTTTCTGCCTATGTTTTTCTCTAAGAGTTTGATAGAGTCTGGCCTTACATTTAGGTCTTCAATCCATTTTGAGTTTATTTTTGTGTATGGTGTTGGGAGTGTTCTGATTTCATTCTTTTACATGTAGCTGTCCAGTTTTACCGGCACCACTTATTGAAGAGGCTGTCTTTTCTCCATTGTATATTCTTGTCTCCTTTATCAAAGATAAGGTGACCATATGTGCATGGGTTTATCACTAGGCATTCTATCCTGTTCCATTGATCTATATTTCTGTTTTTGTGCCAGTATCGTACTGTCTTGATTACTGTAGCTTTGTAGTATAGTCTGAAGTCTGGGAGTCTGATTCCTCCAGCTCCGTTTTTCTTTCTCAAGATTGCTTTGGCTATTCAGGGTCTTTTGTGTTTCCATACAAATTGTGAAATTTTTTGTTCTAGTTCTGTGAAAAATGCCAGTGGTAGTTTGATAGGGCTTGCATTTAATCTGTAGACTGTTTTGGACAGTATAGTCATTTTCACAATGTTGATTCTTCCAATCCAAGATCATGGTATATCTCTCCATCTATTTGTATCATCTTTAATTTCTTTCATCAGTGTCTTATAATTTTCTGCATACAGACCTTTTGTCTCCTTAGGTAGGTTTATACCTGGTATTTTATTCTTTTTGTTGCAATGGTAAATGGGAGTGTTTTCTTAATTTCACTTTCAGATTTTTCATCATTAGTGTATAGGAATGAAAGAGATTTCTGTGCATTAATTTTGTATCCTGCTACTTTCCCAGATTCATTGATTAGCTCTAGTAGTTTTCTGGTAGCATCTTTAGGAGTCTCTATGTATAGTATCATGTCATCTGCAAACAGTGACAGCTTTACTTCTTCTTTTCCGATTTGGATTCCTTTCATTTCTTTTTCGTCTCTGATTGCTGTGGCTAAAACTTCCAAAACTATGTTGAATAATAGTGGTGAGAGTGGGCAACCTTGTCTTGTTCCTGATCTTAGTGGAAATGGTTTCAGTTTTTCACCATAGAGGACGATGTTGGTTGTGGGTTTGTCATATATGAGCTTTATTATGTTGAGGTACATTCCCTCTATGCCTACTTTCTGGAGGGTTTTTATCATAAATGGGTGTTGAATTTTGTTGAAAGCTTTCTCTGCATCTATTGAGATAATCATATGGTTTTTCTCCTTCAATTTGTTAATATGGTGTAGCACATTGATTGATTTGCATATATTGAAGAATCCTTGCATTCCTGGGATAAACCCTACTTGAGCATGGTGTATGATCCTTTTAATCTGCTGTTGGATTCTGTTTGCTAGTATTTTGTTGAAGATTTTTGCATCTATGGTCATCCGTGATATTGGTCTGTAGTTTACTTTTTTTGTGACATCTTTGTCTGGTTTTGGTATCAGGGTGATGGTGGCCTCATAGTATGAGTTTAGGACTGCTCCTCCCTCTGCTATATTTTGGAAGAGTTTGAGAAGGATAGGTGTTAGCTCTTCTCTAAATGTTTGATAGAATTCACCTGTGAAGCCATCTGGTCCTGGGCTTTTGTTTGTTGGAATATTTTTAATCACAGTTTCAATTTCAGTGCTTGTGATTCGTCTGTTCATATTTTCTATTTCTTCCTGGTTCAGTCTGAGAAGGTTGTGCATTTCTAAGAATTTTTCCATTTCTTCCAGGTTGTCCATTTTATTGGCATATCGTTGGTTGTAGTAATTTCTCATGATCCTTTGTACTTCTGCAGTGTCAGTTGTTACTTCCCCTTTTTCATTTCTAATTCCATTGATTTGAGTCTTGTCCCTTTTTTTCTTGATGAGTCTGGCTAATGGTTTATCTCTTGTTTATCTTCTCAAGGAACCAGCTTTTAGTTTTATTGATCTTTGCTAGCGTTTCCTTCATTTCTTTTTCATTTATATCTGATCTGATCTTTATGATTTCTTTCCTTCTACTAACTTTGGGGTTTTTTTGTTCTTCTTTCTCTAATTGCTTTAGGTGTAAGGTTAGGTTGTTTATTTGAGATAGTTCTTGTTTCTTAAGGTAGGATTGTATTGCTATAAACTTCCCTCTTAGAACTGCTTTTGCTGCATTCCATAGGTTTTGGGTCGTCGTGATTTCATTGTCCTTTGTTTCTGTTATTTTCTGATTTCCTCTTTGATTTCTTCAGTGATCTCTTGGTTATTAAGTAGTGTATTGTTTAGCCTCCATGTGTTTGTATTTTTACAGGTTTTTTCCTGTAATTGATATCTACTCTCATAGCATTGTGGTCAGAAAAGATACTTGATACTATTTCAATTTTCTTATATTTACCAAGGCTTGACTTGTGACCCAAGATATTATCTATCCTGGAGAATGTTCCATGAGCACTTGAGAAGAAAAGTGTATTCTGTTATTTTTGGATGGAATGTCCTATAAATATCAATTAAGTCCATCTTGTTTAATGTATCATTTAAAGCTTGTGTTTCCTTAATTATTTTCATTTTGGATGATTTGTCCATTAGTGAAAGTGGGGTGTTAAAGTCCTTTACTATGATTGTGTTACTGTCGATTTCCCCTTTTATGGCTGTTAGCATTTGCCCTATGTATTGAGGTGCTCCTGTGTTGGGTGCATAAATATTTACTATTGTTATATCTTCTTCTTGGATTGATCCCTTGATGATTATGTAGTGTACTTCTTTGTCTATTGTAAGAGTCTTTGTTTTAAAGTCTATTTTGTCTGATATGAGAATTGCTACTCCAGCTTTCTTTTGATTTCCATTTGCATGGAATATCTTTTTCCACCCCCTCACTTTCAGTCTGTATGTGTCCCTAGGTCTGAAGTGGGTCTCTTGCAGACAGCATATATATATGGTTCTTTTTTTGGTATCCATTCAGCCAGTCTATGTCTTTTGGTTGGAGCATTTAATCCATTTACATTTAAGGTAATTATCGATATGTATGTTCCTATTACCATTTTCTTAATTGTTTTGGGTTTGTTATTGTAGATCTTTTCCTTCTCTTGTGTTTCCTGCCTAGAGAAGTTCCTTTAGCATTTGTTGTAAAGCTGGTTTGGTGGTGCTGCATTCTCTTAGCTCTTGCTTGTCTGTAAAGGTTTTAATTTCTCCATCAAGTCTGAATGAGATCCTTGCTGGGTAGAGTAATCTTGGTTGTAGGTTTTTCCCTTTCATCACTTTAAATATGTCCTGCCACTCCCTTCTGGCTTGCAGAGTTTCTGCTGAACCATCAGCTGTTAACCTTATGGGGATTCCCTTGTATGTTATTTGTTGTTTTTCCCTTGCTGCTTTTAATATCTTTTCTTTGTATTTAATTTTTGGTAGTTTGATTAATATGTGTTTTGGTGTGTTTCTCCTTGGGTTTATCCTGTATGGAACTCTCTGTGCTTCCTGGACCTGATTAATTATTTCCTTACCCATATTAAGGAAGTTTTCAACTATAATCTCTTCAAATATTTTCTTAGTCCCTTTCTTTTTCTCTTCTTCTTCTGGGACCCCTATAATTCAAATGTTGGTGTGTTTCATATTGTCCCAGAGGTCTCTGAGACTGTCCTCAATTATTTTCAGTCTTTTTTCTTTATTCTGCTCTGCGGTAGTTATTTCCACTATTTTATCTTCCAGGTCACTTATCCATTCTTCTGCCTCAGTTATTCTGCTATTGATTCCTTCTAGAGAATTTTTAATTTCATTTATTGTGTTGTTCATCATTGTTTGTTTGCTCTTTAGTTCTTCTAGGTCCTTGTTATACGTTTCTTGTATTTTCTCCATTCTATTTCCACGATTTTGGATCATCTTTACTATCATTATTCTGAATTGCTTTTCAGGTAGACTGCCTATTTCCTCTTCATTTGTTAGGTCTGGTGGGTTTTTACCTTGCTCCTTCATCTGCTGTGTGTTTCTTTGTCTTCTCATTTTGCTTAACTTACTGTGTTTGGGGTCTCCTTTTCGCAGGCTGCATGTTCGTAGTTCCCGTTGTTTTTGGTGTCTGCCCCCAGTGCCTAAGATTGGTTCAGTGTGTTGTGTAGGTTTCCTGGTGGAGGAGACTAGTGCCTGTGTTCTGGTGGCTGAAGCTGGATCTTGTCTTTCTGGTGGGCAGGTCCACATCTGGTGGTGTGTTGTGGGATGTCTGTCTGTGACCTTATTATGATTTTAGGTAGCCTCTCTGCTAATGGGTGGGGTTATGTTCCTGTCTTGCTAGTTGTTTGGCATAGGGTGTCCAGCACTGTAGCTTGGTGGTTGTTGAGTGGAGCTGGGTCTTGTCATTGAGATGGAGATCTCTGGGAGACTTTCACCATTTGATATTATGTGGAGCTGGGAGGTCTCTGGTGGACCAATGTCCTGAACTTGGCTCTCCCACCTCAGAGGCACAGCCCTGATGCCTGGCTGGAGCCCCTAGAGCCTGTCATCCACACGGCTCAGAATAAAAGGGAGAAGAAAGAAAAGAAAGAAAGAAAGAAAGAAAAGAAGAAAGAAAGAAAGAAAGAAAGGAAGGAAGGAAGGAAGGAAGAGACAAATTAAATAAAATAAATGTTATTAAAATAAAAAACAAAAAATAATTATTTAAAAAAATTTTAAGTAATTAAAAAGAAAGAAAGAAAGAAAGAACAACCAAACCAAAAAATAAAACCACCAGTGATAACAAGCACTGAAAACTATACTAAAATCAAAAACAAAAACAAAAACCGGACAGGCTGAACCCTACGACAAATGGTAAAAGCAAAGCTATTCAGACAAAATCACACACAGAAGCATAGGCATACACACTCACAAAAAGAGAAAAAGGGAAAAAATTATATATATCGTTGCTGCCAAAGTCCACCTCCTCAATTTGGGATGATTTGTTGTCTATTCAGGTATTCCACAGATGCAGTGTACATTAAATTGACTGTGGAGATTTAATCCGCCACTCCTGAGGCTGCTGGGAGGGATTTCCCTTTCTCTTCTTTGTTCGCACAGCTCCTGGTGTTCAGCTTTGGATTTGGACCCGCCTCTGCGTGTAGGTCGCCTGAGGGCATCTGTTCCCCGCCCAGACAGAACGGGGTTAAAGGAGCAGCTGATTCGGGGGCTCTGGCTCACTCAGGCCGGCGGGAGGGAAGGGTACGGATGCGGGGTGAGCCTGCGGCGTCAGAGGCCACCATGACACTGCAGCAGCCTGAGGCGCGCCGTGCGTTCTCCCAGGGAAGTTGTCCCTGGATCGCGGGACCCTGGCAGTGGCGGGCTTCACAGGCTCCCAGGAGGGGAGGTGTGGATGGTGACCTGTGCTCGCACACAGGCTTCTTGGTGGCGGCAGCAGCGGCCTTAGCGTCTCATGCCCGTCTCTGGGGTCCGCGCTGATAGCCGCGGCTCGCGCCCGTCTCTGGAGCTTGTTTAGGCGGCGCTCTGAATCCCCTCTCCTCGCGCACCAGGAAACAAAGAGGCAAGAAAAAGTCTCTTGCCTCTTCGGCAGCTCCAGACTTTTTCCTGGACTCCCTCCTGGCTAGCTGTGGCGCACTACCCGCTTCAGGCTGTGTTCACACCGCCAACCCCAGTCCTCTCCGTGCGATCCGACCGAAGCCCGAGCCTCAGCTCCCAGCCTCCGCCCGCCCCGGCGGGAGAGCAGACAAGCCTCTCGGGCTGCTGAGTGCTGCTCGGCGCCGATCCTCCGTGCGGGAATCTCTCCGCTTTGCCCTCCGCACCCCTGTGGCTGCGCTCTCCTCCGTGGCTCCGAAGCTTCCCCCCTCCGCCACCTGCAGTCTCCGCCCGCGAAGGGGCTCCTAGTGTGTGGAAACCTTTCCTCCTTCACGGCTCCCTCCCACTGGTGCAGTCCCGTCCCTATTCTTTTGTCTCTGTTATTCCTTTTTTCTTTTTCCCTACTCAGGTACTTGGGGAGTTTCTTGCCTTTTGGGAGGTCTGAGGTCGTCTGCCAGCATTCAGTAGGTGTTCTGTAGGAGTTGTTCCACATGTAGATGTATTTCTGATGTATTTGTGGGGAGGAAGGTGATCTCCACGTCTTATTCTTCTGCCATCTTGAAGCTCCTCCTTCCTCACTCATCATTTTAAATAGTTATGTTTGAAATGAAGATACGTGACAGTTGTTTAACAACCACATAGCAAGTCAACACAATCAATTTAAAATACTGTTGTAAAAACCAAGAGAGCCCAAAGAAATGTAAGATATTATTTTTAAGAAGACTTTTTTAAACCTCTTGTTTTTTGAAATTCTGTCTAATACTTCACGTAGATTTTAACCAAAGAAACATAGGTTAGAAGTTGCTTTAAAGGCATTAATCTACATGAGCCAATCCCAGTTTGTATCTTGTCAACACAAGAAGTGAAAAGATGGGTAAAGGCATCTTCTTAAGGCATCTGACTAGATTAAAAAAAATTTTTTTATAATAAATTCCTTTTCAAATTTATTAGTATCTAATGACTGTTATATAATAGATAGTTCCACATTTTTTACTAAGAAAAGAATTCTCTTTAGGATTTCTAAGTGGCAGTGTTTTTACCACTGAGGATTCTTATTTCACAAGAATTTCCATTGGTGTAATCTTTCAGAATATAAACATGGTGGATATGCAAGTATGTCTGTTAATTACTATATGTTTGTAGATGGCTTCACTCAATATTGCATAAAAGAATTGTGTGAGGGAGAGTGTTCTTCACTGTTATTCATTCACTATTTTTTTAATTAATTTTTATCGGAGTATAGTTGCTTTACAATGTTGTGTTAGTTTCTGCTATACAGCAGAGTGAATCAGCCATATGTATACATATATCCCCTCTTTTTTGGATTTCCTTCCTTCTGTAGGTCACCACAGAGCACTGAGTAGAGTTCCCTGAGCTATATATTAGGTTCTCATTAGTTATCTATTTTATACATAGTAGTGTATACATGTCAATCCCAGTTTTATGGATCCAACAAACACTGAGTGTCCACTCTTTGAATGGCACCGTATTAGGAGATGAGGGTACCAAAAACATAAGATGGAATCCTATCTTCAGTGAGTTTATTTATGTCTAGCAGAAGGAGAAAGAAAAATGAAACTCAATCTTACTAGTGATACTGGGTCATTGATTTGAGAGCACGTGCTGATTGGCACTCTTTGTCTAGGTTGGGAGTTCATCTGTTACTCTACCACGCAAGGACTGTGAGTTCCTCAAAAGTGTAATCCTTTTCAGGAGTCAACATTTATTAAGTGCTTACTATTTATAGAGAGTAAAATAAAATATAAATGGAATCTTAAGAGTTTTAAAGAAATCTGTAGGCATATGCAGAGAAACATGAACCTCCTCTGAAAAGCAGAATGAAACATACAAGGAGAATGAAAAAAAATAGACCAACTTCATACAAACTGGCATTAGAAAATACAATGAGAAGAGAACATTTAGATCTTATATAGTTTTGAGCACAGGAACGTAATATTGTTTGCAAAACTTGGAAGAAAACCAACCAGGATTAGAGCTATAACAAAGAAGGAATATGTAAGCCTGTTGAGTCTCTGACTGGCTTGGACACTGTGCAAGCAGTTAATGTCATTGTATGGACATCCTCCAGGACTGGTCAGTGGCATTTATCTTATCATTGGTGTTTATAAATGGGAGTATCCTGCTGCCTTGACTGTTCTTCCTTTTATAACTTCCAAGGACAATTGAGAGCTGGAGAGACTCTTGGGAGTGGGGAGAGACGTCAACAATTATATGCCATGTGCTATTTTAGCTTCTGGGAATACTAAGGCAAATTAGACACGTAGTCCTCTGATGGAGGCTAAAATCAACTGAGAGAGACAGACACATAAATAAGAAATCATTAAAAAGCTTTCTAAATGCAAGATATAGGTTGGCACTGGATGTTAAAACAGTGCACCAGAGGCACATCTAACTCATGGCAGAGGATCTGGCAATACATCCCAGACTGCCCTGAGAAGCTAACTAATGAACTGAGTCCTGAAATGTGACCAGAAGTCACTCAATGAAAGTAGAAGGTAAAGGGATATCCATGGAGGGAAAGAGTATGGTCAGTGGTAGAGAAACAGAGAAAGCATGAGATGGTGTGACTGTGGGAAAGGAGAATGTCATTGGACATGAAATAATGCAGGAATCAGAGACCAGAATTTGGGGTGTGTTCACAGGAGTGCTTAAGTTACCAAAAGTGATGAGACAGCAACTTCAATGAATGAAGGGTAATGACCAAGAGGACTATACATGACAAAAATGAAGACCAGAAGAGAGCATATAGACAAATAAGGTGAGAATAAGAGAGAATGAGAAAGAGAAAGAGAGAGAGAGAAGCAGAATTCTGAACCAGACTGTAGAGATGAAATGGTTTGGAGGTAGGTGGCATTTTAGGACACCTAATGTGAGACTAGAGGAGGACAACATTTCCACTTCCCAATCTTGAGTTTTATAAAGTGTGACAGAATAAACAAGCTGAAAGGTTAAAAGGAGACATGGTCTCCTCAGGAACTACTTAAGGATTCAGATAAGTTAAGGAGTTGAAATGATGCTCTGAGAAGAGGCTGGGCATATAGGAAGTGCCCAGACTATGAGCAACATTTCAAGAGGCACAGGGAGAGGACTTTGGGGCAGAATGGAAGGATAGGACTGAGAAAATGAATTTCTGAACATTAGGAGCTGATGGCATGTGGTAGAGAATAACCTGGGGGGGCATATATTTATGAAGGTAGTAGTAAGTGGCATGAGTACAGTGACTATGCTTCATTCTTCTTGGGATGATATTAATCAGAGTTTCTCAACCTCAGCACGACTGACATTTTGGGCCAGATAATTCTTTGATGTGGGAGCCATCTTATGCATTTTAGGGTATTTAACATCATCCCTGGCCTCTACCCACTAGATGCCAGTAGAATACCCCAAGTTGTAACAAATAAAATTGTCTCCAGACACTGCCTAATGTCCTCTGGGAGGAAATATCCCCCCGTTGAGAACAACTGTGTTAGATCCAGCAGCTTCAGGTTCAGCTAATATGTGGTCTTGGGTGATAGTCCCAACAATAGCAATTTCTACTTCTTAAGCTTTGTGGGCATTGTGGAAAAGGGGTTGGATAGGTTCCATACCTAAGGCAGGGGGCAGATAGATGTTACAGCAATGATCCTAGTGAGGAAAGATGAGGGCTGAGTTACTGTAGTTGTATCTTTAAGTATTTGGAGAAATGAAACAGGAAACGGAGTCACTATGATACTAGGATTTTGAAATAGGTGAATGATGGTATCTGTAGGTGATACTTGGGTGGGGGTAGTGAGGAACTCTAGGAATTTAAAATAAAATTCCCCTCTGAGACTTAAAACATATAATAAGTAATAAGTAGGTACAGTAAAGAAGCACTGTTATTTAAAGATTGGGGATGACTTTTTCCAGAACATTGAGGCTGGAATAGATAGAAAGCAGATTTAAAAACATGAAGACATCAATGACAGTATGAAGACAATGAAGACATCAACTAGTAGACAGTATGAGTGGAGGTGGAGGTAGATGGGTTGGTCTGTGATGGGAAGAAAGAAAAAGAAATGTTATGAAGGCCAGCAGCTGTCAGGAAGCAGCTTCTTGGGTAAGGGGGTATTGAATGACAAACTAAGAATTATAATCCATAGCAAAGCTTCAGTCATTGTGCTCAATTAATATTTGTAGAATAAATGAAGTATTGAATCTTAACCTGGTTCTATTATACATTTAAATTATCTAACAACTCCTCTGCACTGATTCCATGGTTATTGAGCAAATATTTGGTTATAATTTGACTTCCCACGTAGGTTGTTCTATAAGGAGAGCACATCTTGGTCACATTGATGGGAATATTAGAGCTGAAATTTTTTGAAATAACTTGGGTTACAGTTTTTATACATTGGTTATAACCAGGCAGACCCTGATAAAATAAGGCTTCTGAACCTGAGGGCAGAATTTGGATTTAGGGAAATTCATGAGGTTTTATTTCCCTGAGGTGACCTAACTAAGTGACCAGCCATCCTTTCCCAGGTGTCACCACCTCTCCCTTGTTTCTCACTAATTTCTTATCTTAGTGTTTACAATATTCACTATAGTGGATTTAGGAAAAAGAGAGAGTTGGGGATGGAGATAGGTTTAGAATGGGTAATGAAGAATTTGATATTCAGGCCAAGAGATGTAATGGGCAATTGAAATTTGAGTCTAGAAATTGCTCTGGTCTGGAGACATGGATTTGGAAGTCACCAGCACATTGCAGAAAGCAATAGGATTAGGCAAGATACCTCAGAAAGGGTGAGTAGAGTGAGAAGACAAGGGTAATACCTCAAGAATAGCCAACATTTAAGAGATAGAGGAAAGAAGGAAGAGGAAGAAAGAGTGAGATGAGAGGTAGGAGTGGATTTCAGTAGCAAGAAGCTAAGAAGGAGACTGTTTCAAAGGTGAGGTAGGATGAAAAAGAAGTCAAATAAGATGGAGTTAAAAGAGAGTTCATTGGATTTAACCAAAGAAGTTGTTGATCTTGGAGAGGGTGATTTGGTGGACAGAGGCCAAAGTTTAGGGATTTGAGAAGTGAATAGAATTTGAATAAATGGCAGGTTGCAGTGTGGAAGTGGATGAAGAAGGTATTGATGCCCTGTGAATCTAAAAGTCCCAGGTTAGCCAATTAATTAGTGGACATATAAAGACAGAAATGACTAAGATGTGCTGTCAAGGTATAAAAGATATTGCTTGCTTTATTATTTCAATTTCCATTCACAGACGAAGCAGGCTTTCTGAACTCAAATTTTGTAAGAATTGTGGCCCAGTGTCCTAAGGAGTCCATTGTATGTGATGAACTAACTTCTCTCCTATGCATTTAGAATGGTCCTAGTTGTGTACTATCCTTGGAAGAACTGAGAAAATCGTCACTCGAATAATTTTATGTGTTCTGGGTTTTGCATCACCTGGGGATTTGTTAGAAATGCAGAATCTCAGGGACCATCCAGACCTACTAGATCAGAATCAGTATTTCCACAACATCCTCTTATAATTCCTACTGAGATTAAAGTTTGAAAGTCACTGCTTTAGAGCAATGGTTCTGAACCTTGGCTGTACTTCAGGATCGCCTAAGGAGTTTAGAAAGAATACTGATGTTCAGGTCCCATCATCAGAAGCTCTGATTCAATTGTTTTGATGTAAGGTCTGGGCGGGCTATTTTTCCAATGCTCACCAGGTGATTCAGGGTTAAAAACCACTAGACCTGGGAAATAAGAGCCTGGGTAACATGAAGCCTTGACCAGCATATGAGACAGAAATAGATTGACCACTGGTCAGTAAAATGAGGGCCATGGTACTTTCTGATCCTTTGGTTCAGTGGGGTGGGAGGAAAATGAATTACACAAAGCCCATTAACTTCTTTGAGTTTCATAGAGAAAAGTTAAACTTATAAATGTTATATAACATAATTATATGGTAATGAAGACAAACATGCAAATGCCTCATTGAAACATAGAGAATAAGCTACAAAATGAAATAGATCTTGAGAAAATTTCTGAGGAATTGAAGGGTAATAAAAAAATATAAAGTACATGTCTGGGAAAATACATTTAAACTCTAACTTGCAGATGAATTTTAGCAATGAATTTAGTACCTGGCCCCCAGGTTTAGTCAAGAGTATAGATAATGAAATTTCTAATCTAAAAATTTTTTTTAATCCTCTAATGATTATAGTAATTATTAAAAGCCCAGTGGGGTTAAATAACCTGTTTTAAAGGCTTTATCTATACTGCAGTGGAAACAAAGCTTTGTATGATTACCCATCCAACTAAGGACAATCTGTGCACCCATTGGACCAAGACTGGCTTAGGCCATTTCAGTTGGTGTGAATTACTAGTACAACTGTGTCATCTTCTAAATTCATGGGGAAGTAGCATGAGATCAGCACTTCCCTCTTCCTGAGAATGAATCCCAGCTCAGATCTTTCCCCTGGGGGAACTGGCCATTGTTTGCTTGGCTGTTACTTTTTCTTTTCCTAGGTCATAGGCCACCAGGATTTTGATGGTGTGTTGTTCTAGACTGTTTCTCTTTTAGGATTCTAGGTTGAACCTTCACAAAAATATCCACTGGATATTTTTATGATGATTTAAAAACCATTTCCTCATTTGAGACTCACTAAGATCATGTAAGGTATACAAAGCAGAGATTATATTTTCCTCTTATGGATGGTAAAACTGATTGACATTCAAAAACATTGAGTTAGTTAGTTCTCTAATGTCTCAGTACTACTTGAAATAACTATTTATTGCTAGTAATAATCCTATTTCTGTTGAAAATATCCAGGTCTAGAACTTGGGTTTTGTTCAACAGTCCAAGTGATTTTTCTTTTCATTTTCTTGCACTTGGATTTTGTCCTATGGTTTCCCTGTCCCCACCCCCCATTTCTCTTTCATTCTTTTTCTTCTCCTATTTTCCTTTAATCCTATGTAATTTGTTATTTGTTCTCTTACACATATTTTCCCTTTGCTTTATATTACAAAATTCCAGTTTCAGTCATAGCCTTATGTATCCCAAATTGTAATTTTTATACATTTCTATTCGTATTATGGTGACAGTAAGTTAAGCCAAAAATTTAAGAGTAACTGAACTGTTGGTGTTTTGCTGTTGGATCTAAGTAACTGAGTATAACCTTTTTTTCTTGGGTCATTGGCAACTTTCAAGCAGTATCGTGTACATTACACCTTAATAAACATAACTTTACTCTGTGCTCTTTGAGTTCTGGCTTCTGTCCCCAGCAGAAGCAAAAACCAGATAGTTTATCAAAGTGACAGTGTGGTATTCATTTTTCAGATTTCTAGGTCTTGGAAGGGTGCCTTCGAAAGCCACAAAGTTCTTTAATTGTCCAGAGCACCTGTTTCAAAACACCTCAGTGTGAAACTATTTGTGTTTTCCCTTTAGAAGACCATAGTACAAGTTCTGTTAACACTTTGACACCACGCCAAAATATACAACATTCATTTAAGATTGAGTATTAAAGGCCCTATTCACCATTTTTTTAAGAGAAGGGAAAAAAGGAATAAGGGTCTTTCACACATTCCCTCTGTATTATAAATGTAAAACCATTCTGGAGTCATCTACCTAGCAGATGGAAATATTGTTAGGATTTACTGTACAGTTCACTCTCATTTTCCAACAAAAAATATATTGATTTTATTCATTTATTTTGTATTTCATTTGTCCCTTTTTTCCTGGTCTTCAAGGTGCAAAAATAAGAAATTACTTTTTATATTAGTTAAATCAGTCATGCATATATATAGGAGGTGCTTCCATGCCCAGAATAAGTGCCACTGGGCATCTAACCACAGCTCTGGCCAACTACACATAGCTTCCCTTGTTCTACCAGGCCCTACCCTTTTACTCCTCAATGCTCCCACAGTTCCTGGATCCTGGACTTCTTTGAAAGGAAGGTGTGCTTAGTTTGTGTGCTTGCTGACCGGTAACTCTCATGCCCTGCAGTCTCAGAGTACCCAGCTACTTCTCCTTCTTCTGGTTTTTCCAGTGAAAAGATATTGGTGAGTAGCTCTGGGAAGAAGTTAAAAGGTATTTTCATTGAATTTTACTTGACTGAATTAAGATATATACACATGAGTATATATAGAGAAATGGCATGTGATATAATTTCACACACACACATACAATGCTTATTGCATTCACCCTATGCACAGCTTTCTTCTGAGAACCTTGCACAGGTCTTCATATTCTCTAAAATCTAAACTGGACAGACTAGGCCAAGACTAACTCAGAGAAAACCTCTATAGACTGGCCAGTCACCTAGACCAGGGATGACTCTGAGAATCCCAACAAGGAACCTCAAACTGAATGATGACTGATGGAACCAAACACATTCTCTTAAAAAAAAAACATGAAACGCAGAAAATGTGTCAATAGTGGCAGAAGAATTAGAAAAAAAAAAAACAGAAGGGAGCTGTAATATTCACAAGAGAGAAACCAAGCCTTGTCTTCAACCAGTGTGATTTAGATGGCGAGGTAAATGGCCCCTGTGACCCAATAGCCTCTTAAACCCTTGAATTTCCCTTCTCCACGAGCGTCCCTTCCACCATACTTTAGCTTTTCCCACCTTTGGCCCAAATCACTAACTCATGTCATCACCTATAATTGTTCTACCTTCCAAATCACTAATTAAACAATTAGTTCAATTTGTACCACCACCATCATTCTGTGACCTCACTGGGATGTCTAGTCTCAGGAATTCTCTGCTTTCTCCCAATTCATAAGTTCTCTCTTTATTCATTTCTGTCTTATCCAGGTTAAATTCTCTTGTTCTCCATTAAATAATAATATTCCCTAAAACCTGAATTTACTTGCCCCTCTGACATTTTGTCACATCATCCAGAAAATCCTAAAGAAAAAAGGACAACCTTGCTTTCTTTGAGCCTGCACACAATAGGACAGATGGGTTTCACAAGAAACTCATGATCACCAAAAAGGAAACCCCATTGCTTGGCAACTTTGCAACATTTCTTTAGTTAGCTCACACTTACTCCCCAAAATCATTTTCAATAGCATCCTCTGTTGTCTTCAAAATTACGCCCCTTGTATCTTGCCACTCCCTAGTATGGAGGAACTTCCTCATCATTCTAAAATCAAACAAATATCCTACCCAAATATGCCCCATCAGCTCCCAATAGCCCTTCTTCTAAAGATAAGAATTCTACTTTTTTTTTTTTTTTTGCTTTTTACCTCATTTATTTCTTGCTTTTGAGAAACTCTACGATTTAGTCTTCTTCACTTCTGTTGATTCAATGTCTCACTCTTTCATCTGGGTCCTTCCCACTGACTTTTTGATTTCTTTGATTGTCTGTTTAAAAAATGTTCGGTATATAAGAGATCAACATTACAAATGCTCACTTGTATCAATAAATGGTTACTGTTTTCCAATTTATGCCTTAGATTTATACTTTCTAGAACAATTTATAGTTAATATAGAAATTACAAGAAAAACACAGTGTTCTCCCAAAATTAATAATGTTTTCCAATTTACGTCTTAGATTTACACTTTATAGAGCAATTTATAGTTTATATAGAAATTACAAGACAAATACACTTTGTTCTCTTTTTCAATCTCAGTTCCCCCTCTTCTATTTTTATGCAAAAGAAGCCATCTTCATGAATTTGATGAGTATCCTTCCTCTCCAATTTTTATATGTTTACAATAAATCTGCATACACATAAACAATGTATGGCCCGACTACCTGAGTTTACAAATTTTTCATAAACAGTATCATGCTGTATATGTGTCATTCTGATACAGTATTCAGTATTATGTTGTAAAATCTTTTCATATTGATACATATAGTTTCAGTTCATTCTAGTTTTCTTCTGCATATTATTTCATCATATGAATATACTAATGTATCCCTCCATTCTTCTCCCTGTTACAAATGATGCTGCAATGAGCATCCTTCTACTTGTTTTCCCCATTAGTTTCTTTTTATTTATTTATTTAAAATTTTTTTCTGGCTGTGTTGGGTCTTCGTTTCTGTGTGAGGGCTTTCTCTAGTTGCGGCGAGCGGGGGCCACTCTTCATCGCGGTGCGCAGGCCTCTCACTATCGCGGCCTCTCTTGTTGCGGAGCACAGGCTCCAGACACGCAGGCTCAGTAGCTGTGGCTCACGGGCCCAGTTGCTCCGCGGCATGTGGGATCTTCCCAGACCAGGGCTCGAACCCGTGTCCCCTGCATTGGCAGGCAGATTCTCAACCACTGCACCACCAAGGACGCCCCCCCCCCCATTAGTTTCTTAACAAAAGGGTCTAGCCCTATTCCTCGTCAGACACCACTCTATTTCTCTAACTTCAGAATCAATTTGTCAAAGTGGTATCTAGACAAGATGCCATTATTTCTTCATCTCTCACTTATTTCTCAAATTGCTTCAGTTTTTCTTGTTGCCCGAGAAATCCACTAAAACCAATCTTGCTTAATAATCAGGCATTGAGGAAGTTAACCACATAATAAGTTTGATGACAGCATATAAGCTCTATAGATACTATCTGCTGTTCTAAATCACTGGATCCAACATTCATTTGCACTGAAGCCACAAAGTCAACTGCAAGGTGACAGTGGATCTAATAGCAACAATAAGACACTTTTAGGGTTCCACACTTCAAGTTTTAAAGCATTATGACATCTCACAGAAAGAGAGATGGTAAGTGTTATCACTTAATTGTCCAAAGAGGAAGCCAGAACCAAAAAGGTGTTTTATTGACTTGTCCAAAATTCCATGTAAAGTCCAATGTGTGGAAAATATCACCTAGCTTTCATTCATATATTTACTTATTTCTTGAATTAAAAATAATATTGAGCTATGTGCTCAGTAAAGTTGTACTAAGTTCAATGAAAGACACAAAGAAAAGGAAGGCATCACCATTGCTCTCCTGGAACCCACAGATGAATAAGAACAACAGATGTGATGAGGTTTGTACTAGGACTGTGAAGTGATGCTCTCATAGCACAGCAGAGGAGAAGCCTGACTTCCTAAAGGAGTTTGGGACGCCCTCACAGAGGGGGACTTTTAGATGGTACTTAAAGGCTGAGGAAGAATTCATCCAAGAAAGAAGAATGTGAGAAGGATATTTCAGGCAGAGGGAACAACACGAATCTGACAGCCCCTGCAGTTTGACAAATAGTAAGCACTCCATAAATATTTGGTAATTGTGTGATAAGTGAATGAAAGGGGGAAGTGGACCCTTACTGCTGGGGAGGTGGGTGGTGACGAATACAAAAGCTGAGAAGCTTCTCTGGGGTTCAGTTGCACTGTTTTGATCCATCTGAAAGAAGAAAAAAAGAGGAACAAGGAGTGATTTCTATGTCTTCCATGTCACTTTGCATACCATGATCTAAACGTTTTTATAATCATTCATTTGCAGTTAGAACTTTTCCTAAATGCTTTCAGATGGGTGAGTTTGATAGTGATGGAGCTTATGTCTGGTTTCTTGGTAACCTCATGAATGGGTGTCTAAGTGTGGTGGTGAGATGATTGATACAAAGGCACCAACAGACAAAGCAAAGTTTTGGTGACACAACCAAAAGGTAGGTTAGGTGACACAACTTTCTCACACAGATGGCTACATAGTACAAAGGATGCAGAAGCACTCCAGGTCAGATGGGCAAGCTTCTGTCACCCTCAGATTCCCACAGAATCCCTGTCAATGATGCCACTTGATTTGGAAAAGATACTGTCAGGTTGTTTGAGAAGCTCTTATTTTCTGATCTCCCAGGAATATTGATACTTCCTGTCCCACCCAAATATTCTGGAGACTCTGGTTATACACTTGTCTGATCACCAAGCAGAAGTAACTAAGAACAGTCCCAGCAACTTCTTGGGTACTTCTTATAAATCTGGGTAAATCAGAAGGGTACCACCACTCAACATGTACATATCCAAGCCTTCAGGCCTGTTTCAGTTCTATTCTGGCACACCCTAAAATAAATTTGCTCTTCAAGACATATTGTTTTATGACATGAATTCAAGTAGAACAAGAGAGTACTCTAAATGTCCTTTAATGCAACCTGCTGTTTTTCTCTCCATTAGTATAAACAAGACAAACTAAAAGGGGTGAGAACCTTTTTTGACCTAGTCATGCAAAAACATCCAAGAAGTGAATGTTATTGTAATTATTTCAATTAACAAATATTTGGGCCATAGGGAATAATAATATTTCAGGCTAGATTCTGACCTCTTGGGTTTATGTCCAGCTTGACACCCACTATGTTAATTATGTTTTATTATGCAATGCTTTTCACCTACAAATACAATACGTATTATTATTATTAATCATAATCCATTTGTACATTATTTGCAGAAGACTAATATGGGAAAGAGGAGGAATGGGAGAAGTATACTGAATGGAAATGTTCATATAGTTTGAAGCCTAGAGATTATCCTTGTATTTAATATCTCTATGATGGCAAAGTCCCTAGAACTTTATTCTGCCCACACTCTTGGTTTCTTCTGGGAGAAAGAAAATAAATGAGGAACTAGTTGCTCTCCATCTCAGCCACTATATTAGTCAGAGCCAACCTTACAAATTTCGTGACTTAAGGCTGTATTAAACTGGAGGGAATCTTTGAAACATTACCTATCTCCTTTATTAAAGGGTATAAACTGAGAGTTGAAAGCATTAAAAACTATACACTATAGTGGCTATACTCTAATGGCTAATTTGGTAGATTAGCTGGGTAGATTCATAGGGAAATAATTTACTGTGTACATTGTCATGTTCTACTTTTCTCTGTAATTTTGATTTTCTTCATCAGTGAAGAAAAGCTATTAATTAACTTGTTTTCTGTAAAATGGCAATAATTTCTACCTTAGGAGGTTGAACTGAGGATTAAATTTAAAAATTAAGTTTATGAAGTCACATAGTAAAAGCCCCCCAAAATGGTAGCTATCATCATTATCATCATCATCATCATCAACTATTTATACCAAACCTAGTTTTACAAAGTGTTTGAAGTGGCTTTCATTAAAAGACACAACTACATTACTATGCTGTACATCTGAAACTAATATAATATTGTAAATCAAATATACTTCAATAAAAAACAGCTACTTTAAAGCTATTAAAACAGAGACAATGAATTTTTTAAAGTATTAAATTTCCTTCTGAGTTTTTTTGGCAGGACAGGGAAAAATTTCTTCATGGTTACTTACATAATAATTATTAACTGATAAAAGGAAAAATATCAATTATTCATTTAAAAAGAAAGATTCTTTTTTTGGCACTAAAGTATGAATGCCATTTCTCATAAGATACGGTTTATAAACTATACTAAATAATGCAACTGACAATGTACCCATCAATGATTTTACAGCAAATCCCAAAGCTTTCTGCTATTTTAATAAAATATGAAGGGCATGCCATTGTGCTATAACTTAGTGAAAATGTTTACAATGAATTGCTTAACTTCTAATCATAGAAGTGAAAAGTAGGATATAAGTTAGATTTCCCAGAGAAAGGAATGTATCTTAAGTCAGTAGCTTCCAAACCTGAATAAATATCAGAAGTACTCAAGAAACTTCTAATAAAATTTTGGGACACTGCCCAAGATCTACTGAAAATGATTTTTTGGGGGTGGGCTCCAAGCATATATTAAAAAAAAAACCTCTTCAGATTATTCTGATGAGCAGCCATATCTAGGAGTCACCACCTTAAAGCTACCTTCTGGTCCACAGTTTGTTTTAAGTAATTAAAATAAGTTTACATTTTTAATTAAAATTTACTTTTTAATTTAAAAATTAATTTAATTTAACTTTAAATTTAATTTTTAATGAAACATTTCATACAAAATATAACCGACACCCATTATGTACCATGAAATTTATTAATTATCAACAGTTTTGACATATTTGCTTTAGACTATCTTTTAAAATTTCTTTTAAGATATGTGTTATAAAAACAGCTTAACCCCCAGTCTGATCCTATTCCTTTCTTTTTAGAAATAACCAAGATCCTGAAATTTATATATATTGTTCCATGCACATTTTTTGTAATTTTATTACATACGCAGATACCTATAAAAAATACATCATTATTCAGTATTGGTTTACTATTATAACTTTACCATATATAAAATTTGCAAGTTATTCTTTGCTCAGTATTATGTTTTTTGATTTGTCCCTAGTGATACAAGTAAATCTAGTTCATTTATGTTAATGGCTGTCTTTTTATTAATAAATAAGCCATTTATTTATCTATTCTCCAGTATTTCCCCAAAGATGAATAATTAGCCTATTTCCATTTTTTTCAATATTGCAAACAGGAATAATGTAGACACTGTTCCCTGTGGTTAAGTTTGTCTCATGTAGTTGAGTTTCTCGATGACGTAAGGAGCAGAAACTTTGGGAGACTTATCCCCCTACAGCCTCAGCACATTCCTGCAGTTTTGCGTACACCAGAGTCTTCCTCCTTCAAGCTTCTGCATTTCTCTGCTCAAGGACTTTTTCTTGTCCCAGAAGAAGAACTTCACTGTGCTGAACAGGCTAATAATGCTGAGGAGTTTACATCCCCAGGAGTAAATTTCCACCAATGGGAATTGGTAGAAAATATCTCAGCTTCTTTGCTACTTGGTAGGACAACTGAGATGTTCTAACCATTCTCTCAGAGGACTTCCACCCAGCAGGATATTCCCCAGGAGGACCCAGGAGGATTCTTGCTCTGCTAGTAACGGTGACACAAGCACTGTCAACAAGCTCTGGGGGTGACTGTCATCTGTAGGCCAGAGTTCATAGTAGCAGATGCTGCTCTAGAACTCCACTCCCAATTTCAGAGGGGCTGATAGCAGTCTGTAACTGAAAAGCCAGGTGGTGACACTTAATTGTTAGAGGCAAGTGGGCATAATTACTGTACCAGGCAGCCAAGCCAAAGAGGCAACCAAGATGTTTAGATCCTCTGGGATCACAATGGCTAATATACCATGTTGTTCCCAGGGATAAGATAGATGGCAAAATGAGGATATGGCTCAACTTATATAAGCCAAAGACCAAAAATATAAAAAGCTGATTGGCAGACAGCTGATGGCAGCCATTGTAATGGAAAATTATTATACATCACACAGTAGTCTGACCTGACATTGACACCATGGTACCCAAAATGTCATCATGCTGTTGCTGACAGAATAGTGTTGCTACAGAGACTAAATAATAAGTGGAATCCTGGCCCCATGCTAGTCCAGTGGGTCCATGGACACATCCTATAGTTTCCTAGGGACACTAGGGAAATGAGCATAGGATGTGTCCATGGACCCACTGGACTACTGTGGGGCCAGGATTCCATTTATTATCTAGCCTCTGTATCAACTCTATTGATACCATGTGTCCCTATAACACCTATATACAATATAATGGGTATATATAATATAAGGCATATATATATCCAGATCCTAACAATAGTCCCTGGCTCGTGGATTAATAGTCATCATGGTAGGAAAGGCCAAGTGGAAGCTCACAAATCTGTCCTCACTGCCCTTAGTCAAGATGATAAATTAGAAGCAATATCGTATCCTGGGTGGAATGGTAGGGTTTAATGACATCTAGAAAACTTAGAGGGTAGTGTCCACCATTTCCTCATTTAATTTACCAGAGTGGCTCCTGCAAAAAACAGATGAATCATTGTAGGCTGAAATGTACTACCATATATTTAGTGAAGTGTAGCTTTATTTTTACTGGAATAGATCAGTCCCACCTCTGAAACGTTACATGAGGCGACTGACTGGTGAATGGGTAATTTTTAATGCTCATTAAGAAGAAGGATCAACAGCAGAAAAATTAATTTTTTGTAACTATGTATGATGACATGTGTTAATGAGACTTACTGTGGTGATCATTTTGCAGAATACACAAATGTTAAATCATTATGTTGTACACCTGAAACTAATATAATGTTTTATGTCAATTATACCTCAGATAAAAAAAGGAGGATCAAAGTAGTTTGCATTCTGCTGGGAGAGACAAAAATACATATTCACAGTCTTGACTAAGCACTGTATTAACTATATTGCTTATTTATAATATAGTCCTAAGGGACCTAGATCATTTTGACATTACGTAGAAAATCATGCTGGTCCACCATGTTGATAACACGATGCTAAATCAAACCTGGTGCTTAGTTTGGGATTCTCCAGAAGAAGACCCTGAGGCAAGATTTCAGGTACTATTAGTTTATTTAGGGAGTGTTCCCAGAAAGACAGTAGAGGAATCGCCTGAGACAAGATTTCAGGTACTGTTAGTTTATTTAGGGAGTGTTCCCTAAATAAAGAAAGACAGTAGAGGAATAGGGAAATGAGACAGAGGAAGGAAAGCAAACAATAAGCAAGTTTCTACTGTGGATAATTAGAGCTTAATCTCTTTGGGAGCTACTGCTACTATACTATAGCATCTCAGAGTTATCTCACCCAAAGAATGAAAGATTTATAAACAAACTCCTATCAGTCACCAGCCTGGGTCCAAATCTTAAATCTATTGTTAGAATTTTACCATGGATTGCTGATATCTCTGCTGAGCAGTATGTCTCTGTGGATCTAACAACACCCAGCTCATGATGGGCAGCTCTGGTTGCATACACTTGATACTACTCCCTAAAAGTACATACGACTCTCTAAAAGTATCACTGCTATAACAGGCCCCTAAGTATTTGTAGAGCTTATCTCCCACCCTCTGGAACATGTGTCTTTGTAGAGCATCCAGGGAACGTGCCACTTCTTGCTTTCCAAGTGTAGCAGATACTGTTGGTGTCCTACCATATCTCCTTGCGTCTTACTATTGACTCTTGTTCTGTATGCCCTTTGAGGTCCAGCTGCCAGCATCTGCATATTTTTGGCTATCTGATTTCTCTGGAGAACGTACTTTACACATACACATGGCAGGCCAGGAATGTCAGTGAGTTATCACCACCACCCCAGAACGACTCAATCAGTGGCTTAAAACCAGTACTCACATGCAATAAGGAGGCACCCGGATAGTAAAATTTAAGGAGGCAAATCAATCTCAGACACTGACCCTGTGTCTGTATGATTCTGAGCACTATTTCCTCCTTGAGTGTAAAATGTACATCGTATTTCAAAGACTTATGAAAAAAGGAAATAAAACATCTCATTAATTTCTTATATATTGATTACATTTTGAAATAATGGTAACATATATATTAGTTTACATAAAATACATTATTAAATTAATTTCACCCTTTTATTTTTAATGTAGATACCATATATTTAAAATTGTATATGTGACTAATATTTCCATTGAACAGTACACAGACCAGACATGATAAAACTATGGCCCATGGGCTAACTACATGTTTTTGTAAAAAAAATAAATAAATAAATAATTGGAAAACAACCATGCCCATTCATATATATATTGTCTGTGGCTGTTCTCACACTACAGCTGCAGAGTTGAGTAGTTGATGGAGCCTAGTTACTCTTGGGTCTTATAAGAAAACATTTGCCAACCCCTGGTTTACAATTTTTTAATTTAATATGATTATGGATATAGTCATTTTAAATCTGCAATCTTAGCATTTGCTTTCAATTTGTCAATATAATCTGTGTTCCTTTTCTTTCTTTCTTTTTGGCTTAATTGAGTATAGTTTCAGTATTCCATTTCATCTCCACTATCACCAAATTAGCTGTGCCTCTTTTCTTCCCCCAGTTGTTCTTTAGTTTATCACAGTCTATCTTCAAATACTATTATGCCATTATAACTTAAAAAACTTACAATAGTGAATGTCTGTTCCTCTCTTCCTTTGTGCTATTGTCATACATTTTACTTCTCTATAAGTTCTAAAACCCATGATATATTGTTATTGTTTCTGCTTTTAACAGTTACCTGTTAAGAAATGTAGAAAAAAGTATTATATGTATACTTTATTTTTTTAATTTAATTTTTATTTTATACTGGAGTATAGTTGATTTACAGTGTTGTGTTAGTTTCAGGTATACAGCTGAGTCAGTTATACATATACATATATCCATTCTTTTTCAGATTCTTTTCCCATATAGGTTATTATAGAATATTGAGTAGATTTCCCTGTGCTATACAGTAGGTCCTTGTTGATTATCTATTTTACATATAATAGTGTGTATATGTATACTTTACATTAACTATTTTCAGTGATCTTTATTGCAATGTGTAATTTTGAGTTTCCACTGAGTATTAGTCTTCAGCCTTATTGCAAGTCTGATGGCAATGGACTCTTTCAGCTGTTTGCCTTAAAAAAAAAATTTTTTTTTACCTTCATTTTGAAGCATATAGTTTGCTGGATATAGAAGTCTAGGTTGAACTTTTTTTTTTTCCTTCCACTACTTTAAAGGTATCCTTTGTCCTCTGGCTTGCATTGTTTCTGAAAAGAAATCAGTAATATTTCTTATCTTTGATATCTTATTAAATATGTTTTTTTTCTGACGGCTTTTAAGACTATTTTAAGCTGTGCCTTGGGGTAGGTTTCTTTGGGGTTTTTCTGCTTTGTGTTTTCTGAGCTTCTTGGAGATGTAGATTATAGTTTTTGTCAAATTGGAAAATTTGGGACCATTCTTTTGGCACTATTTCTTCAACTATGCCCTGCTCTTTTTCTCAACTTCAATTACACATATGTTAAATAACTTGAAATTGTCTTACAGTTCCCTGAGGATCAGTCCATTTTTTTTTTCTTTCATCCTTCTTACTACCCACCCCCAGGCTTCGTTCTGATCGTTTCTTTTGTTATGTCTTCAAGTTCACTGATCTTTTCTTTTGTAGTGATGACCTGCTCTTAAGCACATCCAGTGAGTTTTGATTTTAGATATTTTATTTTTCAGTCCTAAATGACTTATTTAATTCTTTTATTTTAAGGTCCAACTTTATTGTATTCATGTTTTTATTTAAAGGCCTTTAATATGTTTATGGGAGTTACTTTAAAGTCTTTGTCTGCCATTTCCATCTTCTCTCTTTTCTATTGACCTAATTTTTACTTGGTTATCAGTATATTATTTTTCTTCTGAAATACTGTGACTTTTATATGAATGATAGGCATTGTAATTATTATTTTGGTGAATGTCTAAACTTTTTGGTTTTACTTTAAAGAGTGTAAATTTTCTTGGAAAGGTGAGGCAGTTAAGTTTCTTGCAGATCAGCTTGATTCTTTCAAGGTCTGTCTTAATAAAGCTTTGTTAAGAAGGATATAGACTACGTTTACTTTATTCCTCCCTTTAAGACTTGGCTTTACTGTAGTCACTACCTAACGTCACAGGGGTTTAATAAAGTCTCTTTACTTTGGATGGATAGATGTTGAACATCTCCCAGCCTTGTGTGAGCTCTAGAATTTTATTTTTTACTTTTAAGTAGTTATAATTTCTATGACTTCGTGGAGTTTCATATATGCGTTCATAGCTTAGTATTCAGCAAAGTTTCAAGGACAGCCCTATGCAAACTTCTGAAGTTTTTTTTTTTTTAATCAAAACTCCAGCCACCTCAACCTCTTTGATCTCCAATTGCTATCTGCTGAACTCATCATAACTGCCATGCTCTGCTTGAGTTTCTTCTCCGTGCACTATGATTCAGAAATCAACTCTAGGCAGAAAGCTGGGCTAATCATCTCTGTTTCTCTTCTCTCAGGGATCATAATCCTACACTGCCCGTTGCCCAGTGTATGCAAGAAGTTGTTTTCTAGTTGTTTGCTAGGTGAGCAAATCTGGTACAAGTTACTGCACCAGGGCAATAAGATAAAATCTCATTTTGTTGTTTCTGTAAGTAGCTTTTTTTAAAACCTAGTGATTTTATTTCTTTCCTTTTTATAGTGTTATCTAAGTTTTTTTTATTAATTCTTGAATCAATTATTATAAATTATAATTTTCTATGAAATTATCAATTTCTTTAAAGTTTTAATAAACTTATTCCATAAAGGTGTCCATAGTATATTCTTAGCATACTTTAAAAATATTAAAATTTCAAATCTTTTAAAAAAATCTCTTTTCTCAGGACCAATATTTTTAATTTCTTTTTTTCCTCCATCAGTCTTGCCAAAAGTTTTTTTTAATTAAATTTTCCCCAGAAGCAGCTTTTGAATTTTATATTTTATTGTTGTAATTTTCTGTTTTATTTGTTTAACTTTTGTTTCTATGTTTTTTATTTTATTTTATTTTTTTTGTCTTCATTATTTCTTTCTTTTTACTGTCTTTGGGTTTGAAATGTTACTGATATATTAATATTTTAATTTAAATGTTTAGCTCATTAATTTTCAGTTTTGAAAATATTTGCACTGAAGGCTATACATTTTCTTACAAATACAATTATGCTGTTTTCCTCAAGTGAAAACATTGTCAGTTAGTTCTTATTATATTCTAATTTCCATAATTATTTTACTATCATCCATAAATTATTTTTAAATGTGTCTTAAAATTTCTAACATTATATAGTTTCTTCATTTTTTTTTCTGATTTTAAAATTAAGGTGTGATGCACATGCCATAAAATTCACTCTTTCAAAATGTACTATTCAGTGATTTTTAGTTAATTCACAGGGTTATGTGATTCACCAATATCTAATCCTAGAATATATACACCTCCAGAATTAACCTTGTATCCATTAGTAGTTACTCCCCATTTCCCTCTCCTCCCAGCCTCGGATAACCACTAACCTACTTTCTGTCTCCATGGATTTTCCTGTGCCAGACATATCACATAATGGTATCATAACTATGTGGCCTTTTGTACCTAGTTTATTTTACTTCGCATAATGTTTTCAAGATTCATTCATATTGTGGCGTATATCAGTACTGTACTCCTTTTATGGCTGAATAACATTCCATTGTATGGATACACAACATTTATTTATCCATTCATCAGTTGATGGACATTGTGTTGTTTGAACTTTCTGGCTACTATATATAATGCTGCTATAAACATTCATGTACACATTTTTGTATGAATATATGTTTCCAGTTTCTTGGGTACATAGGAGTGGCATTGCTGTCATATGATAATTCCATGTTTATATTTTTGATGAACTACTGAACTGTTTTCCAGTGTGGCTTCATCATTATACATTCCCACCAGCAATATATGAGGTTTACAAGTTCTCCACATCATTTTCAACACTTATTATTGTCCTTTTAAAAAGAATTTACTATAGCCATCCTAATGGGTGTAAAGAGGTATTTCATTGTGATTTTAATTTGCATTTCTTTAATGACTAATGATGTTGAATACCTTTTCATGTGCTTATTGACAGTTTTTATGTCTTCTTTGAAGAAATATTTATTCAAATCTTTTGCTTAGTTTTTATTTGTTTTTTTTTTCATTGTTGAATTGTAAGAGTGTTTTGTATAATCTGGATGTAAATCTCTTATCACATTATGGTTTGCAAATATTTTCCTTCATTCAATGATTATCTTTCATTTTTTTGATAGTATTCTTTCAAGCACAAAGTTTAATTCTCATGAAGTCCAATTCATCTGGGCTTTTTTGATCTTGTTTGTTTGTTTGAATGCTTGTGCTACAGGTGTTCTATTTAAGAAACCATTGCTTAATACAAGGTCAAGAAGATTTACAACTATATTTTCTTCTAAGAGTTTTATAGTTTTAGCTCTTACATTGAAGTGTTCAATGTAATGATCTATTTTGAATGAATTTTTATATGTGATATGCGTCCAATTTCATTCTTTTGCATGAAGATATCCATTTGTTCCAGCATGATTTATTAAAAGACTATCTTCCCCCTCATTGAATCATCTTGGCACCCTTGGCAAAATCAGTTGACCATAAGTTTAGGGGTTTATTTCTGTACTCTCAATTTTTTTCCATCTGTCTATATGTTTATCGTAATACCAGTACTATACTGTCTTGATTTATGTAGGCCTGTAGTAAGCTTTAAAGTCAGAAATTGTGAGTCTTCTAACTTTGTTCTTCTTCAAGATTACTTTGGTATTCTGGTTCTTCTGCATGTTCATATGAATTTTAGGATCACGTTGACAAATTCTGCAAAAAAGAATGCAGCTGAGATTCTAATAGGGAAACTTGAACCAGTAGATCAATTTGGAGAGTATTGCCATCTTAACAATGTTAAGTCTTTCAATCCATTAAAATGGAATTTCTTCACACTTATTTATCTTCTTTAATTTCTTTGAACAATTCTTTTTAAGTTTTTACTGTAGGAAACTTGTGCTTCTAAAAGAATGCTAAATTTATTTCTAACTATTTTATTCTTTTTGATGCTAATATAATAGGATTTTTTAAAGCTTTATTTTCAGATTGCTCATTGCCAGTATATAGAAATAAAATTGATTTTTGTGTTTTGCTCTTGTATCTTACAACCTTGCTTAACATTCTAATATTTTTTATCAGATTCCTTAGGATTTTCTGTATACAAGATCATGTTGTCTGCAGACAGAGAACGTTTTAGCTTTCATTTCCAATCAGGACAATTATTCATTTATTTTTTCTTGCCTAATTGCCCTGGCTTGATTCTTCAGCACAGCATTAAACACAAGTGGCTAGCATAGATATACTACCTTATTCCTGACGTTAGGGGGAAAATCTTTTATTCTTTCACATTAATTATGGGTAGCTTTAGATTTTTCATTAATGCCCTTTATCATATTGAGAATGTTCCATTTTACTCCTAGGTTTTTTAGCATTTTTATCATGAAAGGGTTTTGGATCTTGTCAAAAGCTTTTTCTGAATCTACTGAGATGATCACATGAGGTGTTTTGGGTCCTTTATACTATTACTGAGGTGTATTACGTAGACTGATTTTTGTATGTTGAACCAACCTTTCATTCCTGAGATAAATCCCGCTTAGCCCTGATAGAATCCTTTTTACGTGTTGCTGGGTTCAGTTTGCTAGTATTTTGTTTAGGATTTTTCATCTATATTCATAAGGAATAATTGGTTTGTAGTTGCCCTTTCTTGTGTTGTTATTATCTAGTTTTGGTATCAAATTAATACTGGCCTCATTGAATCAGTTGGGAAATAGACCTTCTTCTTCTATTTTTTGGAAGAGTTTGTGAAGTATCAGTGTTACTTCTTCTTTAAATGTTAGGTAGAATTCACCAGTGAAGTCATCTGGTCATGAGCAGATTTTTTTATTTTGTAATAAAAGGTTGTGAGTAACCTACCCTCAAATCTATTTTTTATAATGCATTCTCACTTATTTTATTGTATTAAAAGAATGAAGTTTATATTATGCATATTTCTTCATAAAATATTTGGTTTCTGTATTTTGTGTTCAATTTTTATATAGTTCCATGTATACTTTAAAACAAAAAATTCTCTAATTTTTAATAATATTTTAAATTGTATTTTCTAGTTTTGTGGGTAGAATTCTCTGTACATCCTTTAAAGCAAAATTGTTAATTGGGTTGTCTGTCTATTTTTTATGCTTATTATATTTTGTCTTCTTGATTTATTAATGAGAGTGATATGTTAAAATTAAGCACTAAACATATAACTTGTTAATTTTCCCTGTGGTATTTGAAATCAGTACATTATATATTTTGATGTTCCTTTGCGGTATATAGGCTTGGGATTATATAGCCCTAGACAATTTTCCTTTGATAATTATGACACTTTCCTTTATATCACTAATAATTTTTTCTTGAAATTTATTTTTTATTGATGTGACTATTCTAGGCTTTTAAAATATTATTTTTCTGGGATTATTTCTGCTTTTTTTCTTTCGGCCTAACAATATTATTATTATGTAGGTGTGACTCTTAGTAAAAAGAATATAGTTAGACTTTTAAAACAGCACTTTTCTGGGAACCATCTTCTTTTTACCTGGAAGGGTTAATGCAGCAATAATTGCATTAATAATTGCGTTTATTATTATTTCTCATACTTCTAAATACATTTTTATAATCTTAGTTTTTCTATATCCTATGATTTTCTTTGCTTCTTTATTGAACCTTCTGCTTGCTTTTTATTGATTGATCAAATTTTATTTTATTTCCTTTTCTTCTCTCTTGACATGTGTTAAATATTAATTCTTTTTCTATTCTTACATCAGTTCTGAATTTTAATTTCTACACTTGACCTAGAAAAATCTAAGCAGCTCATGTAGCTCAATATCAAAAAAAAAAAACAACCCAATCCAAAAATGGCATATCTAAACAGACACTTCTCTGAAGAAGATATACAGATTGCCAACAAATGCATGAAAGGATGCTCAACATCGCTAATCATTAGAGAAATGCAAATCAAAACTACAATGAGGTATCAGCTCACACTGGTCAGAATGGCCATCATCAAAGAATCTACAAACAATAAATGCTGGACAAGGTGTGGAGAAAAGGGAACCCCTTGTACTGTTGGTGGGAATGTAAATTGATACAGCCACTATGGAGAACAGTATGGAAGTTCCTTAAAAAGCTAAAATTAGAACTACCATATGACCCAGAAATCCCACTACTGTGCATATACCTTGAGAAAACCATAATTCAAAAAGAGTCATCTACCACAATGTTCATTGCAGCACTATTTACTATAGCCAGGACATGGAAGCAACCTAGGTGTCCATTGACAGATGAATGGATAAAAATGATGTGGCACATATATACAATGGAATATTACTCAGCCATAAAAAGGAACGAAATTGAGGTATTTGTAATGAACTGGATGGACCTAGAGTCTGTCATACAGAGTGAAGTAAGTCAGAAAGAGAAAAACAAATACCGTACGCTAACACATATATATGGAATCTAATCTAATCTTCTATGGAAGCTACATAGCACAGGGAGATCAGCTGGGTGTTTTGTGACCACCTAGAGGGGTGGCATAGGGAGAGTAGGAGGGAGGGGATTTGGGGATATATGTATACATATAGCTGATTCACTTTGTTATACAGCAGAAAGTAACACAACGTTGTAAAGCAATTATACTCCAATAAAGATGTTTAAAAAATAAAGTTAATCAACAGCTTTATCCTCCTCCCAAACAATTACAGAAATCTTAGAATGCTTTAAATCCATCACAACCATGACAAATAACATCCATCCCAATCTCATGTATGCAATTTTAGACTATATTCTCAACAGAAGTTTGGTTTTGAGTAACATCAGCAAAATGGTTGACTAAGAAATACCTCACGCATATCCCTCCCTCAACAACATAAATTTTGTATCCATCCACAGACAAAAGTGCCTTTATGGAAGATGTGGAATCCAGCACCATACAACAAGGGACCTGGGAGGAGGCTTGCCTACCCATGTATCAGGTGATAGGCACACAGACCTTGGCCCCAGATATGGACCCTGTAATATCCCATGAACTGGCTCCAGCCCCTCTTGGCTGTGGTCCAGGAGCCCCTGGAGAACACTGTCTTAGACAGTCACCCATTGATGAGAGAGCCTTTGTGGAAGTCCAATAGTACAGCAGAGAAATTCTGGAATATCATTGGAACAAAAAAATAAAAAAGAGCTTGGACACATCAGAGATAATAAGAGGAAAGCATCTTTCCTTTCCATTCATTGCATCCACAAGGAAGTTTTATTTTTTTAAGAAAATCAAAGACTGCTTTTATTGATGCACTAATAGATGTACCCACAATTTGGAAGGAATGGTAATGTTAATTCAATCATCATCTTCAAGGCAAATTAAAACAAAGGTACCTAAAATGACTTTGCAGTGACATGATGTCTTAATAAGTTAGGAAACAAATTGCTCATTAACTGCCTTCTCATTTCATGTTCTTTGCAAACTCTTCTCCTTTATTGACAGAAGCTTTCAGCTCAGGAATGGTCTTGGCTATCATTTTCTCTTCAAAAAGGAAGATTTTGCCAATCCTAGATACTTCTCAATGCCCTTTACCCCCAGCAGTAATGGTGTGGAAAATTAGGGACAGTCCATTCCTTGGGATTTAAAAAAAGGAACTTTTGACAACTCCTTCCTTTCCATTCATTGCATTCACAAGGGAGATTTTTTAAAAACTTATCTGAATTGTAAAGGAGGAAGTAAATTGTCTCTGTTTGCAAATGATATGATCTTATATATAGAAAATATATAAGTCCTAAAGACTCTACTAAAAAACTGTTAGAACTATTCAACAAATTTAGCAAATTTGCAGGATAAAAAAATCAACATACTGAAATCAGTTGTGTTTCTTTACACTAACAATGAAATATCTGAAAAAGAAATAAAGAAAATCCTATTCACAATAGCATCAAAAGCAATAAAATACTTGGAATAAATTTAATCAAGTTGGAGAAAGATCTTTGTATTGAAAACCATAAGACTTTGGTGAATGAAATTAAAGAAGAAAAATATAAATGGAAAGATTTCCCATGTTACTGGGTCAGATCAGAAAAATTAATATTGCTAATGCTCAAAGCTATCTATAGATTCAATGCAATCCCTACCAAATTCTAATGGTATTTTTCACAGAAAAAAAAATCCTAACATTTACATGGAACCACAAATACTGAATAGCTAAAGCAATCTTGAAAAAGAAAAACAAAGCTGGAAGCATCATACTTCCTAATTTTGAACTATATTACAAAGCTATAGTAATTAAAACAGGATGGCACTTGCATAAAAATAGACACACAGACCAGTGAACAGAATACAGAGCCCAGAAATAGGCCCACAAATATACAGTCAACTAAAATTTGTAAAGGGAGGCAAGAATACTCAATGGGGAAAGAATAATCTCTTCAATAAATGGTGCTGGGAAAACTGGAAATCACTTGCAGAAAAATGAAATTGTACCCCTTTCTTATACCACTCATAAAACTCTTAGAAGAAAACAAAGGGAAAAAGCTCTTTAACGTTGGTCTTGGCAATGATTTTTGGACATGACACCAAAAGCACAAACAACAAAAGCAAAAATAAATAAATGAGACCACATCAAACTAAAAAAGCTCTGAACAGCAGAAGAAACAATCAACAAAATGAAAAAGCAGCCTATAGAATGCGAGGAAATATTTGCAAACCATCCATCTGATAAGGGTTAATATCCAAGATATGTAAGGAACTTATATAACTCAATAGCAAAAATGAAACAAATCTAATTTTAAAATGGGCAAAACACCTGAATAGACAGTTTTCCAAAAAAGACATACAAATGACCAACAGGTCCATTAAAATTCTCAATATCACTAATCATCGGAGAAATGCAAATCAACACCATAATGAGGTATCACTTCACATCTGTTAGAATGGCTATTATCAAAAAAGACAAGAGATAACGGGTATTGGTGAGGATGTGTAGTAAAGGAAATACTTGCCAAAGTGATGCAGGTGTTAGAGTTGGGAGTGAAGGCACACCTGGAGCCAATACTGGGGGGAGGGAGGAAGGAAGGGATCAAGGGAATATGTGCAGAGCATTGAATGGTGTCTTATATAGGAGGGAACTGTACTTCTCTTTAGTCATCATGATTGTTGAATCTGAAGATATATGTCATTTAAGAAAGGTCTCAATTAGTTTTTTCTTTTTCTTTTTGAAACATGTGCTGTTACCATTATCTAAAATCTGTCCCAGAACATCTATTAGTTGCTTTTTAATTTTACCTTAATTTATTCTCCACCTTTTTTAACATTCTGCAATCCCCACCTTTTTATATCTGTGCATATTTTACATAAGATCTTAAGATCTAGTTTCCATTTTACTATTTTTTGGACTGTATCTAGTCTGCTTTTTAATGTGTCCATTGAGTTTTTAATTTCATTAACTATATTATTTTTTATGTCATTGGCACTTTTAAATTTTGCCTTTTTGATAGTGTCTTATTCTTGCCATATTTTTTTTTGTTTGTTTTTTGGTTTTTGGCTGCGTTGGGTCTTTGTTACTGACCGCGGGCTTTCTCTAATTGCGACGAGCGGGGGCTACTCTTTGTTGTGGTGTGCGGGCTTCTCATTGTGGTGGCTTCCCTTGTTGCGGAGCACGGGCTCTAGGCATGCGGGCTTCAGTAGTTGTGGCTTGTGGGCTCTAGAGCGCAGGCTCAGTAATTGGGGCACACAGGCTTACTTGCTCCGTGGCATGTGGGATCTTCCTGGACAAGGGCTCGAACCCACGTCCCCTGCATTGGCAGGCGGATTCTTAACCATTGCACCACCAGGGAAGCCCTACAATATGGTTTTTATTCCTTTTGTTACCATTTTAAACATATACAAGATTTTTCAGACTTTACTGTAATTTCAAATTTGGGGATGATGTGTATTTAATCTTGTGAATTAAGTATTTTTAAAAATGTTTTATTGTGAGGTCATTAGCAGTAGGTCTTGTGTGTGTGTGTGTGTGTGTGTGTGTGTGTGTGTGTGTGTGACAGAGAGTCCTAAATTAGCTTTAGTTGTGGAAGTGTTTCTCCAAAAGGGTTTTGAGTTTGTATTTGCTGATGCAAGGTACCTGATATCAGTTGTTTTTTCCTGCATATTTATTGGTTTGATAATTCTTGTATCCCCCCAAACATGCAAAATCAGGCCTCATTTGCTCATATTTCATGGTATTCATTTTCCACGGTGATTTTCTTTTTTTCTTTTTGACCCAGATCCTCAGGCAATGGGAAAATTTCTTGCCATTTCCCTAGCCCAATGTATGTGTTCCCAGTATCTCTTTTCACTGAGCATGAAGCCATTGATGGTTCTGGCTTATAAGGTTCTCATTTCTACCTTCCTATTCAAATATGCTCAAAGATTCCTCTCTTTTTGTGAAACTTACTGAGATTTACACTCAAGCCTCTAGGTATTAGAGCCTATTTCCAGACCATCACAGTATCTTCTAACATATGCAGCTGCTGAATTTCAGATCCATTTTGACCTCAGCATCTGGGTACATCCCTTTCTTTCTTCTGAGTGCACCTTTCTATTTTATCCCATTATTCCTAGAAGAATATACACTTCTTAGGTTAAAAATATGGTATATAGTAAAATTCCCAAATCTTATGGAAAGATCAAGAAGAATTCTGGAATGCCTTAGTTCTTCATGCAGCTAGGATGGACTCCTTTTTCAAAGAAAGTGTCTGTTGATAACCCAAAGTTATTTTGGCTAAAAGAATGGGAGTGCTGTTTTATTGTGTTACTAACTGAAAAATGTCCCTAGTCTTAGGTAAGGAGGTAGGGTTAAAATTA
This sequence comes from Eschrichtius robustus, assembly GCF_028021215.1. NCBI lineage: Eukaryota > Metazoa > Chordata > Mammalia > Artiodactyla > Eschrichtiidae > Eschrichtius > Eschrichtius robustus. The sequence continues at coordinate 19,477,632 of NC_090836.1, forward strand.
TACTATCATCCTTAACATAGTCTTGTTGGATTGAGGGTCAGTCGCTTAATTTTTTCTTGGCATTAAGCAAGCATGTACATATATAGCACCTGGTACTCTTTCCTTCCATGGAATATATATAAAATTTATTTTATTTGATTTTCCAAAGAGTTAAGTATAGCAACCTGGAAGTCTCAGTGGGTCTGGTTCCCTGTGTAAACCTCAGTACTGATATCCACAAGTAGTTGACTCACTGGATCCAGATTGACACAGGAATGTACTTTTAAAGAAATATACGATCTTGTCCCATAGCCTTTTATTTTCCTCACTAAATGTGATCCTTGATTAGCTTAGTGGAAAAACTACTATGTTGGAAACGGATGTTCAAATTTAAACATTGAAGAAGAGTATTGACATTTATTGAATGCTTGCATCCGTGTTCCATGGTCTAAACATTGTTATCTCATTTATCCTTATATCCACTATGCATTTAGATTACTTTAAGATAAGGAACTGAAGCTTAGATAAGTTCATAAATTTATCCAAGGTGGCATAACCAATAATGATGCATATGACTTCAAAGCATCTGCTCTTTGTACTCTGACACTGACAGTAAAGCAAGGGGTTTTGAAAAAGTGGAAAGGTAAACTGTACCAACCAGGATAAATTTGCAGTTAAAAAATTATTCTTATTAAATAAGAAAGAGATTTGATACAGGGAATAAAGAGCTTGCAATCCATTGGAAGGACTAGAAAAACAGTCTCTGGGTTAGAACTCCAGGAATATTTCCGAGAGGAATACTATAGAACTAGTCCACCACGGGAGCCACAATCAGAAAGGTGGGGAACCAAGAAGCCACCACCTGTACTGTAAGCTCCAAGGGCACACTTTTCAGGTGGGATTCAGGTTACGGTGCTGCATTTACAACTGTCGGCTTCATAGTCATGCTGTGCCTATTCGATGTCTCCCCAGGAAACAATGATTATCCCTCACCTTGTCTCTTGACACGAGGGACATCTGCTAGCACTACTACAGCAAAACTCAGTACTTCCACGGCTGTGCTTCTCAACACAGTCAATAGAAATGGTAAAATAATGGTCTTCGCTTCATTTCCCCTTTCCACATATTTCACAAGTATATCTGATGGGACAGGTCTAAAGCATATCTGGAACCATAGCTGCAAAGGAGTCTAGCAAATGTGATGTTTAACTTTGTAGCCTCTGCAGCACAGAAAGACACACTAGAAGAAGGATGGAATGAATATTGAGTACCAATTCACTACATTCACTTTCCTGGGGATAATAATGAGAAAGACTCATGGGGGGATATTCCTCCAGAAACTTGTTTGGGAAAATGAATCTATGTAAGACAAGAAGGAAAACCTTCCAGGGGAGAGACTGAAAAAACTAATTTCCTGAGAAATACATCATGGAAAACCTCCACTGGGAAGCCCCTGGGGTTTATTTGCCCAGAATAAAAACCAGACATACACATTTCAAAGTACATATTTCTCCATGATTTATGACCCCTAAACATTTTATTTTTACAAACACTTGAAGTCAAATTTACTTGATAGTTCTTCTAATTAAAAACAAAATATATAAAACCTCTGTAAAAAAGCTGCAGTATTATTATTAATATGAGTTAGTATATGTACAATACCTCTCAGAGAAAATTAAAGCTACTTTGTAAAAACCCATAGAAAAATGATTTTATTTCATCAATTTAATCGGCAATAGCTTTCCCCATATATCATGCTACTAACTTTTTATTGTGTTCAGGATTTCTGCATCATTTCACTATATCCTATATTGCTAGCCTAAGGAAATGAATGCACATTCTTACAGGAGCAACTGAATTCCTTTTAAATATTTTCATGAAATCAAACCAAAATGGGAGATAGGTTATGAAGTTGTGTTAACCTGCTGCCTGATTCTTATTAGACTCGTTCTACATTCTTTTAAGTCCTAGGCACAAAGTCTCTGGTTATTTTCATGACTGCTATAATGGAATTACCATTTCAAGTTTGTAGGGGGTACAGGAGAAACATGATAGGAATAGCAGGAAGGAATGGCTCACTCATGAACAATCTCCTGAAATTTTGAATTGATTAGGTTTGAGTTGCTAAAAGGGAGAGTGGGGGAAATGTACCCTAGTTTTCTTTCCCTCCAGTTTCCTGTTGCATTATGTGGCTTCTTGAATGTTGCATAATATAAATCATCTTACCACTAGAAGACAAGTTTTAGCTTGTGAACTCAGCAGATTTACTTAATTTCATTTTTCCAGTTGGCTATCTGCACCGATTCAGGCCAAGAGAGTATCTCATATCACCTAATGCAACAAATAGGTCCTGGAGCATTCACGGCAATATCCACAATTTTGGCAGACTAAGGTTTCCTTTCTTCTGCCAAGCACCATCAACATTATTTTGGGGCAGATCTGAATCCGAATAGTCCAGAGTTTCCATTACATTGTCCTAATTGTTAAAAAGGGGGGCCTGCTATAATTCTTGAAAACTATTCTGTTTAGTTGTAGTCATTACCATAACACCAGATTGAAATATTGCCTTTCTCCATTGGTTTGGCCACAGCATAGCAGCCAGCCTCGTAGCGTCAAGGCATTAGGAAGGCAAAGCAATCCACAGTCAACAGTATGAATGGAACAATTCACACTGTTGTACACAGATATAGAGGTTAAACCCAAACACATGAAAAAGTGATGCTGGAAGCACTTGAGAACAGCTGGGCCAGATGAATAACTCAATTGGATGCCATGAGGAACAAATTAAACAACTGACTGGAGACCAGGCTGCTCCTGTGACAGACACTTTAATCAGGAAGTCAAAAGCTGATTGACAAGATGAAAAGCTGGATGACATGAAAAATGGAAACAGAAGGAACAACACAAGAAAAGGGCACCTCGGGTCAGCATGCTGACAAAAATAATCAAGTACGACAGGCCATAATCCAATCTTCGAATGTTTGGCATGGTGCTAGTTATGAGAATCTGCAGCCAAGAGGAAAGAAAACTATTATTAAGCAAAGAAATTATCTGGCTTTCTAGAACTCACTATTACATGTTCACTAGAGGATTTTCTTTTTCTTTTTTTTAAACAAGCGTAATAGCTTTTGTTGAGTTTCCTAAGATCAATTAAAAAGTGCTAACGTATCTGGAAATTAAGCTTTAGGAAGATGATGTTTAATAGTGTTTTAAATTCACAGTTAAATAGGTAATATGTACATTGATTGCTTCAAATCACAAAGTATAGGACCTTCTTATGCTCTTCTATTCAAGGCATAGAGGAAGAAGGGGTAGAAATTACTGAGAGGAGGTTTATGTGGCCCACTTAATAAGTCTTATACTGGATTCTTACTGCTGAGTCACTGTTGGAATCCAAGGCCTAGCTTCCTGCCAGAGAAGAGCTTTGCCTGTACTACTTGAATTATTTCTGATATGCCTCAGAATACCACCTGAATCCCCAAAGATACATTTGGAGATGAACTATATGAAGAATGCAATAATGATCAGGTTTTTTTAAAAAAAGATAGACAACATAAGAGTTTGTCATTCCTGGGGTAAATGTGTGTGTTTATGTTATATGGCTTCAGCTCACATAGTACATTTATTTCAATAGTATACAGTTTCCCAGAGGAAGGTCCAGATGTATAAGCACCTATGCAGGGTTTATACACTATGACTTCATGGCTTTTTAAGAAACTCATCTGCTCTTTGGAAAAACAGAAAACTTGTAGTAGAAATCTAAAGACCAGTTGACACTGTCTCCCTTGGATTCCTACACTGAAGGTAAACCTACATTACAAGAGAAAAGAAAAGATGTTTTAATATATTGTCTTAGTCCACTGGTTTTCAAACTGTTTGAATCTCTGTGGGTTTTTGGAAGAAAAGTGTGGTCATGACGGACATGTTTCATTTGTATCTACTCCATTACCTTCAGGTCCCACAGGTCTAGGAGTTCTGGGGCATTAAAAACACAGTGAAAAAGTTTCCTGGACTCAAAAATGTGCAAAAGAAGAAAAACATCACTTTGATGATATTAACTTAAGTGAGGTCACTACTATTTGACTGAACATATTCAGCTCAAACTGGGGACCAAGCTGACATATTTCACATGGATGAAATACCTTACAAAAAGTCAAACTGAATATCTTATCTATGGAATTCTAGATGTACCAGGGTCATAATTGATGATTTTTCATTTTATAGAATTTTCTCAAGTATGTCATTGCAAGATTGTAGTGAGATCTTTGACCTTTTCCTTGCCATCAATCTTTACAATTCATCAACAAGCAAGATTTATAATTTATTCTTATTATGAAATGGGGTTCATATTTAGTCTTCATTTTATTTCTAGTAACGCTATTGTAAGCCTCAGATTATACATGGTATGTGAAGGAAAATCTGGATCAGAGACACAAAACACTGATAAGACTGCAATTCCTTCTATACTATGTATTTAAAAATAAAAACAAAGCAAAATTTAAAAATATGTATGTGTAGGAAAGTCTTACAAAGTTTTGAGTTTTCCCTTGGTGACTATTTCATAGCCCTTTTTAAAATCAGCAAATATCAAATATCACAACTTTGTAATTTTGTTCAATGCCCTAATGTTCTAGTATCTTAAACATATCTTTAGGGATTAATTGGATAATCTATTACTGGATAGAGATTATAGTAATATACTTCTTCACAATCTCTGAAATTATACGTACAATGCAGAATAATGTAGAAGAATATAGTATACCATAATATAGAAGTCACACATAGCTAAGAATTTTATTTCCCAATCCCCTTTATTTTTGTAACTTCTTAGTTTACAAACTATCAACAGCTGACTTTTGCCTGTAAAATCCATAGTCCTAATCTTGTGTAAGATGTAGTTTAGTATCTAGTGACATAGACAAAGGAAGAAAACTGACATTCATTAATGTACTACTATGTGCCAGGAACTTTAAATCAATGTGCCATTTTATCCTACAAATCTGATGAAGCAGATTTTTCAGATCATTTCAATAACCTGCTCAAAGTCACATAATGAATAAATGGTAAAGCCAAGATTCTAAACCAGATCTCTCTGTTCCTCCAGAGAGGAATATGTCATATTCCTCTAGAATATGACATAGAGAACAGCAGAGATAGGATATTCAAGACCCCACTGTTGCCAAGAATTAAGAAAGTAGGGAGATCAGAGAATAAACAGTCATTTGGGAAATCTCATATTGCGAGTCTGATCTCAGAGCCCGCCACTAACATATTACCATGGAGTTGGAGCTGGAGTCAAGAAGCAGAGATCAGGGACTAAGGCCATGTTTGTACCCCAAATATAAGTTATGTATTCACTCATTCAATAGATTCCAGTTAAATAGACTGCTCAGTGGCCACAAATTCTTCCCATCTCAGTGTGCATATCCCCCTGCATTGTGATTTTGCCATTCTTCCCATGCAGAGATAGATGTTTCTCTACCTCCTTGAACTTGAGTCTCTTTGACCAACAGAATGTGGCAGTAATGATATTATACAAGTTCCAGAGCCTGGGCCTCATAATGTTTTGAAGATTCATCCCTTGCCCTCCTGGAATGATGCCTTGAAATTACTATTTAGGAAAGCCAGTCTGGTCTACCAGAAGATGAGAGACCATGTAAAAGAGGATGAAGTCTCCCCAGCCATAGTCAATACCAATCATCAGACCTAAGAGTGAGGCCATTTTGAACCTCTCAGCTCAGACAACACTCCAGCATGAACAAACACATGAAACCAGCAGAGGAACATCCCAGCCAACCTGCAGAACTATATAGGAAGTAAGAAGTCATTGGTGTTTTAAGCCATTAGGTTTTAGGGTGGTTCGTTAAACAGAAATAGTTAATTAAAACATAAGTTAGTACATAGAGGTGGGGTGCTGTCATAAGAAAAATCTAAAACATGTGGCATTGGCTTTGGTAATGGGGAAGGTTGGTGTCTAGAGAAGCTGTGAGAAAACGATTGGTGTCTAGAGATGCTGGGAGATTAAGAGGGAAATTGCTATTGGAAGGTGGAGAAAAAAACCACCCTTGTTATATAGTAGCCAAACAACTGGTAAATGTTGCCTGCTACACTTGGAAGATGGGAATTTTTTCTAATGAACTAGTGGATCTGGCTAGGAGATTTCTAGGCAGAATATTACAAGTGTGAGTTGGCTTTTTATAGCTGTGTATAATAAAATGCAGGAAGAAAGAAATTAACTAAAGAAAGAAACGTTCAGTTTGCATTAGAACTTAAAGAAAATATAGAAGACCCAGGATGTGCTAGGTTGGAAAAGACTGGCAAAGAAAATTAAAATGTGCATAAAAATTAATTTCAGGCCGCATTCAATAAAATGAGGCCTCAGGGGCAAGATCAGGTGAAGGGTGTGGTTCTAAGACCCTTTCATAAAACCTCAGAATGATTTAAGGTGGTGTCTAGTAGACCTCTCACCTAAACAGAAGATCTTCTATGAATACTGACACATCTCTCAAATTAGAAAGAAGCTAGTTTTGATAAGAATAGTGAGCCTGGCTATTGTCTAATAGAGTAGACTTTAGTCTGATCCATAGAAATCCCATAAGGGTTTTTAAAGGAGCTGTATCAATTCAGATTAAAAGGGACAGAGACGGTTTAAGAAGCCTCTGGGCCCTCAAATTCCTACAGATGCAAAACAGACTGAGAGAATTATTCAGATGCAAACCTGGGCTATTTCTTAGGGAAAGAGAAAGACCTCTCAGAGGGCTAAGCAAACAGCCCAGAGTGTAAGAACAAAGTGGATTAGAGAACCACTCCAAAGGAGAAGAAATAAGCCCTAATCAGGGAACATTCCCTGTCCCTGAACATGTGTCTGTTTGGATCTCACAATTGCTACAGACCAGAGACTATGCGCTTCCAGTTTTCCTCTTTTTAAGAAAGGAGTGTTCAGTGTGGTTACCTCTTCTTTGCCTCACCATTGTACCTTAGCAATTTGGGTGAGAGAGGGCAGATCCCTTATAGTTTTGATTCACAGGTCTCTGGAGAGCAGAGGGGCGCCACAGAGAAAACTCATCTCATGTGGACCAAATGTAAGGCACAAGCTGGTAAATTTCAAGCCTGATGCAATACCTGGAATGGGATTTTTTTCAGGTACTGGGATAGGAATAAGCCTATTTTACATGTGGGAGGATTGTGAGAAATATGTGACCAGAAGGTAGAATGTAGCAGTTGTTGCATAGCCATAAATCCCACCCAATCCCAGTATGCATGTCCCTTTGCTGCTCCTTTCATCCAGAAATGGGCTTTTTCCATCCCTTTCAGTCTGGACTGGCCTTGTGACTTGCTTTGACCCGTAGAATGTGGCAGAAGTGACAAGATGTGGGCTCTGAAGCTTGTTCCTTAAGAAGCTTTGATGCTTCTATTGATGCTGTCTTGAAACCCCAAGACTTCTACACGAGGAAGCCAGTCCAATCAGTATCCAGCACCAACTACTAGATGTGTCAGTACAGCCATCCTACATGGTACAGCCGTGTACCGAGTAAGTGAGCTCAAGTGAAACCAGCAGAGGAGCTGCCTAGAAACCCACAGGATTGTGAAAATAATACTTTGTTTTCCTTCTTAAGCCATTACATTTGGGGATGGTGTATTATTACATAGCAATAATTAACTGAAACCCATTATTATGCACCAGAAACCATGGTCACTAAAATAGACACCATCCTCACCTCATGGTGGGAAAAATGACATTAGACAGAAAAACAAAAGTGCAATGACCGATGTGATCAATTCTGTGACGAGAAAGAACAAGGTAATATGAGGGGCTCAGGAACCTCATGGGGTCAAGTTGGACCCTCTCTACATGTGCTGTTGGAGTTACTTGGCAGCCTTAGGGTAGAGGTCTAATATTCTAAAGAAGATTCAGTGACAGTGGTCATCAGGAGCCAAGGGGAATGCAAACATGTGTCATTGGTCTTTGTAAGGTGCCAGGGGCTAGGCCCAGCTACATGTCACTAAGAGAAAACAAATCTAAAGCTTTTAGCACAGGGACTAGCACATAGTAAGCACTTGGTGTTAGCTGTTATTATTACTGTTTTTTGGGGTTTTTTTAATTTTGGAAGGCATAGAAATGGGCAATTACAAATTTAAGAATAGAAACACAACTCTATTTTTGGAAAGGCTCAATAAAAATAATTACTATGAAATGCTTCTAAATCCAAAATAAGACTGTTTCTACGAGAGAAAGAAATAGAATATAGGTGTACAATCCCTTATCTGAATCCTTTGAGGCAAAATAGGCTTCAGAATACAGAAAGTTTAGGATTTTAGAAAGGTAATTTTGTGCATGTACCATACATTAAGTGATACTACCTGCAGTGTCTGGAGTAGCATGCAATCGTTAAATTTCAGCAGCAAAAGGTGTGGATATTGAGAGTAAGTGAGACAAAAGCTGAAAGTAACCTTACATCAGTTCAATCATCCAATGTATTAAAAATAAAAAAATGTGGATTTCCAGAAGATTCTGGACTTGAGAATTGTGGCTAGAGTTGTAGACTTAGAAAAACATGGTGCACATGATTGGCCATTGACAACTTAATGAGCTCAATGGATCTCTGCTGGTCCAATGCAGCTGCAGAAATCTGTCTCAGCTTTACAAGTTGACAGAAGTAAATCACACACTATATTTTCCACACTATGGTCTGTTTCACTGGCTCTGTGTTGGTACAGCTGGCGTATAGCAGATTCAGATCGTTGTGAATGCATGTGTAACCCTTGTTTCCCTGAACTACGCCAGCAGTTTCAGTTCATACCCATGAGTATGAAGGATAATAACAATTTTCTCTGAGTACTCACCCACTATTGCATTGTTATTCCTGGATTCCTACCTTCTCTCTCCCCATCTCCATGTGCATTCCCAACTTGGGGATACCCACAGCTCTCAATCTACACTGAAAATTTGTTATGTGTCTTGATTGCTGCCAAAGGTGCTACTGGTGCTATGCCTCCTGGGTTTCATCATTCCTGTCACTTAGTCACTCCTTAGCTGCTGTTTTTATTCCCAGCCACTTTTTCAGAGGCAGCCACTGCCATCAGTGCTGAGTGGTGGAAGTAGAATTGAAGTTCCATTGTTCATCTCATTCTTCAGGTGCTTTAGTCTAAATAAATCAATCTCTCTCTCTCTCTCTGACTCTATCTCTCCACACATATATATCTTTTGAGTTTATGATCCCTTCTTTAGAGAAACGAGAATATTCCCCAGGAATTGAGCCAGAGACTATTTACACGTCAACACTCAACATCGTGGTATCATCCTCTCATTCAACAAATATCTACTACATGTCTCATGCCTAGTCTAGGCAATGAGGACCAATAAACCAGACAGACCAAATTCCTACTGTCATGGAGTTTACATTCTAGTCTCTATCAAAACAGTTTCTTCTCATGGACAATCGGTTGGGTCACAGGCTGAGCCAATATGCCCACTGGGTTCTTAGTTCATTAGAAGCTACTTTTTGAAACTTGCCTCCACCCCAAAAGGTTGAGCAGAGCTTTGGCCTCACCCTTTTTGCTCGAAGTAGTAATTTTGTGAAATAAAAATATTCTCCTAAATATTCTCTTTTATTCCCAACGGGGAGCCGTTTTACAAAAATCAGTTCTGTGGTCCTGCTGTGATAGCCCAGGGTCTCTGTGTCTCTAAGATAAGTCCTTGCCACACAGAACATGAGTTCTGTTTAACAGAATGACACAAAGTGCTCACAAGTGACACAGCTGAGAAATAGCTGAAGTCTTCACCCTCCCTTCTCTTGGCTATTGTAATAGCCTCTGAGGTTGGCTTCCCATCTCTAAAGTCTCCTGCTGCCACCACTTTTCTGCCTAAGATTTTCAGGGACTCTCTAATGCCTAAAATGCATACTCTTTAGCTTGCTATGCCAGTGATTCACTATCTTTTCCACCCCATGACAGGTATAGAAGATGATAATATTTTTAGAGTGCACTTTGACAAATGGAAGAAGCTGTTCTTGGCCAAAGGTGATGGATCTGGTATCTCTGACCACGCAGACTCTGCTGGCTGACCCAAAGAGAGCTTAAGAGACCAATATTTCAACACGTCTGTAACCCATCTACCTACCACACAAGGAGCGAAAAACTGCAATATGCAACAGCCTTTACAATGAAGCACAAACCTCTTTTTGCTATCATTTTTTAAATTACTCTATACCACTGGTTCCAAAAAAATATAAGTATCTCTTTGCTAATTTCATGTCCTTTCCCTTTCACCTTAGCTATACTTTATTGATTAGTTTTCCATGTTCAGTTCTATTTTAAGCTTCCATGTTCCTGTTGCTCTCTCCACCTAGAATGTCCTTCTCACAACCTTCTTTGGTAAACTCCTACTCATCTGGCAGGGCCCATTTCAAATGTCATTACTCTGAAGCCATTCCCAACTCCTCCAGGCAAATTTAGGTTGTTCTCTCCTCTGGCTGTCAGAGCACCAACATAGCTATCACCGTACTTACTACATTATTGCCTGCATTCAGAGCAATAGAGCAGAGGATGTGTTTTCTATAACACGGTACCCTTCACTGGGCTCACCATAGTCTCTGCTAGCTGATAGCTCAATTCAGTTTTTGCTTAATGAAGGAATGAATAAGTCAGTTAGTGCAGAGCTGGGGAAATTCCTCATGCATTGGATTTGCATGAGTCTTTAGGTAAGATTTGGAATCTTATTGCTTCATATTCTCTGTATGCTGAGATGACAACAGTTGTCTTCTTTTCTCTTAAAACCCAAACTATCAAGCTGTTGGAACATTGTTGTTATCGTGTCCATGGGTACTCTGTGGTTAAACTCTGCCATGAAAATGTGTGTCAGATCTATAAATTTAGATCAAGGAATCTTATCAACAGAGTTTTTAGACATATTGCATTGTCAGTTTCTCTTTTTTATAATATAAATTTATTTATTTATTTTTGACTGTGTTGGGTCTTCGTTACTGCGCATGGGCTTTCTCTAGTTGCGGCAAGCGGGGGAAACTCTTTGCTGCGGTGCGTGGGCTTCTCATTGCGGTGGCTTCTCTTGTTGTGGAGCACCGGCTCTAGGTGCATGGGCTTCAGTAGTTGTGGCTCACGGGCTCTAGAGCAGAGGCTCAGCAGTTGTGGTGTACGAGCTTAGTTGCTCCACGGCATGTGGGATCTTCCCAGACCAGGGATCGAACCTGTGTCCCCTGCATTGGCAGGTGGACTCTTAACCACTGTGCCACCAGAGAAGTCCCTGTCAGTTTCTCTTTAGCAACTGATTGTTTATCACAATAATCTAACCATGCTAAAACTAGGATCAAAATTGTGGAGACTGTTCATTTGGCGAGACTTGGAAAGAATTTTCTGAGTTAGCGTTGGGTAAAGAATCTTGTTAAGAAATTAGTGTCCCTTAAGTTCAACTTGGAGCTGCCCTTTGGTCTAAAAGTTTGAGGAAATACAAACTCAGCACCATGTGATAGGCTGGTGCACCAACAATTTTACATTGCATGGTCATTAAACTAGGCAAAAACACAGCAAATTATAAGAAGACCTTGTCATTGTATTTGCACATGCCATTTTTCTCCCCAGGGGATTAATAGAATTCTCATTTCATCATAGTTTCTGACTTTTCCCTTTCAAATGTTTCAAGAACTTGCCAATGTAGAATTTATTGTAGCCTATAGTATATGGTCTATGGGTATTGGACAACATGTGAAAACCCAAGCACACTACATGGGAATTAGACTGCCACGTTCACATTCCTAAACAGGACAACTTTTTAAAAATAATTTAATCATAATGAAAAACTATCAGCAATCTGGGTCAAGGTATTTGATCTCTCTTCTCTGGTGTTCCAGGAGAGACACAAAAGGTTGAAGTTTTCTCTGATTGTTATATCATGGCATTCAAATAATTTTAGAGGTCAAACTAATAAGCGAACATTAAAAATCTGCATAATTCTTCATCTATTAGGAGACATGTTGATTATGGGTGGAATTTTTGACCTGATAAATGTGATTTTCATAGGATATGTACATTTATGCTAGTGTATGTTGTTTATGGAATATCTATATCTATCATCTATTTATCTATCTTGATATTTATCTGTTTATTGGTTTTTCCTCTCATTTATTTCACACACACATTCATATACATATATATCATATTCAAAATATTTCTAGAGGTAACTTTACAGTCATTTAGGCTATTAATGTCTGGTTGTTCTCTATAGGGTTTTTTTTAAAGAAAGGAGGTATATAATTATCTGTATCACAGGGACATGTAAGAGATGGATAGTAAACATCCAAAACGTTTACTTCATTGGGAATACCATCTTTTAAAAGTACCATCATTTAAAATATGTAGAAATGTGAATTTTTTATGTAAATATGATGCAATGCTTCCTATCAGTATATCACGCCTCCCATTCAGGCCAACCTACTTCATTCAACATTTTATACATCTATAGACTAATTGTGCAGATTCATTTGTTTTGAAATTATATAAAACTTTTTATTTTGGACACACGGATCAGGTGGATATCAAATGGAAATTATACAGATTAGTGACCTAACTGGTGCCTTAAAGACTCTCTGGGAGCATCAGTTCAAATTCCAGCAGCCTTTTTGAGAAACAGAAATTGAATACTTTGTTTATTCTGCAAAGGTCTTTCAGATGAAGTCTTAAAAGCTGTGAAGACTCCCTGCAATTTTCTCTGAGGGCATGTCTTCATTATCATTTCAATAATTCAGCCTTCTGGTGGTTCTTTGGAAATTTCTTTAATCTTTGGCATTGAAACACCTAAGATATATATCATGGGATTGTGAGTCTTTGTGCCAGAGTGTTACTATTACACTGAGCCGATCTAAGGCAAGCGTGGGGACATTTCCTAGCAATGTTGACGACCAGTTTGCTGTAAAAATGGTCAATTAAAGTCAACTTATAAGTGAGAAGTCACTTCATTTTTTTTCCTCAGGGAAATATGAAGTAGTTAATTTCATATCTTTACTAAAAATACACTTAAAATTAGGCAAATAATACATGTTAATTTTAGAAAAGTAAAAAATATGTAGATAAGAGAAGAATAGCTCACCTAGTAATTTCATAACCTAGTGATAGTAACTATTAAAATTTTACATATACCTTTTCAGACTTTTTCCTGTGTGTAGGTATTCTTAGGAAAAAATATATAAATAAACTTACATTTAAATTAAGGAGAAAAATATGCAAATATTATATCCTTGTGTAACTTAAATGTCCCTCGGACATCACTAGTTTGTGGATCTTAGGATGGTCATTTTAACAGCTTATACCACTAGGTACACCTGATGCATTGACCCATCTTCCAAATTGAGGACACAAACCCTAAAGTCTCTTCAGGGGTCTGTGCTGAGGCTAGAAGATGGAGGTAAGAGGTTTAAAGGAGAGAGGAGGAAGCTCTCATATATAATTTGAACCAGTCCCTGTGATCTAGAATCGTTCTGCCCTAGCTATTGCTCCTAGTATCCTCTGCTGTGTCTTGTTCCATACTGATGTCATCCGCAACACCCTGGGCCACCTTGCTGGTGGTGGTGACCTGCCTTTCATCTCCCCCAGCAACCTCTCCGCCATATCCTGCATCACCAGCCTTACAGCACTCTTAGGATAAGTTTTCAGTTTCTCCACCTAATTCTCAGTGGGCAGTTTTGTAGCAGAGGGATTAAAAAGGCTGGTGATACATTATTATTTTATTTTAACTAATTTGGTAAAGTGGTCCTCGAATACGGCTGCCAATTATTACTGTCATTCTTGTTTATGCATGCTGCTTCTAACATGAAGAGGTGACTTGATTTCCCTCTTCTTGACTCTGGGTTGGTCTTGAGACTGGATTTGATCATAGATTGTAGTAGAACTGATATTCTGGGACTCCTGAGAACAAGTATAAAAGACCTATCAGATCTCTCTTCCTTCTATTCAATACTTAAGACCGTGCTGGCATTCTAGAAGTCCAAGCAAAACTTCTGAATGCCCAGAGGCCACATGGAAAGAGGTCCTGGAGATTGAGTGGCCATCTTGGATGTCCCAGGCTTAGCCAAGCTCTCATATGAATGCAGCTACATGAGTGACTCGAGCTGGCATTACATGGAACCAGAGAATGGCCCAGCTGTGTCCTGCCCTAATTCCTGCCCCACTGAATCATAGGAAATAATAAATTATGGCTGTCTATAATAATAACTGAATCAAACATGCAACCATGAATCAAGGTTAGGTTGGGCTGCATATTTTAGAAATTATCCTTTATGCCTAAAACAGAAGAAATCACAAGACAAAACACCACTTTCCATAACATAGAAGTGTATTTCTTGTCCATATAACATAAATGTCAAGGTGAGCAGTTCAGGGCTAGTATGGAAGTTCTTTTATCACCTGGCCTTAAAGCTGCTTCTTTCTGCTCTACTCTCTCACCATGTGATCTAATACAGCTGCTAGAGCTCCAGCTATCGTAGCCACATTTCAGTCAGCAAGAAGGAAAATTAAGAAAGGGCCAAAGAGGCATACCTCCTGGCTGAGCCAGCTCTCTTTAAGGAGTCTTTCTGGTAGGCCCATACAACACTACCATGTGACCAGAATTTGGTCACATGATCACACTTAGTTGCAAAGGAGGCTGAGCTATTTCGCCTTTTAGCTGGGCATACCACCACTCCAAGCAAAACTGAGGTTTCACTAAGGCAGAAAGGGACAATGGGTACTGATTGGTAACATAACTGGCAGTCTCTGAAGCCAGCCCTGTCCTCCCAGGGCAGAGAGGCAACACAGATACCTGATTAAGAGCAAGTTCTGCTTTAGTCTTACACTTTACATTAAGTCACAATCTTTTTCTAGCATTCAGGTTCTAGATTTAGGGAATCAATTCATCCTTCTTTTCTTTTGTTGGTTTTCTTTCGAAAGCTCCATTGTTCTTCCTTGCAATGTGGTTTCTATCAAGGCCCTCTGTTCATTGGATATGTCAGTAGATTCCTGTCTATGGATTTATGGATTTACGTCTTTTCCCATGAGGTTCTGGAGCTGGTAAAATTAGGTGATTTTCCTGCGGTGATACTTAAAGTCATAGATAACACAAATGACCTTCCAGAAGTATTGCCTAACTTGTAAGTAACAAATACAGGTTGGCATTCTGGCCCTAATTCTCTGAAACTGTGTTTGTGTGTTATACAATAATGTATGATATGTAGTATCAAAAAGAATATGATAAAAGTGAGGTAATATGAGAAAACTAGAAATAATGAAGGATGAGGAAAGAGACAGAGAGAGATAGAGAAACAGAAAGGAAGAGAAAGAGAGTCTGTCACTTAGTTCTTTGCACTTACCAACATCTCTTTCCCTCCCCAGGGCCTTTGCACCTCCTGTGTCCTGTGCTGGTAATGTTCTTTCCTACAAACCCCTTTACATGACTAGTGCCTGTTAATCCTTTTGGTGTAACATCACTTCTTCACAGAGATTTTCCCTGATCAATTTATCTCGGTCTCTCTCCTATTCACCCCATTTCTTTTCCTTCATACAACTTATCATAATTTCTAATTCCATATCCAGTTGATTGTTCATCTGTTTAATATCTGCTTTTCCCTCTGTGCAATAAGCCCCATGAGACAGGTACCTTACAGTCTTTTTTTACCTCTGCATCCCAAACACTTAGTGCAATGTGGGTGTACCATAAATTCCCAATGGCTATTTGCTGAATGAATAAATAAGAGAGGGGAAATTCAAAGAAAAAACATGAAGTAAGAGAGACTCATCTCCTCTGAGATGAGCATTAGCTCAGAAGTCTCTCAGCTGCCCAGCATGTTTATTTTCCAGCCGATTGATTCACGCCTCGAGACAGGCCGTGCAGAACTCGGGCACAGTAAAAAGTCTTAAGGCTGGGCTGCCCTGAGGACAAGAGTATCCTCACCCGTGATTTAAAAGAGACCTGGCTGGATGCCAGAATATAAGTACCAAAATCATGGATTTGTCATGTGCGAGCAGTTCCCAATCTGGTGATTTTCTTGAAACAATACAAAAATAAAACCTTGCATCATCTAAACAGGCTAGGAAAATATTTTGGATAAGAGTGAGTTGTCAACTATTTTGCATTAGCATGGTAGAAGATGGCTGCTCTTATGTCTTAAGATACAGGTAATAGGTTATTTGAGAAATGCCGGCCCACCCACTCAGCACTGGATAGAGTAGAAATTTCCCAGACTGTACCAGTATAAACAGCAATCAAAACTTGCCTGGGTGGCTCAGCATCTGTTGTAGAAGGCACAAGAAAGAAATAATCTGGAAAGGAACAAAGTACGCAGGAAAATAACAGGAAGTCAAAAATAATCCCAGGACCCATGACAAGGTCATCTATGAAGTTACACTTACTGTGGCCCACAGGTCCTCTTCTGGTCCATTGCTATGACACACGAGGTGTTCCTCTCACTGCATTGCAGTTTCTCAGGTTTCCTTCCTCTTCTCTTTCTCCCCAGACCTCCAAATATACTCGGCAAAGTCCTTCTGATCCAGGGTTTTAAAGCTATGACTTGAAAGTGATCTGAGCATTCAGGATAACGGACCTGAAAGTTGGCCTGGATTGATAGCTGTTGAACTTAGTTTGTTCTTCAGAGGCTGACATGAGTTAATTCACTGTTTTCTGTCCATAGACCCATTTTCTTGGAATCACATGATGGAGAACATTCTACATACTGCTGCCAGGTGAACCTTCCCCAAACACTTCTTTGATCATGTCACTCACTTTGTTCAAAAATACTTTTAAATGGCTCTCTGTTCTCTGTAAGCGTTCAGATGCTTTAGTTTGGTCATTATCTGACCCTACTGTGAATTGCTCCTGCTGCCAAATCCTGTTTTGTAAACAAGAGAGATTAAGGAGACTGGCTCTTCAAAAGTGATCAACTTTCTAATTGGGTCTCTTCAGTGGTTTGGTGTAAAAATCATAATTCATGTCAATAACTGATCCAGCTGGACCAGCCACACATATTAAATGTCCCACTCATTTAGAGCATCAGTAATGTTCAGCTACAGGAATTATGCAGAAATACCTTCTATCTTGGCAAGTACATGAAGTAGTAAATCCCCTGGGCAGTTGAGACTACTTGGAAAATTTAGACGTCGTACTATATCCAGAATAATATAGTGATCTCTCACCACGCTGAGTATGATCATCAACAGCAATGATTTAGAAAATGAGAGTGATTTATATTTTTATTTTTGAGCAGTAAATCTTTTTAAAAATTTATTGGAGGGATTTAGATTTATATAGTAGATTTTGGTTCCCATTATGCGGTAGTAATCTTAATGGACACTTTCAAATTCCATTCCTCTTTACACTAGCCACAAAAGCATTTGGAGGCTAAAATAAACATTTAGATGGTGATTTGGTTAAAATGCTTAAAATCTGAGATTTAGTCTGAAAAATCAAACCCAGATGGTAGGCATTTTTGAGGTAGTGAAATTCACCTTGCATGATGCGTGGTCAGTGATATCTCACTTAGCAGACGAGCCACATTAAGGCATTAATGCCCTATCTATCCAATTCTTTCAAATATCAACCTACAGATAGATTTTATAAATCTGAAAATATAATGACTACTTTAAAAAAATGTTGATTAGACCCACCAAATTTATGATGGTGGCCCTTTGTCTATTTAAAGACTTTCTTCGGCAGAGTGGTTAAGATTATGAGCTCTGTTGTCAAGGTGCTTGGATTCAAATTCCAGCTGTCAGTCTTTACTATGTGTTAGAATGGGCAAATTACTTAACCTCTCCATGTCTCAGTTTTCTCATCTATCAAATGGGGATAACAATAGGGGTGCTGTAAGTATCAAATAGGTTAATGCATGTAAATCGCCTGGCACATAGTAGAAGGTCAACAAGTGTCAGCTGTTATTATTGAGTAAAAGTCTTCCCTTTAGGAAGTATACAAAGTTGTAGTAGGGAAGAGGGGCAGAAAGTAAAATGCCTTCAGAGGCTGGGCAGGTAATGAGCTATGTGAGTGACTTGGTGGGAGAGATCAGTGGAGTCTGCAGAGAACTGTAAAGTATGTGCCCCACTTAAAGGCTTAAAAAGAAAAGAAAAGCAAACACAACCCTGTGTGCTGGCCAACCAAGACATGTCTGTGGGCCAGGCTTGCTCAGGCCTTTGGGCTTCCCATCAGTTTTGACCCCTGAGCTCCAAACCACAAATCCAAAAAGAGCTCCAAACCACAAGTCAGAAGGTACAGGCTGTGGCCTTTCTCTGCCAAGTTGCAGCTCTGTAAGCCTGGGCAGGCTGCTCACCCATCTTGGCTTCTGTCTCCCCATCTGCAAAATGAGAATATGGAGGCTCCTTATATGTCAAATATTCTATTCAAATGGAGAGAAAGGGGAATAATAATTTTTAAAACCTACTCACATTTTCAAGAAGTATATAAATAGTAAAGGATCGGTTACCACGTTGAGTAATCTGGATGCTATGTGGTGGTTCTTAAAGGGAGTGTCCTGTAGGAGCAGATCACCTGGAGGAGAATTTGGTCCTGAATTCTTGTTTGTTTGTTTTTTTGTCTTATATGCTTTCTTTTAATAGATGAAATTAATTATTACCTACGAAGCATGAGATTCTTTTCTTTTTTAAAAAAATTTTTATTGGACTATAGTTGATTTACAATGCTGTGTTAGTTTCAGGTGTACAGCAAAGTAAATCAGTTATACATATACATATGTCCACTCTTTTTTAGATTCTTTTCCA
This sequence comes from Eschrichtius robustus, assembly GCF_028021215.1. Lineage (NCBI taxonomy): Eukaryota > Metazoa > Chordata > Mammalia > Artiodactyla > Eschrichtiidae > Eschrichtius > Eschrichtius robustus. The sequence continues at coordinate 19,496,361 of NC_090836.1, forward strand.
TATAGGTCATTACAGAGTATTGAGTAGAGTTCCCTGTGCTATACAGTAGGCCTTTATTAGTTATCTATCTTATATATAGTAGTGTGTATATGTCAGTCCCCATCACCCAATTTATCCTGCTCCCCTCTTTTCCCCCTGGTAACCATAAGTTTGTTTTCTATATCTGTGACTCTATTTCTATTTTGTAAATAAGTTCATTTGTACCATATTTTTAGATTCCACATATAAGCGATATCCTATGGTTTTTGTCTTTCTCTGTCTGACTTTACTCAGTATGACAATCTCTAGGTCCATCCATATCCCTACATATGGCATTATTTTTTATGGACGTCTACAGCCATACCACCCTGAACGCGCCCGATCTAGTCTGGTCCTGAATTCTAAAGGCAGAAAGGGGCCCAGATTGAGTGAAGGAGGGGCGAGCAACCCAGATCAGAGGAGCGAGGCAGAGGCTGAGGGGCTAATTGTGCACAGGAGACAGTGAGGCAGTGTGTTTAGTTGAAGTGGAGAACTGGGTCATAGCAAATGATACTGTCCAGGGTAGGGCTGCAAGGCAGTTTCAGAACCCAGTGGTGTCAAGTGGCCTGGGCATGCCCGAGTTCATCTTTGGGCTATAGTCTGGTGGGGAAAAACCAAACCAACACAGACAAGCAGGTATGTCAGTCCCCAGACCTTCTTTTCTATTTCTTGTTCTTATCAGGAAAGCTGAATTCTTTTTTTTTTTTCCTTTTTTTAATATTTATTTATTTATTTATTTGGCTGCGTCAGGTCTTAGTTGCGGCATGCGGGGTCTCTTGTGGCACTCAGGCTCTTCGTTGCGGTGCGCAGGCTTCTCTCTAGTTGTGGTGCGTGGGCTCCAGAGTGTGCAGATTCAGTAGTTGTGGCATGCACGCTTAGTTGTCCTGGGGCATGTGGGATCTTAGTTCCCCAACCAGGGATTGAACCTGTGTCCCCTGCATTGGCAGGCAGATTCTTAACCACTTGACCACCAGGGAAGTCCCAGGAAAGCTGAATTCTTATTTGCTTTTATATCATTCAGGTTTTCTGGGTTCCTGACTTATTTTCTGTTTTTGTTTGTGGCAAACTGCATTTTCCAAAGGTGGATGCCACCGGTCTACAGCTCCTATCCCACCTGCTCTACCTACAATGAGATTGATGCCCCCTCACCAAGAGGCGGGTCTTTGTTCCCTTCCCTCAAATCTGGGTGCAGGCTTGTGACTGCTCCAACCCTTAAAGTGAGGCAGACATGAAGTTATGGAGTATCTGAGGCTGTCAGAGAAAAGATGCAACCACCACCTGGTGTTCTTCCTTGGAGACACTTGGCCTTGGACTGATGGTGGCTATGCTGGGGAAACCAGGTAGAGAGATCACATAGAAGTAGAGATCCATGACTGAGGAGCCCCAGCTCTCCCAGCTGAGAGGATGCCCCCAGGCTGCAGACCCAGGGGTGAAGAAGTCTTCGTGAGACCCTTCCCCCAGCTGCTGGGTGACTACAACCTCATGAGAAACCCAAGCCGGAACTGACCAGTCAAGCCACGGTCATGTTCCCGACTCACAGAAACCGTGAGCGATGAAAACGGACTGTTGTTGGTTCAAGTCATGCAGTGTTGGGGAATTTGTTACCTAGCAGTAGACTTAATATATTAACACATTATTAATACATTGTGTCTCTCCACTTAAGATTCTGATCTCCATGGTTGTAGCCCCAGTCAGTAAACTAAATTGAACTTACCATGGCTTTTGCTTGAGAGTTGGGTTTTTCACACTTCAGTCCTTGAACTTCGCCCTTGATTTCAGTTAACCCATCCATTTCTGTTCAGTTCAAAGAAATCGCAAACAAATATACCTCCGAAGACCATGTAGCATATGCAAACAAAGGAAGCAGACCCAGGAAGGGAAACAAGAGAGTAGAAAAAAATTGTAGTTAGTTGGAAAACTTCCGTCACATTCAGTATCCAACTCCGAGAGATGGATACAGTGGGAATATGGGCTTAATGATGTCAGATTATCTGTTCTTTTATTTTTTTGTTTTAAAGAAGCCAGAAATCCAAATTTTTATAAGAAATCTTCTGATTAAAAAAGTTAAATGCTGTTCAAATTTGAATAACACCATGCTAATTAAACAAAACAGATATACTAATTGAATTCAGCCATGAGTTGCCAAATTGCAACCTTAATTTAAAAGTTTTTAGCCACTATACATGCTGGGAAGACCTCAAACCCAAGGTGAAAAGATTCTAAATTTCCTAGTAATGGTAAAACTTCTGCAAAAGGTGACAGAGTCAAAATGACACTTGAGTGAAGATAATTGTTACTATGGGTTGAATGAGGTTCAGTCTTCAGTGCCTTGGAGTAATTGAGTAATGCCATGTTGTCACTGAACAAGCCTTCGTGGACAGTACAAGGTAAGCAGGTCCTTCCCTCTGTGCAAGCATGGTCACCATGATCCTTTAGTGAGATTCAAAGGGTCGTTGCCCTTAGGATGAGGTCCCATCAGCATCTGCCTATTGCCCCATTAGATGTTTGTCATCTATCTCAATGCTGCTCTGAAGCCTGATATAGGTCTATCATTCATGAAGACCCCAGAACCCATTTTCCTTGTGTCTTCTGGAAAATATGTACCAATTTGGTAGATTCTGCCTTTCCACTCTCTGAGTCTCTCCTTTCCTTGGATCAATTCAACTCTTTTTGAAAACAAAGCCTCTTATGTCTACCCTGGGTCACACAGGACTACACAAGCTGAGCTACCCCCTGGGATAGGAGTGAGGGTCTGGGAGGGTAGCATAAACGCTTAGTACTATTGAGTTAAAATCTCAATAAATCATCTCAGTAAATTATACAATCAGAAAGATGAGCTCCTTGTCAATAAATACACACCACATGCTGCCTAGAGACAAATGCGCCTAGAGGTCACTCATCCAACCCAATACCCATAAACGACCTCCATAAAGCAATGGAAGGGAGGAGCTGAGATTAACCAAGTCCTTTCAGCCCAGCCCACACAGGCTGATATTAATCTGCATAGATAAAACCCACGGCATTTATTGTACTAGAGTACACATTTTAGAAAAATGATTTTGCTTTTTCTTATACCTGGTAACCTGGAAAATATAGTCATCTGTACTCTGTCCCACAGGCGTTAGTGCAAATCAGTAAAGAGGTTCCATTGATGGCTCTTTTCGGACTCTAAGCACAATTGAACTCTCAGCTTTCCATCACTCACTCACCCTGTTGTGTACAAAAAAGCAGATATGCAATATAGCAGGAGACCCAAGAAAAGGTCTGGCTGTTCTGTCAAAACTATTTAGTTCAATATTGTTCTCAATGTGGCACCATAGCCCTGGACATGACACACAGCACGTCCAAACAGACATGATTATATATGAGACAGAAAGGCACTTACATCACTGCGGGTTGTTATGCTTTAAAGGGCTTTTTCCCCCCTCTTCAAATTAAAAGTTTTCAAAAATGAAATAAAAATAAACCTTTGAAGAAACCAGATTGAGACTGAATTTGGAAGGCCCTCCTGCCTAGTGTATACTAAAGAAACATTTTCTGGGTTTGTCCCTGATGATTCTCCTTGTAGTTGAGAAACACAATCCACTGGGAGCTTTTGTGGCAGAACAAGAATTTTATGAACACGAACTTTACAAAGACTTCCCTAGGAGATTTAAGGTCTGGAAATCAATAGATCAATCAGCAGCTTTTATCAATCTATTATGGTTCTCTCTCTTTGGATGTTTGGATGAAAATGGGATCAACGTAAATTGAACACGGAATCACTTATTCTTACAAGTTAAATTTGTCAAACTGTAAGGCACATAAATGACATGAAATATAATCATTTTTGATTTGGGGACCCTTCAGGGTGCACGTTAATTGAAGAAAAAGGAACCAGATGTTTCTTCAGCAGGACTCATAGAGACAATCTAAATATGCTTCAATTCCTGACACTTCTGATGGTTTCCCAAAGAAACCAATTCATTCGTTAATTATTGGGTATACTTCTTGTGTATTATATAATTGGTCCAAGGCAAATAGCCTTCAAGGATGGCTGGCTGAGTTTGTAGAATCTGCTTTTACCAAATTTTCCCAGGGAAATAGGGGAAGATTAATGAGTACTACCTCATCTTACTCCTACTTTATATTTAATGATAAAGGCCTAAGTGCCTGGAACCTCTCCTTCCTTATAAAGTTAGCTTGGCAGGTAGTTTATGGTCAGAAGAGTTAGGAGAAAATATGAAAATTACATTGGGAAATAAGAGCTATTTACTCAGTTCTTCTTGAGCAAAACAGAAAGATGAAGTTGGATTTATATTTCCGTTTCTGAGATGCAAAAAGGTAGCTTGGGCAGAACATCTTCCATTCTCAATTCTAAAGCTTTTTAAATGGTGTCAAAAGAGCCAGTACTGGGCTTCCCTGGTGGCGCAGTGGTTGAGAATCTGCCTGTCAATGCAGGGGACGCGGGTTTGAGCCCTGGTCTGGGAGGATCCCACATGCCGCAGAGCAACTGGGCCCGTGAGCCACAACTGCTGAGCCTGCGCGTCTGGAGCCTGTGCTCCGCAACAAGAGAGGCCGCGATAGTGAGAGGCCCGCGCACCGCGATGAAGAGTGGCCCCCGCTCGCCACAACTAGAGAGAGCCCTCGCACAGAAGCGAAGACCCAGCACAGCCAAAATTAAATAAATAAATAAATAAAATTTAAAAAAAAAAAAAGAAAAAAAAAAGAGTCAGTACTGGAAATTCCCCACACTTTTCATCCTACCATCATCCCAGAATAACAGTAACAACGATCAATAGATATGGAGCATTTCCTCTGTGCTAAACACATACTATGCAATTTAATCTTTATAGCAAATATCAATCATGGTCACTAGCTTTTATCATCCCTTTGTTGTAGGTAAGAGAATGGAGACACTGAGAAGTTAAGTCCTACATAGAGTTGCCAGGTAAATTATAAGAAGCCCAGTTAAATTTGAACTTCAGATAAAAGAAGGATACTTTTTCTCAGTCTAAGTAGAGCCCAGGAAATATACCAAATATACTAATATACTAAAAAAATACATATGCATTGTTTATATGAAATTCAAATTTAACTGAGCTTCTAGCACTTTTATTTGCTAAATTTGGTTAGTTATTGGCAGAGCCAAACAAGTCTTTCTGATTCCCAAGCTAAAACTCTTAACCACTATACTAAACTGCCTCTTTACATAAAAATAAAGTTTGAAAACCCCAAATTTAGCAAAGGCTATTACTTATTTAGACAGAAAAAATAGCACTGAAAGTAGAACAAATTAAGCTAATTTATAGCAGTGGTGGGACAAGCATTTCTTTTGTCTGGGCAGTCCTGGCACAAGGTGTGGGGAAACAGGACTCACTAAATAGTCGAAGAGCAGGGTGGGGAGTCTCTGGCCTCCCTACTAAGAGGTATTGAGTGCTTGCCATGAAGCCAGCATGGTGACATAACTATTCTGGCTTCCAGAGGAGAATCAAATTCAGGTTTGCTTTCAATGCAATGGTGAATGTTGGGACCTCTCTCCTTACACCACAGTGTCCTCTACCTACTACTACCTGGAACAGTCTCTTCCAGTTAATACCCTTGAATTTAGCAGAGCACTATGGTGAAGCAGGTAAAGAGTAAAGCCTTCTGAGTCTTACTGCTTGGTTGCATATCCCAGTTTTACTTCTTCTCTGTGCCTCAATTTCCTCCGGTGAAAAAGGAGATAATACCTATCTCTATAGATTTTGTGAGTTAGCATGAGTTAATACGTGTGATAACAATAATAACATCCAGGGAAATTTTTTTCACATGCCAATCACTAATCTGAGTGAATTCCTTAAATTATTTAATCCTTTTAGCCACATTGTGAGGTCAGTTTCATTATTAACACCCTCACTTTATGGATGAGGAACCTGAGGTGTAGATTAAGTAACTTGCCCAAGATCATGCAGTCAGTTAGTGGAAAAGGTAAGATTCAAATTCCCACAGCCTGGGTCGTGAGTCAGTGCTCTCCATCCTTATGCTGTGCACACCGAGCATACTGAGACCAGTGCCTGGCACAGAGCCAGCCCACACTGCCTGTTAGCTATTACTGTAAGCGGGCAAAGAGCAGTTTGGGCATTGCTCTAATTATCCACTTTGGCCCTAATGCAGACTGCACCCACTGACAAATTGCTCCACGTTCTTCTGCATCCAAGGCAACTCAAAAGCTTCTGGGAGGTACCCTAGATTCTCCGACTCCCTCCACCCCACATCCAGCCAGTCACCAGCTCCTAAGGATGCCACAGCCCTCTTCCTTCCCCATTGCCATGGTCTACGTTGACTTAAATGTTCACTTCTCTCCAGCACTAGCACAATATGCGCCCAAAGAGTCTTTGTTTCCACCTGACCTGCTCCAACCTTGCCACTAGGGACAGCTTTCTAAATTAGAAATGTACTATGTTGCTCTCCTGCCTAAAGTCCTTCTATGATTCTCCAGAGGCTTCAAGAAACACCCAAGTTCCTTACCCCTGTAATGCAAATCCTATGACCTGTCCACTCATCTCTATGTCCCTTTATGGACCCCATCTTTCATTTCCACAGTCCTCTTTCATTTCCTTTAATATACCATGTTCTTTCATTCCCCCAGTCCTTTACGATGCTATTTCTGCCTCTAGGAATGTTCTTCCCTTTAAACCCCTATTCATCTGTTGGGACACTGGCCAAGCACCATGTAGTCTGGCATCCTCCATTGCCCCATTTCACTCATAACATCTGAGTCTCCTTGTGTCTCTTCCCACTAGCCATGAGTATCTTATGAGCAAGGCCCATACATTATTTATCTTGGTATCTCTAATGCTGAGATCACAAGTTTATTAAATAAAAAGTGGATGTTTTTACCTTTATTGACACAGCCTCAGTAACTATCTGTACACAAAACAAAGCTAAATATAACAACCCTCAATAGCAAGAAGAGTAATGGAACTGTAAGTTCATAAGATCAATCTGTTATCTTTCAGGCAATGATGGCTGTGAAGGATAAGATTCTGCATCCTTCTCCTATGGTTATAGGATGATCAAACCACCTAAAAATGTATACCTTTTTAAAAAAATTTTATTTATTTATTTTATTTATGGCTGTGTTGGGTCTTCGTTTCTGTGCGAGGGCTTTCTCTAGTTGCGGCGAGCGGGGGCCACTCTTCATCGCGGTGCGCGGGCCTCTCACTATCGCGGCCTCTCTTGTTGCGGAGCACGGGCTCCAGACGCACAGGCTCAGTAGTTGTGGCTCACGGGCCCAGTTGCTCCGTGGCATGTGGGATCTTCCCAGACCCGTGTCCCCTGCATTGGCAGGCAGATTCTGCACCACCAGGGAAGCCCCAGATGTATACCTTTTATATTGATAAAGTCCTAGTACCAAAAATTCAGGGCCTAAAACTGATATATCAAAGCACATAAATATTTATGAGTTCTGCAAAAAGGCAGAAACAGCTGCTTAATTCTAAGCCGTAAAAGGCACCACTATAAATGTTTTTCACAAAGGAACTATATACAAGGGAAGGAATTCAGCCAGCACTTGTGATAGGGTGAGGTCACTAACTAGCTTGGCTACTCTCTTTTGAGAAACATTTTAGTGGTTTTGGGGTGTGGTCAGTAAAAGGAGATCTTGACTGAGATCAGAAAACTGGGCAAACATAGTTTCTTAAAGGTGTTTCTCCCTCCTTCTTTGGTGCCAACTTTTTAAGAGATGTACTATAATTAAGTTATAATTACTTATTTCCCTAGTCTAAGCAGGGCAGGTGGTTCCCTAATATTGCATATTAATCCTAATTCAATTTACTGCCTTACAAGTAAAATTTGGTTCTTATATTAGGCAGGTAAAAATTCAAAGTTGATTGCTAATGTTTATTTTAATTCTTGGTTTAACATTATTAAAAATTAAATTTCAGAGTTATATGAAGTGATTCCCCTTCTTGAAATCCTAGCCTAAGTAGCTGAAGCAAGTTTATAAAGAAATAGGCATTAGGAAGAAAGCTAGAAGTTCAAAATCTAATTTCAGTCTTTCTCCTGGCTATAAATGCAATCTCATCCTTAACTTCTCTTTGTCCTACGTGTGGACCCCGTCTCCTTGTGGCTTTGAGGCATAGTCTTATTCTTCCTAGAGACCCCGCTGTCAACTCCTTAACCACTCTCCTGCTGTTTCCACCCTGGTTCAATGAGAATCAAACCATACATGAATTGGGAACATGGAGCTTAGGTTTAACAAAGGTACGGGGACTTTATGACCCTTCAACTTTTCAGACTTGTCCATTTTTGTGATTTCATTATTAGGAAAAAGTCACTTATACCTTCTGAAATTATGAGGAGACTTAGAAATGATGGAAAAGATGGTACCAGAGAAGTGTGGGCTTGGGAGGCCATGTTGTTGGGACAATGGGAAAAGCACTTGGCTAGAACACTTGGCTGGACTTTTCCCCAGGAGTGGTGGTGGTGAAGGGGGTAGGTAAATAAGAAAGAGAGAGAGCCATAGCTTGAGTTAAGGGGCTCAAAAATGTTCTTAGAGAAGCCCAATGGGTTCAGGTCAGAAGATAGATGACGCACTTTCGCTGTTTCTCTGACGGATGAGCTCTGGCCAGATCACACACTATCCTGTAACATGCGTGGAGCATACGGTCCCTTGGAATGCTCTTCTTTAGTTCTTTTAATGAAACCAGATTCCACATTAACTGCTATACAAAGAAATAGATTTTTCCTGAACCCTCTTCTCCCACCCCATATTCTGTTCTTTTTCAGCACATTTCCATATTTATAATTTCCTGTTTGTTAACTGACTTATTGTCTGCATTTTCTCGTGACACTGTAAGCTCCCTAAAGACAGAGATCCCTGAATAGCTAAAGCATAGGCTCATCTAATGCATATAGTAGAAAGCTAATAAGTGTTTGATGACAAGATACATACATTAATCATTTCATCAAAAATGGTGAGGAAGCCATGGGCTAACGGAGCCCAGTTTCTGGTATCTGGGACTGGCTGCTCCCTACATGTTGAACAGCCTCTAGAACCTACTAGAGATGTTACA